>NC_137266.1:25966949-26652449 GCF_053477335.1 Acartia tonsa | reverse complement strand
TGAAATGATTTTAATATCCTTTCTAGCATTCACAATATTACGAAAATATGATAAATAACTATTAAAGATTTTGCAGTTCTTAGTATTTCGTTTGGGTGGAGTTGTAGTAGCGCAACTGCTCCATGTCTGGTCTAAATAAATTTTGTTTTGTATTATTGCCTGTTTTACAGTTAAACTTTTACATTTGCAACTTTTTTCATTCGATCATAAAAAATATTTTTTCGATCTTCATCGAAGTTCAAACAAACATATTTCAGTATATCCTAAAAAATAAAGTAGTAAGATTTTTTTCTGAACCCTTTGATTTTAATAACTACTGAACTAATAAAGGAATCTTTACATGAGTCCCGGGATAGTTTTAGGCTATTTTATTTTCCCATCCCAACTCCTTCGATCAAAGAGCCCCTATAGTCGAACTATCAAAAAATGTCTACGCTACTTTGGTTACTCTAATCCTTACTATAAAGATGAGTAGCCTAGAATACGAATCGTGTTTTATGTGAAAGCCGTTTCGGTTTAGTCATTAATTCATGATACAGCATGATGTGTAAGTTATTACTTAGGATAAATTAAGCTATTGTGGCTTTTGCCTAAACAATAGATGTATTTATTAATTAGATGCAATTGCACAACGAAGATTTTTCTTGGGTAAATAAAAAAAGTAGGCAGGTTTCTTTTTAAAAATATTATCCTCATATATAAAGTACTAAGCTTAAGATTTCAAACTCCTAAACTGATTGAGTTCTGCTTTATTTGGAAGCTTCACATAAGTCACCGGATTATTTGGCTATATCAATTGTAGATTTAATCCTTGCAATGGTTTTTGGCTATTTGTCTGTCTCATATCTACTCCCATAAAGACAGAGCCCCATTGATGTCAGGGGCGCAGCCTCTAGTATTTTATATTGCATTCAAAAGTATATTTGTTTTAAAAACTTTACAATTATAGTCTATAGTGCTTTAACTTTATTGGCTAAATGTTTTTAAAGGTAATATAAAGAAAGAAAGTATTGTTTTCTGTGCAGCTAAAGACAATAAGCAGCCTTAATAAGCTTGACATTTAATGAAAATAATTCTTATAAATAAAAGAAGATTTTCTAAATTTTGGGCCCCAACGCTTAGTTATAATAAATCTTATATGAAGACATATAAACAAGTTTATCCATCAAAATTTGATAAATTTATCTTTAATAACATCTAAATATTTGAAATTTAATGGTTCCCTGAGCATCACAGACAGACCGACGGACCATATTGGTATGCCTTTTGGTCAACAGAATCATCACAAAAAATAAGCAATCTATCTACATTCAGATTATGACATTACCGATAATTTTTTAGACAAAATAGATACTAATGGATAATTATCATTACAAGGATCAAATCTTCACTCAAAAAGTCAGAAGTCAATCCAAACGGACATTTCTTGTTATAGGGTATCTACGCTACTAAAAACTGTACGTACTTTTGGTATAATTAATGATATCTTAATCTAAAAAAGACTTCTAGTGCATAGATATGGCTAATTCACCGATTGCATACCAATTAACTAGGCTAGATAATTAGTTAAATGTGATTAAAATACTAATTCAAAATTGTTCTCTCTTGACCCCAAGAATTCAAGCTAATTAGGAGGTTCAGATAAAAAGAGAAAAAGTACAAAATTCTCAACTCTAGCTAAGAATGAAAGATTGAAATAATGAAAATTTAACATATTGTCGATTTATGGTCAAAGTAGCTTTAAAGTTTAGATTGAATTGCAGTCACAGGGATCTAAAGGGATAAGAAACTTTTTTGATATGACCCAATGAAAGTACCCAAGGTTTTTAAGTTTACGAATAAATTTACAGCCAATGTCCTTTTACTAAGTGGCCAGTAAGTATATTTTCTTTTTACCTATCTGCCAATTCAAGTCTGTAACCCTAACCATATACATATATGTAGCATTATGTCCTAATCTTAAACATGATTAAAATAACAGAAAACGATTTTACGGACCAACATTTTAGGTTTCTTTCTTTTTTATAAAGGTTGTATTCTTGAGAATTGATTTAATTTTGAATAATAATAAACATTAATGTCCTAGTAAAAAATGTTGCAAAATTCAAACTTAATGTTGAAAAGCACTAATGGTGTACAAAATATTCATAACCCTAATTAATAATCTCAAATATAGATAAAAACTAGACTGGTATTGGGTAATAGGAACTGTAAATAATCATTATAAGAATATCGTTATTTTAAAATTAAGTTGATAAATACTAAGTTATAAATGCATAAAGCCAAATTATACCTAAAATTGATGTATACCCAGACAACTACCTAGCCTAAGTGGTGCGAACCTTGTTCGTCTGCTAGCAACTTGGCTGAGTTAATATTTCCGACGCTTTTGGCTGATATTCAATGACCCAATCCGGATCCCTGCCCTGTGGGTAGAGTTAAATATAGTTCGTGCCCCCTCTCTTCTTTTTTTTGAATATACATAAAAAAAACTTTTAATAATTCCCTTATCCGTGACTAATTGAATAAATTAGCTGGACCATAGAGAAAATAATAAAAGAGAGAAATCGAGGTATTTAAAGGACTAAAATAGGCAGTGGGCCTAGAGGCCTATATAGAGCAATTGCCGCGCTGAATTTTTAATGTTATTCCACCACTTTTCAAAATGGGAATATCTTAAAATTAAATATAATTTCAAGACAATTATGGTTGCTGTTTGAAGCATAAATCTAATTTTTATAGGATGATATAGAAATATTTTGAATTATCATCCATTCTGATGAAACCTAATGAAAGAATATAAAATTATCATTATTAATTTTTCATGACTTTGCTACTGACTTTAATCATAACGCTCATTATTAGCTTATAAGATTTATATTGCAGTCTATCTAACCTATATTTTTTAATAAATAAACGTTTTTACAAATTTAATATGAACATTTGATTGTAAATTATAATAATCAGTTTTTCAGTGCCATCTAGCTTTGGATATAGAACTAGAATATCAAAGCGTTCATCAATTTTTATTTTGCCTGTATTTTTCTTGTTTTGGATTTTTGTCACTAAAGGGCCAAACCCTGAGGGGTAAATAACATCACTTGAAAGTGTTAAAAATATTGTAAAAACGAGTATTGTCTGAGAAAGAACATAGATAGCATTACAGATTATTCACTTATTTAGATTATTCAGTTATGAAATTTTTTATTTAATATTTAGCCTTAGTTTTAATGTATGTCTTTGAAGTAGACAACTAGCGAACCTGGTGGCTGAGAGCTAAACTATTAATTTTTTATTATTAAACATTTAAAAGTTTTATCATGTTAATTAGATTTAAATATTACATTTAGGCTAATTTGAAAAAAAAATAAATTTTTGATCATAAAAGGTGAACCCTCCTATTTTTAAACTAGGCGAAACATACTTTTCTGCTGCACTAAGACCGTCCACGGCTGTTTGTTTTTTAAGATTCTAAATCAAATTGTATTTTAAATATTTTCTTTAATTTCTTTTAAAACATAATAAATTACAGAAAAATAATAATAATTAATAAGATAAAATTTTTTAAATTTTTTTTTACATTTATAGAATAGGTTATGATTAAGATGCAAAAAGCCGCGGACGGTTTAGATAAATAGCAGACAAATTATTTTAGTAGGGGGGAAGTAATATTTTACAATGAAATTGGGGTGAGTATTCTTCCTCTTATCCTTTTTCCTTATGAGCTGGACATAGCTAAGTATAGCATACATATTCAGGGAGTAAGGGAGGGGACAATGGGCAATTAATTCAATTTAAGAGTTTTTGAAGAAAGGCCATGAAAACCAGAATAATCCCGAAAATGGTGGAAATTGTAAAGTGATTGTTGATTAAATCTAGAAAACCATAAACTAAGAAAAAAGTTCCAAGAAAAAAAGCAATCATTTGAAAATAAGATTACCAGTATTACAGACTGACATAACCATTCTGTAATTAATTACTAGAAATATCTCCCTGGATCTCTTCAGATGACAGGGAAAGAGAAAAGAGATTTGGGGGCAAGTGATGTGAACACGGAAAAAAGGGGCAGGCAGGCGTGTAGCTGGATGGGCAAGTATATGAACCGCACGCCTTCCTGCCCCTTTTTATCCTGTTTATTTCCCCCACCTTCCTTCTTTATTTCCCTTTCTCGTCTACTTTTAAAAAGGAGGTTGGGATAAAGGGAGTGAAATATAGTATGGGAGGGGGGCCGTTTATTTATATTTGAACTACTCTCTGTCTGCAAAACTATATATATTCAAAACTAACATAGGGAGTAACGGCATTTCTTGAGCAAGTCCCCAAACTCAGTCAGAAACTGCTAAATTCTTGCACATTCCCTTTAAGCCAGTCCCCAAAGTCTGAGACTCCTAAAGATTGAATATTCGATCCATTGTCCCCTCCCTTACTCCCTGATACATATTGCTTATTTGCTGATGGAGTTTTTTTTCTGGTTATATAATTGCAAATTTGGTCTAAATATATAAATATACGTATACAGATAACTAGAATTACAACATTTACAGAGATAATATTTAAATTTAGCAATACACCTTTTAAAGATTCTTTCTTGTTACTCAGTGTCTGCATTTTAATTACTATCCTTATAATAAAGTAACAGGAAGTCTATTTGTTTGTGTGTTTGTATGTTTGTACCGAAGGATCTCCATAACTTCTGAACCGATCGGGTTCTCCTTAACAGGGTATCTTCTTATAGGCCCCGGGATGGTTTATAACTATTTTGGAGTTGGGTACCACCACCCTCCCAAGAGAAATCACAAAAAATCCATTTTTTGCGTAGAGACTTCAACGCAACATAAACAATTATTTATCAAATTTAATATTTTAAATAAAAAACACATTCAAAGTGTGAAGCCTGACCGACAGACAGACGTACAAAACAATGTATAGGTAAGATGCGCATATGCCACAGGAATATTCACTAAAAATTTCATATCTTTAATAGCAGCCAAGAAAATCACATTTCACAATTGCATTACAGACTGACTGACTGACTGGCGGACGGACATGAATTATAGAATAGATTTGTTACTAAAAAAGATAGAGAAAACAAAAAAAGAGGAAAAAAGAAAGGTGTCTTTATAGAACATATGTATTGTATATTAAGAAAATTTAAATGTTTAAGCATGGCCGTACGGCAACTGTATTAGACTCGTCGAATCCCGTTTAACACAAATATATCGAACTGCTATTACTTTTTACTTTGTCTTATATTGTATATGGTGAAGGGTTAGTAATGAAAATTGGATAACACTTGCGTGATAGACAGACAGACAGACAGGCACACCTTAAGAGTCGCATTGCCACGTAATACAGGTAAATCCGCAAAAAAATGGTAGATTAACAATTTTGCACCTTACATAACAATATGATTCTGATGTATGATTGAAAAAACTGATAATCTGTTGAAAAGGTCACCTGGCATGACTTCAGCTCTGGTAGAGCCATGAAATGAATCCAAAAGGCTCCAAAAATAAACTTAAAGATTTGTAACAAATACCCTTAATTCTCGAATATCCTGTCAAAGATAAAAGCCGATAAATTCCCAATGATGTTACACAATATCGTTCCTTCTGTAGATTACAATAGTGGTTGACACTCAATTTAATGAAACAACTAATCAAAATTCAATTAAAGTCCCGGAAGATGTGAAGCCAACGAATATTAAAATTATTATAAATGTTTGGGGACTAGTGTGTTCCCTCTCTCCTTGCATAAGCCATGTATATTTGAGTTAAAGGCCTTTTGTAAAAATAAACAATTAAATTACATGGAAGTAATTCTTAAAGTAATGAAAAAACTCAAAGTACATCAAATCTTTGAAGTTAATATTGGAGTCCACCTGTATAGTTTAGTTTATGTCGAAAGCCAAATCAAGGCCTAAGATCAAGATAATCAAGTAAAGAATGCGTCAATGAAACACCTTCTTATAAGAGCTTGAGTTCAACCCTTTGATTGCACTACCTTTCTCAGGGGACCAAAACATAGTTTTTTCCCGACTCAAGACTGACACTCCAGACATAAAGAAGTCTTGTTTAATTTATGCCAATGCAGTTGATAATAAATATGTTTTAAATTAATAAAATAAATTTTTATATAAATATCTAAAAATATTGTTTTAAGTAATAATTTGTTTAAAAGAATTTTTTAATCAAAATTACATTTATTGTATGTTATAATTAGTTAGTTTTTCACAACTTATGGACAAAATTAACCTTGTAATTACTAATACAAAACCTTGAGCAAATATTAAATTTTGCAAGGGTTAAAGATCAAATAGAGATTAAAGTAAGATATATATAACAGAACTATAGATACATAATACAGATTATATATTAGAGTATTAATATAATTGATTTAACTGTTTAAATCCTTATAAAGACTACTAAAATTAATGAATTAAACAGAAATTTTTCTAAAAACATCATTCTGGTAGACACATGACACCAGCAAACTCAATTTAGTCATCTTGGGATACAGAGCAGATATTTTTTTTTCTTTTGGGGGCAGTAACTCCCTTTCCTTACTTGGATTGGACTGCAGTGCCCTTTAAATCCTTACAGGAAAGCTGTTGGATGTCCACCTGTTTCTGCATACCTTAAGATATCGCTTACAGCTGTACCAATAAGGTTTTCCTTTACAGTTAAGCTTCTTACTGGTTCAGGTAATTACTGTAACTATTTGGCAAGAGGGATCCTCTACCATCGAAAGAAATATTGCCTTTAAAAAAAATTTTAACTCCAAGAAGTTTTAAATTTCTTTAACACTAAAATATATATGCATCTTAGGGCTTAGCCGCTAGTAAAAATTAACATTTTTAATAGTTACATTATTGACTCTCTAAAATCTCTGATTGGTTTAAAGAACACAAGCCAACAAGTTCAGGTGTTAAGTGTATTTTTTACTGGTTACTAAAGTTCCTAAGTCTGACAGTAATATTACAAAATGTTAAAAATAAAAATAAAAAGTTGACAATATCTAGGTTTTGACTGGTGTCAAGTTATGCAATTATTTTGGTGGAAGGATTTTTAAGAAAATAGCTGCTACATCTGAATTAAACTTAGGAAAAAAATAGACGAGCTTGTTGTTAAAAAATGCCTACTGTAGGTGAATGCTTTTATATCAATTAATTGCAATTAAATCGACAGTTAGCATTGAAGGGGCGCTTAAATTGATCCCCAGAAAATTTAGTAATTTAATGGCTTTTGAGAATGATACAACAACCAGCCGCAGTTTTGAACAAAATATTTTTTGTGGAGGTAACAAACACGTTTGCTAATATATAAAAGTTTAAATACTGTCTAAAATATATTTTCATTTTAAGATTATTTTCATTGTAAAACTTATGCCATTTTATATTCCTAGATGATCCAATGCATCTAAAAAGCACACAATTTTTCTAAACTTTTTTGCCCAAATAAGATTATCTTAATAAGCAATAAAATGGGGTTATTCAAATTTAATATGGACTTACAGGATTGGCTTGAAATAAATATGATTTCTTTATGTTATAATATGGTTTTATTATGCACAGATACAAAATAAGGATGAAATCATCCACGCTTAGCGAAACTCTCTAACTTAAGATAAAAACAACTAGCAGATAAAGGAAAACGTGATTTAGATATTAGATGCTCATTGTTCGTGAAAAAACCTGAAACTTCTATCTTTTAAAGCAACTGAGTCCTAAAGAAATCTTATTTGGTCAACTGAATATCTATCTTAAACACATTATAACCCATACACATACAAATATAGGAAGTTGCAGAATAAATGTCATAGGAATCTACAAAGCTAAAGCAATTTATCTTTGACAGTTGCTGTGAAAATGTATATTTCATATTTCCTTAAATAAAATAATTTCCTTAAGAGCATCATAGACAGACTAACGGACAAGATAAATTTTAGAGTAGGGACTCATTAGTCGATAAAAACATTACAAAATTAGCCATTTTAATAAGAAAGATAGTGTATGATGATTTTGAATTTTATAAAGTTTATAAAAATAACAATGTTAAAACAAGCATACAAAAATTAAACATGACAAAACACAACTTCCAAACAAAACATTTGAGTTATCAAAAGTAATTTTGTGCATTATGTTTTTTAATTGAATGAATGTATTGTTTCATATTACATATTTGCACATGTAAAATTAAATGAATGCATACATATTGCAAAGTAGCAGGGTCAAATTTTTGTAATAAGGTTATTATATCTTTTTATGGTTTTATAGAGTGTCAGAACTTAATAACCAGAACAAAACTCTACATATATTTGTTGCAAAGAAGGTGTATCAACTTTTTTTTTATAGCTAGCCGGTTCTTTTAGTAAGTAGTAGGTGTAAAATTTTTCATAGAATTCAGATATGCAATCGTTTTTTTTGTAGACCTCTTATTTTTAAAGTAATTTAAGTTTTTTAAAAAAATAATTAAGTCGGTTTTAAGGTACTAAAACGCAAAAAAAATAAAAGAAGAAAATGGCCAGTAAGAACAAAAATAGTAAAATCTTTAATTTGGCACCTTACTTTTAAAATTCTGTTGAGTAATTATTGAAAAAATCTATTTTTTTAACCTCGGTTTAATAAAAACTTTAGACCTAAATATTTTCTCAAACAGACATAAAAAACATGGGTTCATATATACCTTTAGAATCAGAAAAATATTACGAATCCATTGTAAGCAAAATTGAAAAAAAGTAAAAAAATAAAAAATTAAACAAATGGCCAATTGTATTTTTTGTTCAGGCAACACTATCGTCTTCCCTTTTTTACCCCCTCTTTACCCCCTTCCCATTTTTATACTCAATTCAAGAATTAAGACGTTGCCTGTACAATATAATATGATATTTTCATATAATTCCTTTTATTGTAGTTTATATACTATATTGTAAACTTTTTTTTCAATTTTGCTTACAATGAATTCGTAATATTTTTCTGATTCTAAAGGTATATATGAACCCATATTTTTTTATCTGTGAAATAATAAAATTAAGTTCAGAGTTTTTATTCTTGTGGGTTTAAAAAAATCGATTTTTTCAATAATTACCTGACAGAATTGAAAAAGTAAGGTGTCAAATTAAAGATCTTACTATTTTTGTTCATAATGGCCATTTTCTTTCTTTTTTTTGTTGCATTGTAGTACCTTAAAATCGACTTAATTTTTTTTTTTTAAAAACTTAAATTACTTAAAAAATAAGAGGTCTACAAAAAAACCGATTGCATATCTGAATTCTATGAAAAATTTTACATCTACCACTTACTAAAAGAACCGGCTAGCTATAAAAAAAAGTTGATACACCTTCTTTGCAAAAATACAGAATACAGTAAAGGAAAAACTTTCATTTTTAGGATTGAATTAGAGAGATGACTCACTTATAATATTATACCTTGTTGTTCTAGAAATCATTATGACAGAAATCAGATGAATAGGATAAGCGTTTTTGAGTAAGGCTATAAGCATAGTAACAAACTATTGTTTAGCTAATCTTTTTTAGTTTTTTTTTCTGTTGAATTTTGCATACTGTATTTGATTTGCTATTATGATTATACAAAACATAATACATCCAAACATACAAAACCTATTTTGAGCTTTGTAAAAAAATGTTTACCAAATAATGGATAACTTAAAATAAAGGGGTGGAAAATTCGCCAAAATTAAAAGACTTTTAAATGTAGTAATATGACATAAGTACATAGATTTGGAATTTTTAATATCACCATTCATGCGGGCACAAAAAGACACCAAACCTTACTGGGTTTTAATCCAGGTACAGAGTAAAAAAATTATTAATTACTTTATAGGACTTTAACAAATCATTAAAAGATGACGTTATTTTAGCTTAATTGCAATAAAAAGTTTAACAATCTGATAATAACTAAAAAGGAAATGTGTTTATTTCCCGAAATCGTAGAAAATTTATTGTAATTTGTTTTGTGTCAGTGACAAGACCTGCTATAAATAACTAAATAATTCCTTTCAAACAGCATTTAGACACATATACTTGCTACAAATAGATAATTTATGATACCTTTTATTTCAAAGTGTATATCCTCTTCAGGAAATAGAAAAGAAAAGGATTTATTTTCTTATTGTTGTAATATATAGGTTATACTTTTAATTCTCTCAAAAATTTTAGAAGTCAAGCAATAATATAATTCACTTTGTCCGTCTGTCCGTCAGTAAGTCAGCCCGTAAGTTCGAAACTCTACTGGAGAAATGTGATTTTCTCATGACAGTCGGCAAATTTTTGTATAGATTCTCTATTCCAATGATCAACAAGTATGAAAGGTACGAGAAAGGTTTTTTAAAATCTCCTAGTCCGTGCTTCCATTCATAATTCTTTTGTGCTTCGCTTTTAATGGATGTTGCTATCCTTGTTTTTTTTGTATAAATTAAACTAAGTTTACTTTTGAAAACAATTTTTCAATTAATGGGTCAGCAGTTGCAAACCATCCTTTAGTGAAAAAGTACTCAACGTTGAATTAAACATGGGGTGATATCTTATAAACACAAAAATTATACAGAAAATGTCAGGTATTCTTCTCCAATCTCCGATCTTTTAGGGTTATTAAAAGCATGCAAATATCCAAAATCGGATAAATATGTTATATATTACAATAATAAAAGTTGTATAGAACAGAGGTCATGCATATAGAAGCTGCGCACCTGACAAGTTGCTGAGTATGTGACTAGACTGTTTAACCCAACCATATCTATTTCATTGGTATTGGAATATCAGACCATACAACAAAATATAACTCTGAATTCAACAAAAAAAAGATATTTTGACGTATAATGGTGGTTGTCATTAGATAGAATTTTAAAAAAAACAAAAAACAGTGTTTCGGAGCCGAAGCCGGAGCCGGGAGCCGTGGAGCCGCCATATTTTGCTAGAGCCAGAGCCGTAATTTTCGTTAAAAAACGGCTCCGGACTAGATAAATAAAGAGATTTTTTATAAATTATAATTTGGTTACTCTGTTTTGTCATGTGCAAATGCCCTTTTAAAGTTTTTCAAGTCCATTTTTATCAAAAATTGAACTTTTTAAACCTTCAAAAGTCATAAATAAAAAATATTTTTTATGGAGGAAAAAATATGTCGATTTTTTCTTGATTTTAGGTCGGAGCCGGATCTGGAGCCGGAGCCGCCATCATCACAGACGGCTCCGCGGAGCCGGAGCCGCACCAAAATCAAACGGCTCCGAAACGCTGCGGCAAAAAATTATTTTTATTTTTATGAGTAAGTTCAGTAAATGGTATTGTAGCATCCTAACCCGTAGGGACAGGGCCCCAACAATAGGGGCTAGACAATGACATTTTTTATCAATAATAAGGAAAGAGAAGGTGAGTTTAGTGGGAGTTAGGTTTTAGTGAAAGCATATCATGAATGGCTACACCAATCGTTCCAATGGCATGGAAGTTACGTTTTGGTCTTGAGGAGATATTGCCCAAATTTGCCTCTACCGAAAAGAAAAAATAATTAAGTGGTAGAATTGTAAAATAATTGTCATTTAGCATTTTGTGAATCCAAATTTGTGATATATAAAGATATATTTGTGAAGAATCTGTCTACTAATCAAGAAACCTTTTCATCTGGCTTTTAACTTTTCAATTTCAAGGTTATGTAAGGTTGTATTTAGAATTTAAAACTTCTGTGATTCTATATATTTCTGGCATTACCTCGTAGGAGCAGGAATCTCAAAGGATTGACGATGAATAAATTAATTTTTTTAAAAGATTACGGTGGCTAATTGTTGATGTAGAAGTTGTGTTACAAAGCTGTTGTTGAAATTTTGCGGTGGCTATTTATTAAAGTTGATGGCCTTTTATTTCCAATTAAATGTTCAACAAGATTGCACGTACTTGCACAACATAAGAAAAACAACAATATACATTAGTAGAAAAATGAAATAAGTGTAGACTATAAAGTAAATTTTAACTGGATCACTTTTATTCATAATACAGAGTAGATGCACCAATAACAACAATGCAAAGTCTTTATAATTTGAATTAAATGCATTTTCTTTTCATCAGATGTCCACAGAATAACCATCTCATTTTTCTAACTGACCATTTCAAATTGTGCATTATTTTCGAATAGACGTTTGAGTATTAGATATCCAGTTAGTGCACAGGTTGAATTGGCCCGAATAAAACTGCAAAACCTAAGAAATCCCAAAGGAATAAGGGATTTAGGGTTGATAATCCAATCCAAATATGTTAGACATTGATATTCGTTCTGAAAAATGTAAATTCACCGAAAGATTGTTTTAACCCCCGAACCAATAAGGATTTCTTTTGTAGAGCTTTATGTCGGCCCTTGGCATGTTCCCTTTCTCTTCAAAAATATATTGTTATTCAATTGTGAAAAACTAAAAAAATATTTTGTCTGAAGCTTAAGTTCTCATAAAATGATGGGCCAATTTTTTGTTGTACATTTCTTATAATTAACTATCATTGGGTGGTTTTGAGCTAGCTATTTGTCTTACCTCTCCAGCCTAGAGAATAATGAGAAACAACTTGTTGAGGATACATTGCCAATTAATAACAAACGGGACATCAAATATGTTTTGCAACTAATATTAATCTAATTTAGTGTGTATCTAGTATTATCTGTTATCCTTTTGTGGAAAGATCATTTTTTAGAAATTTGATATTTTCATTAATTATTCTTTCAAAATTCCAGATTGTTGTCCTTGGATAGGGCATTGGTGATTTATAAAACTCTGATAATATTTTATAAATGTTTCTTCTGTTTAAAATTTTAATAATTTTCAACTTCAAAATTTTGGAACTAATTTTATGAAGAATAACTATGCTCATTGAGAAAAAGACATTAGTAAAGAAAAGGAAGATATGTCAGAAAAAACGCTCTATTTTCCTAGAATCACATGAAAAGGAACAAACCTGCTAAAGAGAGCAGATATGATGGCTACTATACTATTCTCTGAAAAGTGCTTCTTTTTTTAACATTTTAACATTGACATTCCGTAAGTTAGTATCAGTTGAATTTATGACATCAATTTCTTTTAAATTTGAATAAAAAATAAGGACTAGTTAGATTTACTCGAAGTAGATTTAAAGACTATTTGGCTGTAAATTGGAATGGTACCCAAAGTCTCATTTATTGGATCAAAAAATTTGGATCCTTTAATTTAATTTAGGGCTGTTTGTGCTGTTGTAATAATATGCACTTCTAATGATATGACAATGTGATAATGTGCGGAACTGAAATCACACCGCTTAAAACAATTACTAAACCAATCCCCAATTTTATCTACACTTTGATAAATTTGGTAAATTTATGGTTATGTTTAAATTAGATAATCAAACGAGATTAAAAATTGTCGAAAACATTCAATAAATTGAATACATTGTATAAAAGGGTTTGGGAGAAAAAGTTATGTTTTTATAGAATGGATGTAGAATATAAAATTTACATCAATTGTTATTTAATGGTTAATCGTTTATCCAGTAGGAGGAGAGGGAATAAGGTAAAGGGGGGGGGGGGAGGTGATAGTTATTTTAGCCCGCTACAAGTTTCACTTTTTAAAGGACGTGAAAATCTGATGAAATAAAAAATCCATTATTTATAAATATTTTATTTACAAAAAGTTTACCATTTTAGTAGTGGTAGTGCAGCTACTCTATACTCTATTATTAAATTGTATGTTACGTACTTGGGATAAATTTAGCTGCTATTTAAGACAGGCAACACTTCAATAACAAAGAATAGGTGAGAAATAATACGATGGACGTTAAACACTAAATGAAATAAAAGAGTGCCTCATTATATTTCAACCCAACATGCATCAAAATATATATTGATCAAGTTAAAGGTTAGACACACAAATCTTTTATTTTGCTAGTTGAGCGCTCAAAGAATCCTCTTCCCCTCTGTGATATTAATTTGATAACAAAGACAGTAAAAAAGAAAACTTTCACTAAAGCTTACAAGAGCAGCTAAAATAGTTTTAGCAACGCAGTTTTTCTTTAATTTGTCGGCCCGCCTGTCTGTACTGTCACCTTTTTTTTGGTAATATCCTCTTAGAAATATTTTTTTCAATTTTGAAAATTTTTATACCCTAATCCCCCCGACATAACTATGAACTCTGGCCGCGGCGCTCGGCACCCTTGCCTGCCTAGCCGCAGTGCCTAGCCTAAAACCTAACCTAACCTAAAATAGTTGTTCTGTTGAGGGGGGGGGGGGAGATATGAAAATTTTCAAAATTGAAAAAAAAAATATTTCTAAGAGGAGAACGCCCTTTTTAGTAGCGAAGCTACTCTATAACTCACTTTGTCCGTCAGTCAGTCCGTCAGTCAGTCAGTCCGTAACGCTATGGGGGAAATGGGATTTACTCAGCTCCTATAAATGATAGAATGCTGAAATTTTTTGACAACATTCCTATCATTAACCGATTTTTAGCAGGTTTTAGGCTATTTTTATATTTTTCACATTTTTCTCCAAATCTTCAGTGTTTATGGTCCGATTTTCAAAATTTTTTCAGTTACAGATATCAAAATTAAATTTCCCGTCGTTTACAGGAACAACCATGAAGGCCAGACTGCCTTTTTAGCAGGTTTTAGGCTATTTTTATATTTTTCACATTTTTCTCCATATCTTCAATGTTTATGGTCCGATTTTCAAATTTTTTTCAGTTATAGATATCAAAATTAAATTTCCCGTCTTTAAAACAAAATAACCATGACGGCCAGACTGCCTTTTTGGCAGGTTTTAGGCTATTTTTATACATTTAACACTTTTTTCCATATCTTCAGTGTATATGGTTCGATTTTCCAAATTTTTTAAGTTAAGGATTTTAAAATTAAATTTTTTGTCGTTTTAATAAAACAACCATGACGGCCAGACTGCCTTTTATCAGGTTTTTGGCTATTTTTATATGTTTTACATATTTCCCCATATCTTTGTTTATTTTGATGCAATTTTTAAACTTTTATGGGATATCAGTATCAAAATAATTTTTCCCATTGTTATGAGCATCTTAAATATAATTTACTTTGACCATCGTCATCATGCAAAATAAAACAAGGTTTCATGTTTATTTTATCCAATAAATCTATTCTTGATTTTAGTAAAAACCTTTTAAATCTACCTGTACGTATTCCCATCGACGATTTTTTGTGCTTCGCTACTTATGGATGTTGTCATCCTTGTTTTTATATTATTTGAATTATTGTTATTTTAACATTATACTAACTGAATGTATTAAATTGTTTTTTTTTTAAATTCTTTATTACAGTTTACTGTTTTAGTGGCAAAGCTTCTCTATAATTCCAAATGTGTTAGCTACATTTTTGGATAACATTATTTTCTTAGCTGATATTAAATATAGACAGCTGGACTTTTTTGTGAAGATTCTGCAATGCCCTAAAGGACACCAACTAGTGCAGTGGTGCTATGAGAGTAAAGTGTTAAAATAAAGAATTATGCTGACATCTCATTTGTCTATCTTTGCATATAGTGACTATGTAGTGTTAAGCATACACGGTAAAGGGCAAACTTGTTAATAATTAGGTTAACAAAGATTTAAAAATTGTTAGCATTTTACAAATTAGCAATTAGATAGGATAAGTTAGTTTAGGTCACTTATTAGTTTTGGTTTGTCCCACACAATTGTTTAGCTACCGCAGTGATTTAACCCCCTGCAGGAGTATGGGTTATGGGTTGGTTCCGATGATATAATTTTTATAAATCCATTAAAAAGCAATTAAGAAAAGTTAAAATTTTCTAAGAAATATGTTGTGATATTGACACATTTATGAGTTGAGTAATGGCTGTTAAAAGGCCGAAGCATTCTCGCTTAAGAATTACAAGATTGTATAGGTGTTATCATACTTAGTAACAGTAGTATATACTTTTTTTAACATCATTAATTATGACGCAGACTCGTTATCTAAAAAAGTAAATTTTTGCAGCACCTTGTCGCTTTGATTCTTGTAACTGTTAAAGAATAACTCATGTTATTAACTTGATATTGTTTCTTTTTTGTTAATGTAGATGTACAAGGTAGACAAAACTGAAAATAACGTCTTTGGTGTAAAGCAATTAACATTTCAATATTCAAACCATTTTTTTTCTCTCTTAAAATAATATGATTAATCTAATACCAAATCATTAGCTCAAACCTTTGACTATCCTGTCCTATATTTTCCTTATTCAGTATGTGTAATTTTTGGTATAATTATTTGGCGATGTTTTGAATTTGTCTCTTTTTTTTTTATAGCCGTGCACCTTCTCTACAATCCAGTTGCAACGTACAGGAACAATCTGCTGTATAGAGGTCAGTGAGATCTGATTTTTACCTGAACGCCTTGTGCATCAAATTCTTTAATAATTGTTGCATTCCCCCGACGACTTTTTTCAAGAATTAAGGCGTGCAACATATTTTTCCATTGAAAGTGAAAATTAACTTGAATTTTAAACTTGAGAATGCCAGGTTAGTGAGACAAGAATAAGTGGTAGCGAGACAAGTTGTCTGTCTGTCTCTCTTTAAAGCAAAGCTTTTCTTTGTGCAGCAATCACCGTTTGTCTTATTGTTTAAAAAAGTAACACGTAGCTTTGGTCTTAAATTTAGTCACGTTAAAATCGTCATATCGATTAAAAACCTTAGCAACTATCTAATATTTTTTACTGTACATCTTGATTTTAAGCTATTTGAATTTTTCCAATATTTTGATTCAAAACTTTGAATTTTTATTTCCATGTATAAGTTTTAAGTTTATGCCTTAATAACTTTATGAAGTTTTTAACCTTGTTATTTTTAAACATTATATTTTAGGCATAGCATAAGACTATAATTTGCCTTGGGAGAAATATTGTCTATAAAAATTATGTCCAGTTTGAAATATGTCCAAGATAAGTTATTACCGTAGCAGGAAAATAACCTAGAAAATAACAGAAAAGTAAGACCTCGTACAGTAAAAGCACACAATAAATTGCAGTAATAATTACCCTTTATATAAAAGTTACATGTAATTTATTTATATCTAATTGAACCGAAAGATCTCTCTAAATTGATAAGGTTCTCCTTTACAGTGAAGCTTCTAATAGGTCCTTGTAAGGTTTATAACTTTTTTGGTGAGGGTACCATGGCAAACACAGGATAAATTATCCCTAGAAAAAATTATATAAAATAAGAAAAGAAGATATATGAAGGAGCCAGTGATTTTAGATGACTTTTACCATTGCACATTGGGGCAAATCAACCAAAAAGGGGATTTAATTATTTAGTACCCTTAAAATTCATCTCACAAAAATTTCATTTTATACTTTTTTGTAGGTAATTTAACAACAAACAAATTTGCTTTTATGTTTTTTTCTGTCATTTGAAAGGAACATGGAGATAAAGGTCATTTTATGAAGGTATATAGAGAATTACCAGATTAACCCCTCCCGAAAATAGCCCCCCCCCTTACCCTATCCATCTATCTATCCATCAATCTATCCATCTATCTATCCATATATCTATCCATCTATCTATCCATCTATCTATCAATCTATCTATCCATCTATCTATCCATCTATCTATCTATCCATCTATCTATCCATCTGTCTATCCATCTATATATCGATCCATCTATCTATCCATCAACTATTCATCTCTTTATCCATCAACTATCAATTTATCCATCCATCAATCTATCCCTCTATCTACCCATCCATCTATCTATCTGTCTATCCATTTACTTATCCATATATCTATCCATATATCTATTCATCTACCTATTATTATGAAGGTAGATAGCAAAATTACCAGATTAACCCCTCCCGAAAATAGTCCCCCCTTACCCTATCCATCTATCTATCCATCAATCTATCCATCTATCTATCCATCAATCTATCCATCTATCTATCCATATATCTATCCATCTGTCCATCCATCTATCTATCCATCTATCTATCCATCTATCTATCCATCTATCTATCCATCTGTCTATCCATCTATATATCGATCCATCTATCTATCCATCAACTATTCATCTCTTTATCTATCCATCAATCTATCCATCTATCTATCCATCTGTCTATCCATCTGTCTATCCATCTATCTATCCATCTATCTATCCATCTATCTATCCATCTATCTATCCATCTGTCTATCCATCTATATATCGATCCATCTATCTATCCATCAACTATTCATCTCTTTATCTATCCATCAATCTATCCATCTATCTATCCATATATCTATCCATCTGTCTATCCATCTATCTATCCATCTATCTATCCATCTATCTATTCATCCATCTATCCATCTGTCTATCCATTTACTTATCCATCTATCTATCCATATATCTATTCATCTACCTATCCATCTATCTATCCATCTATCTATCCATCAACTATCTTGAATTTTGTGTTTAAAATGTCTAATTAGGGGTTTTGGTTATCAGAGCAATATGAGAATTTTTTAGTAGCGCAGCTACCCTATCACTAGCTTTTTGGGCCCTTTAAAGTGTAACTAGGTTAATTGTAGTCCGATTTTAGTGTTCAAAGTGTCAAATTTTGGGTCATGGAATTCATTTCAGTAGGAGGGGAGGGGATGGTGTAAATGGGGGTGGATGGGGATCCTTATTTTAGCAAGCTACAAGTTTCACTTTATTTTTATGTTTAATAAATTCATTATAAATGTGGGCATGATTAACCTAATTTTTTTTAACTAATATCTATATTTATAATGATATTATGATTCTTGTTTACTGTTTATATGTATACTAGCGGCTTCGCCCCTAGCCTCTAGGGGATTTGCCCCAAGAGGTAATTAAACAAGGATGACAACATCCATGAAAGAAGCGAAGCTCTGAAATGGAAGGACAAACGAACATTAACACTTGTGAAGTGTCAGAACTGAATATTAATGCATGTCTATACAAAATTGTAATTAAAACTGATTAAATACATGTTACTGTTTAAGTACATACTGACGTTTTTAGGACTTGATTATAGAGATGCTTCGCTTATAACAATAGACGTTATTGAAATAGGAATCAGTATTCAAAAAATCAGATGAATAGGATATTTTTAACATTCAAAACCATTATTTGTTGTCAAAAAAGTAAAAATCAGCTTGTTATAAATGGATGTACGGACTTTCTGGTAACGATTATAGAGTTGCTGTGCTTTCTAAGTCGTACCTAACTGTTGTAGAAATCAGCATGAAAAGTTTGAGATCGATAGGACAATTCTAGCCTGTTTAAGTTAAGTAAAAAAGCTAACTGTACCAGACGTACGGACGGACCGACCCTAATTATAGAAATATGAAAAAATTTAGGGGGAATTTTATTTTTGAAAAAGATCTTTAAACAACCACAGGACCAGTAGATATATTCCCTGAAGAGTAGAATTCAATCAGTTTAGTGGTTAACGAGATCTTAAGGGATGGGCGGACAGACAAACAGACATCAAGCTACTTTGTATTATATATTAACACCTAGGGATCTAAGGAACAAAACAATAACCGATTAATATGTACATCCCCAATATTGATACATATTTAATAAATACATATTTAATAAATTATATTACAAAATTATTTGTCTGTAGATGACAATTAGTGGTTGAAAAGTTTTGACACTCATCAACAGCACTTAATGAACCAACCAATAAAAAATCAATTAAATTTCCTGAAGTTCTTATGCTAACGAATATAAAAACGTTATTATAAAACTTTGAAGTTTGGGGACTAGTGTAATTAACAGTCCCCTCCCTTTCTAAATAAAACTGCTGACTTTAAACATGAATACCCTGTAACTACATAATTTAAAAACAAAGCATTACCAATAGACAGACAGATAGACTACTTGCTAATTCAAATTTAGAATGATTATAAGAACCTCACGTTATTTGCATATTAACTTTACCTTTTCGCAGTGAGGTAGGGGACATTGGGCTGTTTATAACACTAGTCCCCAAAGTTTTACAGTTGTGTGTTCAAACGTTTTAACTACTAACTTTGATCTACAAAAGGGGTAATTTTGTGTATTATCATTGGGGATGTACAACAATTTATTGACCTTTGTCTTATCCCTTTAGATCCCTGATATTTGTAATAATCTATAGAAACGATTATTTAGTAACATTAAAACATCAAACATAAAGAGGTTTAGATTTAGGTTTAGCCCCCCCCCCCTCTCCCCCCGCATCATTTAGTGCAATAGAACTTGAAAATATTTATTATTAACTTTAATTCTAAGTCAGAATAAATATTTCCCAATATGTCTATGTTTCTGTGTCTTTTATTTATTTGAATTATATCTTAAGTTTTGACTTTAAAAGCGCATTTAAACGCCTTTTCTTACAAGCTTTTCGTGCACCCACGTTCAGAAAACGGGCTAAAAACCCCTACGGGGGCGCGGGGGGGTAAATGAGACCAGTACAGGCGATTATGATATGTCTTTGGGTAATCAAATATCGTATTTTTAGTCGGTGGCAACCAGTGAAAACATGTTTCCTCTTACTGTCTTCTGAAATGTTGATTAAAAAACAAAAAAATAAAAACTAAAATCTTGACTTCAACTAGAATTATTTAAGACTAATTTCTTCAATTTGTGTTTTTTTCTTTTATACTGTCAAAATATATGTAATGCATGACTCATCAGAAGTTATTTTGTCTAATTACGTTAATTCTAAGAGATTTTATAATACTTTTAAAATAGTTGGTGAAACACAAAAAGTATGCCTTTTTCTGTAAGAAAATTTTTGCATTTCTTGACTTCCATGCATTAGAATGCTTACTTAAAAAGCGTATTTTTACGATTCCTTTGAAATCTGATGTACATTGGGTATGATAATACTCATAGAATGTTTAAAACTTGATTTGGGGGTGGTGAATTGTTGCCCCTTGTTGCCCCTATGTGCATTGTAGAATGATACTGGAAAATCTGCCGACACTATGGCATTCCAGAAAAGATAATCAATATCATTAAAGCTATCTATCATAAAGGAGGTGGAAATGTTATGTATAAAGGTAAACTATCAACGTTTTTTGAGATTGTAACAGGTGTCAGACAAGGATGCCTTCTCTCTCCCTTCCTTTTCCTCCTTGCCATTGACTGGATCATGAAGAACTGTGAAAGCAATGATGGGATTCGCTGGCAGTTATTTGGCAATCCCAAATATTTGGGAGATCTGGACTTTGCTGATGATATTGCTTTGTTAACAAGCAATAGAAGTCAAATGCAAAGAAAGACTAACATGATAGCTGAAACTTCCAAGAACTTGGACTTGAAATAAATGTTCCAAAAACTAAAATACTCAGATTAAATGCAAACTCCCAAGAACCAATAACTATTGGAAACCAAATTCTTGAGGATGTTAACTGCTTTGAGTATCTTGGAAGTAAAATTGATGAAGCTGGAGGCACTTTGACAGACGTTAAAGCTAGAATTAACAAATCTAGAACAGCCTTTGCCAGCTTGAACAAAGTTTGGAATTCTAACAACATCTCCATAAAGACCAAGTTAAGACTTTTCAAGTCAAATGTTCTCTCTGTTTTGCTGTATGGGGCCGAAACTTGGTTCCTAAACACAGCAGTGGTCTCCAAGCTACAGACATATGTCAACAAATGTCTTAGGAGAATCCACAAGATCTTTTGGCCAAACAAGATCACAAATGCTGAGCTTTTAGAGCTCAGTGATATGTCAGACATCAAACTGACAATAAAACAGAGAAAATGGAGATGGTTGGGGCACACTCTAAGGAAAGGGCATGATGATTTAACCAATCAAGCCTTGACTTGGGACCCCTTCACAGGAAAAAGGAAACCAGGCAGACCAAAAACAACCTGGAGGAGGAACTGAGAAAGAAGAATTTTTCATCTTTCAGTGAAGCCTCTACTGAGGCCCAATTCAAAGATAAATGGAGAACCATTGTGCGTGGCCTATGCTCTGGAAAGAAGAGATAAATGGCGATGATGATGATGATGAGAATGATATTATTTCAAACATACCCGTACCTATTGACCGCAATCGTCCTTGTTTAAAAATCCAGCTATTCAAAATATTTGTTACAATTCTAACAATTGCAATATTTTTTTCTGCAAATCTAGAAATAACACTTGTGTATTTTTGATAGCTATAATTTTTATATCAAGCCAGCAATTTACACGTCTACAGTTTCTAGAATTATGAGATGAATAAAGGTATAAGTAAATTGCCAAATACTTAACTAATAATCTAAATCAATGCATTGATTTAAACTTTTGATGGTTAAAGATGATAAGATGTGTGTCATAACATATTACCGACATAAGAATTTAAGAAATTTATATAAAGTTATTAAAATCAAAACCTATATATAATCTATTATGCATTTTTTTCCAATTTTAAAATTCTGAATTTTATTTAGTCTTGTTTGTTGATAGCTTAATGGAGTAGATGTTGATTAAAAGGAAATCTTCAAAAGAAAATCTGGTAGTACGTCTCAAATAGCAAATGTGTAGATACCTTATCCTTTCGAAATATGCAGAAAATTGTAAGAAACAGTTATGATAAGTGTCTCGATCTTTTTATGGATTTCAATGTCATTACATTAGATTCGCACGCAATAGTGCAACTGATAAAATTAAAGATATAAAAACAGAATATCCTTATATAATAGTAATAACATTTTTATGTGTCTGTACTGAAAAATCTCGCTAACCTCTTAATCGATATGGTTCTCCTTTACAGTGTAGCTTCATAAAGGTCCAGTAAAGTTTTATAAATATTTTAAGGGGAGGGTACTCTACCCTACCAATAGAAATCACCCTCCACGACTTCAAGTACCCTTAGTTATATGCATAATAAGTAATGTATAAATATTAGGTTAGATAAGATAAGATAAGATTTATTTTCCTCAAAGGTACAACATGATTTTATTAGATATATGGCATTTTTAAAGTTACTATGCTTTGATTGGTTTGTTTCTTCTGGTTTGTTAGTTTGGTTACAAGTTTGGAATAAAAGAATAATTTACATAATAACTATTATTAGGTACCTAGCATGGAATTGGCCGAACTTCGTCTCCACCTAGTTGCCAAGCCAAATTCATATAGGATAAGAAAATATCATTTTACAAGAAAAATTCCATGCAACATTGTACCAGATAGTTGGCATAACCCTTTAAGGGTTGTGGAGCCACTGGTGTACTTTGACGCTTGCCAAGCCGATACAATGTTATATGTGTAAATACAAATCTTAACAATAATAAATAATACAATATCTTGCTGTGTGTTTCAGACATCCTCCTACTATCAGTTGCAACTCCTCCAAGCATAAATTTGGAACAATTAAAGAACCAAAACCTTCGTGAGAAGTCGCTATTCCCGTTGTGATCCTTTGGCAACCCTGTCCTGACTGGTTCCTTTGTAACAAATTGTTTAATTTTAGAGTGAAATTATGTCCGTGTCTAAGGAAATTTTCACACTAGTAATTACAGGGTAACGATAAATATCTCGACAACGGCGGTCCATCCCTATAATCAATACGAAAAGATAAGGTAGTAAACCGTGAAAATTAAAAAAATATACCTAGATAAAACGTGCCTAGATGAAAACGTACCTAGGTGAACAAGGAGTAAAGTAGTAATGGTTTCGATTCCTACGGAATCTGAGTTTTATTTCTTGGGAAGGGATACAAAAATCCTCTTGTATATAAAGTATAGGTCATATGCGATTCCTACGGAATCTGATTTTGGTTTTTTGAGATATAGGGAGTATATGTCCCTAAGTATGTAGAGTTCGATTCCTCCGGAATCTGATTTTGGTGTTTTGAGAACTGGTCACAGCATAGCTGTGAAGGAAGTACAGTCATTGGGAGAGGGGGATGGAGGGAGTGAGGGTGGGGAGAGGGGGATAGTGCCCTAAAAATGTTATATTGATCTCTCTTTTTATATAGAAGGTAAAAAAGGGTGAAAGATTGAAAGTAACTTGGAGATCATTATAAGTTAAGGAAAAATATATGTATTAGGAAATAGGATATAAAAAAAATCACCCAACCTATCCTAAAAATATTTACATTTTTATTTATTTTAGGTAAATAAGTAAATTAGTATTGAATAAAAATTGCAAGAAACTACGATCTAAATAATACTGTAAACATTTCAATATATCTATTTGTTTTTGGACGTTTTTGCCTTTTCCTTGTATGTATTTCAACAACGGAGTTTGGGTAGATTTATGCTTTAATTCATTCTTAAAAACAGAATTCCTTAGGGCTAGGGGTCGAAGTGAAAGAAAATTGAGGGATCAACTTAATGAACCAACCAATCAATATTCAATAAAATTCCCCAAAGTTGATAAGCCAGCGAATAAGAAAACGTTATTACACAATTTTTAGGACTAGTGTAATAAACAGCCCAATGTCTCCGCCCACTCTGAAAAATTGTCTAGTATCTGACCACTAAGTAAATCTTGTTTGTATAAAGGATAATTCAATCTAATCATAATTGGTCTGGGGGATAAAAAGGTTTCATACAATATATATAGTCAGATACGTGTGTGGAAAATTATGTTTTGGGTTTTGATCTTTATGTTAAGTGTAAAAATGAGTTAGATTTTGAAACTTTTTTTGGCACAAGTGGCCCCGAGCATTTAGGCTGTGGTTCTTTTAGGACCAAGGAGTTGGGGGAGGAGAAAAGAAATCCTTCCTAGGACCTTACTTTGATGTGAATCTTTCTTAAAACTAAGGATTCACTTGGTTTTTGGTTAGCTAGATCTTAACGGATAAACAAACAAAAAACGTACTACTTCTACAATGTATATATATTTAGATTAGAATATATTTGTTTCAATTGAGGGTTTTAATAATCATAATTATTTTTTTTATACAACGAACTATTACATATTAGTATATTCTTCTGATAGAAATAATTCCATCATAAGCTAAAACAACATACATAAAGGACTAGTTTTATTGCCTGTTTTATTGTCAAAATACCCTTCGCAAAATGAGATTCCCCTTTTACATCATAAAAATGTCAAAAGCAAGAATTCTCCTAAAATAGTAATCCATTTGTTTATCTAACTATGATACACACATACCAGGATTTGTTTTAGATAATACTATGCATAGTCACAATAGCTTCATATGGACATAAAAACCAAGGACAATTTATTGGATAAGTGTGCATTAATAGCATTAAGTGAAATATCTTATTTTATTCTGGAGAATCCTCTGTAATAGGGAATAAGACCATATCATTTAGTTTTCGTTATTACTCAACCATGCATTTTCAATTTCCTTACTTTAATATGGAAATTTTATTTGATAAAAGTGGCCATATATTATGACATATTTTTCACAGGAATAATGTTTTTGCACAATTTTAGACTATAGTGAATGGGGTTGTTGGGATACATGGTCAAATATGAAATTACATTATCTAACCTCAGGTATAGGTTCGTGTGTGTGTGTGTGTATGATGGTCTGTATGTGTGTCAGTATGCAAATTTGTGTGTATAATTTGGTCAGCATGTGAGAGATTGAATTCTTTGTTAGCATGCAATTATTTGATCTGCGCAGTGTGTGAAATATTTTAATATCGCACTTTTCCATGAAAATCAATTCAAAAGATGATGCGATACATTTTTACTTGCGCAGCAACTCTTGAATTATGGCATGTATATATAGCATTAGAGTAAAACACTAGAGGGGGAAAGGGTTAAATAACTGAATGTCCTCATCCCAAGGACCTTGTGGTGACTCTCCATTGTTTTTTTTAAATCAACCATGCAATGTATCGGGAATATTAACACAGCCAAGTAGTAGAAAACGATTTGCTAGTAGACGAAAAAGGTCCTTGACAGGGGGATCCATATATTTGTCTGGTTAAGCAGCTATACTATAAATTTATTTGTATAGCAAAATGTATCAATGTAATAGTGGCGTTTACAGGTTTTTGCCAATAAGGTGTGTGAGCTGTAAAGGGGTGTAATACAGACAAAAACAGGAGTGATATTTTATTGTCAGGAGAAGGGGGAGGGAATACACCGCCATGAATAATCAACATAATCAAAGTTTATAAATTTCGAAACTTGTTGAATTCAAAAAGAAATTTTTAAAAAATTAATTAAGTTAAAGAAAAATATTTGAAAACAATTATGTTCTCAACTTCTTTCATTAGCAAAACATTATTCTTTTTGTTAATTATTTTTTAAAACAAAGCTTTTCTACATTTGATGTCAGTTAGTACGTTCGTCCGTATGTTCGTTGCGGATAGCTTTGATCGTTAATTTAGGCATGTTAGAATTGTTTTTGGTATAATGCTATAAGCGAAGCATCTCTATAAATCAACCATAAAATGTTGATTAGCTTTTATGGATGTTTTCATCCTTGTTGTTAATTATTTTGTTTGCTCTATAAACTTTAAACCTATAAAAGTTAAGAAAATTAGAAAAAAAAATTTGTTGTTTGATAAAAAAATTTAACCCCCCGGTCTCCTAAATGTGTATTTTTACTTCCTTACTTTCATACTTATGGTTTATTATATGTAATAAGTCGACAAAAAACAACAACTTATACATGGCTCCAGGTTGGATTAAAGTTTACTAGGTATAAGTAATTATATTATTTTATCAATGCTATATTGACTATATGTCAGTCTTGACCACTTTTATCAAATTTATTATAGTAGGCGACAAAATCTATGTGAAAAATGTTTGTGGGACATACAAAG
The DNA here is from genome assembly GCF_053477335.1 of Acartia tonsa. Taxonomy (NCBI): domain Eukaryota; kingdom Metazoa; phylum Arthropoda; class Copepoda; order Calanoida; family Acartiidae; genus Acartia; species Acartia tonsa. The sequence goes on along the minus strand of NC_137266.1, from coordinate 26,625,736 downwards.
ACAAATTTTAGAAAGGCATAATTAGGTGGGAGGAATGACTCACTGGCAAAATAATTGATTCTGCGTAAATATTAAAGTTCCTGAAAAGTAATGTGTAAAATTTAAAGAATTTGAAAAGCTATTAGTTGTATAAACATGAAATCTCAGCTGATGTACATACAAACATACATAGCAACAAGGATGACAACATACGAACATTAATAATAATAGAATAGTAATGCTTTAACAATCCAGGTTTTGGGAAGCATATTGATAAGTTTATTTTCTTACTTTTAAAGCTTTAGAGTCAAAAGAACCAAATTAATAGGATGACTCTATCAGAATTTGATTGGTTTCTAGAAATCGATAAGTTTAAAAGTACCACAGAGCTGTTACGCTATTTTTTTTCTTATCATTACAGGAATCTCGGTAAACTTGTAGAATGATATTTCATGACTTATTGGCACACCCAAAGTGTTGAAAACCCCTGCTTTCAAGAAAATAGCAAAATTCCAAATTTAGCGGAAGAAAAGAGAGAGCAAGACAGAGAAAGAGATAAATATAAAGAGGGAGTAATAAAGAGAGAGAGAGAGAGAGAGAGAGAGAGAGAGAGAGAGAGAGAGAGAGAGAGAGAGAGAGAGTGACATAGAGAGAGAGAGAATGAAAGATAGAGAGAGATTCCTAGTTGTCATCGCTGTAAGTTTGTAAAGATAAATATCCTTACATAATTTTCCCCTCAAGGTGTAGAGGACTTAAAATGCTAGAGTAATTCTATTACTTTTTTCATTTTTAGAGGTTTCACCATATATTCCAACCTAGCATTGACTAAATCCTTAGAAAAATATTTTTAAAAACAATTGACTGATTTTTCAATACTGTTTACAAGATCTTAGCGGATACACATACATCCCCAGATGTTAACCGCAAAAATAAATCATTACAAAGGAATCGACAGTTTCTGAAAGTGCAGTCATTAGAGATTGTTCAAATAAGGACGATTTTTCGCTACTAATTTTGCATTAAAAAAAAACTAGCAAAATTTTAAAATTCTGTATTCTATATGAAACTTGAAAGTGTAGTCTAATACTAACTCTATTGTTTAATCTGCTCACAGGGGAATAACAAAGTGAAACAATTCAAATAAACACAAGGTAGTACCACACTGTAAAATCATATAATTCAAATCAATGCAAGGTAGTGCCACGCTGTAAAAGATTTGACATTTATTCTATAAAGAATTTGAGTGTTTGACATTGACTTCAAGCTATTGTCCAAGGTCTTTAGTGAATCGTATATTCGAGCTGAATATTAAACAGAATATTAGGCTGAGTAATACCCAATAGACAACTAAACCTTTTATGGCACGAACTTATTATAGAAGTCCTAACTATGTGCAATGTCATGAATTGCGCCTGTTTAAAAAGCAGCCGTAGTTATAATTTTTAATGTCTCTAGAAATGAAAATATAATAAATTTACAATAAGTAGAGGTATAAATCTTTATAGTGTAGTTAGTAAAAAATGTTTATTTTTTTGTATAAAAACATTTGATAATCTTATTTTAAAATTTTTATGTAAATAAAAGATAGATAAATTAAATTAATATTTTTTTTCAAATTGTTCCATTTCTATACAAAATGTTAGTAAATTTAATTTTGTTAAAAAAAATGTTCTATTAGCTATATCCCTTATAAGGAGTAACTCACTTTCTCCCACCGAATAGCTTAAAACATGACTTAGACCAATATAAAGTATTAAAAAAGTATAACATCATTAACGATGGCTTTTTGTTATATTTACATACAGACAAACTTCCTGTTATTAAAGTACACAATATTGAGAAATAGATTTCATACTTTTGTATAAGTTAAAATTGAAAATCTTTCAGAAAATAACTTTCCAAGACTGATGCCCTTATTACATTTCCTCTATTATTCACTTTTTAATGATGTGCTGTAATGTATGTCGACATGAAAACAAGCATGACAACATCCATAAATATAAAGCTTAAAAGCATATCTATAGCAAAAATTGAAATAGCTAATTTATTCTAAACTAAGACCCATGCATTCCTAAATAGTTATATCATTAATATCCTTACAATATAAAAGTAACAGGATGTCTGCCTGTATCTGTTTTTGTAACGAAAAATCTCCCAAACCACTTAGTGGATATGTCTCTCTTTTCAAATCAAGCTTCTTATAGGTTCAGGAAAGTTTTTGTTGGTAAGGTACCTTCAAACTTTTAGAGAAACACCCTCCCCTTCCAAGATATGCAACAAGATTTAAATATCCTGTATTAATTACGCAATTTGTAAGCAAATAAACATCATATTTAGAAGCTTGTTAGCAAAGCTTGTTCTTTTCTCTCTCTCTCTCTCTCTCTAAATGTTGTCAAATAAACAATTCATATCAACTATGTAAGCGTCAATATACAAAATATGGACGTGTGTACTGTCCCAATGTGAAAAAATGCCACGCTGTCCTAGAATTAATCTAGTGTATACCTCAGCATGACAAATAACAACACAAACTTCAAATATTTTAGTTGTCTGCTTATTTCTAGAAGCGAAGCTTTATTGTTATTTTAGTCTGTCTGACTTCCAGGTTGTGGATAGGTCATAGTCATAAATATTAATGTTGGAGGCGTTTGATTGTTTTTAAGACATGTTTAAAGGTGTAGCAACTCTATATACATTATCAGAATGATAGTATGTTACTTGAAATTAAAACAGCTATTTTACTATAATTTAATTTTTGGTGGATGATTCCAAGCACTATTTGGCATTTTCTGAATTTTATAGATATCAGAATATTTCTTACACAAAGTTTAGAGTTATTCATTTTTCTTTTAAAATATTTTTACAGATTTGTTTTTTGAGCTTTGCATTCATGGATGTTGTTGTACATGTCCAAATATCTGTAGCCTAATATTCTCCACATAACAAATTTTGTTATTCTGAACTGAAAAATATATTTAGTTCCCAAGTCAGAGCAACTCTATAGTTTTCTTTAATAGTAGTAACTTTACTCTATAATTAAGGTCAATTCACTTTAACACAACCTAAAATACTTTAGCCTTCAAGATATGTGATTTATATGTTTTATATACAGTTTTTTTTTCATATTAATATGTTTTCTCTCTCTTTCTATAAATAATGTATTTATGATTACTTGGATCTTACACCAGATTATCATGAACTATAAGAAAGTAAAAGTTGTAGCTAGCCAAAATAACAACCTTCCCATTCCCTCCCCTCGTACTGGATGCACGAACTGACCATTAAATGGTTTCCATGTTAGCAACCTAAATTGACGACAATTTTCCCCTGTCACAATATCCACGTTGTACATCCATTCCCTAGTATTGTCAATTATCTAATGTTCAATATTGTGAAATATCAAACGCTTTGCAAAAGTTTAAGAAACAGGAAGAATAATTATTTTCGTTCAGGTAGAAAATTTTAGAGAAATTAACCTTTTATGTTCAGTAGGCATAGTTTCTTGTTTATTTGTATATGTGTGAAATGATACTCAAATCTGTTTTTGGGAAAAGGGATAATAAAATCTGTTTGAAATCTGGGATTGAACGGATATTTTCATCATTTAATTAAGAAGAAAGATTTCCTTAAAAAATAACATTTTGAGTAAAACCAAATAGTAATTAATCTTTAATACATCATTAGTTAAGAAATGACGTTTTGGAAGAAAAGTAAATCAAGTTTTAGTAAAGCTTCTCAAAATAAGATGATCCGAATTGACAATAAACTTTTTCAATCATTAAGGTTTGTTGATTTGTGAGTGTGTTTATTTGGTTTTGATTACTTGTGGGTGCTGTTAACAATGTGTTACCTATATTGCTTTAAATATTAATGGTCATAGCTGACATTTTATTATTATAATGACTTTATCAATGACAACTATATGGCAATAAAGATGGCCTTAGCTTACATATCGACGACTAATTATTAATTTTACAGTATCCTTTATCCAAAACAACTTTTAGTATGTCTTACACTGTATTACAAAAATTCAAAGGTCGTAGACTTTTACTCTTTTCAAAGTGCTGTCAAAGTTTTTTTTTTCTTAACAAAGGAAGAGTTACATAAACATGATTTGGTGTTATTTTATATTTTAAAGCAGTCTGTAAGGGCACTTAAAAGTCAACCCTCCAAAAACAATTTTAGTTTTATAAGAAAAAGTAAAAAATGTGGGGAGGTATTTTTTCTTTAGCAATATTCTGGAGAAGGATATACCTTCTCTTAAGTTAGTTTTTAAAGCTTCCCAGGACCGATAAGAAGCTTCTCTACAGATACAAACACAGGTAAACACACGGAATTCCTGTTACTTTTAAGTAAAGCTAATAAGATTTATTTTTTTCTAAAATTTGTTTAAGTTCAATCTTTTTTTCCTGTATAGTTTTCTAAACAAAATAACCACTTCTCATCAGGATGTACAATGATTGTGTCACTAGCAGCTTAAAGTCTGAACCTGACCAAAATACGCGCTGCCGCTCAGCCCAGGATATCACAATAACCTAATATTTTTCTTATGTTGATAATTCTAAATGTTGATAATTCTAAATTTAGGAAAAATTAAATTGATTATAAAATGGAAATGATAAGAGATTAAGCCACTTTAAATTGGATAGCTTGCTTCTAAATAACAACGAATAGTTCTAATATTAGTGAAGTATGCCTTATTTTTTTTAAAATATGCTAAAAATATATTATATTAACCCTTAACGGTCGGGGGGGGGGGCGTTGAACGCCCCCCCATCCGGTTTTTTCTAACTCATTTTCTGTGTGTGAAAGATAAAGAGCACAAACTGCGTGACTTTTTAAGTTTGGGTATGACACATAACCGAGAGTTGGAATTTTTTGAATATCTCCATCCTGGCGGGCACAGGATGCCAGCAAACCTGGCAGGGTCATCCAGGTAAAGAGCAAAAATATTTTTTTGACTTAAAAAAAGCATTTTATCTTAAATACTAAAATATCCTCTAGTAGTACATCCTCATATTAAATACAGGTGTTCAAGTCAATTTCAGGTTCCAGGTATGATCCTGCAGGTCCTGATCCTCCAGGTCTCCAGAAATCTTTAAATGGCTCCTGTGGCCACAATTTTTGACTTAGAGACTTCAAATTTAAAACTTAATTTTTCTTACATGTCTACATAACGTATTAAAATTTCATAAAGATCCGCCGCCGTTTTCCCGCCGACCGCCGACTGCGGCGGCTGGCAGCTGCCAAGTACAGCTGCGGCCGCTGAAATTTATATTTTGATATTTGAAATATAAAATTTACATAAAGATTAACATTTTCTGCGAAAAAATTTTTATTCTAGCTTAAAAAATAAAAAAATTACAGCCGTTTGAAATTTTTAAGTAAAAAAGGACCTAAAAACAAAGGTTGTTAAATAAAAGGGTGAAGGAAGCGAAAATTGACCTTGACTTACTTAAGGTCGGAAATTCATCATAACACAGGGGACTTACACAAAAAATTTTAGCCCTATAGCTCTAATAGGAACTGAGATAACATGGGGGGCGCCCCCCCCCCCCCCCCCCGACTGATTAAGGTGCGGCAAGGGGCCCGACTGTAAAGGGTTAAGGAGCATTTGACTAACAAAAAAAATCAAATTTAGAAAAGCTTTGTTTCTAAAACATTGTCTTATTATTTTACTTTTAAAAATGTAAGAAACAAAAATTAAGAAATGTACTTTAAAATAAACAAAAATATAAATTTAAATTTTGTAAACAGAAAACAAATGCACAATACAAATAAATCTATTTTTCACAGGAATAGATGAAATTGAAGAAAGATAAATAATCCGCTGAATCAAAAATGGATGCACTCAAATAAAGATTCTTTTTTATCCCTAACCAGTCCGCTATTCTAGGTGATAAAGTTAAAATTTAAGAAAGATCTTCTGATTTTTTAACAGTCTATAGTGGCATATGGCAGCTGGATACGATTTTTCCAGGCTTCAGCAAGTCAATTATCCACAAATTTCAATAGATAGTTTTTACAAACCGAGGCCTTTCCTTAATTAATAAAAGAGGTATAATTGTGTGTACTTCAAAAATTGGCTGATCTCTTGATCATTAACCTATTCCTTCATCTATCTAAATACAAAGCATACTCGTTAACTACAAAAAAATGAAGAAAAATATACAACAAAAAGGAAAAACAACTAATCAACATTTTTTGGCGCACACGTTCAAAAGGCAAAAGTCATTTGAGGGCAGTTAAGATACATGTATAGCAATTTTTCAAATGCAATATGGCTGTTCGTTAACAAGAACAAATGCACTTTTAGCAATAAGCATATTTTTTTTAAAATGAACATACAAGAACCGTTTACAAAAATCAACATCACAGTTTTGAAACCGATAGAACGATTCTAACAATACTAAATTAAAGAGACATCTCAGACAAATTAAACGACCCTATAAGTAGAAAAGCTTAGTTTTTGAGAACAGAAACTGTATTAAAGCATTCTGTATAGCAAAAGTTTTGTAAAATGCATCTTTAAAATATTTAATATGGGGTCAATATTCATCTAAATTATCTTTAATTTGTTAAAACAAATTTGCATTATTAGGTCGAGATATTTGGCTTGCAAATTATTAAGTCAAATACTCTTATTTGTTAGTAAGCTACATATATGGATGTAAAACTGAATGGATATGGTGTTTTATTTTAAAAATAAAACAATTAATTTTGTCCTTTTGTCAGTCTCTCAGAGTAAGAATAATAAATCAAACCCGCGGCTGTGACATTCGCTCGTTGACGAGATGGTTTTGGGCAGGGATCGGAAGCCGCGCGTAAGCCGCGTGTAAGCCTCAGTGAAATCTTCATTTTATCACTATAAAATTTAGCTGGATGTATAAAACTGTCTCTTTAGTAGACAATCCTTCTTTCAAAAATTTCTTTTTGTGCTCACAAGCAGGTTTAAAACTGAGGCTTATGCGTGGCTGAGGCGCGGCTTCCGATCCCTGGTTTTGGGTTTAAATCTCAGATCAATACCAGGTCATAACTAAATACATTATATTGTTTGTGTTATGTCAGGTGCCCAACATTAAAATTAAAGTATGGGAAATGTATTGACCTAAAACAGGTGCAATTCATTACAACAAACAGTTTTGGCTTTAAAACGGTAACCACGGGATTGCACCCATACGAAATTCTACCCATGGAATTGCACCCAGCGGGACTCCATCCAACGGAATTGCACCAAAACGGGATTACACCCAACGGAATTGCACCCATACGGGATTGCTGTTCGGGTGCAATACCATGGGGTGCAGTTCCATGTGGGTGCAATTTCGTGTGAGTGCAATCCTGTTGGGTGCAATCCCGCTGGGTGCAATTTCGTGGGCGCAATTCCGTATGGGTGCAATACCAATTTAATCCTTTAAAACATAGGTCAATTAAAGGATTCTGTGGGATTATTTTATCCAAATATTTTTAATTCTAATGTAATAAACAACAATAAACTCAGGTATTGGGAAAAGAAACATAAAATTTTGTAACAAAAAAACTAGTTGCTTTACTCCTAGCTTCTAGGAGGTCAAGAAAAGAGCCTAAAACTATCCAAAGACATTTAAAAGGCTTTATTGAAAAGTGCAATCAATTCGGACCAGCAGTTTCAATGATCTTTAGTTTCAGACAAATAGCCTTACTACTTAAAATTATAGGATTATGTGATTCATTACTGTCTATTAATTCTAATTTAACAACAAGGATGACAACATCCATAAAAGCGAAGCTCTGAAATAGAAGGACAAACAAACATTAACACTTGTAGATTGTCAACTCTGAATGAACAGAATATTAATGCATCAGTACAAACAATATTTTAAGAAAATTTGTTGCAAAACTGCATAAATAGATGATACTGTTTAAGGACATACTTACATTTTTGGGACTTGTTTATAGAGATGCTTCGCTTAAAACTTTGTACCTTGTTGTAATAGGAATTAGTTTTAAAAAAATCAGAAGAATCGGATAATTTTAACATGCAAAAATTTGTTGTCAAAAAAGTTAAAAATCGACATGTTTAAAATGGTTCCATCGGGATTGAACCCAAACGGGATTGAACCCAACGGGATTGAACCCACGGAATTGAACCCGCACGGGATTGAACCCAATGGGATTGAACCCAACGGGATTGAACCCACACGGGATTGAACCCACGGGATTGAACCCACGGAATTGAACCCGCACGGGATTGAACCCAATGGGATTGAACCCACAAAGGTGTAGGTTTCCCCCAATTTTTTTTCTTCAATTTTTTTGGGGGTTTAAGTCTCCTCTTCCAATTTTTTTTTCTTAAATTTTTGGGGGTTGAGAGCCTCCCCCACCAAATTTTTTTTTCTCAACCCCCAAAAAATCAAGAAAAAAATAATTTGGGAGGGGAGTTTAAACCCCTCAAAAAATTGAAAAAAAATGAAAAATTTGGAGGGGGAGACTTACACCCCCCCCCAAAAAAAAAAAAAAATTGGGTGCAGAGACTTAAACCCGCCAAAAAATTGAACAAAAAAATGGAGGGGGAGACTTACAACCCCCAAAAAAATAAAAAAAAAAAAAATAAATAATTTGGGGGAAGACTTACACCACCCAAAAATTTAAGAAAAAAAAATTGGAAGAGGAGACTTAAACCCCCCAAAAAATTGAAGAAAAAAAATTGGGATGAAACCTACACCTTTGTGGGTTCAATTCCATTGGGTTCAATCCCGTGCGGGTTCAATTCCATGGGTTCAATCCCGTGGGTTCAATCCCGTGTGGGTTCAATTCCGTTGGGTTCAATCCCGTGTGGGTTCAATTCCGTGGGTTCAATCCCGTTGGGTTCAATCCTGTGTGGGTTCAATCCCGTGGTTACCGTTTAAAATGGACGTACGGACATTCTGGTATTGTTTATAGAGTTGCTACGCTCTCTAAATTGTACCTAACTACTATAGGAATCATCATGCAAAGTTTGGAATCGATAGGACAATTCTAACCTGTTTAAATTAACGAAAAGAGCTAACTCTCTGTGACGGACGTACGTACGGACGGACCGACCCTAATTATAGAAAAGCTTCGCTTTTAATAAACAATAATTGATATTATACTAGAAGGAGAAAAGTTTTACGTTAGAAATTAATTAGAAATCCTCGTAGAGTTTTATCACTGAATATATTTTCAGTTAACCTATCCCTACCCTAAAAGCACAGTGCATAATATGTGCGGAGAAAAAAATGTGCCAAAATTGGAACGAATTTGTGCATTGTTTTTACTATTTTCCCGCAGACTTTAGGCTTGTGCCGAAAGTGTTATTTTAATTTTTCTTTGAGTAAAGTAGCTACTTTTTAACTTGGGCGTGTTTCTTAAGCGATAAAAAAACTGTATAACAAAATAAGCTTAAAACATTTACTTTTAATTAATAAATTCATCGACAATAATATCATTTTGACTTTTAGCAGTGTATCAACTCTGTAGCTAGTGTATACCTAACAGACATTAAGACTTTCAACTGCTGTTTACCAGGAAGGAAGGGACATTTGACTATCTATTACCCTAGTCCCCAAAGTTTTGAAATAACGTTTTCTTATTCGTTTGGCTTAACATTAAAGTAATATATACTAATGTAGTAATCTGTGAGTTGGGTCTTCGGTGTCAGCTGAACCTTTCAAAAATGTAAATACAACCGGGTGCCGGCAAAAAAACATAAAGCAAATTGTAAACTAAAGTAAACTCAAGGGCGCCCAAGCTTTTTACTTTGAATGAGGGGTACCATATGTTCAAGGGGGTAATCTAATGTATTTTTTAAAAAAATTGTGGGGTGTAAAAAAAGTGATTTCAAAGTCTAAAGGGGTGAACACCCCTTTACCCCTTTACTTGGACTTCTATGCATGATCTGTAATGATTTCTGCATTTTTTCCTACTTAGATTTGTTTTGCATTGTCTAATTACTGTTCATTTGTTGAAAACTATTTTGAAAATTATCCATTGATATCATAAAACTGACAATAACCCAATTACTTAAAATAAGGACATAGTTAATTTGCCACCACCTCAGGGAGAGTTCAACCCTTTATGGAAAAAAAATTGAAAACAACATAAATTCAGGCAAAAAATAAATTTGGGAACAACTGCAATATATTAGTTCTATATTTGTCGCTAGATGTCACTAAAAACTTAATAATTATGATTTGCAAGAAAGTATTCACATCATTAAAAAAAATGTCTTGTTAATCACAAATAACTAGGTTTAACAAGTCAGTAGTGTAGATCGGAAAAGATGATTTTTAATATAATTTTATAGTCAGGAGCCTAATTGTGAGAAATTGATAATGACAGTGTTAAATACTTCACTAAAGGTTAGACAGAAATGACAATTTTTCACAAAAATTGTCCCTTTATTTTTCAAAAAGCATAAGAAAGCATTAAACAGCTGAATTTAGAAAGCAAAGTTTAATGAAATTATTCTCGTCTGCTGAGCTTTAGGTCTTTGCCATCGGAAATCATTTAGTAATCTGTTTACTAAAATACTATAAATTTATTGGCTTAACAACTTTGAAGACTTTTATTAAACTTTGATTGGTTGGTTCATTAAGTTAGATGTCCAAACATTTCAACCATTAATTGTTATCTACAGTAGGAGAAATTTTGGGTATCATCATTTGGGATGTACATTAATTCATTAGCCATTGTCTTATCCCATTAGATCACACACACTGGCTTTTTAATCCTATGAAGAAGGATTAAAAACCCTCTCGGCCTTTTCTTTTCTCAGTTTTAGATATAAACAAAATGTATAACATTAGCTGCGCTACGCTTGGCCATAATTGTGCTTTTTATGAAAAATATTACTTTTTCACTTTACAAATATTACTTTTTTACTTTCCAAAAAGTCGACCTATCACTATCGACAGGAAACATTAGTGGAAAAACAAATATATTTTTTTTCTGATAGTTATGCATAACAATTTTTCTTTCTTTCATTTATTTATGCTCAAAAAATGCTTAAAACAGAAAAAATGTGAAATTTAGCATTTGTGAAATATTGAATTTGCAGCAAATATTGATTTTAACATTTTCAATTTTCTATTTTGTACGGGGCTCGGCAGCTCGATATTTAAACAAGCCACAACCGCAACAGCTTGCTTGATTAAAATTTTGAACACTTAATAGTAGCAGCTGGTTCAAACGTGACCGAATCGCAAATGTGATATTTGAAATATAAACAGCCACAACCGATAAAAATGATGCTAACACCTATTGTATGTGCCGAAAAAATAGCTGCAGCAAAAGTGTAACTGAACAACTGCCGACCCCTTGAATTTAATGCAGTGTCATTGATCTCAAATCTCTTTACACTTATTCCATATTTAAATTCAATTCAAAATAATAAAGAATTTAATCTTATATTAGAAAACATATTTTAATATTCCTGTAAGAATAAAAGAAAATTTTATAAGTGTTACAATCCATTCATTAAAACCATATATAATGATATTTAACACGTACCAAATGATAATATTAAACACATGTTATTGGCTAAGATATCAAATTCTGGTTATTCATTCACTACCGCATATTTGTATGTGGTTTCTAATTGCAACCATTGAAATAGTAGATGAATCAGAGAATTTTTGAATAATTGAAGTTTAGCAAAGGGTAAGGCATTTGTGGACCTTTAAAAATATGCAAATATGGCGGTTTGAAAATGGCATGCATGTGCGGAAGTGAAGGCATGTCCAGATTATTAAGACTCTAAGAGTCTTCTTATCTATGCTTTACCTTCACCTAATATCAGGGTTTTAAAGACAGCTATCTATTATAATTACACAAATAGTATTTTTCCAAGGAAGAGCAGCATCAGCAATCTGTCAAAGAACCCAAAACTGTCATACAACAATAAGAAGAAACTGCAACGATTTCAAGGGACGTCCAACCTTTTTTTTATTGGGGGGGGGGGGGTACATTGAACATTTATTTATATTTTACTGTATAACAATTAGTTTTTCTTTTTATCTAAAACTAAGAATTCTTTCTAATGATGTTCTACGTATAAACATAATTGTCCTGGTGTTACATTGAAGTTTAATAGACCCTTGATGTATTGAAGTGTTTAACCTAATTTGAAATCAAGGTGTCAATTTTAAATTCTTATCAACGGGGACATTAAAGGGAGTTTTGGGGGGTTAAATAAATATTTTCTTATGGATAAAGCTTTAATAAAATGTAATAAGTATTGCTTAGAAGTACTTATTTGATTCTTTGAACTTTACTTTTAATCATTTTTTTCTTTTTTAATAACCTTAACCATAAAGCAACAAGGATGACAACATCCATAAAAGCGAAGCTCCGAAACGATATGACAGACGAACATTAGTTAGAACTGAATATACAAAATATGAAAATATAAGGTTTGACAAAATTCTACGTAAATGTGTTGCAAAACTTCTTAAATACAGAATTCTGAAGACATACTGACATTTTTAATACTTTATTATAGAGATACTTCGCTCATAATATTGTACCTTATTGTAATAGGAATCAGTAATCAAAAAATCAGATCAATTGGATGTTTTTTATCACATAAAAAATTGTTATTAAAAAAGTTAAAAAAATAACATGTTTAAAATGGACGTACGGACATTCTGGTAATGATTATAGAGTTGCTACGCTTTCTAACTCGTACCTAACTATTACAGGAATCACCATGCAAAATTTGAAATCGATAGGACAATTCTAACATGCCTAAATTAACGACAAAAGCTATTTAAAAAAGTAAAAAAATCAACATGTTTAAAATTAACGTACGGACATTTTGGTAATGATTATAGAGTTGCTACGCTTTCTAAATCGTACCTAACTACTAAAAGAATCACCATGCAAAATTTGAAATCGATAGAACAATTCTAACATGTCTAAATTAACGAAAAGAGCTATCCGTGACGGACGGACGGACCGACCCTAATTATAGAAAAGCTTCGCTTTTAAAAAACATTGTTAGTGATGTTTTATTATTAAAGGGATAGTAATCGCTTTCTCGTTTTTTTGTTCATATTATGAATATGATCTTAGACTTCTACAGCATGACCCTCGAAAAAGTATTTTTAAGCATCTGCAGCCTATATTTCTCAATAAAATATAAGAAGATTCATATGTACTTGTTCTCTATAATTTTCTACATCAAAGGATATCAAAATATTTTTTTTACATCAATTAACAGCCGAGATTTTTAAAGCCAAAGTTTGGAAAAAGTGCTTGAGAAACTGTATATTGCTAAATATTTCTTAGTTTTTTATTAGTATATTACATTTTATCAACCAGTTAAAAAACAAATAAGAAAGAAGAGCAAGTTTACAATTGATACATTTTTATTGCATTAAAAAACGTTACTTTTACATATAAAAAACTACTTTTCAAATTTTACTGAATACATTTTTCTTATAACCATTTTCCCTCAAATCTTATATAATATCTCCCACTTATTAATATGACCTTAAATAAACCCCTCCCCAATTTATGCTCATTACCGGAAGAATTAGCGCCGCCTTTGCCAATAAATTCACGCCCACTCATCAAAATAATCTAAGACACATAAAAATCATTTAAATTGTTAAATGTTTAATAAAAGTTTGTAGCTGTTACTTTTTGCTTTTTTAACTTATTTTGATAAAATAAAAAGTGTTTGATTTCTGTTTATGTAAACTTTCAATTTGCTACTATTTTTTATAGGATTTCTTTCTGTAAGGGTGTTTTTGCAATTTACACTAATCTAAAAATGCCTTTTAGAGCAAGTGAAAAAAGTGCTTTCAGCATGAAATAAATTTCTTGGAAACATCTTTATTTAAGTTTAATAAAAAGTATTGAAATTATGAGGAAAATACGTCATTTCACTTTAAAAAAACATTTTTCTTAAAAAGTTACTTTTTCCTCAGCCACTTTTTCAAAACTTTGGCTCTAAAAATCTCAGCTGTTAATTGATGTAAAAAAAATATTTTTATATCTACTTATGTGGAAATCTACAAAGAACAAGGACATATACATTTTTTGATAATTCATTGAGAAATATGGGCTGCAGATGCTTAAAAATACTTTTTCGAGGGTCATGCTGTATGTTTGGGGGAAATGGGGTGTTGTGTTTACCCTAATCAAACTTTGAAACCTTCATTTAAAAAGAAGCTTAGACGTCCTTGATCATAGATGTTTAACGTTTACGCCTTGTTTTAGAAAGGGGTTGGTGCCTTTTATAGCTGCCATCCTCCTTTCAATAAGATAGATTTCAACTTTAACACAAAAAAATTTATAATTCTATACAATTTTATATAAAATCTGTATTAACTTCTACTTTTATGATGTTTACTTATTTATGGATAATTAGGTAATAATTATTTATATTAAGTTCTAAGTAAATAGACACACAGAGAGATATAAATCTAAAACAAATACAGATAGTTTATTCATAATCATATACCGCAAATAAACATTGATAAGACTTTTGTAACATTTGAAATTTTTCTTGTTGAATATTTGTTTCAAATATAAATATATTATGTATATAAAAGTATTTTATGCAACTCTAACAAGGTTTAAAACCACACAAATGAAGAATATATTTCCTATATCAATCAGTTTCCACCTAATACAAAAAAAACTTTCTAGTTATTAAGAAAAGAGTTTATGTTGATAATTTGAAAGTACTTCTTTTCAAATTATAAAAATGGTTTTCAAAAAACACTTTTATTAGTAAATTTTTTTTTTAATGCTGGAATAACTTGACAATAATATATAAACAAGGAAGCTGGGCTTGGTAGACGCAGATGCCTTTTTTATCAAGGCTATTTTCAATAATTTGCAGCTAATCAGTAACCACCAAAAGTCAACATTCACAGCAACAGAAACGCAGCAAAATATCAATCTGCAGCCATTAAATTCTAAGATTATGCGTTTGAAGTTTGTTTCTCTAACACATAGAATATCTTTGCTCACACATCAGCAAAACTTAAATTCAAGGTTTGAAATTCGTCGCTGATTAAACTTCCTGTTTAGTGTGAAGTTAACCAGTGATTCAAGGATGGATAATGGATGTGAAATTATATATTCCTACCATTAAAAAGTAATATTCTGCCATGGTTGTATTAAATTAGAAAAAATATGTATTGCATATTGTATGTATATAATTTCTACTGAAGGCTGCATTTCATTATAATTTTGGAAGTTTACTTGCCGAAAATTATCCTATCCATTTATCCATGAAAGTTAACACATAGATCTAATTTTGATAGAACATTTACTGTCACTCCCTGTAGACATATCACTAACCACATCATAGAATAATCACGATAGAATATACAGTGAAGTTAGTATTCATAGAATCATAGAATAAAGAGATTATATATACTTCCTGTAAAAACATCATTCACCATGTCATAGAATAATTACTTCAGATTATAATATATTGTAGTTTTGTAATAATAGAAAACAAGATAGAAAACTATTGATCTAATTTTGAATTAATTTTTCTGTGTAAACCAATGACAAATAATACTTACTACATAGTACTAAAAAAAATTATCTTCATTATAGATTTAAAAATAATAAATAACAATACAACACAAAACAAGGTCTACCCTTTACTGCATTTATTTTCCTGCAACTTACAAAGTAGTTGTAGGAAATACTTTCAATATACATTGTCTTTGTGATACTAAAAGTTGAAACCAAAAAGATTTCCAAGATATTTAACGGTTACACTTACATGTTTTATTTTTTTTTTAAATTATTACTTTCACTAAAATATCGTAATAGAAATTCAAAGTCAATGTTAAAAACACTTAACTTAACTTCTAAAAATCTTCTCAGCTTAAAATCTGTATTTATGTATTTTTATATAATGCATAAAATTCCAGAAAATTATTTTGAACGGAAAGCTTTCTGAGCAAATAATTTATTCATATATTTTTGGTGGATATAGAAAAATATGTCAAAAACATATGAGTATGTGATGAAATATTGAAAATTTAATGTATTCTTCAAATTTTTGTATGGTCATTTTCTACAGTTTTACTTAAAATGCCTGCCAAGATACAAAATATTTCATCTAAAAGTATATTTTATTTAAGTTTCTTAAAAGAAAGATAATATTTATTTTATTACCTTCCTGTTGTCTTTGCATTCCTTAATTCTAAGATTTGTAAATTGCCATAATCATAGAAACAATATATAGTGATGTAAAAGAATTTAAGTCATACAAATTAAGCATATTGTTTTGTTGTTTGTCCTAAAGTTTTATTTGTGGGTATCGCTATTTGGATATTGTCATTCTTGTTATTTCTTTTTGGTTTACAATCAGCATATCTCTTTTAACAGCTGGATATACATTTTAGTATTTTATCTATCTTTATCTATCTATTTATTTTAAAATACATTTTTGTTTAATACTATCTCATAAAGTAAAGGTCTTTTTGTAGGCTTAAGATTCAATAATAAATGAGCTGATTGAGTTCTCCATCAGGTCCCGGGATGGTTTTAGGCTATTTTATTTTTAGATTTGTTGTGTTTCGTCACCCCTTTGAATATAAGACTCCTAGATGCTAGGGGCAAAGCTAATATGTATTTAAATTTCTTGGCTACTCTATATCAAATTAATCTCTGGTGGTATATGACCATAAGAGTTTACGCCTTCCCTTTAGACATAATTCAATTTTGTTGTTACAAATACTAAATACTCAAGTGTAGAATTTGATAACATTTACACCTTCCTATTTTTTCTGAAATCGAATTTTAAAACACTTAAATAATTTTCCAGTTTTATGGTTTATTTACCTTTTTATTTAATCTCATCTTTAAAAAAAAAACTTAGCTTGAACAATTTTTTCATAAAAAAAGTAGGGCTCGGCAGCCACATAAACTTTTTAAAGAATCGACCAATCTTCATAATGAAAAATACTCAGCGCCCAAGCTCTAAGATTGATAAACATCGTTGTCTTTACTAATCCATATCTGCAAGATACAACCTTCCTAATAATTTGTTTTCCTCCCCTTTCCTTTATATAGTTTTTAAAATATCAGGGATAAGTTTATGGCATTTTTAGTATCATAGCAACTCTAATACTGAAGTCCGTTTTCCATTGTGTCAATTTAAAAATAGAATTAATATTTAAGTACAGTGGCTATATCCTTCTTGATTATAAAGAGAAAAAACGGTAAAAACATAAATTCAATTGCACAGACTAGTACAAACAGACACATTCTAAAAAAATGGAAATAGAAAATATTGAGATACAAAATCAAGATCCATCCACAAACTAAGTATTTGAATACTAGATAATCTTTGGAAAAGGATATTTCATAAAAAGACAACTTATCAAAATTTTAAAATGTAAAGAAAAAAAACAACACAAAGATCCACTAGTATGATGAATGAAAAAGTAGAACTTTCCTCAAGTATCCCTGCATATTAGAATGGTTACACCCTTTTACAGATTTTTCAATATGATTTCACCCATGTGGATATCATGTAATGTGATAGTTTTTAAAACACGGTGACCAACATGTAATCAAACATTTTCATTAAATACAAAAAATACTACTACTTTAAAAGGTATTTTCATTATGATGAAAAAAATCAATATTTCATTTGGATTGTTTTTCTCAGATGTTATTAAAGATAAATGTCTGAAATTTATTTTGTAGTATATATACTAATAATTGTTGGTATCCTTGCTTTTTTCCAACATGGATCAAAAATTCATTTGAAAGTACTCTAAAATAAATTCGAATAGACATATTGTAAAAAAAGGAAACTATCTAGTAAACTTATTCAAGATAAATTTTAAAAAATAACATATAAAAAATAACAGGATGAAATCAATATTAAAAAAATATATATTTGCATTGAATTAGGACCGACAACTATCTAGTTTACAAATAACATTAAGTAGTCATGACCAAATGAATGTAGAAGTGTGCGGATAGAGAAAATTCTCTAAATTTTCAGCATGATATGCATTCTGTGCTTTTTTGCATTAAGTCTTGGCTTTTTCATCATACTTCTAAATTTTATGTGTGTAATCATAGACAGAACGGCCAACCGTTTGCCGCACTGCGCAGCCTATATACAATGTGTTTTTTTTTATGAGAACTTTTTTGAAAGCAATTTTACCCCACTTATAGTTATCAGAATTTAATGATTAATGGCTTATTTTCTTTGTTTATTAAGGCAATTAATAGAACAACAACAAAATATTTCAGTTTTTATTTAAAAAGTACAGTAAAATCTAAATTTCAAAACTTAGGTGTCAACATATAAAAATGGTTTTAGCGCATTTTTCTTAAAAAAATGGATTTTCTGTAGTCGACTTTGGGGGGCCAGTACTCCCTCCCTGGTTGAGATATGACATTTAAACTTTGATATGTTCTAGTACATGTCCCTAATAGTATCTGTATACATTTTTAGCTCTATATCTCAACTTTGAAGTGTTTAGCAGCCATTCTTGCAAAAGGTTGATTATTTGAGCATAAGAAAAATGCGCTAAAACCATTTTTAGGTGTTGACACCTAAGTTTTGAATTTTAGATTTTACTGTACTTTTAAAATAAAAACTGAAATATTTTTTGTTGTTCTATTAATTGCTTTCAAAAAAGTTCTCATAAAAAAAACACACTGTATAAATACATTGTATGTCCAGCTCTCCAGCTTGACCCTAAATTTTTTGTTTGTCTACTTTAGCCAGGGAAGGAATTGGGTTATTAAACTGGTAACTGTTATATAACCCCGCTATCTCTTAGTATTCAAAAAACTTTGGGTACTTATTCAAATTCAAATGGTCAGTTCCAAAGTGTGTGTACAATTTATGTAAAGAAAGGGTATTTCTTCGTTGGGAATGGACATTGATTTAACTTTCATTGTCCTATACCTCTAGATTCCTGACTTTTATTTTAATTTGGCGCTTTTTTTTGAGATTTTGCTCCCTGTTTTCATTATTTGTCATATTTGACCACCGTATTTAAAATCCCAATTCTTAAACCACCTATCCCCTCCTTTAATTTTATCTGTGGGTGACTAATTTTAAAATTATGATGTCTTAGCAACCATCAGGGATATAATGGCATATAAATTCTATATAAAATTTAAACAGAAATAAAATAACGAAACTAAATATACTCTCTCAGTTTAACAAGAGGCTAAAAAATTCACTTACTTGTATAATTATAATATAATTTCATGTTTATCTCAAACTTAGTAATAATAATATCGCTTTAACTCTTTTTCTTGCAATTAATACTCTTTTAAAGAACATACAAAATCAAACCTTCAATAAACCACCACCATTTTTGTGGCATAATCTTAGCAAAAAAAATGTTTTGTGTTTCAACTAAAGGGAAGTGGGTAAGAAGGAGGGGGGGGGGGGCGCAAGGAAGTGGGTTGTGGGTAAATTTTCACTTAGAATTGCTTGTCAGAAACCTTATCCCTTGTCCCTGGACAGGAAGGATTAGCGGAAGTTAGTACCTCATTTGACCGCCACTGCGCACAGTCCAACCAATCATTTACCCTTGTAAGTCTACGATTTTCCCAATCTTTTATTGCAGATTCATTCGATTTTCAACAATCATCAATTAACCAACAATGCCTCTTCTATCTCCCATCAAGCTTTGGCAAGATATCAAGCGTAAAATATCCAAGAAAAACTCCAAGAACAAGACAAGAATCTTGAAGAGAGAGAAGTGGTGTAATTGTTGCGATAGCTGCTTTGGATTAAGAAGGTAAGATAAATTAATTTAGTTTTTCTATGGTTTACTTTATTCTTGTTTACAATTAAAATAGCTTTAAGTTTTATCAAATTTGATTCTTTACTTTCCATTTGTATTTAAAATACTTAAAATTTGAATTGTTGGACGTGCTACGCTACTTATAGACCAGTTGCTCTTGTTCTGTTAATTTACTTTTAGAAATCTAACAAAAATTTTGTTTTATTTCTCTTATTTATATTTTTTGTTATTTTAGTGCAGCATATGAAAACCGCAGGCCTATGACATATAATCCACACTGTTCTTATCGCCAACACCTGCCTACCCCCACAAATATATGCCCGCAAAGATTTAGCCATAACTGCAGCCGGTTGGGTGCACACCCTCTGTTGTTTGACACCCCAATGCCGCTCCACAACCGTCAAAACAACTACCATCAAAACAACCACCATCAAAACAAACACCATCAAAAGTACAACTTCGACAATTCTAATATAAGCGAACAATATTGGACTCCAGAAAAGCCGGCCTCTCCTATGTATAAGTTTATGTCAAGAAGGAGGCTTTTTCTAGAGACCCAAGTATAAAATATATTATTACACACCTACGATTATATTTTATAGATATTTATTTAATATTATTGACCATTTATTGTGTCTTTATGTATTATTAAAATAAAACAACCTAAAACTTGTTGCTAGTCTATTAATTTATCTCCAATAGCCAGTTCCCCGATTTATTGTTCTTTGGCGCCCAATATTAGTATTCAATCACATCCTACACTAAATTTTAATATATTTTGCCGACTTTTTGATTATTTTCTAAGCTAAAATGTTAGATGTTATTAAATGACACTAATGGCATAATTTATATTGACCATATTGCAATAGAATCGCCATCTAAAAGCATCAAAAATGTTTCTTGTAATATGATTTTATTTTAATATATTTTAGCAGTTGTGAAACTTTGCGGAATTTATAGAACACCCTGGATTTTGGTATTAATCTGTTTGTCTGCAAACTTTTACCCAAACTTTACTTTTCAATAAATGATAAGCTGGCTTTTAGTAGCGTAGCTACTCGCAAGTTGAATTTATGTGTAACTATTTAGTAACAAATAGGTTAGTTTTAATTTGAAATTTTTAGTAATTTGTGTGTTTGCGTGTTTAGTAATATCTCAGAAATGTCTATAATTTGAAAAAAATGGTTTGATTTTATAACATCTGATTCTGCCCTAAATCAAGATGCAATTACTGTTTAAATTTCTAAGGGACACAGATTATAGAAGATTACAGGCGAAGTCGTTGTACATGACAAAAAAAAGCATTGAATTTCTCAGCTTCTGTAAGCGTATGTGTCAGTCTGCGCAGGTTTGTAAGCAGGGCAATGATAAAGTCAAGCAGGGTTCTTAATGGATAAGACTATAGATGACAAATTAATGTACTGTATAACCCAATCATGATAAACAAAATGAAAATGTTTGTTAAAAAGTTTTGACTCTTCTAGCTTGGACTACTGTGAAACTAAAATCTATTAAGCCGACGACTGAGAGAAAACATGTTTATATATCTTTGTATACTCTACAGTGCAATGTCCCTCTCCCTGCCTGATAATATCGGATAATTGATTCATATTGGGGACCAACTTTGAACAATTCCATTCTTGTTTTTTTTCTGCAACTTTAATCTATAAATGGGAAACTGTCTGCAAATTTTTAAGTAAAATACGCAATACGTTTATATAATATCTATATTAAATGAGTTAGAAAAGATTTTTTGTTTGTCTTTCAAGATCTTGGAATGGCTAACCCAAATGTTCCTTTTTTTTTTGGGGGGGGGGGGGGGTTAAGCTATATTTTTAGAAGATGTAAAACCTACTACGAAAGCTATTGCTTACTGAGTAGCTACTCTATCTAATTTGTCAATCTGTTAAGCTACTTTTGGTATGGTGTATAAAATATTTATTATTGAACTTGACAACTCCTAATATACCTTTTATGTCTAAAGGTCAATGCTATGACCAATAAACTGGATAGGGAAATATATAATGAAAAACAAAAAATATACAGTATGCTAGGCAAAGTATTTGTATAGTGTAAGTTTTTTTATTTGTTCTTCAAAATCTCGCTGACCATAACATCGATTGATTTCTCTGATTTAGGGTCTTCTAATGGGTCTTGAGATAGTTTAATGCTATTTATTCAGATTGTTTCAGGTTATTAAACCTATTAAAAGATGCTAGGAGCACAGTTTTAGTTCAATTTAGCGTCTGTTACAGCAGATATACTCTATAATTAGAAATGTTGACTACTTCTTTGTATGTAGTAGAGAGGAGGCATTGGATTGTTTATTACTCTAGTCCCCAAAGTTTTCTTATTTGTTTGCTTAATAACTTTGGGGACCCTTGTTGAATTTGGTTCATTAGTTTAGGGTCCAATCATTTCAACCACTAATTTCAATCTACAGTAAGGGTAATTTTGTGTATCATCATTGGGAAAGTATATTAATTATTGGTCATTGTCTTATCCCTCTAGATCCCTGAGTTTAAATAATATATCGATCTAGTGAACATGACACAATATATAAAAATGTATTCATCTGTTTATATATCTTTTTCAGTATAATTGTCCCAATCACCTACAATGCCCATAAGAATGATAAGAATTTTTATTAGGAATAAATATTCAATTATCTTGAATCGATCATGAAACGTTCGATAGTAATAAACAATACAGATTGATATATCCAAAATTTATTACTTTTATAGTTAAAAAAATATCGTTTAGATTTTATTGTACGGAAGATAACTAAGCACAGGTTATAATGCCTTGCTGCATTTTTTGGAATAGTCACACACATCTGTTCGCCATCTTTTGTATTAGCTGCAACCACTGGTCGCTATGAATTTTTAACTCAGTCGAACCAAAAGCCAATTTTTTGTTTGCCAATTGCACCTACTGAACTTAAATCATGCGACAGGCTTAATATACGATGCACTTTATTAAGATCCATTTGTTTATCTTAGATATTGCAGTCGCAATTAATTTTCCATTGCGGAAAGATAAAATTGTAAATTTCTTTTATTTCTGCGCTATTAAGCATTATTGACCTTGTAATTAATCTGTTTGATAAGTCAAATGAAATAAAATATTTGACACTTATCTAAATTATTTTTAATAAATATCTCATAGACAGTAGAATTTATTTTATAAGAATTTGTAGTATATCACTTACCAAGGACAAGTATGTTCCTAATTACTACAAAGCGCAGCTTTTAAAATAAAATCAAGCCTGCTCTTAAGTAGAATATTAAGCCAACAAATTGTAGACATATAATGTATATAAATAACACTGTTCCATTGTTTTTCTTTCTGGAATGAAAATAATTATTGAGATATCTACATGTACATACACACACACCTATGGGCCAAACCCTAAAGAAAAAAAAAGCCACTTAAAAAAATATTTTTTTATCCCCAGTTATCTAATCTAGTAGCAATGGTTTTAAAATTTTTAATTATACAACTCTATGATTTAATGTAAAGACATAATCCCTAGTTATAAAGTAGGCATGCTAGTAAAACTTATAATTATACAACTATATGATGACTTGATATGTTATGGAAGATTTCAGGGTCATAATATCCCATGGACTAAAAATTTATAGATTCTGAGATTAATAAGCGGGATGGATGGAATATAAAATTAGAAATTGTATAGTCACCTACTAAAACTTTTGAGTACTGTTATTCAAGTCTAATGTCTAATGTCCCATCAATAATTTTAATATTTTTTTTTAATTACTAGTGGCGTATAACAATTTATCTTTGTCTTTTCCCCCAAAATCCTGAAAACGATAAATCAACAGTTTTCACAAAAACAGATTTTAGTAGATCTTTCGATTGGTTGAAAATTTATACAAAAAGTAGTATTTTTAAAAGAAATTACTTAGGGTTAACTTATAAAATCAATGTAAAAATGCATTCATCTTAAAAAGTTTTTCTTGTCTGATCTATGTGATATTTATTCTAAGAAAGTTCGCGTGCATAAATATGTAATGTGTAATGGCGATGAATATTCACGCTTATATGGATTATTCCAAATTTAGTTTACAGGAAGGTGGAGAAATTAGCAGATTTTTTTTCTATAGAATCCTTAATCGTTTAATAATGCTTTTTTTTCCAAGTTATTATAGAAAACCATTTAAGATTTTTTCTTGAAAAAAGTCAATATTTTTTTACTTGTATGTATATTTTCTGAAATTTCTTCAAAATCCCTAGGAGATAGTAACCCTTCAATATTAAAGTAAACTCCCAATCTTTAAACTATCATACTAAAAAGTGGTCAATAAAATATTTCAGAATAAAAACCTATGTTTTTTTTATACCATTTAGTTCTGTGTCCAATGAGATCTCAAAAACAGTTAGATACCAGCAAAGCCTTCCAATTGTTATCCTTGGTCATTTAAGTAAATGGTGTAGTAGTATGTAGGGAGTAAGGGAGGGGACAATAGGCAATTAATTCTATATAAGAGTTTTCAAGACGGGCATGAAGTCCAGATTAATCCAGAAAATTTAGAGGAAATTGTTAAGGGGGTGTTAATGAAATCTAGAAAATAAGAAAAAAGTTTCCAGAAAAAAAAACAATCATTTGAAAATTAGATTACCAGTATATCAGACTGACATAACCATTCTGTAATTAATTACTAGAAAAATATCCCTGAAACTCATTCAACCCATTTTAAATGCCACTATACACAAGAATTAAATTTAGGTTGTTAGATAAGGGTTCTTATATTGTTTATCACACAAATATCACAATAAAGTTTTTATCTATGAAATGATATTTTAAGAGTTTTTTTTGTTAAACCAGCCATATCAAAACAAGTTCTTCCGTCTGCTATATTCAAAACTAACACAGCAAGTAGCGGCATTTCATGCGATAGTACCCAAACTCAGTCAGAAACTGTGAAATTCTTGCACATTCCCTTTAAGCTAGTACCCAAAGTCTGAGACTTCTAAAAATTGAATATTCGATCCATTGTCCCCTCCCCTACTACCTGAGTAGTATGTCAACTTCACCTTAAAGTTTAAAGGAGAAGGATTTTTTCCCCATATTTGTCATACTTAAAAGAATCACACCTATTGGTAAAACCCTTGGCTGTGAATTCTAATTATAAAAAAGACCCTTCCAAAATGAATATGAATAATTTTTTAAAAAAATAAATACTTTTTTACTAAGTCAAAAAACTGAAGCCACGTAGTGTCCTTTATAGGCAACACTGTTGGTGTATCTAATAAAGTTAAGTTATGTAGATATCTTGGATTCGATGAATTCATTTGAACCAAGTCCTACAAGTGATCACTTTTCACAAATTTTAATTTTGACCATTGCCTGGTCTATCATGTACAATTTTTTTCCATTAAGTAACAATAAATAATAATATGCCAAATGTTAGAGAATGTAGACTTAGACTATAGAGAGAAACTAGAGACAATGGTTTCAGACATAGGATTTGGATTTTTTTAAATGAAAAATAAATCTCTTTTAATAACTAATAGTAGGTTTCAACAACAAAAAATGCTGAGCTCTAATAAACTGATTTTTTAAAGTTCCTTGCTGAGCAAAGGTCAAACAATTAAAGGAGAAATTATTAGTAATGGTCTTTTTTTTCAGCAACTTCAATATATGTAATTTTGATCCATTTATACAATTGGTTTCTTGAATGAAGAAGGATTATAATAATATAATTTTATATTTGGAAATACCAATCAAAATTTTACTTCTTATTTGATGTCTTTATGGCGAAGATAAATCCTATTTAGAGCTCTCTCTCCCTCTCTATTTTTTATCTACTCTCTTCATTTTTTTGCTTTATGGTCAAATCTGGTAGTGTTACAAAATGCCCAAACTTTTGATGTATACTGCATACGCTTATGATATTTGGAAAAAGAAATTTTTTATCAATAATTATTAGACAGTCATAAAGCCCCACTTTTTTTCTTTTGTCGGAGTAGAATGAGGCCAGCCAAGAACGGCGGATCCACAAGGCTTTAAAAAAGTAAAACTTCAGTAAACCGTATCTAAAATCAATATGAGAAAAAAAGGGATCGAACATTTTGCATTTTTTGATTTGCTTGTGGATGGATTTAGTTGACCTTGTTGTTGTCATAAACAATTTTCTATTTTATTTATTTACAAAAAGTGACAAGAATTCTAAAATTATTTTTCCTTTATTCATTCAACCATATTATAATAGTTTGAAAGTAAACATAATCTTTTATTAACTTTAAATATTTTAAAATACATTAGATTAAAATATTGATAGGTCAATTTTATACAATTTACCAATGAAAATTTTATTATACATTTTAAAATTTGATATTAAAAACTTTAAGATATAGTTCTTTTTTCTTCTATTATTGAATCTTTGTCTATCCTGTTTCATACTTGTTTGTTTTTCAAATATCATATCTTTTTCTGTTGCATTGTATAAGTTAACCATTGCACTTCATATATTGCAGGATTTACAGGGATACGGGAATTGGAAAATGGAGAAAACATTAATCTTTTCCTACTACTTTAGTGTGATATTTTACTTTGGATGCTTGTATATATTTGAGAAGAATTTGTAGTATATTGATTTTTCACTCATTTGCCTTTTCCGTCCCTAAATTTTAGTCAAGGATCAATGCAAAAGATATTTAGGGTTTAGAAGACGCTGCTTCTCTATCATATATGTTTGTCCATCGCATGAAATAATGTAAAACACCCAAAAAATTTTGCACATTTTTGTTAAATTAGCGCAACTGAAGTACGGCAAAACTAAATTTAAACAAAAAAAAGAAGAGTAAGATGCAAAATAGTCAAGATGTAAGAAATGCATGGCCTAGCAGAAAATTGTGTATTTTTTGTAATTTTTTGAAAAACATATTTATAGATTTACTAATTGTGAAGATATTTGTGCTTGTTATATTATGTGACCAATTTTGTTGCAATGCACAATACATATTGGTTAAAAAATACTTGCATGCCCTAGCAGCCGCTAAATTTTCGAGCGGTCAGACGCGGTTATAAATTATCTAGAAAGGGCGGTTGGCCAGAATATAGGAATAATTGTTAATTACACTGGTACCCAAAGTTTTATGACCTCGTTATCTTATTTGTTGGTTAATCTATTGAATTGTGATTTTTTGTTTTAACACTAGAAGTGTTTTAACTTTCTAACCAATAATGTTAGTATACATAAGAGTAAATTGTGTTTCTCATAAATTCATCGTCCATTGTCTCATCCCTGCAAGAACTTCACCTTCCTAACTTTCAGATGACAGAAAATAGCTAAGAAATCTAAACTCTAGGCGAATCAAGAAGGTTATTAGAAAACAGGTCCATTGAAATTAACTGACGCTGCCAGCCGCCATGCTAGATGCTTTATAAAGATTGACGGCTGCAGCTGAATTGTAAACATTGACTGAATTTCATGCAGTAGATGCTGCGGTTATCAAATACTTGATTTTTGGTTCCACATTATTATTTTTGCAGTTATGGTTAAAGAAATAGAAAATAAGTTCCTTGTTAGTTGTAAACACAACAAGAATGGTAATATCCACTATCCACTTCTATAATTCATATTAAAATGATAAGGATGCTTAATAGAAATTTAACGTAAACAAGGATGACAACGTTTAAACTTTAAATAACTAATATATACAAATCCCAAAACTATAAGACTATTATTATTGTGTAGAAGTTGAGCTGATAATAATATTTGTGTCATTTTTTATTAAAAGTAATCTAGTCTACAATGTAATCACTTTTTGTAAGTAGAACAAGGGTCTTAAAATCCATACAAGCAGAACTAAAAAAAACACTTATTACAATGGAAGCTTTAAATTATTAAAAAGAAATAGTACGATTTTTTTATCTTTAAGTTATGCCTTGCAGCCAGCGTTGCTGAGCCGTTTGATTTTGGTTCGGCTCCGGCTCTGGCTCTGCGGAGCCGTCTGTGATGATGGCAAAATATGGCGGCTCCACGGCTCCCGGCTCCGCAACACTGCTTGCAGCTAATTAATAGTTGCTGGCCATACTTACCTTTTCATTATGATTATAGAATTGCTTTGCTCACTAAATTATACCTTATCATTAAAAGAATCTTTATATAGAATTTAAAGTAACAAGACAAATATAAAATGCCTAAATTTATGATCAAAGTAGATAGACAAGCTAAACTTAAAAAAATACTTCGCTTCGAAAACTAGGAAATCTAGAATAGCTTTCAATTAATCCAAATACAATTTACCCATCTTCCAATTACAGTTTTTATGTATTATATAGGACCATAAAATAAGTGTAATGACCCCGTTTTACAAGCCTTTTAGTTAGGGCTCGGCAGCTTCAAGCCGGGCGGCTGCGACTGTCATATAAAAGTCGGCTGTTGTTAAATGTTTATTGACCTGCCGCCACTTTGGTTGCTGTAAATTTTCAAAAGTCTTTGGGGGTTAAAAGAATTATGGAGATTTTATAAAAAGTTAGGCCTAATACGACTACGACTGCTGAGCCGTAGCTTTACTAATAATGAATTTATATATCTGCAAACTTACAAATCTAATTTTATATATATGGCCCTAAACAAAATTCATATTCATATTGTAATACTTGCTATTGAAATTTTTGATTTCCTTTCCCTGTATCAATGAGCATCTGGTATATATATATATATATTCATAAAGGTTTCGTTATTTCTATGATTTATTGCATATTTATCAATAGAACATTTTATATATCATTCACTTTCAGGTTTGTCTGTTCATAAACTTTTTTGCTACGCTAATTTTGGATATTGTCATCTTTGTTTTAAAGATGGGGTATAATGAAACATGTTACGGGAGTTTCAAATGAAAAAAAAACTGATAGCTTAAAAGCAATTTATCTTTTTTCTATAAAAAGAATAGCCTCTAATCTTTAAGTTGCACTTTTAGGCAATGACGTAACAACATCTTAATCTGTGTGCCAATAGATCAGATTAAGGTATTAGAATTTTAGAGTTGTGAAGCTTCTCTTAAGATTATGTTTTGTACTGTCTGTATATTTGCAATGCTCTTTTAGACAGTTTCATTCATGTTTCCCCTTCTAGGCATGTTTTTTTAAATTCTGATGATAGATATAGGCTAGGATATAATCGTCTGTTCGAATTTGAACTTTGCTTAAAGAATCCTGTAATACTAAGGTATACTTTCAAACGAACAGTAACTTTATCGTTTCAAGTCAGTTATTTCGACACAACATTTAATTTTTTTTTGGACAAATTAAGAGATTCCTGGGTCAATAACGCAAATATTAAAATCGAAGATCTATAATTAATTTTCTCGTATTCATTCGAATCCGGTGGATAGGAACCGGTTCTCATCCATACGAAAAAACTATGTCTAGCATCGTATTATATCCAGCTTTCTACGAATATAGAAATGTACAATCATAAAATTAAAACTAGTTTTTTTAGCCGGTGACTTCGTCTACGACGCGAGAAATAACTATTCTCGTATTCATTCGAATCCGGTGAATAAGAACCGGTTCTCATTCATACGAAAAAACTATGAAAACATCGTATTATATCCAGCTTTCTATGAATATAAAAATGAACAATCATAAGTTAAAAACCAGTTCATTCTAACATTCTATATCCGCGGAAAGCTGTTTATAATACGATGCGAGAAATAACTATTATATTATAAATGTCCATATTATAGACAACCTTTATGTTATGCATTTTTGTAGTAGTTTGACATATAATGTTGACATATATCTGTTGAACAATGTCGATTTTTAAAAATTTATTTTCAATGTTTTCAACTTGTAGACTGTATCATTCTTGTAAAATAAAGTTGTGTTTAATGTGTCTGAAGAAATGTAATCCCCTGCATTTGAAGGTGTGCAATCAATATATCACATACACACTTACAGAACGACTTTTCCCCCAAACTGTATCTATATTCAAACTAGCTTTTTTTCTTCTTTTAATCGCTTAAAATTTTATGATTTGTAAAGGTTGGAATAGTACAATACAAAAATTATTATTTCAAATAATTTGAATCTAACATATGATGAATTGAGATTATTATTTAAGTGGGGATGGTTTATTCATATTTTATAATTCTTTTTCTACGTATATGTATTTTTTCTAATCCAATCAGTAATGTAGGATAATATGGGTCCAATATCCACCCTTAATTGTGACTTTAAAGGATGTATTAAGTATAAAAAGTACAAACAGACAAAAGTTGATAAAAAAAGGGTTATAAATACCAAAAATGGGCACCATCCATTTCGTATTTTGAAATCCTTGATAAAAAGAACAAACCACAGGTAAATTTTCAGTCAGTAGAAGAGAGGAAATAGCCATCACTTTGCCCTGCACTGATGATTGTTTTTTTTTAGTTTTTTGTTTTAGGTCATTAGCGTGCGGATTCCCACTAAGATTGAGAATGCCTGCCTTCCACTTTTTTCAACCCCTTAGCAAAACCCTGTGCACGCAACCATAACACACCATAACATAAAAATGCCATCAATATAATTTGTCCTTGAACCGTGTAAGCAAAGCATGCCATAAAGGCGCCATTTCAATTTAACTCTTGCAGTCTCAAATAAGGATTATAATTTTATTACAGTCCAGATGAAAAAATACCAGTGCTCGGCAGCTACACGAAAGTTGCGACTAATTACTTTAAACCCGTTTGGATTCTTGATTTTTTTTAAAGGAGGGATTGTTATATTTTGGTCAGGTTTAGACTTCTACCTGATTTTAGAAATTGTTAATGGTAAATTTCCCTATGGCAAACAGGCGGCTGCCGAGCCCTAAAGACTATTTACGTTACAGACGTATTTTTAACATTTGGCAAAGTTAGAAGATATAGTTGTACTTGAAATATCTAAAGCAGATTGTCTTTTGGGTGTATAAGAGGGAAAAAGAAATGGCTTAACAAAACTGATTAATAAGAGTATTTTTAACAATTTCACATCACAAAATTGAAAGCACCAAAATTAATCTTCATGTTATATTTATTGAAATTAAACTATTCTGCATAAAACTTTTTATTACCTAGTCAAAAAGAATTGATCAATTGTTTTAGTTCTGTTTCTAGAATACTACTGGCCATAATGTCTACGTAAATGTATTTAACTGGCTCCAATAAGCAGTTTACCGTGTTGTTTTTCAAGATACTTTTCTTAATGTAAATTTTCCCAAGAAAATTATGGGGGCACACCCTTTTCATGGACCATTAACCCTTTCCCCTTCATTGCAATGTATAGATATATTAACCTTCTCTCTATTTACTGCACACAATATGATGATGAATGGCTGAAAGGGTTAATCTGTGTATGCACATTTTCAGCCAGGCAGAATGAGCTAAGTTTAACTAGACAGTAAAAATATTATAAACCTCCCTCCCCCCTCAAACTAATCTTCTTTCAGAGGCAGAAATTAACACACAAAAGTAGATATAATTGTCAAATACCTAATTTCTAAAAACTTTGATAAAATGATTTTTCATAATATGAAAAGTTGTCTTTAGAACAAAATAAAGATTTTAATTCAATAAAAGGATTATTTCTTGTCTTTTTTGATATACAAATTATTCTTATTTGAAGATATATATGGTTTACTTAGCTTGACTCTCTAAACTATAATCTCTAGAATATTTCTTCTTCCAATAGCCAACTTTAATCCTTAGAAGCCAATAAATATTCATATAATTCCCACAATTTCAGATACACTAAAACGCAGGGATCTAAAGGGATAAGACAATGGCTGATAAATTTATGTATATCCTAAATGATGACACACAAAATTAGCCATTCTCGCTCTCTGCTAAAACTTGTCTCAAATACATGTGCTCTGTTTAAACTGTTCTTTCTTTGATATATATTAGATCCAATGTAAGGACTTTTTAACAAAGGTTGCGAAATTAAGGGTTTCAGGAAGAGATAGATAGAAATATTAAATAAGTTTGAAGATATCCAAAGCTTTAAATATGTATTTCATCTTATTTATATTTATATTTTGGAGATTTTAGAAATAGCCCGTATTGGTTTAAAAGCTTCTATTGTCTTATATTGTAAAACGCACCCTGTGTATTACAAATATATACATATTGTTTCATGGTTACAAAGATATATGAATGACATTCTATTAAAAATTTTCCTGATAAAGTATCTATTCTTATTTTTATTTGACCCTTTCCCTTGTAAACAAATTATTTATCTTCTTCTACTGCCCAGTCTCTGATAACTGTGATTTACAATATCTTATTTTTGCAATTTTACATTTTTTAACAACGAAATTCGAAAAATAATCACGAAACCTATTTTGATTTTCAGCTGTTGTTGGGGCGCAACACTAAGTAGAATTGACGACCTTTTTACCTGTCCCCCAAACATTATTTTAGATTTATTTCGCTTGTTGGCTATACCTTATTCCTGCATTTTCCTTTCCATATGAAAATTATACTAAACACACAGACGTAGTTAAATGCTTAAATGTAAAATAAATGGCTTAATCCAATTCTTTGGAAACAAATTAACCATGCTCGTGTTCCTCTTACAGATTTTAAATTCTTTCTATGAGAAAATGTAAAAGAATTTGGTTTGTATTTTTAAATATGTTTTTAAAAGTGGTAGTTTCCTACAATTATAGCTTATATTTAGTACGTCATTTTCATTAAGAGTCATAAAAATATATGATAAGAAAGTTGACAAATTTGAAAATAATTTTCTTTATGATAATTCACGTGTGAAACTATGGAAAAGTTCTTATGCAGTTTTTTTGAATGAGGATTATGGTTTTGTTCACAATATTCAAAATGTAGCTTTTTTCAAGTTATAAGGGTTTTGTTTGTAATCTTTTTGTCAAGAAAGGAAAGAGCTGATTTCAGGCATAAAATTGAATGGTAAACAAACTACGAATAAAGGCAGAGCACTATTTATGTACAAATTAACAAAAAGACTTGCAGAACAGTTCTTACTTATCTTATGAGATTGGGTATAAGATTTTTATAAAATCTAACAAATATTAAAACAGATTATTGCTTAAAAAAAAAAGATTAAGAAATAGTTCATTTATTGTACTAAATAATGAATGAACGAATACATTTTAATGTTTTGTTCAATAAACAATAAAATGTAAATAATATCATATAATATGTACATAAATACAACCGCGCCCCTGTTTATTGAAAATCCTCCCCCTAAATTGGCAGGGCTGTAGTGGAAGCAAAAACCTCCCCTAAAATTGGCTGGGTGGTGTAAGTAACTTCGGTGTAATTAGTCATATTCCAATACCTTTACCATTAGATTACACACACATAGAATGCAGAAAACCTCCAGTTTAAGTAGTCTTCTAATTTTCCATTATATGTAAAGCTTTCTTAAAATAATTAAATATAGTTTTTAATGGACCCGGTAGGACTATACAGTATTCACATCAAAGCTGAAATAATAGCTGGATATTTAAACCCCTTTATGTCTTTATAATTACTCTGTGTGTATTGCTACACTATTCATTAAGCTTATGGTAGCAAATATTGGTTTACAAAGTGCAAACTAGAAACTTCCT
The DNA here is from genome assembly GCF_053477335.1 of Acartia tonsa. Lineage (NCBI taxonomy): Eukaryota > Metazoa > Arthropoda > Copepoda > Calanoida > Acartiidae > Acartia > Acartia tonsa. Next base: position 26,592,405 of record NC_137266.1, on the reverse strand, counting down.
CTTGATTCCAATAGACTAAGTAACTGTATACATTTGATAGATAGCCAATATTATAAAAAAAATATCAATCAGAACATCAGTACAATTGAATGATTTTTTAGGGGTATGATTCATAGCCTGTAAAAAGTAATCATAACTGCAGGAATTATAGTTTTTAATTGTTTTTTTCCCAACTATAATTTTCTTAGCGTTTTTTTCATTGTACGTTTATACAATCTTTCCCTAACAAAGTTTCTGAAAATATATTTGTTATAGTACATACTGCTGCTTAAGCTCAAAACAATCTCAAAACAAAAAGGTTGGTAAAATAATTTTAGATATTCAGAAAAACTTTATTTCAATTGATTATCTAAAGAATGCTTATATCTATTATGTATGGCAAACTAAGATTTTGTCAATACTCTCCCTTTTGCCTATACTTTACAGAAATATAAGGTATTAATCATCTTTTGTTAAAGAAAGGACATATAGGTTAAGTAGTAGCGAAGCTGTATGAAAAAAAGGAAGAGACAAAGAGAGAGAACGAAAAAAAGGGTTGTTCAAAATTTTTGTTTAGAAAAAATGCATTAAATCTTATCAATGAAAAATACTCAGGAAAAATATATATTTTAAATCTTATACCATTCCATTATTCCCTGCGGTTCTTTCTTTGTAATTATAACTGAAACAAAGCTAATTGTAAACCTATAATATTTGCACAAAAGGTAGCAATATAATAAACCAAGAGAAGGGAAGATATTTATATTTGCTGATTAGAATAATAGATTTTTTATTTTAATTTTTGAAATATGTAAGAATAGTATTTTTTAAGAACATGTTTAGTAAGGTAATTAACCCTTAACAGTACTTCTGGAACCTAATCAGCCGGGGGGAGGAACCTTAACCCCCCCCCCCCCTCATAAATTCATAATTTCTGATCCAATTCCATAAAATCTCATAAAACCTGTCCCTGATCTCAAAAACAATTAAATTATATTGTTTTATGCCTCCTTTAGTATATATATAAAATAATATATATAAAAGTTGCAATCTTATATTCAGAGAAAGAATCTATTCTCAATAAACGGCATGAAATCTTCACTAAGTGTATCCACAGAAAATATCACCTTCTTAAGAAACTAAAGAATGTAGCCGTTCAAAATTAGTATTTTTTTATGAAAAATTAAATGTGTTGAAAAATCTCCTAAAAGTTATTGAAAAAATCATCCAATTATGTTATAAAAATCATTAGTATCTTTCTGAAGATTGCGAAAGCATGAAACTTAAGTTAAAGATAAATAAAATTGAAGTAAAAAACGTTGTTTTACTATAAAATATATAAAATAATCAATATTCTTTTTCCCATAAATGTCATGAGAAATTAAATATTTTAGAAAATAACTATTTTACACGCCTCATAAAACACTAGTGGTTAGGAATTATGCAATTTAGGTATAGGCATTAAAAAGCTTAAAACCAATTAAACGACCTTAATCCTGAGTTAAACTCTCTAAGATTTATATGAAGCTTCCCTAAAATGAAAAACTTAACCTGTTCATAGGTTGACGATATCTTAACTTATAAACCTTACTATGTAAATAGGATTAGCTGCTACATCTCTAGATGCCTCTAGGGGCAATAGATAGGGGGGGGGGGGGTATTTTTATTTTAATCAAAATGTTGTTTTGACTTCTACAAATCATTTAAGAGGATCATTATTATTGAAAAGAAATAAATTAAATCAAATAAGGTAATTGACAAAAAAGAATCACTTTCATATAGATATTTAACTTCCCTAAAGGACATTAACTTCTAATAATAAGCTTTAATAGCATTCTAAGTATTTATTATATCCCCCTCCTGTTATAAAGATCCATCAGATATAGAGAAGTGTATTCTGAAAATAGAATGACAAATGAGTAATAAATAGATCAAATAGTGTTGAAAAGAAACTATCCACAAAATAACAGCTGAAAAAGATATATACATATATATTTATATATATATATATTGAAGTTCCCATAGGGGGGGGGGGGGAGGAAAGGGGTATGACCAAAACCAACAAAAATTACTTTTCTTGCTAGAACAGCGTTGCATGGTAAATATTGATTTGTAGTTGCCCCATAAATATTAATTTTTAGCTGCTTAAAATGTCAGAATAAAAAATCAATGCTTTTACCTATTTACATTTATTTAACTGGGACTTCCACCAATTGCCTATAGTTCCTAAACTAATACACTAAAATAAACCAAACTAACTAAGATAAACCTTAAAATATCCAACTTAACCAAAGACAAATTTTTACAAATAAAATTATTTTCCATCATTATTGTACCTATCCTCTAGAGTCCTCTTCTAATTGATATTAACTATTTTTGTGTACAATATAATTGGTATTGTACAGATCTAATTAAAAAGGAAAAATTATGCTTTGTTGTTGTACAAATGATATGTTTGTTATTAGGGGCGTGCGGAGGGGGAGGGAAAATACATCCGTACATACGTCAAAAAAAATATACAAACAAGGATGACAACATCCATAAAAACGAAGCTCTGGAACGGAAGGACAAACAAACATTAACAAGTTTGTATAGTGTCAGAACTGAATAAACGGAATATCAATGCATATGTCTACAAAATTGTAAGTAAATTTGTTGCAAAACTGGTTAAATACATGTTACTTTTAAAGGACATACTGACGTTTTTAGGACTTGATTATAGAATGTTTAGCTTGTAACAATATACCTTGTTGTAATAGGAATCAGTATAAAAAAATCAGATGAATGGGATAACTTTAACATTTAAAATTTGTTGTTGTAGATTCTTTTAAAAATATGTATGAAACAAATCGCAATAAAACATTGAAAAAAAAACAAAAAAAAATAATGATTGATAAATGAAAATAATAAAGTTTCATTGGTGACAATTTAATTGCATAAAAATATTATTTTTTTTAATTATTAGTTTTAAAAAATGTATTGACGATTACTTTATGATCACTAAATCACGAAATTGTTATTTATTTAAGCTGATCATTTTTTAAAGCGAAGCTTACTTCATTTACATTTAGACGTCAGTCCTAATAGTAAAGCATTGTTATGAAAACTTAGCTTAAGATTCCTGTAAAAAATAGTGTTGATACTTTTCAATGATAGATTTATTAAAAAGGTGATTCTTAGACAAATTGAGACTATACTAAAAGTCTAGAATTTCTATTAATATGCTTTGAAGGCTTGATTTTATGCAAATTTTACAATAAAAGAACTTCGATATTAGATTTCCAAAGCTTCGTTTTATGGATGTTGTCATCCTTGTAAAATTAAATCCATAGTATTGCGTCTTAAATAATGTATTTTAAAATAGCTATTGCAATTGATTTATGCAAAACTGTGAACAATAGCAATAGTTTAAACTGCAATTAAAGAACTAATAAAAATATAAGTATTATTTAAAAGGATTTACAAACGCAAAGAGAAATTTTCATAATTTTTTGGAATAAAAAAACAAATATTTTTACTGTAAGTTATAACAATTTTGTCCGTCCGTCTGTCAGTCATTTAGTCTTTCTGCATTGATAGATTAGTCATTCCGTTATTCTAAGGCAAGGCATATAATCCTATAGGCTAGGGACACCGGCATTTTTATTCGTAGACACATTAAATAGAAAAATATGGCAATCGCAGCTAAAATGGCGACATTCAACCAATCAAATAAACTGTTTTGATAATTTGTTAGATATGATAATGTAATTGTTCGCTATCAGAAGCTATTTAATTTATTGATTGTGCAACAAAATAGGTTTTAGATTCATAGGCGTTTGAAGAATTAATTTTGTTGTTTATATAAAATGGTAGAAAACAATAAACTTAAAGAACTTCTGGACAATAGTAGTGCAGTTAAAGGGGTTTTGCCATAACTATAGGAAAAAAGTAGAATTCCATAAACATGAAATTTTAATGGCTTATCGATATTTGATATAGCTTGAAATAATCTTCCATAAGCCTCTATATTAAGATATATAGGTTTTCCGGAATTTTTAAGTTAGGGGGAGATTTGAAATCTGCATCAAATTTTGAGGATCTTTTAATTCGTTTTTTCTATAATTCTTTATCTAAAAGCGGAAATGCAATTTAAGTTAATTAATTTTGGCATCTGTGATTGGTGGATTTAAAAAATCTGCGCTCTGATTTGATGGCGTACATCATTCAACCAATTAGAGCGCAGGTAGTTTAAAATCCACCTATCCTATTGGTCAAAATTGATTTACTTAAAATGCATTTCCGCTTTTAGATAAAGAATTATACAAAAAACGAATTTTATAAAAAATCCTTTAATTTTGATGCAGATTTCAAATCTCCCCCTATCACTAAAATTCTTGAAAACTTATATATCTTACTCTATATGCATGTCAACAGTTAACATAATATTTATAATTTTTGATACACCTTTTTTTCTTTTCTATTGTATTTTACACCCCTATAAAATAAAAACACGTACGCCCTTGTATATCTATTTATAGCTTACTATTTTTTTTATGCTCGCAGTTAAAATGTAAAATAAAGTAGCCACTAAAAATGCAGTTTCAATGTTTATAAATCATTGCATAGTCCAGGATTAAAAAGGATATCCCATTCTTTATTATTTATTTTTATTCTTTCAATTTTGTATTTAAAGTCTTTATGTTTCTCTCTCTCACACTGTGTTCCAGAAAAGCCAAAAAATGACAAAAAATCATAGCGAGTGTATATTTTAAAATTTTGACGAAATTTTATTTAAGTAGCAATAAGTATCCATATATCTTTCAATGTAATGACGAAATTTTGAATATCTCCATCCTGGTTGGCACAGGATGCCAGCAGACCTGGCAGGGTCATACAGGTAAAGAGCAAAAATATTTTGTTTGCCTTAAACTAAGCATTTTAAGTTACCAAATACTAAAATATCCTATACTAGTACATACCAATATGAAATTTAAGTGTTTAAGTCAATTTCAGGGTCCAGGTATGATCCTGCAGGTCCTGATCTCTCAGAAATCTTAAAACAGCTCTTGAGACTGCAATTTTTTACCTATAGACTTTAAATTTTAAACATAAGCTTTTCTAACAAGTATGTATGACCTACTGAAACTATATGAAAATCTGCCGCCGTTTTACCGCCGATCGCCGCCGCCGAAATTTATTTTTTGAGATTTCCAATCTCAAGTTTACATACAGATGAGCCTATTTCTTATTTATTTTCTGTGTGTAAATGTACGGAGGGAGGGGACAATGGGCTGTTTATTATAATAGTCCCCAAATTCACAAAATAGCGTTTTCTTATTTGTAGGCATAACAATTTGTGGGACTTTTATTGAATTTTGATTGGTTGGTTTATTAGTTGAGTGTCCAAACGTTTCAATCACTAATTGTAATTTAAAGAAGGGCCAATTTTGTGTATTAGCATTGGGAATGTACATTAATTTCTCGGCCATTGTATAATCCCTATAAATCTCTGATATAAGACTTTCATTTTATTTTCAATTTACTTGAAAGGAAGCATTTTCTATCTTAAAAATACAAATTCTACTTGTCTTTTTGAAAGCACCTTTGGAAAAAAATTGCTTAATATAAGTGTGAAGGGAGTAAATAATGCTAATTATATAAGAAACCACATAAAATTTTTTTAACTTCTAGCTTTAATGGGTTTAGATGTGGATATAAGTGGGGCATTACCCCCCCCCCCCCCAATAAAAAGGTAAAATAGTTCAAATAAGAGCCTAGACATTTAGGGATAATCTTTATTTAAAACTTTTCTTTACTTTTAGTTTAATTGATTATGTGTTGGAAATAAGTAGAAAAATAAATTACTTTTATATCTCAAAAAATTGTTATTTTTTTATAGACCCAGTATCTTTAGGGCTTAAAAAAAAAAAAACTTCGCATACCTTCGCATACACAGGGTAAAGTTCTCTGATATTGTACATACATCTAATATCACCATGTAAGAGGATTTGCTTGGACTCTTTTGGTCTTAAAAGATCTGGAACCAAACGTAAAATTTTCATTAGAAGAAAATTGTCTATTTTACAGAAATCGAGTATGCTAAGAAAACCATCTACAATTACAACAAAAAATGGAGATTTGACTTCTTTTAAAGGCTAAACGTATAAATTATTACATACTGGTTCCAAAAACATATAATACTTAAAAATAGCTTTAAAAATAAGGGGTCCACATTGATTTGAAATGTAGTTTAGTTGACCTTAAAAATAGTTGTTTACAATGATGAAAAGGAACTTAATTCCATACATCTGGTATAATTACACGTAAAATTCTTATTTTTCATAGTAAAGAGCTAATTCTTTCGGCTTTATTTCCCAAAACTTGTGTATATTACTAAACAATTGTTTAAATGTGTATTTTCCAAAATGTAAAAAACGATTTTTTGTCACTCGTGGAACATAGTGTCTCATTGTATGCCCTAATTTCTAAAAGCGAAGCTTTTCTATAATTAGGGTCGGTCCGTCAGTCCGTACGTCCGTCCGAAAAAGATAGCTTTTTTCGTTAATTTAGGCATGTTAGAATTGTCCTATCGATTTCAAACTTTGCATGGTGATTCCTGTAGTAGTTAGGTACGATTAAGAAAGCGTAGCAACTCTATAATCATTACCAGAATGTCCGTACGTCCATTTTAAGCATGTTGATTTTTCAACTTTTTTAACAACAAATTTTTATGTGATCTAATTATCCGTTTAATCTAATTTTTGGATTGATTCCTGGGACAACAAAGTACAATATTTTAAGCGAAGCATCTCCGTAATCAAATCCTAAAATTTACTTACAATTTTGCTTTGACTCTTATACATTCGCATTCTGATTATTCAGTTCTGACAGTATACAAGTGATTATGTCCGTTTGTCTTACCGTTTCAGTGCTTCGCTTTTATGGATGTTGTCATCCTTGTCAGTGTAAAATTTCATGAAGCTTCGCTATTATTATCACCGTTTAAGATGAATAGTTTTTATTTTTTAATAATATTCATTATGATTGTAGAAACTGGAAATAATCATTTTACTGTATTCTGAAAAATGTCTATAATATGAAACAATAAATAACTATTAATGTAGATTCTAAACCCCTTTAGACCTGACAGTATCGGATCGTGCCTGCACTTAATGGTCTGGCGATTGTTCTAAGAATTAATTTCAATGCAAGTTTTTAAAAAATAAACTCTATCATGGCAACAAGGACAACAACATTCATAACTCAATAACAGTATGACACATAGATTATAATGTGGCTTTTTAAAAAGTTTCATGCGGTCAAATAGGTATATTTGTCTCAAAACTTAAGTATTTTTAAAGAATAGTCCATCAGGACTAGCCATTTCCAAGGTAATAATTATCTCGCAACAAAAGAATGTAGTACAAATGATTATGCACTGATATCCAAGCTCATAAAAAACGAATGATTATACTTTTCAAAATTGTTGGTAAGGTTTCCTTGATGAGTTTGAGACTCAAATTGTCAGTTTATAAAAGCAACTTTAGAAATGCTTCGCATGTTAAACTATCCAGAAAAAGTGAGTAGCACAAATGAAAGGGAAATAACAAGGATAATGAGTAGCGAAAGATCATCACAGTTAACTGTATTACTGTAAAAATATAAATTTCTTATGATTCAGAAAATGAAAATTTTAAATTGATATAGAGCAACGTTACCAGATTCATTTTGATTAGGAGTTGCATCTTTGGTTTTCATTTACTCCATAGTATACATACATCAAAAGTAAAAATACTATGAGGGATTGACATAGATATGAATATAAGATCACAATATTGTTATACAGTAGATATGATTCTTAAAAATAGTACCCATAGAAGTACAAATTAAATAGTTAAGTAAAAAGCTTAAAGAAATGGTTTAAACTTTCTAATTGAAAATATTGCTAGAATAGACTTGCCCATTCATTTACCTAACGATTTTTAACATTCAATTTTTGATTTTTTGAACAGTTACGATAAAAAAGATAGGGTTAATAACTAATTAAGTTTATTTTTTCGCTTTATATTTGTGTTTTTTTCTCTGTATGAAACAAAGTGACAATAAAACGCATAAAAAAGGTTAAATTAAGTCTAAAAATGCATTTTACTATAAAACTCTTTAAAAATGTGTCCCAGTATTTAAGGAATTTGTATTTTATAATGAGTTCAATATGTAATTAAATAGATAGATAAAAGTTATGTAAAATTAAAATCAATTTAAGCGTATTTTTAATTTTATTTGTAAGATTTTTCTGTTTGAAACTGAACTGATTGGCTTCTCCGTTTTAGGATATCTTTATATATGTCCTGGGAGGGTTTTATGCTATTTCATTTTTAGATTCAAGCATCGGTAAGGTTTTTGGCTATTCTTTGCCGATTTCTTGCCCTTTTACGATAGCTCTTTATGATAGGGGCTCCTTCACTATTCTATTAACACAGTTTAGTTGTTCTTATAGGGAATTAGGATAGGACAATCAAATTTAAATTTTGTAGAATACATACAAAATGTTTCATATAAAATGTAATAGTTTTATTGACAAACCAACACCTTTAACATAAAAAGAAGCGCCCCTTTAATGCGTACAGGCATTTAACTAAATATACAAATATATGTAAAACAATAAAGAGTAAATAAGAATAATCCAACCCCTCATGTTTGCAAATTTAAATTTTGATTGCTTACACGAATGATAGGGGATAACAAAGGACGATTACATCAAAAAAGCAACACTTGTAATACGAAATGAGCAAACAAGTTGGAAAGTGTTAGATAGAAATAGCTCTAATCTACATAGTAAGTAATTTAGTAAGTAATTTGTGCGTATGTCCAGTAAGATATCGTTAACAGCTAAAATGATAATACTTGAAAGATTACCATGCCCACTGGACATCTATTAATTAAAAATTAATATTATAAGGTAGCATCTTAAATTTTTAAAAGCAAAGCTTTTCTAATATTAGGGTCGGTCCGTCCGTCCGAGATAGTTAGCTTTTATTTAAGAAGTTTTGCAACAAATTTACGTATAATTTTGTCAAACATTATATCTTCATATTTTGTATATTCAGTGCTGACACTCAACAAAAGTTAATGTTCGTCTGTCATATCGTTTCAGAGCTTCGCTTTTATGGATGTTGTCATTCTTGTTTTTTGGTTGTTAACATCCTGAAACCTATCCTTTGTCCCTGGAGGAAAGAAAAAAGTTCATGAATAAACCATTTAACAATAGTGAGACTAAACAGTAGACATGAAAGTTTATATTATACAAAATATAAAAACATTTTGGCACTTACATTTATGTAGACACACAGGGTTGGCAAGTTTCAGTATAATTTGAAACAAAATTTATTTTGGATGGCAGTTAACCTTCTTCAGGACGGCTAACGATTTCAAAAAATGATTTCAACTTTGACTTAAAAGTGTGTATAATAACTTTCTCGAAAATTTCCTGATATCTAGGAAGTACAAACTTTTTTTGAGGGGGGAGGGTGGTGTAAAGTGAGGGGTTGCAAAGGTTTGAGGGGGGTCAAATGATGGTTTCAACGTATGAGGGGTGTAGTCACTCCTTACAGCCAACTATACTATTTTCACTATTGATGCCTAATATATTTCTATTTAAATGAATACTTGATTGTTTTTTAGTTTTAGTAGAGTTGGTTAGATTTTAGCTTGGCAACACTTATTCATAATATTGAAGCTCCTCAAAAACTAATGAAGATTGTTTGGTGGAACAAATTACAGACAATATTCCACGATTATTAAAATAAATACCGTTTAGTTAGCCAGGGTCTTTGTCCTCTTGGGGTTAACAAAACTGGCTTAAACTTATAAATTTTCATCAAGAAAGCTTTCTATAATACAATACGATAATAGTTATTTCTCACATTGTATTATAAACAGGTTTCCGTGGATATGAATGTACAATTATAAGATTAAAACGAGTTATTTTTAGCCCCGAGGTGCCGAAGGCACTGGCGAAAAAGCTGGTTTTAATCTTATGATTGTACATTTTTATATTCGTAGAAATCTGGATATAATACGATGCTAGACTTCGTTTTTTCGTATTGATGAGAACCGGTTCCTATCCACCGGATTCGAATGAATACGAGAAAGAACTATTATCAGTTAAACCATTGAACTAAATGGACCAATTACTATTTCCCAAATCTTAATTCATATAAAACTGTTACTAAAAATGATTTTTCTGATCATGATTATTAAGGTTGAGATTTTAAGTTGTATAAGTTATGAATGCTGTCGTTCTTGCTTTATTATTCACTCAGAAGTTAAACCATGCAAACATACAATTATAAACATACACTGCAAAAAAATCTGATATATTAAACATTTTTAATTTCAGAAAAACCCCCCTTACCTTCCATATATAAAAACATGTTCCTAAACCTCACTGGACTTCTCATTCTATGGAGACCTAAACCTGCAGGGCACATAACCCATGCTTAACCTAACATAACCTGAAATAAGCCTTAAAACTCATTTTAAGTTTGTGAAGGGCCCATTTTTGGTTAAAGTAAAATTGCTAAATTTTAAGAGTGTACCATTCCAAAGGTACAATTATTAACACACATTTAACACATGATAGTAATTATATAAAAGTGTCTGACCAAATAATAGGTGGGTAGGGCTGCCTTTTAAGCAAAAAAAAAAACATTGATAAAACACACAACAAGAACTGCAATTTAAATAGGAATGGTGTAATTAGGGTGACCCCTAAAATGGTGGGTCCACGCATTACGTGCATGACAGATATCTCGAGTTTTTTTCCGTCTTAATTTCTTACGACTTTTTATACAGTTTTGTATTGTGGGAGGCGTAGTTAGACAAATTAGTTGGGGGGGAAAGTACCAATTTAACGGTGGGCGTTCATTTCCGCATGTTATCACTTCAGCATATTGTTTCATCAATACACAAAAGCAAATTAAATTAGAAGGGGTATACAGTAGTGGGTATAATGGATCTAAAGGGATAATGATAATAAGACAATGGCCGATAAATTAATATATACCCCAATGATGATACTTAGAATAACCCCTTCAGTAGATTAAAATTTGTGGTTGAAAAGTGTGAACAATCAACCTAATGAAGCAACCAATTTAAATTGACCCAATCCCCAAAATTGTTAAGCCAACTAATGAAAAAACGTTATTTTAAAACTTTGGGGACTATTGTCATTGCCCACTCTTTCTCTGCTGTACAAAGTTTATACTGTGTTAACAAGGACAAAAGGGATGAAAAGTAGAAAATATTTTTTTTCATGAAATAAAAGAAATATATTTTTTTCATTAAATAAAACAAATATATTTTATATATCAAAATATTGTAGATCCTAAATAAATTGAGTTGATTAATTTAACACATCGTATTATAGACATCTTTCCGTGGATAATAAGTGAAAACAAGGTTCCAAATGCCTGAGCTAACAAAACTGGCGCTAATCTTATGATATTTACTTTAATACTCATGTAAAATTTCTGTAATATTAATAGTAATAGAATAGCCCCGCTACTGGAAATCATTTTGTTTTTTACCAACTAAGAACTTACGGCAAATTTTCAGATATTTAAATTAATTTTTTTAAAAGAAATTATAGTTGATTATTAAAATCTCTTCTTTTCCAACTTTGTTTCAAAAATTAATTTAAATACTAAGAAGAAAAAAATAATTAATCTTGTGTACTTTCTTTAAGAGAAATAATTCTTTAATTTATACATGGGAACGTTTTATGGGGGCGGTTCAAAAAAGTGGTTTATTCACCACCAATAATTAAGATTTAAAAAAAATAAAAATCTATATAATAATGTATTTTATATATGTTATAAATCTAATTCCTTAGTAACATTTATTTGAACAGTTACAAGCAACTTTAGATCAAGTATCTATTAATTTGAATTCGTTCGCATGTGTTCAAATAAGTTCGTATCAAAGTGAATTATGTTTACAGGAATAAATTTAGTTGAAATATGGATCTTGAAATTGTTGACGAAGTTTATCTATAATTTGAAATGTCTGTCAGCTTGTCAATGTAACTTTTTTTCTGCTTTTCTTTTTAATTTTTATATTTTTTTGTATTTTCCTCAGAGCTTTTCAAACAGAGTGACAGATTAACAGGTAGAAAAACAAAGTGAGTTACAGAGTAGATTTGCTTTAAAAAATGTGTTTATCTGCCAACATTTTAATTTTGTTAGTGAGTGAATAAATATTAGTTTTTTAAAAGCAAAGATTTTCTATAATTAGGGTCTGTCCGTCTTTATGTGAGTTTATCATTATGGGACAGTTAGCTATTCTGGTTAATTTATTTGAAATATAGGTGTTCAAGTCAATTTCAGGCTCCAGGTATGATCCTGCAGGTCCTGATCCTCCAGGTCTCCAGAATGATTTAAAAGCCTCCTGTGACCGCAATTTTTAACATAGAGCCTTCAAATTTTAAACTTAAGCTTTTCTTACACGCCTACATAACGTATCAAAATTTTATTAAGATCCGCCGTTTTCCCGCTGACCGCCGACTGCGGTGGCTGGCAGGTGCCAAGTACAGCTGCGGCCGCAGAAATTTATGTTTTGAGATTTCTAATATAAAATTTATATAAATATAAACATTTTCTAAAAAAAATATTTTTCTAGCTTCAAAGATAAAAAATGAAAATTTGAAGTAGAAAAGGACTTAAAAACAAAGGTTGTTAAATAAAAGGGTGAAGAAAGCGAAAATTGACTTAGGTTCAGTTATAGTCGGAAATTTATTATCCAACAAGGGCCATGCACTGAAATAATAGAGAAGGGGGGGGGGCGTTGAGCCCTACCCCCAACCGATAAATGTGCGGCAAGGGGCTCCAGGTTCAGGTGCTGCAGGCTGGAAGGTAACTTCTGGACAGGTATAAATGAAAAAAAAATTTAGTTTTAAGAGTTAGAGATCAACTTATCCAACCTAATATGCATCTTTTGGGATGTCATGAGCATATATAAAGAAAAAATAAAAATCAGCCTCCAGGTTCAGGTCCTGCAGTTCTCCAGGTGAATTCTGGACAGGTAAAAACTCAAAATTTTTAATTTTATAGTTAGAACAGAACTTATTTAACAAAAGTTTCTACTTTATTGATGGTATGAACTAATTTGAAGAAAAACTTGAAATCAGGCTCCAGGTTCAGGTCCTACAGGCCTCCAGATAAATTCTCGACAGGTAAAAACTGAAAATTTTTATTTTTGAAGTTAGAACAAAACTTATTTAACAAAAGTTGCTACTTTATGGATAGTGTTAACATATTTGAAGAAAAATTTTAAATCGGGCTCCAGGTTCAGGTCCTACAGGCCTCCAGATAAATTCTCGACAGGTAAAAACTGAAAATTTTAACTTTTAAAGTTAGAGTATAACTTATTAATCAAAAGTTGCTACAATATAACTAGTATTAACCAATTTGAAGAAAAATTTTAAATCAGGCTCCAGGTTCAGGTACTGCAGGCCTCCAGGTGAATTCTGGACAGGTTAAAAACTGAAAATTTTTACTTTTGAAGTTAGAACATAACTTATTAAATTAAAGTTGCTACTTTATGGAGAGTATTAACATATTTGAAGAAAAATTTGAAATCGGACTCCAGGTTCAGGTACTGCAGGCCTCCAGGTGTATCCTGGACAGGTAAAAACTAAAAATTTTAACTTTTAAGGTTAGGGCATAACTTATTTAACAAAAGTTGCTACTTTATGGATAGTATTAACTCATCTGAAGAAAAATTGGAAATCAGGCTCCAGGTTCAGGTGCTGCAGGCCTCCAAGTGGATCCTAGACAGGTGAAAACTAAAAATTTTAACTTGTAAAGTTAGAGCATAACTTATTATTTTAACGTTGCTACAAGATGACTAGTATTAACCAATTTGAAGAAAAATTTTTAATCGGGCTCCAGGTTCAGGTACTTCAGGCCTCCAGGTGAATTCTGGACAGGTAAAAACTGAAAATTTTTACTTTTAAATTTAGAACATAACTTATTAAATCAAAGTTGCTACTTTATGGATAGTATTAACATATTTGAAGAAAAATTTGAAATTGGGCTCCAGGTTCAGGTATTGCAGGCCTCCAGGTGGATCCTGGACAGGTAAAAACTAAAAATTTCACTTTCAAAATTAGGGAATAATTCATTTAATAAAAGTTGCTAATTTATGGATAGTATTAACTCATTAAATTAGGGGTATTGTGTCTACTTGTTGGAATTTTACCACAGTTAGAGCAGTGTATTTCCTGCAGGCTTCCTTTAGTGACTGACCTGTTGACAATATGTTTTTTTTATTTTAGTCAATTGATATTATTTTTTTTGCAGATATAATTTAAAATGTAACAAAATGGTTGGATTTAACTTGAACCTTGAGCCCGATTTAAAATTTCTCTTTGAATTAGTTAAATAGATATAGTTCTAACTCTTAAGTTAAATATTTTAATTTTTACATGTCCAGAATCCACCTGGAGGCATACAGTATATGAACTTTGAGCTCGATTTCAAATTTTTCTTCAAACAAGTTGATACTATCCATAAAGTAGCAACTTTTGTTAAATAAGTTTTAACTTCAAAAATATAAATTTTCAGTTTTTACCTGTCCAGAATTCACCTGGAGCCCGATTTCAAATTTTTCTTCAAATATGTTAATACTATCCATAAAGTAGCAACTTTCTTTAATAAGTTATGCTCTAACTTTAAAAGTGAAAATTTTTAGTTTTTACCTATCCAGGGTCCACCTGGAGGCCTGCATTACCTGAACCTTGAGCAAGATTTCAAATTTTTCTTCAAATGAGTTAATACTATCCATATTCATAAAATAGCAACTTTCTTTAATAAGTTATGCTCTAACTTTAAAAGTGAAAATTTTTAGTTTCCCCTATCCAGGATCCACCTGGAGGCCTGCATTACCTGAACCTTGAGCCAGATTTCAAATTTTTCTTCAAATGAGTTAATACTATCCATAAAGTAGCAACTTTTGCTAGATAAGTTATGCTCTAACTTTAAAGGGAAAATTTTTATTTTCTACCTATCCAGGATCCCCCTGGAGGCCTGCAGTACCTGAACCTGAAGCCCAATTTCAAATTTTTCTTGAAGTTAGATAATACTATCCATAAAGTAGCAAATTTTGTTAAAGAAGTTATGCTCTAACTTTAAAAGTGAAAATTTTTAGTTTTACCTGTCCAGGATCCACCTGGAGGCGTGCAGTACCTGAACCTGGAGCCCGATTTAAAATTTTTCTTCAAATTAGTTAATACTATCCATTAAGTAGCAACTTTTGTTAAAGAAGTTTTGCTCAAACTTTAAAAGTTAAAATTTATATTTTTTACCTGTCCAGGATCCACCTGGAGGCGTGCAGTACCTGAACCTGGAGCCCGATTTAAAATTTTTCTTCAAATTAGTTAATACTATCCATTAAGTAGCAACTTTTTTTAAAGAAGTTATGCTCTAACTTTAAAAGTGAAAATTTTTATTTTTTACCTGTCCAGGATTCACCTGAAGGCCTGCAGGACCTGAACCTGGAGGCTGATTTTTATTTTTTCTTCATATATGCTCATAGCATCCCAAAAGATGCATATTTGGTTTAATAAGTTTATCTCTAACTCTTCAAACTAGTTTTTTTTTCATTTATACCTGTCCAGAAGTGACCTTCCAGCCTGCAGCACCTGAACCTGGAAACCTATCAAAAAAATTTTAAATATAAGGAAAATACACCCCAAAACTAAACTTTTTTCCCAAATAACCTATCCTCTCACTCCTAAGACAAGGCCTATACTCCCTGTTTACGCAAAAGTGTCAGATCCGCCCCCCCCCCCACATATCAATCAAACAACAAACCTTTTGATTTCATGAACTTTTTTTGTAAGGCTCTTGTGACCGCAATTTTCGACTTAGAGACTTGAAATTTTAAACCTAAGCTGTTCTAACATGTATACATGACATATTTTAATTTCATAAAAATCCAGCGCCGTTTTCTTACCGACTTTTGTCTGCAGCGTCCGGAAACTGCCAAGTACAGCTGCCGCCGCCGAAATTTATATTTGGGATTTCTAATATTATCCTATTATATAAAGTAGTAAGCGTTTTTTGTCTGTCCTGAAGGATCTCGCTAACTGCTAAACCGATATTGTTCTCCTTTACTGTGAAGCTTCTTATAGGTCCTGGGAAGGTTTTGAACTATTTTTGGAGAGGGTTTCTTTACCCCCCTCCCCCCAAAAATATTTTTTAACTCTTTTTAAACGCAAATTTAAAATGGGATAAGGTCGACTTTTCCCCCTCCTACCAGTGCCCCTAGAGGCTTCTAGGGGTGTAGCCGCTAGTATATACATAAAGGTAAACATTTTCTGAAAAAAATTCTTCTTCTAGCTTTAAGAGTACAGAAATTACAGCCTTTTGAAATTTCTAAGTAAAAACGGCCCTAAAAAAACAAGGTTGTTCAATAAAAAAGTAAAAATTACTTTGATCCACTTATTGTCGGAAATTTAATATCAAACAGGGGACTTGCACAAAACTTTCTAGCCGTCTAGCTCTAGTAGAAACCGAGATAACAGAGTGAACGTTCAATCCCCCCCCCCCCCCTCCCCTCGACCTATTAAGGTCAATAAAGGGGACCAACCGATAAAGGTAAAACATAGAGTAAATTCGCTACTAAAAATAAACTGTAAAGTCATCCTAGAATTAATCAAAATTTTTACTTAGTTTCTTGCGAAGAAATCTGCGATACCGTCGCTAATTCTTAAAATTATTATCTATGCTTTTGTCATACAAAATTTAATTCTTTAATAATTTGTATTAAATTTAAATATGGAATGTAAATATCATAAGTAGAAATTATTTGTTTCTATCAATGCGTTGCAAAATTTTTAGTTCGCCAAATTTAAGATATGTCAGAGAGCCAGACCCACCATTTTAGAAGTCACCTGTAATTAGTATAGAGTTTGTCCGTCTATCATATATCGATTTTTTGTAAGCACAAGATATTTCAAGTTATAATGAAAATTATGCTAAAGTTACAAACGTAACAATTTTCTTGTTTATAGACGAATTTATAATTTATTCAATAGCTTGCAATGATTTAATTTATAGACTTTGTAAATCTAAAATTTGTAACCTATTTGATTTTAACTAGCGGCTAAGCCCCTAGAGGCCTCAACTTTCAATTTAAGTTTTTTTAAAAGCAGTAAAACTATTTTCAGGGGCCAGGGTAATTATTTTTATTTGCCCTCCCCCAAAATAGATAAACACCTTCCCTGGATCTTATGGATTCCCTTTAAAAATAAAACCATAACGGTCCAGCGTTTAGCAAAATTTTAAGCTACATACACACAGACAGACTCAGACATCTTGTTACTTTTATATAGGGATTTTTTTGATGTGCTGCTTATTTGCAAAACTGTTTTTGCTCATTTATTCATGTATGAGGAAGCTTCACTTTAAAGATTAAACCAGATCAGTCCAGCATATAGAAAACCACAGACACAGATGGCATCTTTTATTGATATGCTACATAGTAACAAGACTGTTCTTGTTCATTTTTAAGTTATTGCTGCATTTATGAGGAATGACAAGCACTCAAAATAAATGATAAAAAGATTAAAATTCTTCAAATAGCCACGGTCAAAAATTTGCTTTGAAAATAACTTCAATAAATTTACTTGCAAAAATATCTATATTTAGTTATATAATCGAAGTTTTTATTATATTTTATGTTATTTTAAGTTATTCTTAGTGTCGGAATGTGGTTTTTAAAAACAAATTACATGTTTTATTCAGTTTTGTAATGTGACATATAGGCAGCTTTGTTTATAGCCTCTAGGGGATGTGATGTTGAGAAAATGGCCTAAAACCAACTTAAGCCTCACTAAAAAGTACATTTACTCGGACCAGAAGATTCCAAGATCTTACACACTTTAGACCAAAAAAAACATTACTACTGAATATTATAGAATTAAATTAATGATTTGTCTATATTAAAGGTCTACAAAGTTAGAGATAGTGGCAAGCGACATCTTAGCCGCCCAGTAGATACATACATTTTTCCTACTATATATTTTCATATATGCTAAAAAGGAAATAATATTAGCTGATTAAAAGTATAAGATTGTTGTTATGCAAAAAAAAGGAAATAATACGCTAGAGGATAAAGATGATAATAAGCCAGAATTTTTAGAAAAAATTATCTTACATGGATGCTTTTCATGATATCCTTATGATAAAGCAAAAGGATGTTTGTCTGTTTGTATCGAATGATCTTCAACTCCCCCTTTCTCATATGCCCCTAGAGGCCTCTAGGGATGAAGCTGCTAATCCTATAACATAAAGTATAAATTATTTTTGCTTAAGCTAGCTTCGGTAACTGCTAATAATTTGGTTCTCCATTTTAGAGAAGCTTCACTTAGGTCTTGGGATGGTTTTATGATTTATAAATTAATATTTTTAAGTCGAGTGATTGTTTTATGCTATTTTTATACCATTTATCTACACTATATTCTAGGGGCGCAGCTGCTAGTTATTTTATAATTCAACAGTCGCTGACGTCTATTATTTAGTAGTTTAAAGTCACCTCTGCTGAGCCCTTTTCTAAATGAACCTATTCTAAAATTACTTTACAACATACGATTTGTCTTTATTAAAATCATGCTCATAATTGGAAAGTAAACAAAATCTAAATGTATAACTTAGGACTAAGAACAAGATATATTTTTATCATTTATAGACAGACAGGTGTTTTGACTTATCATAATGATAGAGTAGCTGCAAAAAAAAGAAACTATAGCAATGATGCACTATGTTAAACAATAAACATGCATGTTACAAACAATATACGTTCCCCCCTACTACTGTATATTAGGGATGGTTATTCTTAATAATATCATATAACAGATACTCAATAGAGTTCTTAGTTTTAGGAAAATTTCACATAACTCCTATGATGCTTCTAAACTATTTTATTTGTAAATCGGAGTCTACAGATAGTTTTATACTTTTTCGTTCAATAAATTTATTTGTGGGAGATGGGGGGGGGATAATATTTTTATCATATAGGCAAGAACGTCCAAGCTTTTTAATTTTTGATTAAAACTACAGCACCCCCAGATTCATTTTTTTTTTGAGGGGGGGGGGGTAATAACCCCTTTACCCCCCCCCCCCAATTGGACGTCCTTGATAAAGATTGTTTAGGATAAAACTCCCCTATCCATGAACTATGATGATACCTATCTATGTTACTAGCATTGATGGAAGAGTTTCTAGAGAGAGAGAGAGAAAAGTGCAGTAAACATCAGAGGGACGGGAATATCAACCTTGTATTGACAAAAACGAAAAAGAGTCATCTATTAAAAGGGTTTTTGAAAAGAAAGGAGAGGTCACAAAAATAGATTAAAACCATTCAAAAGTCATTTAATGATTCCCTAAAATGGAGAACATAATCGGTTCATCAATAGTTAGAAGGGAGTTAGGGAACAATGAAATGTGGATTGCACTGGTACCCAAAGTTGATTGCACTGGTACCCAAAGTTTAATAAGCAAGTCATCTTTGGGTAATTTTTATTGAATTAGTTAATTGTTTACAAGCTAGTATTGTCCAAACTTTGCAATCAAAAAACTTATCATCGGAAGGCATAATTTTGTTTATCATCATTTGGGATGTACATCTATCTATCGACAAATGGCATATTACTTAAGATCACTGGTGGTTAGCAAGATCTAAATGAACAGATAATAAACCTTATAATTTTATAATACTGTGTTTTCTTTCAAGGGTTGCTTTCAACATTTTTTTTTTATAATTGAAGTTCCTCAATCATTGTAGAACAGAAAGCATTAGGGAAATTGGCCAGAAAGATTAATTTACAGAACTAAGATTGCACAATATATAATATAAATACTTTGGGAGTAGATATAAAAAGATAATTGGAATGAAAAGGAAGGGAGAAACATCATTCTTTTTATAAATATAACAAGGACAATTATGTCCGTTGGTAGTTACAACAAAAAAAATATGAATTTTGAGTGTTAAATATTTTTACTTTAGTAAAAGTGACAATGAAGTCTAGGGAAGGTTTGGTTGCTCTGACATAATAATTGGAATACAAAATGTTGTGAAGATCGACCGGACATGATCAAATGATAATGAGTAGTTCTCCTATTGACAATTTATGTGAAACTACTCTCAATTAGTCCATCTCTTTCATTATATAATGTTAAATTGGTCTCGTTTCTATTTTATCAATTATCTAACAAGGTTTTTCAATAATTGGTATTATATTTCTGATAATGTTTTTTACTTTCTTTTTCTGATTTACGCACAGCGTTTGACTGTGAAGAATAATATATTTTTATTACTGTTAAATAATCTTATTCTATCCTATTACATAAAGTAGAAAGAGTTTTATGTCTGCAGTTTAAGATCTTAATAACTACTGAACCGATTTGGTTCTCAATTTAGGTAAGCTTCACACAGGTCCTGTGTTGGTTTTAGGCTATTTTTTTTTCATATTTAGCTCTTGGAATGGTTTTCAGCTACTGTTCTAGCACTTTTCTGGCAATTAGAGTACAGTGACCCTACGTAATATTGGTGTTGCCGCTAGTTATTCTTATAATTTACTATAAATACAACTAACAAGTTTTTTACATTAAAATTCTACAATGCATCTCTTTTAAATCTTATGCTTTTTTTAATTTGGGCAATAAGAAAATCTTCTCTATTTTCTAATTTTGTTTGATTTAAGTTTTAAAAAAAAGTGCATTTACTCTTTAAACTCATATCAGACTATAAGTACTTACTTTATCTTCGTATGTTATGGTTGATTTGTTCTTGGTTTTTATTTTAAAAAAAATAAATATATTTTTTTGAAAATAGAGGAGTATCAAAAGAGTATTGCTAGCAAAAAACTAAATTTGAATGTTTTATAACTTTATTTGAACTGGCCCAAAGGGAAATATATCTCGCAAGCAAATTGGAAACTATTATCCTACCAGTATTCAACAGATTTGTTTGGATAACAAAGCTAAGCTCTTCAAGGAAGCAGGACTAACCAGTAACCATTGTCTAAGTCGTTACCTGGATTTTGAATAGCTCCTGTGGCCGCCAGTCAACGATTCCAAAGTCAATAGGGGTACATATTTGTGTTATTTAAAAATAGTACTAATATTGCTAACGTAATTGATAGAGATTATCTAAATAAGGGCAATGGGGTGTATTTTTTGGATTAATTCATTTTTAAGTAAAACCATGCAGCTTTATATTAGAATCATTATAACCAAATGAAAAAAAAGTGGTCCAACATTCCCTATATGGATAATGCAAATTGTTACTTACACAACTTGCAATTTTGATATGTCAGATTTTTACCTCTGGTTTTCACATTTATATTTCATTTTACATTAAAATACTATTTCTTACCTATAAGCATCAAGAATGACAAGGATGACAACATTAAAAATACTGAGATAAAAAAATAGGAAAAATAACCAAAGTTGCATGCAAATAAAACGAGATATTAGTTATGGGATTTTTCTTTAATTGAAAATAATGAATACGAAGAAAGTCTCTCAAAAAATCAGGTGTGGCGTTATAAAAATGAGGGATTATCCATCTCTTTTTTAAGGGGTTTTCTTTCCCACTTCTCCTCTCCTAATCCCTCATTTTACGACGTCAGATTTTTTTGAGGGACTTTCTTCGTCTTCCATATTGTCGATCTTCATATTTCAGAGACAGTCTTGGGATATGCGTAAAACACTATAGGGGGAACGGGTTAAATAATTGTATTTCCCCTTCCCAATGACCCTGCCAACTTTCAATTGAGTCTTTGAAAATCAACAAATATCGTCGGGAATATTAAAACTGCCAAGTAGCTTTAAAAGAGCAGAAAGCAATTTGCTAGCAGACGAAAAAGTTCCTTAACAGGGGGATCCAGGTAGTTTACATCATACTATTGATTTATTGTCTTGAGGTAGCTTTTCTACTTGTTTTACTATAATGATTATGTTTGTTGTCATTCTTGTTTACAGCTCATAAATTGCTAAACATCCTTGAAGTGTTATCTTTATATAAAATGTTGCTGAGATATTCTTAATCTTGGAATTGACATGGCTCATTCATTTCTCTGACATATACAGAGTTATTGCACTTATATGGTGTGCGTTCACTTCTGCACATTATAGAAAGTTCATATTAGCAAAATATTTACTTACAAATAAACTAGATAGTGAAAAAAAGCAAAGGGTATGATTTATTTTATTCAATTTTCATAAATAAAAAATTTAAATTGCTATGATGTTTTCGTCTCCTATTTGACAAAATCCTATGTATAAAGGTTTTGAGATTTTCTTTTATTAATCATCCACTTCCCACTCTTTCTTTTTAATACCAACTGAACATCTGTTTGTTTGTAACGTATAATGTGCGTTTGACAATTCAAAATTTTTTTGTTCTTCGCTGCATATGGATGTTGTTTGTATTCTATACTGACTTTACAAACAAGGGACATATTTTGCAAGAATGTTCAAGTTTAGTTTTTTTTCGGGGGGGGGGGGGGGTAAAATGTTGGGTTTCAAAGGTTTTAAGGGTTAATCTAATGTATTTTCAAAATTTTTTTAGGGATGAAATTGATGATTTCAAGTTTAATTAGTATAGGGTAAACACCCCTTTTCCTCTCCCCCCTGTACGTCTGTGCTATTTTGCATATCACCGTGCATTAAACTTAATTTTTAGTTTCTTGAAAATTAATTTATATTTACATATATGCACTTGTTAAGTGTTTCAAGAAGGGAGAGAACAATATCAATAAAATTGATGTACAGTGTACACCCTTTTCCACCTCCAATGATTAAGCAAAATTTTCGAACAATAAATGAGAGAAAAGAATTATTTGTCCTTAATATTCCTATCCATCAATCCCTGGTTAAGTTTGTAAACTCATTAAAGTTGCATTTGAACAATTATTCAGGGCTGTACTTGGAGGGATAGGCCTATGAGAGATTATTGGAATGGGCGAGGCTGATGTCTAACGTCAGTTTCAAGAGAAAAGGAAAAGTAAATGTATACTTGTCTGTCTAAACACTCTGGTGTATAAGGTAAAGTAACATATAACAGACAACCAACACCTTGATTGTACCACCTTTAAAATACTTAAAGTAATAGCAAAGCTTCTTTTACAAATAATTAAAACATTTCATTTTTACAAATAACACTTAGAAATTATAGTTATTCTGAACAATAAAGGTTGTTTTTATTCGTTTTTGTTTTAGTAATAAAATAACCTCCCTAATAACAGATTATATCATATTGCCAATTATTGTAAAGTGCAAAAAATGAACTGTGTTAGGCTTAATTAAGGTTTACTTTTAGCAGATAAAAACATGTTTCTAATTAAGATAACAGTTTAGGATTCATAAATGTCATTTAGAATGCAATGTTAGTCATTTGCATTGATATACTGGATATATTTTGCACTGCATTGGTATATTTAATCAGGAAGGGACATTAGGCTTTTTATTACACTAGTCCTCAAAGTTATAACAACATTTTCTTATTTGTTGGCTTAAAAACTTTGGTGACTTTCGTTGAATTTTGATTGGTTTGTTCATTAAGTTAAATATCTAAAACATTAATCTGAAGAAGAGATAATTTTGCTTATCATTAATTTGGTTGTACATAAATTTATCGTTCATTGTCTTATCCATTTAAACCCTAATATTTAAAAATGAAGTTTTTAGTTAAAGTTTAATGAAGAAATTATATTGTATGATAGTTTACTCTTGGACTTGGTCTTTTGGCGTAATTCTGTATCCTGAATAAGAAATAGCCTAAAGCCATCAAAAACTTAAATCTAAAAATTATCTAAAACTGAAATCATTACTACTTTACACAATATCAATAGACACAGTGTTTCGCCCTTTTAGGGCTCATCAGTATGGCTCAATTCATCAGAGTTAATTTTGCACGTGGCGGGTCTTGAACCGGGAACTCTTAGATTACCAGGCCAACACCCTACCCATTGCGCCATTACCCCATGACGAGTAAGGAATGAAATTTCGACCAGAGAGCTCAACCAACTTATGATTATTTGGAGGCCTTGCACTTATGGCTAATTAGTACGGTTTTTCATTCCCCTGAGAGTGCTCTAGTTCAGCCTAATACCTGACCAAACGAGCATATATATCCATAGACGCAGTGTTTCGCCCTTTTAGGGCTCATCAGTATGGCTCAATTCATCAGAGTTAATTTTGCACGTGGCGGGGCTTGAACCGGGAACCCTTAGATTACCAGGCCAACACCCTACCCATTGCATAATTTTACAGACATACTAAACCAATACTGATTAAGAGTGTAATTTAAATATGTAATGTTTGTCAATGAAAAATCTCCAAGCTCAACAGGGAAGAAAAACAACTATTTTTTCATATGCTAAAAATATCATGATGTACCCAGGAAGTAATTTTTGATACAATATTGATGAATCTATTTACATCAAAAACATGTTTTTTTTCCTAGAAAAAAAACATTCAATAAATATTTATTTGTTTGTAAATGCTTTTAAAATAGTTTGTATGGGGAATTTTTATTTTAAATGATATTCATAAGTAGCGCAGCTTTAAGAATATCTATGTTAGAATAAAGTTCATACATTTGGTTAAAGAAAAGTACAGGGTGTTTTAATAAACACAAATTTTAAATAGAAGTCTAAATTGAGTTTCTGTAGAATTAAAATTCAATATTACCTTAATACAAAATGCAAATAGGCTTCCATATATATTTAAAGACTTGCTTAAATCTGCTCAGGACCTCTAACAAAGCTTCTCTGCAAAAAAGGAAAGTCAATCATACTTGGAATTGGTGAGAACTTTTTTTATTGGAAGAGAGAGACAAAAATCTTTCCCAACTCTAAAAAAGATAAATGTTTAAAAAATGATTTTTGTGGAAATGAGAGGATATGTGAATTGCGGACCAATATGATCAATTTTAACTTAAAAATAAATCTATCAATGACCACTAAAATGCAAAATACACATAAAGATAATTTGAGAATATTGCCAACCTAATTAAGTTTAATGATATTACCAGGCATATACTGATAGGTAAAGGATCTTAAAATTCGATGGCTAATTGTAAATTATAAATTATGTAGGTGATTGTGGTTTAGTTTGTTAGCTATGTTCGGTTCTATTTTAGTTATCCTTACATATACACTAACGCCATCCAAAACAAATTGATTGTTAAAAAAAACAGTTTCATTGATCTTGCAATGAATTTTAAACGTTAAAATAATTTATCATAGCACAACTTTCTCTTTTTTGTTGAATTTTTTCTGACCCTTTCAACCCTGGATGTTACGAATATAATTAACAACTTGTTGCCTTCGATGCCTCTCTGAATGAAGCTGGTACATTTTTTCTCTTGAAAATTATGCAATAATCAGGGAGTAGGGAGTAACCAGGATGTCAGGGACTTCATCAAAAGGACAAGGCATTATATCTTCTGCACAGTCACGTACTTACTGAGCAAATAGACCAAAACAAGCCCTGCAACAACCATAGGCTTTTCTAACAACCTTGGACTGATATTTCTAGCCATTTTCAAAATCTTACTGAACACACATAAAGTATATTTGATAGCAATATTATTTTTTTATGTAAAATTTAATTCTGTAGTCCCTTGTGTAAGACTAGTAGTAAATTGATTTAATAAATCGGTGTTGTCTAATAGACGCATAATTAATAGACTACAATTTGTTTTTAAGTTAAAACTGAAATCATTCTCTACATACAACTTTAATGTTTTTTTTGTCAACTACTTTGCATTGAATAAAAGTGGTGTTGGTTAATATATATCAACTTTCGACATGTCATCATTTCAATTGTTGATTATACAGCATTAATAAAAAGTGATAAAGATTGACATATTGAAAATTGTACGTCTAATGACATTATTACCACATACTTATGTTGATATTATAACGGAAAAAAATTAACATGGATAGGTCGTACAAAATCATAAGCTTATTAAAAGATATACTGAAAAGTTTTTTTGTTATACGAATCATAGAGCTACTCTACTCCTAAAATGAGAGATTTAAAAATGATTAGATTATCTTAAGTATCATTAGCAAGAACAGAGATATGGCTTGGAAGAATATAATTTTTCTTTCAGGCAAAATAACTGTACATTTTTAAATAACTGCTGACAATTGTAACATGTCAAATTGTAAAATGAAGACACCAACAAATCTTAGGTTTGGTTATTATTGCAAAAAATAGAAAATAAAAACTAAATGTTAGAACAGAAAAATATCATACATTTACACTATTATATTCCTAATATGTAATAGTTATTTCTCGTATCGTATTATAAACGGCTTTCCGCGGATATAGAATGTACAATTATAAGATTAAAACTAGTTTTTTTAGCCCCGAGGTGCCGGAGGCACCGGCTAAAAAAACTGGTTTTAATCTTATGATTGTACATTTCTATATTCGTAGAAAACTGGATATAATACGATGCTAGACATAGTTTTTTCGTATTTATGAGAACCGGTTCCTATCCACCGGATTCGAATGAATACGAGAATAGTTATTTCTCGTATCGTATTATAAACGGCTTTTCGATGGCACCGGCTAAAAAACTAGTTTTAATCTTATAAACCGGTTCCTATCCACCGGATTCGAATGAATACGAGAAAATATATTATATTCCTTTATAATAATAATATTCCTTATTCCTTTAAAAACCCTGAGCTAATCATGAGATCATTATGCCTATAATTAGTTAAACCAATGCCAATAATTTTACCTAATCAAAACAAAAGAAAGCTCGTTTTAAGATTGATTCTTCTAAAATGATTTATTGGAAATTTATTACATTTAATTTATGTTATATTGAATAAGTTTGGTAAAGTAAATTATAAAAGTTTTTATAAACGATTTAGAATTTCTTTTTGGGGAGAAGGGGAGTACAAGACTGATTAAGTAATGGTCAGTAAATCACAAAATAGCACATTTACGTGAGACAGCTTTACCAATTCTAAGCCATCATATTATTAATATCCAAATCAATATTATGTGGTTTAAAGTATTTTTCTTTGCTGTCAATTCTATCAGAAATAAGTCCCTTGAGGCTAGAGGCTAGCTGATAGTATTTACATGGATTATTTAAAGTATACAAACAACTCTGCCCCGCATCTTATTGGAATTTTTAAATATATCTTAAATATACAGAGTTTCCCCTATATTTAGGAGTGAAGAGATAGATAAATAGGATATAAATTCATCTTTCTATAATACTACTAACAAATTTAAAAATAGAAAACAATTGATTAAAATAAACCAATCACGTTTCTCCTTTGTGAGAAGACATCCAATAATAGGATGGTATTTTGACAAGGAGTGACGTGATTTGTTCTTTTTAGCGGCAAATTCAATATTTATATAATATAAAGTTGTGAAATGATTTTTTATCCACCATTTGACATTTATTTAATGTAATCAAGGCTAACATGATATTGACCAGATATAAAAAGTGAAAATTTGCCTGATTATTACGTTGACGCTATAACAGTATCTAAAAATCAATAAAATGATGTTAGCTTGAAACAAAAAATAAGGTATAAATATTTCCTCAATAATAACTATCCACCACAAATATAGGTCAGCCTAGAAAATTATACCAAACTTTAAATATCGACTAAATCTGTAGTTGAAATAATAAAACAACACTGCCAAAATAAAATTGTGAAAAAAAAACACATTTGGATGAAAGATTTTTTTTCATCATTGACCTATCCCTATGTCTTCACCCTTATCTGACTTTTGACTAATATTTGGTTATCTAGAAAACTGATATTAAAAATTCATCCTTCATTTCGTGAACAATAAAAGGGAAATGAGAATCTATCTTCCCCCCTATTTACAGTTAGGTACACGAATGAATTATTGCCTGTTAATAACGAAATCTGAACAGTTACAACGAGGAAAATATAGTCCTAAGTAGCATTACAATTTCGAGCAAATCAAGTTTAGATGGAAAGAAATTGAGTATTTGATATCTTAAATTTGTAAATTTGAATAATTTTGCAGAAAAAAATTGTATGATATGTTATGTAAATAAATCATTAAATATGACATATCAGAGAAATTGATCATACAACTTTTGTGCAATATTTTAATCGTCAATAAATATTTTTTTGACATAGCTACACCATTTGATCGTCCCTTAAGATCTATGATAAATATAGGAAATCTTTTTTTCTTCATAAAAATAGATAATTATAAGTCGTAATAAACAGTTATCTATTCGAGTATTGAACTATTTTATACTTCATATTGTTTCGGAACGCAATCCTAGCCGTTCTCGAAATCTTAATCTCAAGCCCTCCGAATGACCAACATGTGAAGTTTACAAATGTGTATTTATTACCTTGAAAACAGTGAGTCACATATGATGTCAAACTAAGCAGGAAGGCTTATTTGAGATATTCCACACATCAGAGCACATGTATATTAAAGCAATACATTATTTTTATTCACTTAGCTCCTCACGTGGGACTAATCAAAGGAAAAGTGCGCGTTTCTTTTGTCCGTTTACAAGCCACGCGCCGCGCGGAGATAGTTGGGAATGCCGCGTAACACACTCATTCTCTAGGAAATTTGGTGTAAGGAAACAGGGATTAATGGGTTCGGACTTGCCAGGGAATACAAGAAATACATACCGAAACACACCCGTCTATTCACTGGGAATCGAACACAATACCTCATCTTTGCAACATGCGTGCAGACAGTGTCCACAAAATCACAATCTCATAACACATAAATTACAAGAGTTTAAAATGTCATGGCCATAAGGCCTAAAATTGGTTATGGTAACTTACGAATACCACATAACTCAAACCGACTCCACTACCACATAAGGATAGGAATAAGGAATGGGAAAAGCATTCAACATACATGAATTGCACATTTACCACTCACACATCTCATTATATCATGGCCTCATAATTTCAATAAAATTAGAATTACAGACCATGTAATTGCGAATACATGAATTAATAATCAATAGTACCTAAACTTCAATTAGGCACCTACATAATAAAATAGGTAAATGATTTTTATACTAAAAATCGCATCGATAATTAAATAATCAACTCAAACTTTTTTCATCAAAAGAAAGAAAGATTAAATAATGACATTTTTTCTACTAAATCTTTTTGCTAGAAAAGAAAAGTAAAATTTCATAAAAAACTTCTCAATAATTAGCATTTTTCCAGCGGAAAAATACTCGGGCTTACATCTAAACCTTTTTAAGATAAGATAGGTAAGATCCTTAAATCTAACATGTTTTAATAAAATAGATATTTAAATCTAAATAAAATATGACTGTAGAAATCATCAAACATCGGAAAATTAAAATTCAATAATTTTAAATCTTCGTGAATCAAAATTGCGTAAAATAAAATTGCAATTGAAATATGCAAATTAAATTTACCAAAATAAAACAAAAGCTCAATATAAGAAAAGAACTTCTCTAAATGCTGAGTTTGCAATTTCTCTCTGTTTTGAAAAGAAAGCAACTTATACGTATTCAAACAGTCATAATTAAGGCAATTTGGGGCCTCAGTTAGAATGAATCCCTCAAGATACAAACTAACAAATCCATCAAATATAAATAATTGCCATGTTCCAGCTATCCTGTCGGACGTTATGTCTTTCCATCACAATTTTTGATACTGCATAATTTCTAACAGGATTTCTGGCGCAGGGCTACATCAACTGAACAAACATAACTAGTGATGTTTAAATCAAATCAAAAATAAAAGAATCATGAATAATTCAAAGAAACTTTTAAAATCATCAATCAAAGCAATCGAAATTAAATAAATTATCTTATGCTTTAGTTTTGCCGTTCTGCGGTATGCCTGGCCGAGGAAACAGAGCTAAGATACACCGTAGAGCGGTCTTATTAAGCTTAATTCTACGATACTCAAAGAATCTACTTAATTCAAGGCGAAAAAAATCTGCATTTTTTCTTTAGATACATCAGTTCAAAGGTAAATAGTAATAATTCTAATATGCATGTAATATTAAATTATTTATGTGATTGTAATAAATCATAAAGAAATATTTAAATGATGTAAAACTCTCATTTGTTAATTTCTTATCATATTAAGTTTCAATCCAACAAGGATAAAATTGTTTATATCTGCGCAGGTACCTAGGAAATTTTCCGCGAAAAAATCCCTGGTCCCGGAAAGACTTAAATCATTGAAAAAACTTACGTAAACGTATAAAAAACTTAAGTTTGCATTTCAAATGAAAAAATCTTGCATCGATTTGAAAGTTTAAACGAAATCGTATCAAAATTTGCGTTTTTTGTCTTTCGAAAAAATCTTAAGAAATGGTTAATTTCTTTTTACAAAAAATACTATTGAAGCAGTATTTTAATATATGCGATAAAAATGAAGGTAGAGTTAATTTAAAATATGCATAGTTATCTTAAATTAATTCTGTGGCATTCAGATAAAATAATAATCAATATTTTAATAATACCATACATCGTGTTCATTATTATAAATGCTTAAACATGAACGAAAAATATATATACCTAGGAAAATAATTGCTAAAGTACTTTCTCAAGGTTTAAAATTGTCCGAAATCGCTAGGTACGTATATTACTACGAATCTCTGCTCTCGGAATGAAAAAAATCTGTACGCGTGGATTAATAGGAATCCCAGCTCCCGGAGTGAAAGAAAACTTTTGTACATGAATTGTTAAGAATCTCTGCCTCCGGAATGAAAGAAAATCTTTGATTTGCTTACAAATTTAAACAAATATCTTGATTTTTTGCGATAATCTTTTAAAATAATAACGAGGAATATTTTAAACATTATCATAATAATATTACATATTGTGTTCTTTACTTTAATGCATTATTTCATATGAGAATCTGAGAAATAACATTTTTTAAGTAAACGTGAACCATAAAAAAATACATTTTTCGAGGTATTTTAATTCTGCAAAATTCATTTGGTAGTTAATATACACGAACTTTTGCTTTTCAAAATCATACTTAAAGAAACAAAATCTTTTAAAATCTGCTTTAAAAGTCTAAAAAGTTTTGTAGAATTTTTGTGCTTAGGTATGAACAATAAAATTAGTTGAATAATGAATACTTATTCTTTACAGAACCGAATTAGGTTCCTTTCACAAGCTCAACATAAAACTTGTAATATTTTTTCTTTAAATCATTTTCACATAAATAGTTTATGTTGTAGATTAGATATGTGTGATTTGAAAAATTTCAATGACTTCTTGGCGGTAACACCCGCCATATTTCTACCCGCCAATGCAGGCCTCTTGCCCTGTGTCGGGCGGCAAGGTTGGCAGCAACCAAGTCAATTCTTGATTCATAACACCACCAGGGCACGTAATAAAAGAGTGGCTGTTATAAAACTTAGAATCATTTACCGGCTTTTGTCCGGCCGGAACCGAAACTCCCGTCGGCTCTTGTCCGGCCAGGACCGAATTTCTCATCGGCTCTTGCCCAGCTGGAACCGAAACTCCCGTCGGCTCTTGTCCAGCTGGGACCAAAACTCTGATCGGCTCTTGTCCAGCCGGAACCGAAACTCCCGTCGGCTCTTGTCCGGCTGGAACCGAATCATTCAGCGGCTCAACACCCGCCGTAACAATGTTATCAACGGCAACAGTATCGTCACCAATATCATCAGGAATAATTGTAGCACAACTAACATCATTATCAGTAATAGCCACGGCAACAACCGCTGTAGCCAGGTTGTCAACGGCTGCAGCACTAGCAGAACTAAAAGGTGCTTCAGCAGCGTTACAAGCAGAACCAACAGGTTCAATAATAGCATCACAAGCAGCACCAACAGTCGGCTGCGGCTGAACATCTGAGCTTTCTGGTTTTAAAAACCCTATAGCTTCACTTTCCAACTCGAAATCTGAGCAGACAACATACCTACTCTTTGCTAAACCATTAGCACTAACAGCAAAATATCCAGATCCAAACAGGCTGGAGTAAAGCATGGTTTCTCCTACTGAACGTTCAGAGTAGGGAAACATCGATGGGTGCAGGTGCCCTACGAGCAAATCAACCTGCCCATTAACCAAAGTAAAATCTTCAGGTTTCATATCAAACAAAACAGCTGCCTCCACAGGATTTATGGAGCAGATCGCCTCTTCACGACCAATGAGAGGCACTACCACAGGTTCTAACATGTGATAATTCTTGTGTCGATCAACTAAACATAGCTTGACCGTCGGGAAACATTTAACTTCACCGTCAGCTAGAGAAATTCTTGCTGAACGTCCAGTAAAAGGTAACTGAAGTTTATTAACAAGTGACTGGGTTACCATTGAAGTAGTTAAACCAGTGTCCCACATGGCGTTCACTGGGACCTTCTGGCGATTAATATCAACGACGTCTAACTGTTGTAACATTAACATTAGGTTCGCCTCAGGGGAAGTATGTACTTCATAGACGGCGGCAGCCATATCAACACTCTCATGGAGTAAGTTGTTATGGGCCTGACCACAATTGTCCATTTTGCAGCCGCCTATTACATCTGCCTTCGGGCAATCCACAGATTTATGCCCTTTCTGCAAACAAATCCAACAGCATCCAGCACTCTCCACAATACTCTTCCTGTCTGACACTGACAGGTCATGAAATTTTGGGCACTTGTAAAGTAAGTGCATCTCACTACAGCCATTAACAAAACATGACTGCTTCATCTTAGATTTACCAGGTTTACCTACGGCGGTAGCGGCTGTCGCAGGGTTACCTTTCTTCTTAGAGGGGGTGTCCATATCAGTCGAACACCTCATTAAAATGGCGCCACGCTGTTCTTCAATAATCTTTAACAGCTTTGGGACGTTTGGGACATCCATCGAGCCCAATGATAAATTGAGTTTATCTTGAAAATCACGTGGCAACTTCTTGGATAACATCTCAAGAAGTATCACAGTTAACCACTGGCTTGTGGTAACTTCATCATCATCATCATCTTTAGTCAGCTGCTCGAGCTGGCTAACTGCACCACCAAACTCTGCTAAGACTGTCACAATCTGGTTGGAGTCCGACGGTTTAGACTTCTTCTCCCATTGGTTGAAAAGGCAGAGCATCTGACGTGTTTTGGACTTAAAACGTGCATCGAGGTAAGCCCATTGAGATTCATGCGATTGAATCTGAATTAACTGAAGTCTCAACTCTTTATTTTTACAGACCTTCTCACTGCTCAACAATAACTGCAAATACGACGGGTCTTGTCCTACAGTAAGCTTTTTAAAAGTGTCTTTAAAACTTACGTAGGAAGCTTCCAGGCCGTCGAAAGATGGAAGAAGACGTTCGTCGACACGATTCATATATCCTGGCGTGAACATAGAACCGGCGGCGAACTGTGATGTGCCAAACGGTGACACAAATGGCGATGCTGTCGAGGCACCCGCCGTCGTCGTGGGTGGCTTCACAGGTTCAAGCTTAACCTCAGCCAGCCGTTTCATCAAAGCAGACAAAGTGTTTATAATTGCATCAGGTAAGGGAAAATATGGCCCTTTAATAACTTTCACAATCTTCAAACATCGATCATAAAGTTCAGCCTGATGGTTAGGCAAATTATCACCAACAACATCAACAACACTTTGAATGTCACTAAGCTCTTCTATAGCATCAAGAGCATCTTTCAAGGCACTATAGTCTTTTTGCACAGTAACTATATCAGAATAAATGTCACTAAACTCATCAAGCTCTTGGATTCTCAAACCAAGCTTGCTAAAACCGCCCATGATGCTGTCGAACGTTTCGAACTTGTCGTGGACAAGGATTGACTCCTTAGTGAGATGTCTAACATTAAGTTCTGAAGTATCACTGACCAACTTCATCACTCTATTTAGCTCACTGGTTAGGGCATCAACGGCTGGACGCAGCCGCTTACTCAATTGTTCACCTTTATTCTTTTTAGGACCCATAATTGTCACTAAAGTTAACTGTACTGATTATGACTATAATAATAATGTGTGGTAAGGTATCACAACCAACACATTCACAAAACTTCACAGATTGTTCTTAGTTCCATCTGTTCTGTCTTGTTTTCATTGTTTCGGAACGCAATCCTAGCCGTTCTCGAAATCTTAATCTCAAGCCCTCCGAATGACCAACATGTGAAGTTTACAAATGTGTATTTATTACCTTGAAAACAGTGAGTCACATATGATGTCAAACTAAGCAGGAAGGCTTATTTGAGATATTCCACACATCAGAGCACATGTATATTAAAGCAATACATTATTTTTATTCACTTAGCTCCTCACGTGGGACTAATCAAAGGAAAAGTGCGCGTTTCTTTTGTCCGTTTACAAGCCACGCGCCGCGCGGAGATAGTTGGGAATGCCGCGTAACACACTCATTCTCTAGGAAATTTGGTGTAAGGAAACAGGGATTAATAGGTTCGGACTTGCCAGGGAATACAAGAAATACATACCGAAACACATATTGATATTGAAAATGTTATAAGATTCTAACTTGATAAATAGCAAAGAAGGATTTCATAAAATTCCATAATCAATTTAGAAAATCTTTTCAAAGCAAGTATAAATAAGAAAAGTGCTTCAGACACTTTACATCAAAGCAAAAAAACCTTAAAATATGCCTGTTAAACAATATAGCTTTTGTACATAAATTTCATAACCAATGACATAAAATAGGCAGGACATGAATCTGACTGTTCTTCAGCTAAGATCTCGCAAACCACTTGATTGATTGTTTTATCATATTTAGAGAAGCTTCACACAGATCATTTACTTTCCTTTTATGCTATACACAAGAGAATAAGACTGTCAAACGAAAGTTTTTATAGACAAAACAGAGTTCAAGTGTAGCCTCGCTTTTAAAGTAGCAATGTTGTGTTAGCATAAAATAGCAAGGCAAAAAAATACATAATGATTATAATACAGATATTAGAAAGACATTTATCTTATTATTGTCAATTTGCAATATCATTTAAACACCAGGGTTGTAGGGATAAGCATATGGAGACAAAGAAAACCTTTCATTAAAAGTCACAACAAAAATCTCTTACGTCTTTGGCTAGGTTTTAGTAAATAAATAACATATTAGCGGCTAGTATGTGTACCTGATATGGGAGGAGGTAGAACCCCCCCCCCCCCCCCTCTTAAATTTTAGTAGGAGGGTATAATTTTTTTCAAGGGGGTATTTTTCTTGGTAGTTTAGTACAATTTCAAAATATCTGTAACCCTTCCCAGGACCTATGAAAAGCTACACTGCAAATGAGAACCATATCGGTTCAGCGGTTAGCAAGTTCCTTCGGCACATCCACACAGACATAAATCCTGTTACTTTTATATTAACACTTTATAAGAATTAATGTACCAAAGTCAGATTCCTGAAATTAATACCAATAAGAATGTTAGAAAAAGAATGTATTTGCTTTAAAAATTTCCACTTTATTATTAAGCTTTAAGAATTAACAGACAAAATTCGTGCAATCCATTGGCCGTTTGTACAAACAGTATCATTAATGACTTTGTTGTTTTGAAAGAATAATACACATTTTGCTAATATTATACCTAACAAATACAATATTTTATATAATTAAAATCTACTAACCCCTTCATCCTTGTTTAACAGTTAGGGCGGAATATCTTTTAAATTAAGTTTCCAATCATTATTTATCTAAACTAGTTAAACAACTTATGCAGAAATGGCAAAATAATAAAACAATTTTAAAAACAAGGACATTTTTGTCCATAAGCATTTCATCGTGCCAACAATATTACCCAGTATGGACACAACCCAATCTTTCCCGATTTTGTATAATTTTTACGGAACACGATTCCAGTGACGTCATATTTTTCTTTCCCGAAAAAGGGAAGGGGGGAAGAAAATCTCTTCAAAAGAGATGGGGAAAACCCCCTTTCCTCCCATCTCTTTTTTCTTCCTCCCTTCCCTTTTTCGGGAAAGAAAAATATGACGTCACTGGAATCGTGTTCCGTAAAAATTATACAAAATCGGGAAAGATTGGGTTGTGTCCCGAGTATGAAATACAAAAACAAGGTTGATTATGTTCACAAGTAATTGTAAATAGAAGAAGAAAAGCAAATTACAGTTCTATGAAAATAGTAAAAAATACAGCAAAAAAAGTAAAAAAAAAATCTCGGAACATTTCATAGACCAATATAATACTTAAGAGACTGAATCCTTAGATCTTTATTCAACAGTCAGATTTTTGGAAAAACAGGCAAACCTTCGAATACACCCGAATAGTATATCAACTTCGCTAGTGACAATTATCTTTTAAATTCAATGCCATTTCTTAGTGAGTATCTTATTTTGTGTGAGTTCTTTTAAAGTACATGGATAATAGTTTATTATTATGTCAAATTTAATTTAAAACACAGCTACAGGAGCATAGACGTCCAAGGGGAAGGGGTAATGGGGCGATTACCCCCCCCCAAACTATTTTTACCCCCCCATTTAAAATTTACCCCTACCCTGGAGGTGCCGTAGGCACCCCCAATCATTTAGGAGGGGGCATTTACCCCCCCCCCCAAACAATTTTGGGGGGGTAAATACCCCCCCCCAAAATAAAAAATCTCTAATAAAAAAAATTTTGCGCGCTTCGCGCGCATTTTTAATACTATATATTTAATAAAATTTAAATTACTCCCCTCAAAAATTTTACCCCGGGGGTAAATTTAGGGGGGGGGGTAAACTAAATTTACCTCTGCCAACAGATTTCAGGGGGGGTAATTACCCCCCCAAGCAAATTTTACCCCCGGGGTAAAAATTTTGGGGGGGGTAAAAAAAATTTGCAGCGCGCTTCGCGCGACATTTTACCCCCCCTTCAAAATTTTTTACCCCCCCCAAAATAAAAAGCTTGGACGCCCCTGTACAGGAGCCGTATTGAGTTTCCTTGAAAACTAAACTTCTGCGAGGGAGAGGTTGGATTGTAAATTACACTAGTACCCATTGTCTAAAGTAGGGCCAATTCTATAGATCCATCGAATTGCATTAAAACACAGACACATGATCAATGTTTATTGTAGAGAAACTCTGCTTTCAAAAACAAGTAGAAAACAATAGTGTAACATAAGAAACAAATTGTCTTTGGTATTTACATACAATGGCGAGGACTGTATGAGCTAGGCATAAATTTACAAATATTTAGAATTACCTAACTGTTTTTTTGTATATTTAGACGGGCTCGGCAGCCGCAGTTGATACACAAATTAATATATTAAGCCGCAAAATAGATATTGCCGGTGGTAACAACAGCCACCGCCAAACTTATACAAAATCTATCCAGTCACTACATGCCACCTTTTTGTAAAAGGTCTACTAATATGGTCACAAAGGTTTGCAGGTGAAAACCCTT
This sequence comes from Acartia tonsa, assembly GCF_053477335.1. NCBI lineage: Eukaryota > Metazoa > Arthropoda > Copepoda > Calanoida > Acartiidae > Acartia > Acartia tonsa. The sequence continues at coordinate 26,555,005 of NC_137266.1, read as the reverse complement.
GATATTAGGTATTCATGGACAATACATAACAAGGACAAACATATGCAAGGTAAATATATAATTATTTTGACCATCTGTTATTCTTTAAGCTAATCCTATAATATTAGGTAGTAAGGTTTTTTTGTCTGAAGCTTTAGAACTCAATAACTACTAAACTGATTGAGTTCTCCATTCTAGGAATGTTTCACATACTTCCCGGGATGGATTAAGGTTATCTTAATTTTAATTTAATAATTGGGATGGTTTTAGGCTATTTTTAAATCTTAGAATACAGAGCCTCTACATGAGAGCCAATAGTCTATAAAAAAATGTAAAATCTATATTATATTATCTATACATTTGGTATTTTAGCATTACATATCAACTTCCTAAAGACTGCAAGCATTAGTAAGAAAATTTATAAATTTATTACGACCCAACAAGATAAGTCAACTTTTATTTTTGATTCATCATATCTCCGACAATCATATGTTGGCAAAATTCAGATGTATATTTTGCACATAAACGACTTTATATCTATACAGGGATAATTGGGAATGGGCAAGGCATACATACATAAGGATTATTGCTTTTTGAGGTGACTTTTACTTGTACATTAAGGCTATCTAAGTATTTCAAGCAAAGGATTATATGTGTATTATTCATTGATGCATGTTTTAAATGTTTCAATACAGACAAATAACGTTTTGTTTACACGAACTTTGTCTGTAAGTTCTAATTATGAATGGTTTTGCTCGAGTTGCACCTTTTTTGAGTCAAGATATTCCAAATAATGTAACGACAATTTCCGAGTATAGTCCCTTTTCTCCTATTTTTAGCCTCTGGGGGGCTCTAACCCTGTGGGGCCAATAGCCTGACCCTCACCAATCACCTTACCTAACATAACTTAACCTAACCTAAAATAACCTATCCAAAGCTACTGGGAAAATCGACGAAACGCCCCTTAAGAGGCGTTGTCACGAAAGAAAATATACATAAATATCCTTAACACCCCTGATATAAATGTATATCGATAAAATGTAAAATAAATAGCTTGCAAATGTTAGCAATAACTCAACCTTTCAACTTTAGGTTTATATGTACAAGTTTAAAATCAACATATGGGCACAAAATAAAGACAGATAAACATGAAGCTACATACTTGTGGCTGAACCCCTAGTATCTAAGGGTTCCGTATCTTAAAGGTTAGGAAAAAAAGAAAATAACCTAAATTCATCCTAAATCTTCAATCTAAAACTAGTATATCCAAAAACTTTCCCGTGCCTTTGGGTAGCTTCCCTAAAATAAAGAACTCAAATCGCTCCACTAGTTATCTAAATCTTATACTACTTTTTGTAAGAGGACTATGAGAAGCTTTCCTAAAAAAAGAAAACCCAATCGGTTCAGTAGTTATTGATATCTTAAGCTTCAGACAAATAGGATATCAAATAATTAATATTGTTGTTTTTTAAATGTTGTGAAGCATAAGTGATGTAAATTAATTAGTGAAATGTATTTCAACTAATGTAATTGTATATTATCTATATACGTTTTTAGATTTTAATTCATATTAATTATTTGATTTTATCTACAGTAAAATGTTTTTTTTAACAAGAATGATTTAAATTAGGTCATAAAATTAAAGTGAAATCTAATAGAATTTTGACTCTTTAATTTTTTTTATATTTACTTATATAAATACAAGTATTTATTATGTCAACTATGTAAACTTTTATTTTATTCTTATTTTTTGATTGGAAGTCTATATCGTCTTTTTTAAAATTAAATCAATTTAGTCGACGCGATTTAAACAATTAAAAGTGCTTATTAAAAGTTTGTCAACAATTTTGTCAGGGTAAAAATCTCTGTTTGGTTAGCCAATCAGAGCAATAACTATGTACCAGGGACGTCCAAAGAGGGGTACAACCCCTAACCCCTCCCCCCCCCCCAAAAAAAAAAATGGAAGTACCTTAGATTATTTCCTCTTACCCCAAACCTTTGAAACCCATAATTTTATTTTTCCCTCTCCACCCCCCAAAATACAAATAAGTTTGCATGTCAGTGGGACCAACACAAGTAATAAAGTAGCTTGTGCTAATAAAAAAAAAAACGCAAAAAGTGCAAAAAAAAATCTTGTAATTAATTTTCAACTGTATTATCAATACATATTTTTTGTTGTTTTATTTTTCATTGTTTTCACAGATCAATTTAAATGGTCAGAGGTATCAAAACATCTTTTTTGCTGAAAATGTAAATTTTGGTAGCAGAGCTACTTTATAATTTTGTGAAATGATTTTTTCGCTATCAGACCTTAGATTTTTACAGTTAGCGGATAATTATTGACCTAATGAAACTTTTCTAATGAAATGTCTCATGCATTGATATAGTTTTTTTTAACTATGAATTATGAACTGTATGGAACTTGGCATTATGCTGTTTATTACACTAATCCCCAAAGTTTTAAATAAACATATATTATTCGTTGTGGACTTTTATGGAATTTTTGTTTGGTTGCTTCATTTAGTTGAGTGTCCAAAGCTTTCAATCACTATTTGTAATCTACAGAAGGGGTAATTTGTGTATCATCATTGGGGATGAACATAGATTTATTGGCTCTTGTCTTATCCCTTTAGATTCCTGGGAACTTTGTAAACTTGATTAAGTATATATACATATCATCAGATTTCTTAAAGCGATAAAATAGAGCATATGAAATTTATTGAAATATTTGAGATGCAAGCCAAAATGTTTTGAATGTCATGATGAAATGGTGGAATGTTGTTTTCTTCATTATTTTTGCATAAAAGATATTTGGGAAAAGATAGATCAACTTTATTTCAAATTATTTTTTTGGACAGTTCAATTAGTATTATTTACTGCACTTCATAAATGAACACAGTAAAAGTGTCTGACTGATTATGACGTAACAAAAAAATTAGCCAATTAGAGGCCATTATTGACCAATGGTAAAATTTATAGTGGCCTCTCATTGGCTAATTTTTTTGTCACGTCATAATCAGTCAGACACTTTTACTGTGTTCAATTATTTTATATTGAAGCTAAAGCTCCACGCAGAGAATAGACATATGAAAGAAATTCTACACCTTCACTTAAATTTGATTTTTGTTCAAAAACTATGAAGGGGGGAGTTCAGTGTATGATTGGCACTTAATCGCAATTCCAGATAATTAACAACAGACATCCGTCCTAGATTTTCCTCTCTAATGGATGCTAGGGGCGAATCAACTATTAAAATAAAAGTTGATGAGGAAATTTTAGAATAAATGTTTTAATTTGTACTTTCAAGATTTTTTTGTGCCAAAAAACGTAGAGAAATTATTTAATCAAATGAAAAGCCAAAAATATGTCAAATATTTTAATTAATTATTTTAAATCTTTCATCTATCTTTTTGTTTCTTAAATTTATTTCATTTAAATTAATTTTCCATACGATTTTCTTATCTATATTTTATTACTGGATACTAGTTTACTGATCTTCTATAAAACTTTTTTTTTAACTTCGTTTCTTATGGACATACTTTTGTTTGATTAATCTTAGAAATTTCTTTCATTTTGAACCATTCTTTCTGAACAAAGAAACAGAAAGAAAACATATTGAGTTATTTTTTATATTTTTATTCAATTTTTAAAGGTGTGCCTCCACATCCGCAAATATACCATACCTACAGTTTTAGATCATACAATTATCATAGCACAGACGTCGTGTCTTTATAAAAGTGAATCTTTTCTATTATTATGATTGGTCCGTCTGTAAGTGAGTCCGTCCTTTTCGTTAGATTAGACAGGTTAGAATAGTCCTATCGTTTCCAAACTTTGCATGGCGATTCTATAACAATTAGGTTCGATTTAGGAAGCGTAGCAACTCTATAATCGTGACCACAGTAACAATTTTGTTTACACATATGTATTAATATTCTGCTTATTCAGTTCTGACACTCTACAAGTATTAATGTTCGTTTGTCCTTACGTTTCAGATGTTGTCATCCTTGTTCCTATGATAATCACCTTATTAATACAAAAAATAAGCAGAATAGATAGCATACCATTTTGAACACATTCTTTGTTAACATAATAGTTTGCATAATTTTTAGCAAATATCCTCTTCTGTAAATGGACCGAACACCGCCAATCACATCACAAATGATAAAGTTATAGAAATGATAACCGTTGTCCCCTAAGAGTCCCTACAACCTTCTTTTTGAAATTCGATTTGAAATATACAAATATACAATTGAATTAGTTAAAGTAATACTTCATGATTAAATGAAACTGAGATAAAAATGATTTTAAAATATTCTAAATTTTGCTATTGATGCACTTTAGATTGATTTACACTGCACAGAGGGGTGGTTATAGACTGGGTCATTCATACATCATGGGATTCTACCAATTTTTATAAGATGTTGATAAAGGTTATGAATATGCAGTGTTTTTATAACATTCAGGACAGGGCAGATATTTATTATATAACAGCGGAGTAGACCCTAGACTCTAGAGAATTGTCTTAAAAGATTTAGGGAGGATATATATTTTTAGGGATTTGTCTCCCCCCCCCCCCCCCCTCCTCTACAAAAAGCATTATAACATCAAGAGTACTGTAGTTTCATAATAAAAACAAAGTCTTTGGTTACCAGATCTTAAGCGTAAGACGGAGAGACAGACATACATTTATCTTTCTTCAACATTGAATTACTGTTAACCAACGTGGCATGTATACTAGTTCTATACTGCCATTTTGACGCAAAAAAATCATGGGAGTTATATCTTTAGATATTTTTGCAGGATAACCTATATTTTCTTGCATTTGCAGCTAATTAACAAAAACAATAATTTCCATAAGTTGCGCTGCAATAACAATTTTACAAGTATTGTCAATAAACCACTCGATAGGACAATTTTGTCTTATTAATTGACAATGAAAATACAGTCATTCTTTGTAAGTGAATATAACATGATGGCGTATAGACAACCATCTGGGCATAATAAACTCATAGAGTAGCTGCAATATTAAAAATCTAGTTTTTTCCTTGTCTTACAGACTACAATATGTCAATTAAATAAGAAATGTTTTCATCTATTCTTACATAAAGATTTACAATAAAGGCTTCTTTATATGTTTTTTAGTAGAGAGGCTACTCTATACTTCGAAATATCCTTAAATTGTTTCTCCAATAAAGCTATTGTTTATTGTAATTCCTTTTAAATCTCCATGTCTGCATTCCTATTCTTGGTTATTCGTGCTTCGCTACTCATTTAACTTTTTTACTGTGGATCTAGTTAATTTTTAGATTTTAAATGTATTTTTTAAAGGAAGAATATGTTGTTAAAAGTGATTTGGGTGATAACACCCCCTCTAATTAAAGTAAAAGAAGCTTTGCGCAGGTCTTAAGCAAACTTTGTAATATTTTGTTGAACGACTAGATTAAAATCTATATTCGTACAATGTTTAAGTACAGCTTATTAGATTAAGAAAAAAATCACAATGGCGCCAATATTTAAACTAAAATTACAAAATATAGCCTCAAATTTTTTAACTCAATATTTTATATTTGAGAATAATTATACATGCCAATGCATTTGTCAAGGAAATTTTTATGGAGTCAAAAAGTTTCATTAAATGTAAAGAAAAAAAACTCAAATCTAATGTGTTAAGATTTTTAATTGGTATTACATGACCTGCTTAAACTAAATTTTCCAAGCATGCAAGCTTACAAAAAAAATTATAAAAAGGGGGTGTCAGAAAAAGTATGCAATTAATCATGACGCGTGCATTGGTTTTTCCTAGAGAAGGGGAAGGATAAAAGAGGAGGGAGGGGTAAACATCCTTTCAACTTAAGGTTTCTGATTAGATATTAGAGTTAACCTTATTAAATATTATTAGTTCTTCGGCCAACAAAGCAAACCAAGTAATCCTATGATTTATGTTTTTTATCCACGAACAACTGTCTATGGTACATTACAATCTATAATACAAAGTAGCTTGATGTCTGTCCGTCTGTCCGTCTGACCGTCTGTCCGTCTGTCTGTCCGTCCGTCCCTTAAGATCTCGGTAACCACTGAACCGATCGGATTCTACTCTTCAGGGAATATACCTACTGGTCCTGTGGTGGTTTTAGGTTATTTTCTTAGGGGGTGGGACACCCCCAACCCCCCAAAAAGTAAAAAAAACCCACCCCCAAAAAATTTTTTTTTACATTTTTTGTAAAATCTCAGTAACTGCTGATCAAATTGGGCTCTATCCTTCTGGGAATATACCTACTGGTCCTCTGGTGGTTTTAAGCTATTTTCTTGGGGGTGGGACACCCCAACCTCCCCAAAAATAAAAAAATCCCCACTTCCAAAATTTTTAATTTTTTAAAATTTTTGTAAACAAAAACCAGTAATTGGGGTGGGGGAACCCAAATGCAACATGGGGCGAAGCCCCCATGAATCCCCCCCCCCCAAAAAAAAAAAATTTAAATATTTTTTTTTTAATTTTAATTTTTGTGTATGCGAACAACCTAGGTTTAATTTTTACGAATTGAAATTTTTGTGTGTACGGCAAACAACCTGGGTTTAATTTGTACAAATTAAAATTTTTGTGCATAAAACGCACAACCTGGGTTTAATTTGTACAAATTAAATTTTTTGTGCATAAAACGCACAACCTGGGTTTAATTTTACCACAGAGTTATTAAACAAAGAATAATTTTTTTGAATATTTCTATTTAGGAGGGTTAACTTCCCATTACTTCATAGGGCGAAGCCCCTAGAGGCTAGGGGCGAAGCCGCTAGTAAATATATAAACCAATATTATTAATATCTTAATCCCTGATAATTTTTTTTATGTCTGACATACAGCAAAAACTATATGCAGCTGGTTTCATCTAATTAATTGTTAATTAATTCTGTAAAGATGGCTGGATTTAAACAAGAGCAAAAAACAGATTTCAATGACAACAAATACATCACAATTAACTTTGTATAAAGAAACAAGACGATAACGAAAAGATTTGTTGGAAATGAAAAGCCAACAATGATAATTACATTGAAAAATATATGAAGAAATAAAGAAGAAGAAAATGGGGGAAAAAGATAGCACACAGAACACTTTAGTATTACAAAAAGACATACAGACATGAACACCTGTAGAGTAGCTACCCTTTCACAAAAGTTTAATTCAAATTAAATGGTAATCTTAAAGTCTGTCAACCTTTGTCAATATTGCTTTCTACTGCAAAAATCAAAAGACTAAAAATAAACTTTAGCTTACATTTACTTTTTACTATTACTAGCGGCTACGTTCCTAGCCTGTGGGAAAAGAGAAGACAGAGATTTGAAATAGATTAAAACCATTTTAACTAAAAAAGAAAACCCAATCGGTTCAGTACCAGATCCATAGTATAGATAAATACAGACAACTACCTCCCTTCATTTTTCAAAGACCTCTTTCGTCTGCTTCTAAATTATTTTCTGCTACTTGGCTGTGTAATATAAGCGATACCATTGGTTGATTTTCAAGAACCCAATAGAAAGGTTGCACAAGACAGTTGCGATTGGGAGATACAGTTATTTAACCCTTTCTCCCTCTAGTGTTTTACTCTAATGTTGGGTTATTAAGCTTTACACCGTCTGTTTTGATTTTACATAAACATTATCAGAACAAAAAGTACTTGAATTATTAAAGTTTCATAACAACTATCGAGACAAAAAAGAAAACATTTATGTTGAATATTTTGATTTCAGTTTTGTAATCTAATATTTTATTATGTAAGGCAAAGGATTGAAGGATTTATTTTATGGTGTTTTTACACTATTATAATTTTTCACTCGAAACGTTTGAGAGACACTTATCTGCGATTACGTAAGTAACAACAATCATTACTTTTAAGATTAAAGAATAGAAATATATGTAAATGGATAGGTACAAAAATAAAAATATTGCAACACATACATATAAAATTTTACTTATGATTTTATGTTTCAGTTGCCAGATGTTTGATTATAATTCATCAATAACTTATCTTTTTTGTAAGAATACTGTATTCCTTCACAACTGTCTATAATAGATTTAATATCAAAATATAAATTTTCAAAATTATTACTAAACCAAATGTCCCATCGTTTTTGTAATTTTCTTATTGTTAATTTGCTTAACCTTATTTACTAAAATTTATTATGAATATCTATCTTACACATAGATATACTTTTTCTAGTATAATGATATACTTTAAAAGATATACATACTTATTCTAAGCTTTAGTTACTATTAAACCTAAATTAGAATACTATTTATTTGATTGCACTATGGAGAAGAAGAAAAGTTGAAATGGGACAATAGATCTGTCAAGTTGAAATATAAAAAAATACTCTATTCTAGACACTCTAATGTGTAGAGAATTGTGAAAAAATCCACATGATTCCAATAATTCAGAGAATTTTTCTATTAAACTGAGAAATGTTTGAATTATAGATTTAAAATAAATAGATTGCTGACAATAGCTAGATTGGGTAAGAAATTCTGTAAATATTAACAAAGATAGGTTATTTACATTTAGGAGTGTTTTACATATAATACAAGAGTCGAACCATTAACCTTTCCCCTGAAGTTTATGAATTATTTTATCCAGCCTTCAGAAGCTCTTAAATTTCGTGAACAAAGAAGTACTGTGAAATGGTATAATGTTAGGATCTACTGCAGTTCACGGTAAAATATTGCTGGTAACGAATATTGCCAAAAATCTATGAATTTTAAAAGCTAGCTGCCAAACGGCTGAACGTACAGATCAGTCCCGCACACCCTTTTAAGCGGCATAAAAAGGTCTACAAATAATCTGGAATAGCCAAGATCCAATGATGCACAGGGAAAGCTTCACTAAAGAAAAACCGCGTAAAATAGGTCTTTTTCGCGCGTTTCTCTGCACTGCGAGATAATTATGCATTATTGATTTATGGCTATTCCAGATTATTTGTAGGCCTTCTTATGCCGCTTAAAACAGTGTGCGGGCATGATCTGTACGTTCCGCCATTTGGCAGCTAGCCGCCTTTAAAATTCATAGATTTTTGGCAATATTCGTTACCAGCAATATTTTACCGTGAACTGCAGTAGATCCTAATGCTATGTCAGGGTTGATGAGTATTAACCACAATTTTGAATCCTGAAACATTGGCCATTTTGCAAGATTTGTAACTTTTGAATTCTTTTAGGCAAATTAGCTATTTTTTTACATTTTCAAATAAGAAAATTGTAAATTGGAAAATGGATTTGATCACTTTAGGTAACTCTATTGTTGAAATGCTTTGCAGATTACATAAATACACTTACAATTTATCCTTTCTGTAATTTCAGCGGATAAAAGATTTAACAAGGACAGCATAATCTGATGTAACCTAGCTAGAAAAGTGTTAAATTTGTTCAGAATAAAATGGACGGGAAACTTCTACTGTAATGGATGAAAAGATAAAAAAATGCATCCGAAATAATAAGAAAACTATTTTTAAAATCTTAATCTTAATAGATTAGCTTGCTATTTATACATATTCTTTCTATTTGCATGTTTTTTGATTTTGTTAGTAGTTAAGCTTCTAAATAGTTAATTCACAGTTTTCCTTCGTCTGTTAGATAATAGGTAAATATCTAGGATACATCGATTTTTTTTTATAAAATTTGTGATTTACCCAGATGACTTTATGATAGGCGGATGACTTTTTTGTTAAGATCTATAAATATCTACTTTATAATTCTAATTGTATGTCAGTTTGTCGATACAATGGGAGATTATTTCTAAAATAGCATCTACTATCTACTCTATTATTCATTATGTCAATCTGTAATGCAAGAAAGAAATTGTATTTAAATAGGGGAAAGCAAATTTTCCAGGTACTTGGTTTGTCTGTCTTTATGTGCAGAATTTTCTGTGATGATAATATCAGTTCTTTTTATATTTCAATGCTTCGCTGCATATGGATGTTGTCATTCTAGTTTACGAATACATTATATATTTTCCCACTAATTTCCTATAAAACCTTTCTAACATGCGGTTTCACAAAAAAATTAAAAGCATTTATGTTAAATGTATTGTATAGTGAAAAAATTCATTAATCCTTCCTCGAATTTGTGTATTTATTACAGTTAGATAAAGGAATGGATATCGGTGAATTGTGACGATTACAAAAGTTTCAGAGTGATTACACAGCCAAATATTCGTACATCTAACTCTTTGATTTAATGACCTTTGTCTGGAAGTCTTAACTGTAAATAGTAATTTTACGCCTGTTTTGACCAAGGTAGCTAATTCCCAATTCGAACTAATAATGTTACACATCTAACAGTAGTAAGGCCTATTTTTCACGTCTTTAGTTATGAAGCAGTGTCGGGCCTAGATTTAAAGAATCAAATCTATCACCTACCTGACAGTAAGCGGTTGCACAACGCAATAAAGCACATGTTTAAAAGTGAAAATAACCTAACCCCTGCCTGGTTTTTCCAAGTGTCCTACCTTAACCCTAATGTTAATATAATCAAACCATCTACCAACAGAGCTGTATTCGATCACCTAACAACTCACCTGAAACGTAACTCTGCGACACTAAATTTGTAAACTTCCTTATCCATTAAAACAAAAGTTTACTACTCTCCTATTGCACAGAATTATATTTATGCATCTACCTGTATTTTGCCTCTGACAATGCAGAATGAAATTGCAAATTTCAGGTCCTGCTAAGCGTCAGATCTTGGTAAAAGCCATGGATTGCAAAGGATTTTACAATATTCTTGAAAACAAGGACAATTAAAACGTAAGTACATATATCAGTTACGATTTTGTTTTATTGTTTTACATTTCTCTAAAAATTGTATGCTTTTTGCCAATTATCATCAATATTTTAGAAGAATTGAAATGCTTGTAAGCCTAAAGGTTGGGATATCCTTTAGTTATTTGAATTAAAAGAGCTTTGCTGTGATGCCTGTTGTCATCCTTGTTTAAATTTCCTTTCACAAAGCCACTATTATTTCAATAAAATATCTCCTAAATTCGTGAGTAAAAGCTAACAGTTGAGAGCCTGGATAATTAGTTTCTTGTAATCCTTCAATGTGATAATTGCTCACTCAATTCCTAGAAAATTTGTGGTTAATTGTTCAAGATATTTGCTACGATGAAATAAATTAGAATCTTTGTTTGTTTGTTTTTGCTTTACCAGGTTTTATTTGAAACACCTTTTTTTAAATTACTGGTATTTTATTTTTCACTGATTTAGACATTCCAAATCTAAATCCTCTTGAGTTATTATTTATTTTCTATGCTAAAAATATGTTTCAAAGATATTTTGTCACCTCTAAATGAAAATTAGCATGCAAAATGACCCAAAATGAAAGCTAAGTGAAACAAGGCATTTTTTTGATGAGCAATTTATCAAAGTTGACAGCATAATATTTGTTACATATTTAAATAATTTTAGATATTAAGTACAAAACATTTAGAGAGTTTTGTTTATACCAAGAAGAATGATGTCTGTCTGTATGAAGCTTTTTGCAAAATATATCTAGCACACTATTTAAATAATTACCTGATTCAAAGTGAAAATTTAAAAATATGTTTAATTCTAAACAGATATTGAATTGTCTACATCTAGCCTGTCTAGTGTTTGTTTAGCCATAGATTAGGACAATTATTTGCTTTGTGTTAAATGCATCTTTAGATGTTAATCAACAGAAGGAGCTTTAATTAAGGAAATGACACACAACACTTTTGCAATAAGATTGCTCAATTATGAAACTATTAATATTTAATAAATCTAATCAACAAATTACTTTTTGTTGCTGTTTTACAATTTAAGGTTACTTATTATTTTCTAAACACCTTTGTTAACAAAAAAGAAAATGAAAGAGAAATATGCACTTGTTTCATAATTGCATTATAGCTTATCTATTTCAGTTATTTAACTCATTATGTGTAATGTTTTTTTTTCTGTTTTTCTTTTTTTTTATTTTGTTTGTCTCTCTTTGTTTACTTTTTACAACTTACTTTTTGTTACCTCTTATACCATTTTTTGTTTGTTTAAATATCATTCTCTATATTTCAGTGACGTTGAACTTTTTATTTACATACAAATTGTATTATTTTTACAGACTCTATATGTAGGTGATGACAAGATAAATACTTAACAATTGAACCTAATGATTCTGGCCTCATTTTTTGCAACGTATTCTATTAGCAAAACATACTTTTAGAGTTTTAAAATATGCTACCTAATGAGATTGCATTAGCATATTCAAAAGTAATTTGTATAATTTTCCTAAATCTTTTATATCTTAAGTTGAACTAATTGTCTAAATTATAAATAATAAAAGGTTAATAATATATAATATCTTGTTTTAGAATGTTGGGAGTGAATAGCATAAAATCACTTCCTAGCAAGTAAAGTCCACTTCTTATTAAAAAAATCTATTTTTGTTCGAATGAAAAAAAAAATTTAAAGTCCAATTTAAGACAAACTTATTGAGATCCCCAACTGCTAAAGGTCATTAACGTGGTTAGAAACAAAACTAACACCACATTTATAATTTTCAGGGATATAAGGGGATAAATCAATGGGCGTTAATTTGTTACACATTCCCAATGTTGATATATAAAATTACCTTTTAACAAGATTAAATCATTGGTTGCAACTATCAGACTCTGGTAGTATAAACTAATCTATCAAGGTTTATTAAATTAACCAAAAACCTTGGATATAAAACTTTGGGTACCATTTTAAATCTTTACATTCCAATGTTCCCTACTTCCCTAGTAATTCTGTACACAGCAGCTTCTAATTCAAGAGAACTTAGAAATATGCAAAATATAATTACAAACCCTTGTTTCACTAATTACCAACATTAACTTTGTTAATTACAATTTACATGCAGGATTATCCTGCACTCTTAAAAATAAGAAAATTTTTTTTTTATAGTCTTTAGTTTTTGTATCTCTTTGGTACTCTTAAGAACAATTGAGGTTTATAGGCTCATAAGGATTTTACATAATTTCTTATTGAAATTGCATAAAACATGACCACTTAATCAAAATATAGTGTATATTTATTGCAACTTCAGGAGTATTTCGTTTTGATGTTATTTAATTTTGTCGATGATACGTCAGAAATGAAGGTTTTATTTGATTCCATATAGTCTGCATAAACTAATGCACAGATAGGGTTAAAGTGTAGTTTCGCTGGTCGACGAGGGATAAAAAACTGATTTTTGATTCATTACAGACCTTATCATGGATATAGAAAATACGTGGATAAATTGTTTTAATTTAGGTTACTTACTGGACATCACTTATTGGTCAGTTCATTCAACCAGTAGGAGGTGATAGGGTAAAGTAGGTGGATGCGAGGGATAGTTATTCTAGCCAGCTAAAAGTTTTACATTATTAGAGTACATGATAATCTGTTGATGGATAATAAGATCCAAGTAAAAATATATTCATTGACATAATTCTGGCTTTGCTAGCCCAAGTGGGGGGGTTTAGTCTAATTTTTCTAATGCTAAAAATACAATTTTATTGATCAAGTATATAACCTTGATGATCTTTCGAGAATCTCCAATTATTGCAAATCTTTTTTTACAGTGCATGTTTTATTAGAATGTACTGCGGTTAAGTGCGGTTTCTGCATTTAGGTGAATTTGTAATTTTATTGTGGGAATTCTAGGCTAAACTTTATTGGAAGGTGCTACATTTTTTATGGAAATGTTTTGTCTATGATGTTTTTGGTGTGGCTTTTAGAAGATTTTCAAAGCGTTGATTGATAAATTTCTGTCTTAACCTCTTTTCGAGTTGCGGCATTGTAAGATTGTTTATGTTTTGGTAGCGCCATGCACTTCTGATTTACATGTGTGTGGATAAAGACATTCGGAGAATTGAGTCGGGCCTAACATTAGTCTCAGAGTGCGTGAATTACCCTAGTATGCCAGGTGCTTAAACCATAAGAACTTCAGGTAGTTTTTTCTTCGTTTTCAGATATAATTGTATGGCATATAGGACCGATTATTAAGTTTTAAGGCTTTAGCCAGCTACACAAGAAACTTTATTATGATTCAAATATTATGTTTTAGTAATTTTATGTGCTTATATTTATGCATTTAACAATGGTCTATAAACCAAATAATTTTCCTTTAAAGCCAAAGTACCCAAAGATTCTTTAACCATAAGAAAAAAAGATTTTTTTTAGTGCTCAAAGTTTTAAGTTAACGAGTAATATTTTATTCTGTTTATTAATTGATCTTGTAATTTCAGGACTTTGAAATAGTTTGTGTCAATAAATCTATACTCAAACCTGCTGTTGAACTTGATGGTTCCTGGTATTGGGGGTTTTGCCTTGAAATGTCTTAACCTCTTTTCGAGGAAGCTTTGTGTTTATCAAGTTCGAAATTAAATTCCTTATCATTAACCAAAAACAAAGCGCAAATGTCGTCTTTTAGGGCTTTCCTTTCATAATGTGGCGCGGCATAGAGTGTTTGTTTATTTTGGATGCGCACGTTCTTTACTTTTGAATGAGATATGAGAGTGTGAAGATTTCGGAGAACAAAATTGGGCCTATCATTGGTCTCATTGTGTGTGAACGACCCTAGTATATCAGGGATTTGAAACCATAAGAGCTTCAGGTAGAATTTGTTAATTTTATTGGGAAGTATGGTGTATAGGGCGATTATATGTAGTTTTAAAAGGGCTTTAGCCAGCTAAGCATGAAACTTAATTATGATTAATATATGTTTTAGTAATTTTTATGTGCCTTATTGTTGCATTTAACAATGATTTATTAAACCAAATAATTTTCCTTTAAAGCCAAAGTTTCCAAAGATTTTTTACCGTAGAGAAAAATGATTTTTAAAAAGCAAATAAGATTACGTGGTTATAAATAACTGGAATTATGAATTAATTGATATTGTAATTTCAGGTCTTTGAAATAATTTCATCAATAAATCTATATTCAAACCTGCTGTTGAAACTTGATGGTTCCTGGTATTGGGGGTTTGTATGTTCGCCAACTGATCTCGTGAACTTCCCGCTAATTCGGAAGTCAAGCTCAACCAAAGTGTCATGGTTGAGACAATTTCAAAGTATCTGATGAATAGGCGTTAGCATTCATCAAGAGATCAATAGCATCCAGTGAATTATTGATGCAATAAACTGTGACAATTTTTCTGTGAAATAAGTACCTAGTGAATCAATATGCCACTAACCAAAAAGCAGAAAATTGAGCGAGCTATCGCTATTGGCAGTGAAAGGCTAGAAGTTTTTGATGAACAGTTAAAAGTGTTTTATGACAATCTAAAAGCCTGCCAAAGTTTTAATTCATGTGAAAATGTGACTGTAAAATCAATTCGTGACATTTTTAGTGAGGTCAATAAAAAGTCTAAAACCTGCCGTGGAGACTAGTGAGCTGCGCGAGTTCAAGCGTGATTTGGATGAAGCTAGTGAGCAGAAAACTGTTGCAGATAAAGTTTATGCGTCGTTGGAGCAGTGTACAAAAATTCTGTACTGGCTTGACAATGATTCAGATGACGCGAGGTCAAGCACTGTCGCCAGGAACCTTGACGTCATTGAGAAGGTGAAGATGGACATGGGAGTGCTTAAAATTTCCGTGGAGTTGCGCCAAGAAGTACGTGATATGTACCGAAGGCTTAGAGAGATGGAACGTCGTTCATCTAATCTGGATGAGAGTGGGACACCTGCCATGCTCTCCAGAAGTATGTCTGCTGTGGATATTCGGAGTTCCAACCCGCAGTATGGGCGCTGGGACAACAGTTTGTTGCCGTCGTTCGACGGTACTGACACGGATTACCCAAACTTTAAACAGGTCTTTAAGGATCTATGCTCTGGTTATGGATTTGCTGACCAGAGGTTAAGTCTGATGTTGTGTATGGAGAAGGTGATAACCAACCCGGAACTACGCAAGCAAGTGTCAGCGATCAGAGATCATAATGAACAATGGGCGTTTCTTGATCAGATGTTTTTATCAAACACTCGCCGGTTCATGAGGATTTTAACTAAGTTGAACAAGATGAAACCTGTGGATAAACCTGTGGACGTGGTTAGTGCAATTGCTACCTTCAAGAGCATGATGCAGGAGGTAGAAGCCATCGTTGGTTCTGCAGCTAAGGATTACAACCACCTAACTCTCATTCATATTTTTAAAGACAAGTGCCCTGAAAATTTGAGAGACAAAATTATGATGGAGCTAGGTAGCATGAACCAACCTAACATCCCGAAGATTGTTGAACTGCTGGAGAGGACCAGGGGTGCCATGTTGGCCGGTGATATGTCCTATGACAGTGGCGCCGGCAAGAGAAATCGTGACAGAGCTGCCGCCGCGCAAGTATCTGGCCGCAGCGACAATAAGAATGGAAAGGCTGGGAAGGACAAGGCTTCCAAGTGGAACAGTGCATGTCCTGTGGAGAACTGCAAGGAGAAACACCCGATTTTCCGTTGCCTCATGTTTAAGAAGATGGATGTGGTTGACCGAAAGAAAGTTGTCCAGCAGAAGAAGTTATGTGAACTCTGTTTGTGCGACGGCCATACTGCTGACAAGTGTAATAAATCTGATAAGCTTGGTGTTTGTGGTACCAATAATTGCGACAGGTACCATTCCAGGTTACTCCATGAGGCTAGTGCTGGTGTGAATACAGTCTACAAGTCAAGTTCTGCACCCAGCCCCTGTACCTTCTTACTTCAGTTAGTTCCTGTTGTAGCACCTGGCGGCGGCACCTGCCACGCCACGGTAATGTTTGACTCCGGGGCAAATTTGCCACTTGTGTCTGAGAAGTTATCCAACAAGTTGAAGCTGAAATCTACCGGCAGATATACAACTATCTCTGTAGCTGATGGCAGTGAGTCTTCCTGCCGCAATGTTGTGTTTTATCTGAAGGATAGGGACGGCAATCTGAGGGAGTTTGAGGCAGCTGTCATGCCTACCCTCGGCGGGGCCAACGAGATGCGCTCGGTCCACCCCGAAACCGCCGCCGAGATATTTAAATTGCCGCCAGAAAGGTTTACATATATTAGTGGAGGCTTAGATATCATCATTGGAAATACACATCCTGACGTGTTTCCTTCAACCTACCAGAAAGTGGGCCAGTCTATGTTGTGGCGAACCATTTTTGGTAGTGGTTTTATCTGTACGAGTGCTGATGGTGGAGCTGGAGATCAAAAGTCAGCTTATAAGGCTGTCAGTGTCAGTGGAGGCACTTTGCCAGACTTTCTGACGTCTGAATCGTTTGGCATACAGCCGCAGGCACTTTGTCCAGGATGTACTGCTTGTCAAGAGTGCAAGGCTATGGCCGACGGCACTACCTGGGACCAGCGTGAGAGGCAGAGGATAATTGAGGCAGGTTTAACACTAGACTTGCAGTCCAACAAGTGGACAGGTCAATATGCTTATATTGAAGATCCTCACACTTTACCCTACAATGAAAGTTTAGCCCGCAAAATTGCTGAAAAGGATCGTGCCAGGATGGTCAAGGAAGGTACCTATGGAATGTATGTGGAGGTATTCAACGACGCCATAAGAAGAGGCGTTTTTCAAAAAGCCACGCCTGAAGAATTGCAGTATGAAGGACCTAAGTCTTGTTCATCAATAGTGGTTGCTTTCAAGGAGGATTCAAGTTCCACACCCATGCGATTGTGTGCAAATAGTTCTCTGACGTTCAAGGGTACCAGTTTTAATAACATAATGCTGGGAGGCCCGCCGCCAATGCAGAAGATTTTTTATCATTTGATGCTTTTCCGCGGTTACAAGGTTGGTATAACCGCGGATATCTCCAAGTTTTATAACTCCATCCTGGCCACAGAGTTCGACAGCCAGATGAAGAGAGTTTTATTTTCCCCGACGCCTGATGGTCCACTTGAAATTTACCTGACCAAAGTTGTGAATTTCGGCGAGTTAGCTGCGGGAAATTTGGCAGTTACAGCCCTGAAGTTGACGTCCCGCCTGTTCGGCGGAAAGAGTGAAGCAGAGGTCAAGGAGATGTATGGAGAGGGACAAATAAACGGTAGTGAAATTGTTGCCAAACCTGAATTATGGAAGGAGCCACAAATACCTACCTACCCTGATGAGGAATTCAAGTTACCTCAGATTCCAGTTGCAGTCAAGCTTGAGAAGCACAGCTTCATAGATGACGTTATTTCGGGAGCAGGATCGAAGCCAGAAGCCAAGGAGATGATGAAAGAGGCCGACAGGATTATCGGCAAAGGTAGTTTTTCCTTCAAACAAGTCATTTATTCTGGAGATGATTGCCAGCCTACCAAGGTTCTCGGGCTGATATGGAAGCCAGCCACCGATGTGTTGTCCATCGCCACAAGAGTCAACCAAGATGGTAAAGTCAAGGGAAGGAAGGTGAAAGAGGATGCTGATTTGTACAACCTCCAGGACGCCTTGGACGAGAATCTGACAAAAAAGATGGTTCACAGGTTCGCCGCCCAAACCTTCGACCCGATCGGGCTTTGCAGCCCTATTCTGTTGAGAATTAAACTTGTCCTGCGGAAAACATGTTTGCTGAATTTGGGCTGGCAAGATTTCATTCCAAAAAGTCTACGGGATGAACTTGTTCAGTCGCTGGAGGACAGAGCTGAGGTCGCTAAATTGGAGTTTGACCGTTGTGTGGTCCCGGATGAACCAACTGGCCTTCCATCCTTGATGATGTTTTCGGATGGGTCATCAGAGGCTTATGCATCTAATGCGTATTTGAGGTGGCCAACTAGACAAGGATTTGAAACGTTTCTGCTAGCCACTAAGTCAAGAGTTGCGCCGGTCAAGTGTGAGTCAATTCCACGCCTTGAGTTGATGGGATGCCAAATGTCCACAAGGTTGGCAAAGTCAGTCAGAGATGCCCTGCCCTTTGATATTATCAGAGTGATGTACTTTACTGATTCATCGTGTGTTTTATCACAAATAGTTTCCAACAGTGCTATGCTGAACACATTTAATTCTCATCGTATTGGAGAAATTCAATCTGCAACCAACAAGGATGACTGGAGGTGGGTCCCGGGGACGCACAACGTTGCAGATTTGGGCACCAGAAGCACCTGCAAGGTATCAGATTTGGGACCAGGTTCCAGGTACAGATTGGGCCCAGAATGGTTGCGCCAGGATGAAAGTGCGTGGCCGGTGAAAACTGCCGAAGAAGTCAAGCAGGTTTTACCCCCTGAAGAGTTGAATACCAAAATGGTTAAGTTATGTTCAATGAAAGTTGCCGGAGAAGCCGCTGAAGATGTCTTTAGGTTTAAGCACAGGAGATCATTTGGACAGGCCAAACGTATTATGGCAGCTGTCCTGCAAGTTGCGAACACCTGGTTGAAGAAGCTAAAGAGCAGACAAGGTAAGACTACAGCCGCTGGTAGTCATGTAGCAGCCGCGGATTCTGTGTACAAGCCGTCTTTGTACAATTTTATGGCGGCGGCGGAACTTTTCATTGTGTCACGAAGCCAAGAAGATGAGTGGATAAATGACGCTAAAGGCAATTATGCGTCATTAAATCCATTAGTGCATGAAGTATCATTGACCTGGCCTGTCGTTGGTCCCGGAGGAAATTATGTGACCAGGGAGATGAGGATTCTTAAAATGGTTGGTCGTGGACAGCCAGTCATTGACGCCATTACTGGCGGCCGTAAAATGATATTTGAAGACATGCCAGGTTTAATAATTTTGGAGCCTGGTAATTGGTTAGCTGCTGTTTTTATGAGAGAAGCGCATGTTGAGCTTCACTCTGGTGTCCGTGGAACTTTAGCTGAGAGCCGCCGTTGGTGCTGGATTGTGAAGGCAAGGAGGTTGGCCATCATGGAAGTGAAGAAATGTTGGCCCTGCAGTGTTGAGAGGGCTAAGGAATGTCGTACTACCATGAAGGAGGTGTTACCTGACAAGTTGGTCCCGAGCAGGCCTTTTGAAGCTGTGCAAGTCGACCTGATGGGTCCGCTGGTTACGAGGAGAGCTGCCGCCAAAACGAGGAGTCAGACAGCAACGAAGAAGGTGTGGGTGTTCGTGGTGGTCTGCAGATTCTCAGGGGCGTTGTGGTTAGATGCCTTGGAAAAGTATGATACCAGCAGTATCCTGTTGTCCCTGCGCAAGTTGGAAGCTGTTCATTGTCTGCCGAAGATCATAGTAAGCGACATGGGCACACAATTATCCGGTGCTCGCAAAGTTTTAGAGCAGAAGTTGGGCAGCCAGGTAGAATTTTCTTGGTCTCAGATCCCGGCCCGAGCCCACCATTATATTGGGCAGGCTGAGAAAATGGTGGGATTAACCAAGAGATTGCTGTCCAAGAAGTTGGTGAATAGTTCTGTTAATTTCAACGAGCTCCTGGTGCTGTTGGCGGAGGTCAGCAAAATTATGAATAGCAGACCACTGACGATTGAAGCTGCGAACGACGTGGAGAATTGGCGGCTGATTACCCCTGGCCAGCTGCTGGGAAATGTTGACCGCCAGCCGTTGTGCAATGTGGCGATGAAACCGGAGGACCAAATTTCCTCCAGGTTGAAGTTGTTGGAAGATTTATCTGCCCAGTTTTGGACTGCCTACCGCCAGGAGATCCTACCGAAGATATTACGGATGTCCAAGTGGAAGGATGAGATGGCGGAGCCACTAGCTGACGGAGATATAGTTCTGGTTACGAGTACCAATCCACTGATGAGATGTTTGAGGATGGGCCGAGTGACGAGAATTGAGGATGGAAGAAAGACTGCAAGAGTCTTGTTCAGACTGACAGATAAATCTCCCCTAGAAGAACATGCTGTATCAGTCAGGCAGTTGTTAAAAATTATGATTAATAATTGATTCTTATTTTATGGAAATTGAGATTTTTTTTAGTAAAAAGCCACATTTTTCATATGCCTATTTTTATGCCTAAAATAAGAATCAAATGAAATGCGATTAAATATTCTTCTATTTCATATGCTCAAATTTAATTTTATTGAGTTTAATTTCTTTTCAAAAGTACAATTCATTTTAAAAACTTACCTGAAAAGTTTAACAAAAAGGAATAAATGTGTCGAGGTTGCGTGATTCGATATTTATTCTAAGAAAAAATCAAGTATTTTTTTTAGCAGATTTTTTTTAAATTATATATGAATTTCAATCAAGTAAAACATTTTTATTCAGATCAAGGAATGATTGAAAATTCATATTTAAAGTTTTTTTTTACAAAGAAAAATTGGTATTTTTTTCATAATTTCAATGAAAATTCTAACGAAGATATTATTATTTTGCTATTCTTTAAGTATTAAAAAGTTTTATTGTTGATTAAGATATTACAGTTCTTATTCATTAGGTTTGAAAAACTTTCTGCCCAAGGATTTGAAAAATTTTTTCTTACTACTCTTTTTGATGCTTAACAAATTTAGTTTTAAGTACCTATAAATCTTAATTTTCTTGTCTAAGATTTATTTCGTTTTATTTTTACCATTATTTGTTTACATTTACATTTCAACCTGATTTCGTAGGTACTTATTGATTTATTAATAATGATTTATTACCTATTGATTATGAAATGATTATTATTTAGTATAGTTGTTATATTACAACATCATGATTAATAGGATTATCTATTTTAGGATTTGTGTATGTGATCTTGTGATTGTCATGTGCACGGAATGTTGTATGGTACAAACCAATCCCCATCCTTCTATCCTAAAATGTGAGGTATTATGAGTCCTAGTGAGGAGTGTAATATTGTGTATGCATTTCACGGGGTTTCATTTAGTTAGGAGCAAAATTGTCACGTTTTCGGGATGTGGCCATTCTCATGTGATTATGGTGAGTTGAGTTTAGTGAGAAATGTTGCTAGTGCTCAGCGCAAAAAAACCTTGAATCTCGTTAAGGAAGTTAATTTGACTTTCAAACGGGGGGTGTGTCTTAACCTCTTTTCGAGGAAGCTTTGTGTTTATCAAGTTCGAAATTAAATTCCTTATCATTAACCAAAAACAAAGCGCAAATGTCGTCTTTTAGGGCTTTCCTTTCATAATGTGGCGCGGCATAGAGTGTTTGTTTATTTTGGATGCGCACGTTCTTTACTTTTGAATGAGATATGAGAGTGTGAAGATTTCGGAGAACAAAATTGGGCCTATCATTGGTCTCATTGTGTGTGAACGACCCTAGTATATCAGGGATTTGAAACCATAAGAGCTTCAGGTAGAATTTGTTAATTTTATTGGGAAGTATGGTGTATAGGGCGATTATATGTAGTTTTAAAAGGGCTTTAGCCAGCTAAGCATGAAACTTAATTATGATTAATATATGTTTTAGTAATTTTTATGTGCCTTATTGTTGCATTTAACAATGATTTATTAAACCAAATAATTTTCCTTTAAAGCCAAAGTTTCCAAAGATTTTTTACCGTAGAGAAAAATGATTTTTAAAAAGCAAATAAGATTACGTGGTTATAAATAACTGGAATTATGAATTAATTGATATTGTAATTTCAGGTCTTTGAAATAATTTCATCAATAAATCTATATTCAAACCTGCTGTTGAAACTTGATGGTTCCTGGTATTGGGGGTTTGTATGTTCGCCAACTGATCTCGTGAACTTCCCGCTAATTCGGAAGTCAAGCTCAACCAAAGTGTCATGGTTGAGACAGACTAAGATCTCTAGAACTTCCCGCAAATTCGGAAGTCACACTTAACCAAAGTGTTATGGTTAAGACAACTTCTTACTTTTAGATAAGTTAAGATAGAAATTAAATAGAAATATAAATAACTTGATTTTTCACACAGGTTTAATATTTTCGGTTGGATAAAAGTAGTATCAAAATCTTTTAAATCTACATCCTTATAATAAAGTAATATGATCTGATTATCGTAGGATATCGCTAACCACCACCTTTTCAAAAGAAATCGCCCCAAGAAAAAAATTATCCACCAAAACTTTATTTTACTTTTTCTTTATAAAACTACAATTGAAGGTGTTGGGTTGACTCCCCTTCCCTCCCACAAAAGGCCCCAAGAGGCATGTAGGGGCGTCGCCTATGGTTTCTTAGATAGACAACAAAAGTATCTTTTTATTACTTACTTGGTCTGTGTATCTGTAAATCCTAAAACCTTATTATATGTATTGCATTCATCCATAGTCAGGAGGTAATGGGTTCGTATCTCTACCTCAAACTAAAGACATTTTACTTTGTTCCAAGTTACTTCTGATTTTTCATTTAATTAGAGTAGAGGGAATACATTGGCCGAAACAAGGTGCCACTCTTTAAGCCAATCAAGCATTTCTAGACAAAAGTTCTACAATCAAAGGATTTGTTTTCTACAAAAGATGGGATGTAGATAGGTCTTAATTACAATCAGGATATTCATGATTTTTTAAATTCAAAGCCAATGTATTTTACAAAACCAGTGTAATTTTGTATCACTATTAAATGTTTAAGGAAACAAGACAAGGGTTGTGAAAAGTTATCTCATACTTTGTTGTAATTAATGAAGCAGTTATAATTTAGGAACCTTTAAGACAAGTAATTAATTATAACACTGTACTTAAAGTATGAATTAAGACACCATTATAATTAATTTTTTTAATGAATTTGAATACAAATAGTTTATATTTACTGTTACTAATTATTCATTAAATCCCTAGTATATTTTATTATGTTTTGGTTACAAAAAATTGTAGAAAGTGTTAAAGGAAAATCTTGCAATATATATTGAACTAGCGGCTAAGCCCCTAGAGGCACGTTACTTCCCGGCCCCATAATAAAGTTTTCCAGGACCTATATGAAGCTACACTATAAAGGAGAACCAAATCGGTTCAGCAGTCCTTTGGGTCATACAGACGCTTACACAGACACTGATCCTGTTACTTTTATATAAGGATTAAAGGATAAAAAGAAAATTATTACAGCTAGCTATAATCTAAGGTTTTATAGTCAGCAGTCGCATATACTCTTGACGGCTGGCCAAGGTTGGATGGACAACGATTATTTACCGTCTGGTTGCTGTAAATGATATAAATAATGGAATTTGTTTCATTCTATATCTTGTTAACTCCGGCTGCAAACTGCCAAGAAACAAATGCAGCTGATTGCATAGTTCAGTGACTTTGAATTTGTCTTCAATGAATATAGGCGTTACTTCATATTTCTGTATTCTATTAATGTTGTAAAAAAAAATAACGTAATGGTTGTAAAATCATAATATCTGATAATTAACACAAAAAAAATGTTGTTTTTAGAATCATTAAGATATGAAGCTGTGAATTTTAGTTGCTTTTCTACAAGGACATTTTTATTCATATGTACTGTAGCAATAGAAAGCTAACAACAATTTCGGATTATGGTTCTCAAAAAAATATTATAGTAGAAATTATTATTTGTTGCTAATATGGATCTCACATATTGGTCAGTTTGTTCACATATGAAGGGGAGGGGAAGTTCTAAAAAGGGTGGATGGAGTGTATCGTTATTTTAGCCAGCTGTGAGTATCACTTTATTTGAGTACATGATAATCTGGTGCAATATCCAAGTAATTTTTATGATTATAAAAATTCTTTAGTGAACAATGCAGTAACAGTAAAGTCTAGTTTTAGAAAACCTGCGCTTTAAAAAAATGATGTTTATCATGCAATGAAATAGGTGTAAAGTTCATTTGTCAAACATGAATTGCTATCTAACTATTTTTAGCTGTGATAAAGTGTGTTTGTTGGCAGGGAGGGTACAATGGACCATCAATTTTATAAACTTGTTCTCTCTTTCGTAGGACTAAAAATTTTTGAGACTAAAATCAATAATTTTCAATAATATCTATCTATAAAACAAGGATGACAACATCCATAAAAGCGAAGCACTGAAACGGTAGGACAAACGGACATTAACACTTGTATAGTATCTGAACTGAAAAATCGGAACATAAATGTATAAATGTCGAATCAAAATTGTAGGTTAAATTGTTGAAAAACTGCTTAAAAACAGGATAATGTTTATGGACATACTTACATTTTGGGACTTGATTATAGAGTTGCTTCGCTTATAATATTGTTCTTTGTTGTCCCAGGAATCAATATACCAAAAATCAGATCAAACGGATAATTAAAACACTTAAAAATTTGTTGTTAAAAAAAAAGGAAAATCAACATGTTTAAAATGGACGTACGGACATTCTGGTAATGATTATAGAGTTGCTACGCTTTCTAAATCGTACCCAACTACTACAGGAATCATCATGCAAAGTTTGAAATCGATAGGACAATTCTAACATGCCTAAATTAACGAATAAAAGCTATCTATCTCGGACGGACGTACGGACGGACGTACCGACGGACGGACCGACCCTAATTATAGAAAAGCTTCGCTTTTAAAAATTCAAGTTGATAATTATAATCAAAGAACATTATCAAACCCATTTGGCATCGAATCAACTCTTGATTAATTTCAAATTAATGAAATCATTGAAATTCCTTTTCTGATTAAAATTAATTGTTTTATTTTCTCATTTAAAAAAGAACGAGTATGTCGAAAAGTTTTCTTTCAGTGATTTGATTTGTCACTCTGCAAATCATATTTCTCTCTTATGAAAATCATAATTTACTTTCAGACGGATGAAAATTGTAGACCAGAATTCATTGGTGAGAATAATCACCCAAAAGATTAAAAGTTATTACTGATAGACAATTAAAGTATATAATAGACTATGTATTTATTAGCTTTGTTTCTTTTATCTTCAGAGAAATTTCATGTCTTCCATAGCATTACCAACAGACCGACACATCAAATCAGATCAATCAGCTGAGAAAAATACGTTTTCCACAAAAAAAATATTTTTAAAAGGACAGACTAACAGACATAGAGAGTTATAGAGCTGCTTCGCTACAAATAAAGAACAAACATATAAAGTAGTTATTTATTCTAAATCTATTCAAAGTTAAAATTTAAACATTTAACATTAAAATAATGATAAAAACAATACATCTAAATAACATTACACCTCAATCAGGACTTGTCAGCCGCCAACTGCCAGCATCCAGCCGCAATATAACCTATCTTTAATATTAAGTGTTCCTTATCCTATAAGCTGTCAAACTGACGTTATTTTTTTGGCGGCTGTCAATCCTTGCTTTTCATACTTTGTTTGTTATTGGATGAATTTGAATCTGTAGAATAACGCAAGCATCATAAAAAGTGATATTTCCTGTAGTAAATTTATTACAATAACAAATTGTGTGTGCTTTCACCTCCGCAATTGAATCTTTTAGTAAATAATAAGAATTGTATATTATTACCACACTCTGTCCTTTCCCTTCGTTGAACTTACACAAATAAAAATCTTACTTTATTGATATTATATCTTCTTTTGCAAATATGAAACTTGTGTAGATATTTAAAAAAAAATCTGCGGTAGTGAATACACATAAAGAAATTTTGGTCATTAAAACAGCATGAATTAGAGCATAAACAGTTGGATACACGAATGGGTTTCTGTAAATTGAGTAGGTTTCTGTACTATACAAAATTAGAACTAAAGATTTGACAATTCATTAAAAGATATCAATTAAATCTAAATACCTTCGTAATACAATATTAAAGGAATTGGAAAAAATACTATACCGTTACACAGTAATCCTTTCGTGTATCTAACTAATGGTTCCAAAAATGGTTTCTATTTAAATTATTTTTCTTTATATTTAGTTATAAGCTGAATTATACTTGAATTTTAGAGACTTAATTTAAATATATCTATCTTTTTTAATAAAAAGAATTATAATAAATTACATTAATGCATTATTTTAAAAAGATATACTATAATTGCAAAAAAGTAACAATTGTAAAAAAAATTGTTTTACTCATGCTTTTCATAGGTGTTGTACATAAAGTTTAAAACTTAGGAGGTAGCTCAATATGGCTTTTGAAAGTCTTCTAGATCTATTATCATTTTGATATGGCCTTACATTGATTAGATTTATCTAAGCCTTGATTATTTGAGAAGCGCTGGAAAATGTCATGTGTGACGTCATAAAAATACGTTTAGCTCCACCTCTTTTTTAGAGATTTTTTCCCACTTCTTCTCTCATCCCTCCTTTTTAGACGTATTTTATGACGTCACACAAAACACTTTCCAGTGCTTCGATGTTTGATAAATATTAGTAGATTTTAAAACAAAGGACAATTAAACTTTATATTAAGCTATGCACTAATTTATTGGAAGAACTTTTAATTGTTTACATTTTTATCAGGAAAACTTTAAATGTGATGAAAAATTTACTTCAAATTTTAATAATTTATGTAATACTTCTTAAAAAGCAAGCATATAAAAAGGCTACAATAAGCATAATCTAAAAACTCTATATATAATTTTGTAAATAATTTTACTTTAAGCTTAATATCAATAATTATTTGAGATCTTTTTGCTACACAAATCAGCATTTTTTTTCACTTTTTATTAGATTTTCTGTTTTTATATTGTATTTGTATTGCTTTGTAGTATTTTTTTTGTACAATTTTTTTGTAAATTCACTTTTTTCACTGGCCTATTCATAGCATTTTTTCACAACATAAACTTGTCTTTTTAGCTAAAGCTAATGGCAGTATTTAGTTCACATAATATCAATGTTAACAATAAATTTGAGACATTAAACTTGGATATTTAAATCACTAATGTTTAGTAATTATTAGCGCAGAGCTATTCTATAGTTTTATAATAAATATATGACTTGGTTGTAACATCACTAGATTAAATATATTCACTCTGTGCATTAAAATTGTTTGTTTTCTTGTTCACCAGATTTTTTAGTTAAAGTTTGTATTGAAATCTTGTATTGTTTGTGTTTCCATAGTTTACACAGGGGTCTCTCGAGATACAACACTGAAATAAAGAAAAGGTTATTGGCTTTATTAAAGGTTTTAAGAAAGTACAGCTGTTCTGTAACTACGTTGGCCATTTTGAGAATTTTGAGCACGGTTAAAAATTTAATTAAAATTGTGTTAGCTTCTTGATGATATATTTTTTGAAGACATAAAACAAAAACGATTTTTTAGAAGAGGAACAAAAGAATATAAATAAAAGTCTGTCTGTCTGTAAGACTGTTTTCGATCATCTTTAAAATTTATGTAATTTTAAGATACAATTAAAGCAAAAAGGTGGCTTTTATTTTATTCATAATAGGTTTCCCTGTAACTTTTTACTATGACTTTTTATTATTTGACATTAAGGTTCTTTTTCCCTAATTTTGGGCAATAAAGTCCGTCTGCATGACCGTATATGGTAGGAGGAGCCATAAGAAAGGTGACTGATAACTGATACGCATCAACAAAAAGTGTGCAATCATTATCACATACCCTTCGTGTAATAAACATAATACATACTAGTGGTTACGCCACTAGAGGCCTTTTTGGACTCTTGAAGGAAGGTTGACCCTCCACTTTTAATTTTAGCTCTAAAAAGAAAAGAAGGAGTGGTATCTATTGTGAGGGTTAAGGTATCCTTGTCATAAATGTTTAAAAACCTTCCCTGGACCTATAGGAATCTTTTCTATAAAGGATAACCACAGACAAACATCCTTTTAATTTTATAAAATGGAGCGATGAATGATTGAAATTGTAAAGGAAATTTATTTTTGCTTTATGCGTGACTAGCGGTTCTGTCAATTTGATAATGTGAATATTTGTGGAAGTGAATTCACACCTCAACAAAAAGATTTTTTGGTCATTCTAGTTAGGTTTATTTCTTCTTACCATAGAAAGCGTATTGGCAATTTCCCTACAACTCAAACTGGGCCACAAACAAACTATTTGAGAGGAAAAACGTGGATTTTTTGTGGTCAATCGTTGGATAAATGTTGGTCAAAATTGTTAAAATATTCTTTTTTCCGATGGCTACCTAAATTGATATATATTAATGCCCTTTTAATTCTCGGTTCTTTTTTTCAAAATTATTTGGCATAATAAGTATGTGTAAAATTGCACTTTATTTATGAAGTTTTTTGAAAAACTTGATTTAAAAAAAATAACATTTCAAAATAAAACAACTTATCATCGATGCATCTAAATATAAACATTTATTTTTATTTTGTATTAAAATTAAACATTTGAGTAAGATATGCCCTCCTGTCAAAAACAATTATCTTTTATATTTCAGGGAAAAAAATTAAATTAAAACTAAAAAATTCAAATATATCCTGTTGAAAGGCATTGACATCAATAAAATTTCCTTGTTTTTATTAACTTCACGATATACTAAAGTGGTCATAGCTTTGCATGTGATTGACATGACCGTAAGAAATTTATTACAGAATATTCACTTTGACGTGTAAAATATAAAGCATTACTTCTGGAAACCTACATCTACTACATATAATGCAACTGCAACAATAGCCATAATATAAAAACCAATGTAATTAGAATAACAAAACAAACGTATTTTAAAATATTTAGTTTTAGTTTATCATTGCTGCGCTGCTAATGTTCATAACTGTCCTTATGTTTTTCCGTTTTTCGCTTCAAATGACCTATCACTATTCTCTGGGCTGTATTTGACAGGTACCAGAATATTTTTGCAAAATCCCCTGCAATTTTCAATTTCTTAACTGTTGGGTGGTTTGGCGGACAAAAACACTTGATGCGGTCACTTTCAAGGACTACACAAATATCGGTTGGTCTATAACTTTTAATCAAAATGCTTATTATAAAAATGAAATGTATTGTTTTCTGCATTTTAGAGTACAATATTGTGTTGCATTTAAAAGAAATAAAATACAATAATTCGACTTCAATCGAAAGCAGTCCACAAAACAACTTTTAAAAATATTTATTTTTATTCTTATTTAAGGTTAGGCTAGATAAATGTAAGAAGAGTCCCACAAGGGTTTAGCTACCATTTAGAAGTCTGAATAGGATTGATTAAAAAAGCAGAGAAATATATAAGATAAAAAAGTTTAGACTTTTTAAACCTTTGTGGAAAATATCCTAATTTTTATAACATCAACTACAGAGAAAGACCTTTTAACATTGACCTGTAAGTTCCCAAAAAAATATTAAGGATTAATATGTATACAATTTCTAGAAGCGAAGCTGCTCTACAACTGGGATTTAACCGTTTAGCACCTATATTCTGACTATTTTAAAGTTGCAGTTTTATAGAGTATATATTTTTATGATTTAATTTAAAAAAACTCATGATAGCTTCTCATTGCTGCGCTTTTTGTGGACATTCTTGTTTTGTTAACAAAATAATAGGATGTATTAAAGTATGCTAATGATATAGGCTGTATTTTAATGTATAATTTTCTAAACTTTTTGTTTTAAAATCAAAATTCAAAAATCCTAATTTTTAGATTTTACTTTAATCTTGAAAACTAAGTGCCTAATAATCCAACCATAGGTCATTATATTATTTTACAACTAAGGTCTTCTATTCGTCCGCATGTCTGTCAAGATTTTTCATTTTTACTGTATGACAGTTAACTGTTATTTGATAGGTTGTCATAATGATAATGAAGGTCAAAGATGACAGTCTATTAAAGTTGTTATTATTGGCCACAAAACTGGATAATTGGTTGCACTTTTTTGCACACCCCCTGTTGTACTAGGAGCATTGTATTGACTATGAACTCGAATATATAGTGTTTGATAAAAGTGATAATTAATGACATAACATCCCTATTTATTAATATATTGGCCAAATTAATGGCTGTAAAATACGTGGATATTGTGACTGTGGAACTTTGTGGTCAATATTGTTTGCTAATAAAGTCCTAGATGTTTATGGTCTGGGTAAAGATGAGGAGGAGGAGGAGGGTATTGTTTTATCAGTGTATGCAAGAAAGCCCTGCAATATCCACATATTCTAATCCATTGTTTAATTGTTAATATTTGGAGTCGAATGCTGGTTATGTAATATAAATGTGTCGATATAACAGCAGCTCAAAAGTATAATAGGTTGGGTATTTAGGACATTGCTTGGTTTGGAAATGCATAGTAATAATAGGTGCCATATTATTGGGAGTTTTACAGGAATAGGTAACTGAAAGAAAATTCATTATTTTATCAAGGTATTTTTTTACTTCGAGATATAAGTGAGAATAAATTTATCCTCCAACTGACTAACCCTGATTAACAGAAGAAGCAAAACAGATTTGTTATGTATTTAATAAATCTTGTTTGGTTGGTACAAGTTATCAGTGTCCAAAGTTGAACCATTAAAAGTAAAGAATTAGGGATAATTATGTCCATCATAATTGTAAGTTTCATAAGTTTCATTTACTTAGGCTTTTTAAGATTCCTGGGTAAAGAACTAAAGACACTCTACAAATGATGGGTTGTCTGTTAGTTGGTCATGCCTAACTGCCAGAAAGGACACATTTTCATGATGATTCAGGGATTGGACAATGAGTAAATTTATTTGCCTTTCTAAACTTCATGGATTGGATTCTGTAGCTAATGGATACATATATTTGGGAGCAAATTAGGACTGTAGAATAATGTAAAAAGCTGTGTTTCTTTCAATTGTTTTCTATTGTTTATCTTAATCAAATATTAATACTAGATTGTATGTGTTTATTTTGATATTAACATACTAAACAGGTGCAAAAGTTGTCTCAAACTTTTCAAGATCCTGTCAAAACATCTCTCTTCACGCACTTTTTTTTGGAAAGCGCAGCTAAAATAAATGCATTTTTGTTGTTGTCTGTTTGTCTATGCAATGTTTGTTTGTCCTGAGGTCAGTGACTTTATAACGACTTTCTCAATGTATAAACTTAAAAACCAAAAATTTCAAATGTTTTTTTCTTTAAGTTGGTTTTGTTCTTTGAGACATATTCGTTCTTGTTTATTTGTAAACAAGCATAATAATTAAGAACTTTTACATAATATTCATTTTAGATAAATAAATGATCTTTAAGGGCAGCTGTTTTTCAAAAGTAAAGCAGATAAAGACTTGGTTTTGCTATTTAAAATCACCCGGATGTTTAATTCAAGGACACATGGATAGAGCAATGGATGATATATTAGTGTCTTATCTCCCCCCCCCCCCTCAAGTTTATCTATGAAAATTTACCTTTTAATTTTAAGTTGTAAGATGAAGATAAATTTTAGCGCCATTGACCCCTCCCTCCCTGCAGTTATTTGCAACCCTTTTTTTCTTTCAAATCCTAATATATCAATCAGTCTTTTAAGGCCTAAAAGATATATGAGTCTGAAATAGTGTGTTTTCACTACCGCCCCCACACCCCCCCCTTACATCAATTTAAATTTTAGTTTTGAAACAAAAAGTGAAAGAATTGTTTGAGTGGGTGGGTGGACCCTATTTTGTTGTGGACTTTTTCTCTTGAGAGGTTGTCGGTATCCTTCCCAAAATAAGTTATAAAACATCCCGGGTTCTAGAAGAAGCTACACTGTAAAGGAGAACCATATCTGTTCGTCGGTAAGCCAGATCTTTCGGTACATACAGAAACAGATCATGATAATTTTGAATAAGGATTTTTTTGCGAATATGAAAGTAAATTTTAAGTAAAGATTTTTTTGCGAATATGAAACTCAATCACCATGCCAATGCACATTGGGGCAAATCAAACAAAAAGGGGATTTAATTATTTAGAGCCCGAATTTCGTGTTCAAAATGTCAAATTAGGGGTTTTTGAGGACAGGGAATGCATTTCTAAACTTATCAGAGCAATATGAGAATTTTTTAGTAGCGCAGCTACCCTATAACTAGCTTTTTGGGCCCTTTAAAGTGTATCTATGTCAATTGTAGTCCGATTTTAGTGTTCAAAGTGTCATATTAGGGGTTTTTGGGGTCAAGGAATTCATTTATAAACTTATTAGAGCAATATGAGAATTCTTCATTGGCGCAGCTACCATATATTTAGCTTTTAGGGCCATTTAAAGTGCATCTTTGTCAATTATTGTCCGATGTTATTGTTCAAGGTGTCAAATTAGAGGTTTTTGGGGTCAAGGAATTCATTGATAAACTTATCAGAGTATTAGAAGATTATTTCAGTAGAGCAGCTGCCATATATTTCGCTTTTGGGACCCTTCAAAGTGCATCTTTGTCAATAGTAGACCGATTTTAGTGTTCAAAGTGTCAAATTATTAGCCTTATGATATTTTTTTAGGATCGCAGCTATTGTGTATCATATTTTTGTATTAAACTTATAAAAATAAATGAATTATGATTCAATAAAGCCCATACATCAAATAATTTAAGCATAGGCAATTTCAAGCAATTAAGCAAAAGTTTAATATTGTATTAACACGTTTAGGACGAAAAAATATTGGCAATAGAACATCAAATTTTAGTTATAGAGCACATCTTTTCTTTGAAATACTTAACTCCAAACACTTTTCAGAGTAAAAACGTTTACATCTATAAGAAGTGCAGTATAAAAAGGATAAAATTATTGCCCCTAGAGGTTTCTCGGGGCACTTGAGGATGGGAGAGTTGAGACCCAAAACCATTTTTTAATTTAGATTTTAAAAAAAGAGTAATTCTGGGGGTTAATTTTTTTATAGAGACGAATTCTCATGGGAGGGTTGTGGTACCCTCCCCTTAAATAGTTATAAACCTTCCCGGGACCTATGAGAAGCTACCCTGATAAGGAGAATCCAATCGGTTCAGTGGTTAGTTAAATCATTTGGTACAAACAAACAAAGACATGTAGACATCATTCTACTTTGTATTATAGATAATTAAGCACAATGAGTAATATTATTCGTTAAAGTTCAATTAGTCTCTGAATAATACAAAATTTTATTTATGCAAGTAGAAAAAAAGATTAAAGAACAAATAATAATTATTGCCATTTAATTTCCTTCAAGCAAGTTTTTGACCTCATCTGGAAGGTCAGTATCTGGCTTTTTTGATCTTTCATATGTACACAATTCTGGGTCTGAAGCATTTAGCAGCCTCCTCATAAGGTCAAAATTTCCGTCAATTTGTGAACTACGACGTATATTAAATTTTCTAAACTTTTTCACCACTTTATTACTGGATTCCTGAGCCTCTTCAGAGTACATGCCTAATGGCAGGTTTAATTCCCTAGCAACTTGGTGTGAATGGATTAATAAAACATGAACTCCTTGAGGCACATCATACCAAGGAAATTCCTTTCTTATCAACTCAAATGTCTCTAAACAGAAGTTCTCAAATTTGTCGCAGTTAAGGGGCTGCTGGCAAGATATGGCAACCATGACTATTCTCAGTCTATGGATTACCTCAGCAGGGAACTCAGGGTGAAGGATTTGAGCAACTTCGTCAGCATGCTTCAAAAACCTTCTCCCTGTGTTCCCTGCATTGCTGTTGCCAGCGCCCCCTTGTTTTGGCGTGTCAACTAAAATTCCAAGTTTGGCAAAAAGTTCATTTCTTATACGCTTCTTGGTCTTCTCCATGGTGATTTTGTCCTCAGAAGTGTAGGAGCCGAACTTTTTAAAACTGAACCTAAAAATTATAATTAAGAATTGTTATTAAATTTGTTTGATTTGATTATCAACAAGGATGACAGAATCCATAAAAGCGAAGCACTGAAACTATAGGACAAACTGACATTAACACTTGTATAGTGTCAGAACTGGATAATCGGAATATAAATGTGTAAGCAAATAAATAAGAGTGTAAGCAAAATTTAACGTAAATTTGTTGAAAAACTTGATACAGAATAATGTTTCTGGACATACTTACATTTTCAGGACTTGATTAAAGAATTGTAATACTGTACTTTATTGTCCCAGGAGTCAGTATACCAAAATCAAATCACATATAAATGTGTTGCTAAAAAAGTAAAAAAATCAACATGTTTAAAATGGATGTAGGGACATTCTGCTAAGCTTTCTAAATCATACCTAACTACTACAGGAATCACCATGCCAAGTTTGAAATTGATAGGACATTTCTAAGAAGCCTAAATTAACAAAAAAGCTATCCGCCACGGACGGAAGGACGGACGGACGGACAGACTGACCTTAATTATAGAAAAGCTTCGCTTTTAAGAAATGTACACAATAATTTTTTTATACAGGAGTTTATAAACTATATCTTATATTCAATTGGGCTTTTAATCATCCTAATATGTGAACCCCCTCTCCTTCTAAAGGTAATTGGCAGATACCAGCTTCATGTTAAAGCCATTTGACGCAACAGAAAAGATATTTGCTATGAAGAAGGCAAATTCATGCCTTTTTTATATTGTATTTCTCTATTTTTATGAGCAAGGAGCTTTAACTATACCTGTAGGCAACATGCAGAATAAATTCCATACACTTGATCCATTTGTGCATAATAGAAATTCCCCATTCAAAATTTGTTGTTTGTTTCTTTGCCAACTCTAAGCTTGTGGTCAACGAATTCATTTCTTTCGGTTTAGCTCCACAGATAGCGCAACATCTGTAGGAATTTGTCAGTTTGCTTAGATGGGTGTGTACCTGCAAAACAATTATACTAAAAGCCAAAAAGGATAACCAAATAACTTTTTAAAAAAGAATGTATTTTGATGCTCATTTTAAGTTAGACTGCTAAATTAGATCAGTTAAAATAAATCTTTAATATCTCAATATGTTACCTTGCCATCTGTCATAGTTTTTTTAATAGCATGATGGCAATCCACTTTTCTTTCATGTAGGTTGTTGTCATCAACAGCGAGGGTGGATAGAGCAGTTTCTATATTCTTTTCAGTAGTTTTCAAACTCAATACTGTGGGCTCCAGCTGCAGGGAGTCAAGGTATTCATCTTCTTCTATGTTAATATCTTGTGTTTCCTTCACAAACCTATAGAAAAATTGATACATATATAATTAAATATTAGGCATTTAATATTTTCAACAAATAAATCCAATATTTCTTACAAAAATCTAAAGCTTATGCTCTTGTAATGTCTCTGGGGAAATCAAACTATAGGACCAATTCTAATATCATATAATCATTCAATTCAAGCTGTAAATATCACGTCACGTATTGATGATAATAAGTACATATATTTAGTATTACATAAACTATGTTTAAATAAAAAATAGCTTACTTAAATCTAAGGGGGCGACACATCCTGGTGCTTGAAGGTTTTTGGTTTCTCCATATAATTTGGCCTAAAAATATTAAATATGAATAAGAGCAACTTTTAAATCGTGTATGATCTATTTGTAACAATTATATTTGTAACTTAACATCTAAAAAGGAGTAAAACTTGGTTCAATATTTGTTTATCAAATGTTCTTCTTAATTCAAACTGTTTATATATGAAGATGTTTATATCCACTTTTTGACTATGACCATTAACCATAGATAGTAAGCTTAAAATTATAGAATTAACCCGATCTCTCCCCCACCCTCCTACTCTAAATTTTTTACTCTTTTACATTTTAAATCATGTTTTTGTTGTAGAAAGTTTGTTTCTAGTTCTAATACAGTTTAAGGAAAACCATAGATATACGTTTTTTTGTTTATAATCATTTTTTTCTTTCTATTCAAGTTTTTGCTATATATAAACACAACGTTTATGACAAAATAATTACCTGAAGCTTTTACTGATAACTGTAAAGGAACCATAGCAGTTAGAAATAGAGTTTCTGTGCATGCTTTAGCAACAATGTTATCACCATCTTCAATTTGTTCATGCTCAGGTTTGTGTGTAAATACCTAAATGAAATTATATTAGAATTTTTTCTTTGCAAATAAAAAATAAATCTCATAAGAAAATAATTCAATACTAAGATATGTAAATTTTTTTTATAAAATATAAACAAAAATAAACATTTTACTAATTGAACACTCAGATACTTGCAGCTTAGATTTTGTCTGTCTTTAATATTCCTGTACCTGTTGTCCTGAGCTTCCGTCGAATCCTGCCTTATATTCAAGCACAAGAGTATCTGTTGGCTGAATCTTTTCTTTTATATCATCCTCAACTAGATGATCAAAAATTTTATTTGCAGTTTGGTCAAACAAGTCTTGTGTGTCTGTTTCAGCGCTATCCACATCAGCTTTAAATTTGCAAGAACATCTTTTTTTTGCCTCTTGAATTCTTTTCCACGAGGGGTATAGAGTACCTGCTCCCTTTTCACTTGCGCCATTCCTAATAAAAATGCAAAACTGTAATATCTATAATACAAAGTAGAACGATGTCTGTCTGTTTGTCTGTCTGTTTGTAGCGAAGGATCTCGCTAACCGCTGAACCGATCGGGTTCTCCTTTACAGGGTAGCTTCTCATAGGTCTCAGAAAGGTTTATAACTATATTCTTGGGGGGTGGGACCCCCCCCCCGAAAAAAAAAATTTCTCCCCCCCCAATTTTTTTTTTTTTTGATTTTTCTTATTAAACCTCTTGGGGCAAAGCCCCTAGAGGCTAGGGGCGAAGCCGCTATTAAGTTCATATAGCATAACCCTACATAAATGATATATATTTTTTAAAGACAAATTATGAATAACACTTAAACTGACTGACAGACATAAGGTTAGAAATTTTATTTTTTGTCTTTTAAGTTAACAAGATTTTTCTCAGGACATTGACAACATGTTAGATATAAATTATATTCACTTTAAAGATAAATTCAGGAAACTAAATAACTTGTTAAGGACATAACAACAAAGACAAGAAAAACATATTTCATTTTGACTTTCACTAACTAAAATATTGTCACCTTACAAAAAAAAAGTTATGTTAGCATCTAATTCCTATATTTAACTTTTAAAAAGTTGGAATGAAGTAGTCTTTATTTAGTTTCATTAAAGCCTTAAGTACTATTAATTTTTTTGTGGCGAAGCTACTCTATAATTCGAAATGTCCGTCTGTCTGTTAGAGACAGAAAGGGGGAAATGCGATTTTCTCGGCCCCTATAAGAGATAGAAGGCTAATATTTTTAGGGATTAAATATATTAACATTCTTCATATACTCACTAAAATTTCATTAAGATTTGTTAACAAGATTTTGTATTTTTTTTAGTTTAAAGTTATTTTATGAAACTGCTCTATAGTTCATTTTTTTCGGATATCTATAAATAATTTTGAGCTTCGCTTCTTATGGATGTTGTCATCCATGTTGTTATTATAGGTATTCAATATATTACCTTACAGTCTGGTAGGTTTCTCTAGAAAAATCACCTTCTATAACTAGGTTCAGGGCTTCTACACTATTGTAGGATTTCAGAGGATTTGTTTGTTTTTTCATGCGCATATTTTTAAGAATATTAGCGTCTTCCTCCCTGTTAACTCGTCTCAATTTTTTCTCCGCAGCCCAAAGTAATTGTTGAAGAGAATAATCATTCTTTAAATTCGATGTTAATTTTCTTATTATATGCTTTGATTTGGCTTCTTTTGGTGACACTCTAGGCCTACCAGATTTTCTTGATTTTGGTGTTGTAACATCATTTTCAGGACTATAATCTGGTGAATTTTCTCTAGAAGATTTTGGGGAACTTCTTCTAGATTGTGATTTTGATGAATTATTTGATTCTGGTCTTGATATAGGGGATGCAGCTCGAGAACTTCTTCTAGAATGTGATCTTGATGAGTCATTTGATTCTGGTCTTGATAAAGGGGAAGCAGCTCGAGAAGGTATGGGAGTATCTAAATTACCAACACAACAATTATGTTTTTTTTTGAAAAATTGTATGCAAATTATTTATCAATCTATTACCCTATCAATTTTTTAATATAAAATATTAACTAATTTAAAGCCAGTATACAAGGGGAGTGTTTGCCAGTTATCAAATAGCTTAATTTACAAAAATAAAATTTATCTCATATTATAAAAATTGATGTATAGACCCATGAAATATACAGCATATATAGAGTAGCTGTGCTAGAATTATCAAAATAAGAAATATGACACATGAATATACACTAATTACAAATTAGTATGTGTATTAAAATATTCAATGGTTATTTTTTCCTTCCACTACACTACTATAGAATGAACTAGCGGCTTCGCCCCCAGAGGCTTCTAGGGGCACTTGAGGAAGGGGGAGTTAAATCCCAAAACCCATTTTTCAATTTAAATTTTTAAAAAGAAGTAAACATAATTTTTTAGGGGAGGGGGGGGGGTGGTACCCTCCCCCCAAATAGTTATAAACCTTCCCGGAACCAATTAAAAGCTACCCTTTTAAGGAGAACCCGATCGGATCAGCGGTTAGTGTGATCCTTCGGTACAAACAAATAAACAAACAGACAGTCAGATAGACGACAGGCATCGTTCTACTTTGTATTATAAAGTTTCAGACAAAAAAAACTTACTACTTTATAATATTGTAAATAAAACTGTTTCGATTTTTTAATAACTAACCTGTAATTAATTCATTTAGAAATTCATGATTCTTTTTCAGTTCCAATAGTCGATTTAAGTTGTTCTTTGCTGCTTTATATTTCCTTGAAATTACTTTTGCAAAACTTTCTGCTTTTCTTTGTTCCAGGTTATACTTTTTTGTTAACAAATCAACAGTATTTTTATAATTAAAAATCTGTACACTTTTTTGTTTTTGTTCATTAAAAATACTTTGTATAACATCTTTTTTAAGTTTCACTTGGTTTTGAGGTTCCATTTCAATTAAATAACACTTTTTTTATTCTTTGAATTTAGCTGTTTGTGTTTACTGTTTAAATAGTTTATTTGTTTTGGTTTGCGAGCAGAAATGATTTTCATGAAGCATAAAACGCATGCGCTTTAAAAAGAAAGCTAAAAACAGACGGACAATTTTTCCTATCCATAACTCATTAATCTTTCCCTTTCTCCGTGACGGACTATTTTAATTTTTGAGGTTTGCTGTTAAGAATGTTGTAAACTTTAATTTATTTGGTTTACTATTGAAGAAAAAAGAGCATAACGTACTCCAGCAGCCAGAAGCAAAATACTCTGTTTAAAAGTGAAGCTTTTCCAAAATTAGGGTCCTATCGATTTCAAACTTTGTATGATGTTTCCTATAACAGTTAGGTACGATTTAGAAAGCCCAGCAAATCTATAATCATTACCAAGTAATCCTATTACAACAAGGTTCTATGTTATAAGCGAAGCATATCTATAAACAAGTCCTAAAAATAAAAGTATGCCCCATATTACAGTATCATCTATTTATGCAGTTTTGCAACAAATTTAATTACAATATTGTTTGTACTTATGCATTATTATTCTGAATATTCAGTTCGGACAATCTGCAAGTGTTAATATTCAATTGTCCTTTCATTTCAGAGCTTCGCTTTTATAGATGTTGTCCTTCTTGTTTCACTACAATTATAAGCTTTAATGATAAATTAGCATGAAAATAGTTTTTCATTGAATATCTGTAATAATCTATAGAAACGATTATTTAGTTACATTAAAATCTCGAACATAAAGAGGTTTATATTTAGGCTTACCCCCTCCCCCCCTCATCATTTGGTGCGATAGAAATTGAAAATATTCATTACTAACTTTATTTCAAAGTCTGAATAAATATTTCCTATATTTTGCGTCTTTTATTTATATGTATTAAATCTCACATTTTGACTTTAAAAGCGCGTTTAAAAGATTTTCCTAACAAACTTTTCGTGCACCCACCCTCAGAAAACGCGCTAAAAACCCCTACGGGGGCGCGGGGGGGTAAGTGAAACCAGTACAGGCGATTATAATATGTCTATGGGTAATCAAATATCGTATTTTTAGCCGGTGGCAACCTGTGAAAACATGTTTCCGCTTACTGTCTACTCAAATGTTGATTATAAAACAAACAAAATAAAACTAAAATCTTAACTTCAACTAGAATTATTTAGGACTTATCTCTTTAATTTTTGTTTTTTTCTTTTATATTGTCAAAATACATGTAGTGCATGACTCACCTGAAGTTATTTTGTCTAATTACGTTAATTCTAAGAGATTTTATAATACTTTTAAAATTGTTGGTGAAACACGAAAAATATGTCTTTTTCTGAACGAAAATTTTTGCATTTCCTGACTTTCAGGCATTAGAAAGCTTACTTAAAAAGAGTATTTTTCCGATTCCTTTGAAATCTGATGTACATTGGGTATGATAATACTCATAGAATGATTGAAACTTGATTTGGGGGTGGTGAATTGAATCCCCTTGTTGCCCCTATGTGCAATGTTATAATATGCGGCAGTAAATGCACAGCAAGTCTCAAATGGCTCTGTCTGCCCATAAATCTTGCTAATCACCGTAAATTGGTTTCAAAATATTAAGACCTATAAATCACAAATGTATATAAAAAGATCTAGAGGGATTTAAAAAGGTGAGCTAAGCAGATTTTTATTTGTTTACAAAAATATAGACAGTATATAGCTTTTAGACAGTACAAAGGTGATAATTCAATAATTTGATAGTGATTAACGAGAACAAGAAGCGCAGCAATAACAAATCTTTATTTGAATTAGGATTAGGAAATCGTTGTAAATTTTTTTGTTTATTTCTAAATTCGTAACTTACTTTCATTTTAAAGTAAACCCCAATTCTTGAAATAAAGTTAAAGCTTAAACACTCTGGTATGAATTACAGACGAGAAAACAAAAAAGCTTATAGATTTGCACTACTTTTTGAGATGAACATCCTAAAGTCAAATTCTTAAAAATAATTAAATCTTAATCATTAAAAGTAAACATTTCAAAATGTCCCAAATTACCGCCTGCTTAGTCAAACATGAAACAAAGTCCTCAAAAATTCTTTGTAGAAGATCCCAATCCTTAAAAAAAATAGAAATTACCTGTAAACGCTTGGGTTTGAGTTGCTGTGTGTAGAAATCAATGTATTGCTGAGAACAGACAAACTATAATATTTATCACATGTCTCATATTTAATATCAGAAGCAAGTGATTGCTAAAAAGTCTTAAAATCTAATATTTGAAAAAGAATGGAGTAAAAAAAATGGATTAAAAAAAACCTAGAATTAGAATTTGGTCCAAATGTGCTATGAGGTACACAAACACTATTTTTTTAACAAGAGAAATTAAGTTTATAAGTAGTTCAGCATTTAATTATCTATTTTATTTCAAAAATGTAGTGTTTGATATACAAAATAAAGTTATTAAATTTTGCCTATATCTCTGATTTTAATATGGGAATGGGTTGAAAATCATTGATAATTCAGTTTAATCATTTTTATTGAAGTCACATGTTTCTAAATTTGATATTCATGTACTTGGGAGTTTTAAATTAGTTTATATTTAAAATAAAATAAATTAAATCTTTTAAGCATCTACTCACTTAAATACTTACATTCTTAGCTATATCAGATGGCAATTCCTGTGATAAACAGGCATAAATATGAAAGTGGCATCATGTAAATGCGTCCATTTTAGTCGCTAAGATAATGAAATTACAATAAAATTGCAGTCAATCTATAATTGTAAAGGTTTGCTCAGCTTTGCTTTTATGAGTGCATTCATCCTTTGCATTTTTGGACTAATGTGTTTAAAATGGTCAGTTTAGTTATGATATTTAAAAGTGGCGTCGCTATATAATCTGTTTAATGTAAGAACAAATGATGAAACTACAGACTAAAGACACTTCAGCATGTGCTCGTTTTAAATTGTTTTAAATATGCAATGTGCATTCATTCCCGCACAACACGTGTTACATTATCAAAACATCACAACTGCATAAAAATACAATAATACAAACTAGCCCCTTCACAGCTGCTTTACTTATATTCAATTATCCCCTTACATTTATTTGATATTGTGTTATTATTGCAAATATGAAACACCTTGCAATTGTGATAATATGATGAAGTGATTGCACATCTATATATATGCATATGTCTTATTGTATTTACCACTTAGTGCTTATTGTTCCAGAGTGAGAGGGATAAGATATTGGGGAAAAGTTTAAATTTCTAAAATTTTTATTTGTAGAAATCTGCCTAATAAATGTTACGAGAAAAGCGTTTAAAGTAGGTTAATTTATTGTTGATAAGTTTCCTTTAAATATGTATCATAAATAAGTCACCGAATAAAAAACCAACCATTAGATTGCAATTTCTTTGTCTAGAGTCCTATTTTTCATTTTCGTATGCTAATATGTTGTGCTTGGTTACAATCCAAAGGCATTCCTAAAAATAAGGATGTCTTATATCTGGCATAGCAGCAGTAATTACTTTTTTTTTAAAGGCATAAAAACGGCGTTGCTACAAAAGACCAACTCTACAAAAGACCAACGCCTACAAAAGACCAACTAGTCGGTTCTACAAAAGACCAACTAAACAAAAGACCAACTCTACAAAAGACCAACGACTACAAAAGACCAACGACTACAAAAAATCGTAATGCTAGAAGGTCATGGCCGCAGAGCTCGGCCCCCTGGCCTGCCTAGCCGCGGGCGCTCGGACCCCTTGCCTATAACCTAACCTAACCTATATGTAATAATGTATGAATGTTTAATGTACATTTACTTAATTATAGTTTAGAATTTCGTGGATTTACAAAAAGTGGTTGGTAGATTTTTTTCTTTAAATTTTTAATATTTTTTTACAATATTTAGGTAAGGTTAGGGTAGGTTATAGGCAAGGGGGCCGAGCGCCCGCGGCTAGGCAGGCCAGAGGGCCAAGCGCTGCGGCCATGGATTGATAATGTATTACTTTATTAATAAATTTTATGTTTATATAACAATGTATTTGTTGGTCTTTTGTAGGCGTTGGTCTTTTGTA
Source organism: Acartia tonsa (assembly GCF_053477335.1). Lineage (NCBI taxonomy): Eukaryota > Metazoa > Arthropoda > Copepoda > Calanoida > Acartiidae > Acartia > Acartia tonsa. The sequence goes on along the minus strand of NC_137266.1, from coordinate 26,511,462 downwards.
GAGTTGGTCTTTTGTAGCAACGCCATAAAAACATTTCCCTATTCCCCTGATTTTTTGTCTATTGTGTGTTTAATGGGGTTAATTTAAAGTCGTTATGCCCCTTTTAAGATCAATTTAAATATTGAATTTTATTTTCAAATAAAATGAAATATTTTGTTCCGAAATATTTAACACGTATGGAGATATTTAAAATAGATGGATAATACAATTGCAGTGACATTAAGATTCATACCCAATTATATAAAGTTATGGATTATTAGAATAAGGATGACTACATACTAACGAACATTAACAAATAAAGTCAGCGCTTATAATGTGAAATGCAATATTAATTCAAAATATTAAAATAATTTGCCTTGTTATATTAGGAATCTATTTAATAGGACAATTTATGTAAAAAAAATAAACTACAGCGAAACAAAAAAATTTTCATGAACTTCTTTGTAAAAAAAATCAGAGCAGACTTAAATAAAACAAGAATTTTAGTGCAATGTTTTAAGAGGAGTTTAATTCTATAGGACTATTTTTAACAAGCATAAGTATCCTATTAGAGAATTTCAAAAGTTGGTTTATTGAGTAACTGCGTTACTAACATTATAACGTAATTATTGGACATGTAAAATTGCCTGTCATTGGGATTATTATGGTGATGGACCCCAAGATGTTGTTCATGTTTACGGGAGTGTGGGTGGTGTACCCCTCCCCCCACCCCGTCGTCGGATTTGGTCGAGCCGTTGCCGCTTCCTCCAACACTGTCAAAACCTAAATGAAAATGTTGATTAAGATCATTAAACGGCGTCTTAATAGCCCCCTAAGGTCTTCAAAAGATATTGTTTGTGTAACAAAAAGGCAGGTAGGAAAGAATGCAGTTTTAAATAATTTTCCAGTATGGCTTCGAAACCGATTATTATCCGCCGGATTAGAACAAGTTCTAAGCCACAGAGAAAAATCATGTATAGAATCGTAACACAGACAGCTATCCACGAAAATAAAAATAATAATATTATTATTCATACCAGTTTTGTTAGCCCGGTTTTGTTAATCTATCTGGAGCTAGTCTTAGATTTTTTATATAATATCAGCGGAAAGCTGTTTATAACGTAATAAATAACTATTCCATTTATTTTTACAAACTTAAATAGCTACAGAAGGCCAAAATGATTTTACTGGTAAAACATAAAATTTTTATTTCTGTAGGCAAAATACTTTACTTTTTTCCACTGCTGTTTGTCTAGAATTGACTTTTTTGGATGTTTATCTATAATTAGATGTAAATTGAAAAATAATGTAAAAATCAGAGCTTTTTAAATTCCTTTCATACATCATTAGGCCCCAATGAGGCGTTATTAATTTGAGCATTTTGATGAGAAACTATGGCTACTTTAAGAGGCCTTACTTTTTTATCTAGATAAAAGGAAATGTAAATAAATCAAAAAAAACTAAAGTATTATATAATAAGATGATTCAACAATTACATATAACAGTAAACTGAAACTTAATACTAAAATGATTTTTTAATTGGTTTTTATTCAAAGAAATATTATTATTGAATAAATTCACATGGAAGAGTAAATAGAATACATTAAAAAAGGCAAAAAACTGAAACTTATTTTTCTCTTTTCCAATATCTTATAGTGCATGGTCATTTTATCTGATTTAGAAATGGGTAGCCAAGTGGAAAAAAGGTGGTTCATTAGGAATTATATAAAAATGTTATTTTTATTTAACAAGGATACTGATATCCATAACTAGCACAGTGACAAAAAGTTTACATCAATTTAGATGAAGTAATAAAAAATAAATCTGATATCAGCTAATGTTACAATTTTAAATCTTAAAATCCGTCCATTTCATTTCGGTGATTTTTGTTAAAATACTTGAATGGACAGACGTGTGGTATTACATTAGATACTACAAAATACTAAAGAACTAATCCGTTAACAAGCTTGCTTCTAATTTAGTTGTGGAATCACTTCTACACATGCATTATTAATTCATAAGAACCAAATATTATTACAACAGCATAAATAGCCCTTTTAATTTTGTTTCCCTTAAATCTTACAAGATTCTTTGGTTATTTACCTATTTGCTATTGTGTCTTTAATATTTAACACAATGTTGATTTAACAATATGCAGAATTGAATACCCACCTCTAATTTTGAATGAGATAAGGCTAATATGGTAGTTTTTAAGATTCCTTATCAAAACAAATCTAGAAAATTTTCTGACAGATCACTCTAAAGATCAATGCGGTTTTTAGATTTTGTAGCGAAGCTACTTTATAATTATCAATTGTATGTTATTACATCAGGGACGGACAAACTAACCAGCAAAAAGGATATAAAGTGTAGATCCCCCCTAGAGGTACTATCTAGGGGCACTTGAGAATTTCGATTGCGACTCTCCCCTTCTCAAAAATAGTTTTAAAAAGAAAAAATGTACAAAAATTTCCTTGGAGGGTGGTGGTAACCTCCCTAAAAGTAGTTATAAACTAGGACCTAAGAGAAGTTTTATTGTAAAAGAGAACCATATCGGCTCATATATCCTTTAATATAGACAAACACAGAGACAAACATCATGTTACTTTTATATATAACGATAAAACTCACCTGATTCTGGGTTCGAATCATTAGAATCTATGGAGTTAGACTTGTCCTGGCGTTCACTATCTGAAATTTAAAAAAAGAATGTTAGTAAAAAGTTAAAATGATATAATAAGTTCTGTCTGTTTCATTTAATGCATTATTATTCTAAGACAATAGTTTGGAAAGAATTTACTTTATCTAATCTAACCAAAGTTATCTGATGAGTTTTTATTTAAGTTAAAATGAAAAATTTGAAAATAAATCTATGTTGATATTTAGTTGAAAATTGCTATGCTTTTGAAAATGTATATTAATATTAAATTTATGCTAAAATTAATGGATTAAACTACGGATCATGACACCAATTTAAAAATGTATGTCAACATGTGTCTATCTATCTATCTGTCTCTGCACGTTTAAAATGTTAATCTTGTTAGGAGCGTAGCTACTCAATAACTAAAGTATATTCGTCCGATGCTCCGTTAAAATGGAGGACTCAATCGGTTCATCTGTTTGTGAGATCTTAGCGGACAAACAAGAATCTTACTATTCTATATACAATGTACTTGATACATTAAACCTAATATTGTTCATATCATTACAGTAAATAGACATACAAGCACAAACAAGTATATAGTCGCCTCCAAAAAAAATCAAGCTAATACTACCAAAAATGCATAAATTGACCTATAAAATTATAGAAATAAAATTGGGACTTGTTCTCTACCCTGTTGAAATGAATTATGGCACTGACATTCAATATGTAATTGGTACATCGACAATTCTATGTTAATTAGAATTTGCTCCCTGTCTAAAATTCGTGTCGTTTTTATGTCAACAAAATTATTATATATGCAGTTATAGTGGCATTATTATGTCTGCAACCACCACTTTTTATTTAAGTATGCCATCAGTGCTACTTTAACCATATCTCAGATATAAAAGCGTTTTTGATATTTTTGCCAACATTATTATCAACTTTAAGCATTACTAACAGAAACTAGTATCTACCTTGCAACAAATTATTGATATAATAACAGCAACACAGTCTAAGAGAGTAACTAGTAATTCTTGGTTGGATTAGGCAAAAAAAATTAAAGAGTGAGATTATTATCACACTTGACGTCTAGACCTAAATTATCATATAAATTCGCCAATAAAACTAATAGCGAAAACTTAGTTAAAAATAGCATTAAGCATGTCCTTTATTTAAAATAGTGTGAATCTTTAAAAACTAACATTTAAAAAAATAGTATTTAGAAGAAAAAAATTGAAGTTGATTTTACAACAAAAAATGTTATTTTATTAAACCAATTGATTTCTCTATTTTAGGAAAGCTTTACAAAGTTTTTTTTTACTTTCATTATTAAGTCTTTGGAACTTGTAAGGTTTAATACTTAGATGCTAATGGCGCTATGCTAGTAATGCAAAATTAAATTTGTCTATTTTGAAGAACAACTTTATATCAATGTATAGCAGAATTAAAAACTAGGGCTAGTCGTTGGCTAAAAGGGCCTTCTAACACTTAATCACTGTATGTGGGTGTTTAATTTCTTGATAATCTTGATTTCTATTCTTATGCTTATCATAAAGATATGATAACAAAAACACAATCTAGTTAAAAGAAAATTAAGTGTAAGATATAAAAAGAATGAAAACATCCACAAAAACGAAGCTCAAAAAAGAACACACGTTTAGAACACATTTAGTTTATTTATTATACTGTCGTTTTGCGAAGTTTGAAATCAATGGGACGATGCTAATATGAATACACCGCGCTGTACGGACATAAACTTTATGTAGAAAATGTAGGAAAATTATGATAAATCGTCTTAACCCTAAACTTGACAAATCAAGATAGCCATTTTAGCCTTCAACGCTTTGGCTTTTAAATCTTGACCAGCCTTTAAACTGAGGCAGATATGAGTGTTCTAAAAATAAATTGGTATAACAAAAAAATCAATCAATATACAATTACTATGTATACAAAAGAAGTCCTATAAAAATTAATTTTAGGCGGTTGCCCTTAAAATGCATTTAGAGCACAGATTGCCCCCCTTCTAATCTAAAAGTATTCGAAGTTGTTTTTTTACCTAATAATAGGTTAGGTTATATTGCGTACAGTTTGAACCCGCATGGGGTTAGGTGTAAATAAAAGAAGAGAGAGGGGTTTCAGTACTCGCTAGGAAATTTGAGGGAAAGTATGATTTTCTATTACTATATTGCTCATATCAATGTTCTATTTTTGGCATTAAATTGTTTTCTCCTTGTTGTTCTTGCCCCTTTAAATTCTTTGTAAATTTGAAGTCAGAATTTTGGAATGTTGTTTTATTGTACACTATTTAATCCTGTTATTTATAGGGCACCCTGTTTATTTTTTGTGCTATTATTATATTAACACAAGACGTTATAATGACATAAACAGCATCACTAAGTAACAATTATTATTTAGTTTAAATCTAAAGTTCTCAAAAATTGTCAGTCGTATTGAGGTGTGTTTTTCAGGAAAGATTAAAATTTATTTTAAGATGGGTTTATGCTATTTTGTCATCCACAGATGTGTAGGGCATATTATCAACATGCTTTTGACTTTCAGAATTATTTAAGTTAAAAGATTTATTTGGTGTATGAACTATATGAACGTTAGAAAAATCATGGTATATTCTTTTTTGCAAAGATTATACGTATGTCAAGTCAAAATTAATGTATTCATTTTAAAACGATGAAATCTAATCTTGCATAAGCTTAACTGCTTTGGAATATAATTATTGAACTCATGCTAAAGTTTATATCAAACCTTTCTCTTTTTCGTAGCCACTCTATAACAAATGTATATATCTACTAAATTTGTACTTTGTCATAGTATTTGATAGGGAACATTTTAATAAATGTATCTGTGCTGAATGGTTAAAGGTTATCTTTTAAATTTCATAATGATTTGTTTTTTGGAAGTAGCTGACCTTGTTAAAGTAGAAAGAAATCAATCTTTAAACTGAACTTTCTAATGAGACCAGTTATTTAATTTCTAAGCAAAAAATAATCATATGGCATTTATAAACAAATATTTTTTGACCTAATCTTAAGCAAATCAAGATTTCAATATAAATAAATAAAAACAAGTATGGCAACATTCATAAAAGCGTAGATCTGAAATAAGACAGTAGGAGAAACAAACAATAACATTTGTAGAGTATTTGTAGTCTAAACAATATTGTTTATAAATTTGTTTCAAAATTACTTAAATACAATTGCTATTTAAATTTTTTGGACTAGATTCTTTGCTTATAATAGTTTACCTTGTCGTCCCAGAATTCATTAGTCCAAAAATCTTAAACGGACGAATGGGAAGACACTTAATACAGAAAAGCTGACTCTGAGTTAAAATAAATACTCACCCAAAAGTTTTGTATAAGGATCATCCTGGAAGCTGGACAGGCAAAGTCCACCCTTGGGCGACATCCCAGCATCGGCTCGTGGAACACGTTGAATAGAGCTGTACACTGGGCTCTCGGCTGTCAGCGGCGAGTGGTGGGGTGCGCAGGATGCCGCGTTCTCCATTGACAGCTTTGTCTCGACACAGCTGTTCCCGCGTAATTCTGCCAGCAGACTCAGTTGCTCATACTTGTCCTGTTGGGTTACATGTCAGTGATCAAATATTTTAGTAGGAAAACTAATCATGGTTTAATTCTCCAAAGTTATAAAGCCAACCAATAAGAGAAAGTTTGAGTAATTCTAGTTTGTGACAAGCAATCAAGGTTTAACTCTCCAAAGCCATCTAATGAAAGAACGTGTTTATAAAAGTTTGGGTACCAGTCCCAATCCCATCCCTCTCTGTATAAATAGTTTTATTTTTATCTAAAGAATTTATTTCTTATGAATGTTTTTATATGCTTCGACTTTATCCTTTCATAACCTAATCAACTTTCTTTGAATTATTTAGTGTCTAGAAAATGATGTTTTGAAAGGATTTATAAAATGATGTGTCAATAATCCATCAAAACTTTTTTCAAAACAAGGTGGGCGCGTGCTACAGTCAGCTTTTATCAATGTCATTTACATATCTATAACTCAATTTTTGGTAGTTTTCTTCAAAGTGCCCTGCAGAGCACAGAACCCCCCTCCTCCCGTATTTATTTTAAAATAAGTTAAAACTAATTCACTTCAGGGAAGGTAAGAAAGACCCGCTGGGGTTAGGCATAAAGAATTAAAACTACCTCTACCTTATTTTCAATTCATTTCAACTTAGGGGGGGGGGGGGTTCTGTGCTCACTAGGCACTTGAGGGAAAGCCCCTCTTTTTTTCAATTATGTTGTTTTGATAACAAAGAGTTGTGGACGTGATAACCAAAACAAAGAGATTATGTAGTTAGGTCAAAGAGTATTTGATAATCTAAATCGGGAACGTTTGGTTTAAGAGTAAGAACATATTTTTAACTCAAATTAAAATCAATATATCAAAAGTATTGATGACAATTCACTTTGTCTGTCAGTCCGCCCGTTGGTCTGCAATGCAACGCCATGGGGTAGATTGAGTATACTATTACTCACTAGTTGCAAATATAATTGCCTTTGTCTGATTGTCTGCTATAAAACTAGTTATATTAATTGAATTTTACCAACTAACCATTTTTTCATCTTTCACACTTTTTACCATACTGTTAATTGTTAATCTAACCTTTTAAAGGACAATATCAAAATTAAGCATATTATCTTTCATCTAATAATTAAATTCAGCAATGCTTTCTGTCTGGCAATTTATAGAGTGAGGACAAACAAATTTATGGCTTGCATTAATAAAAAACACTCTTTATGACAAAATAAATGCAAAAAGTCCTTTGTTACGTTCAGATTTAACACTTTGCAACCTCTCAATGATTCAATTAGACTCTTTTTGATCCAAACCAATTAAACATTGCTAGCACCATAAAATAGATTTAATACCCCCCCCCCCCCCCCCCGTAATTAGCTTTACAAAAATAAAAGGATAGAAATTTTTCCACCATTCAAAAAGCCCTAAATATTTTGCTTCATATGTTGAAATTAAAGAAATATTATCATAACCAAACTTTAAAGCATTAGGTATTGTCATATATCTTATAAATAAAATTACATTATCCTACTAATTAATTTTAAATTTGGAAAATCTTCCAATGGCCTATCCCTAAATGCTAAGGAACAATGACTTACCAAAAAAGGTTGAATTGTATCTTTTTATCTGTGACAACTCATTATTTATCAACAGTTTATACACAATGTTAGATTGCCAAAAAACAACAAGGACAATTATGTCCATGTAGGAAGGATACTTTGGAACTCATTCTCCTATTCGTTGGCATAAAAAAATGGGGGGTTTATATTAGATCTTGATTATTTTGCACAAAGTAAAAGCTGATTAGTCCACAGAGTTAATAATTGTCTCATTTAAATTTTTTGAAGGGGGGGGGGGGGAGTATTTCAATTTTCTTCCATTGTCTTGTCCCTTATTATTAAGGAGAATTGCCTAAAAAAGATACAATACATTTGAGATTGTCAGAAGTTAACCTATAGTAACATTTATGGAGTAACCCCGCTTACAAAGTGCTCAAAAACACTGTTAAATCACCACAGATTAATTTAAACCAAAACAATGAAAAGTTCTTAAAAATTTAAATTTCATTTTGCATAGCATTAAAAATCTTTAAAAAGTTTAACTAATCAATGAACGAAATTTTAAAGTGAATACCAATGCTTCAAAAAAATGGAAATACTTTTTAGGCATAGTCCATTCTTGAGATTGTTAGTTTTTGGTTTGATGGTTGACAGATAGATTTAACACTAATGTAAGAAATACTAACAAACAATTCTCTACCACTCATTAATTCTACCATAAAATAAAATCTGATATCAACACTTATGTTTAAAAAAGAGATTGCTTTAATGAAAATACAATATATAGGATGGCGATTTTCCTCTTATTTTTTCATTTTCTTTTCCTTCCTCATTTTCGGTGAGGTTAAGTAAGATAAAAAGCCCTACATGGTGCCTCTTTCTAGTGCCCACTTGATATAAATTTTTTAATAATTAAAAAAATGGTGTGAGGGAAGTCTTTTAAACCTTACTGTTATTTTCTTTAATTTGAGCTTGTTATTGCCAGGGAGGGAGGGAACATTGGGGTCCTTTAAGTTTATAATAACGATTTATTATTCGTTGACTCAATAACTTTGGGGACTTTTATTGATTTTGGTTGGTTCATTAAACTAAGTGTCCAAATGTTTTTAACCACTAATTGTAATCTAAAGAAGGATTTTTACAACAATTTTAGGTATCATTTTTGGGGATGTACATCAATCTATCGTCCAATGTTGTACGTTATTTCTGTGTTACTTCCTATCATTTGTTACAATCTGTATAGCTATGATCACTGAACATTCCTGGTGGGACATGTAGGACTTAGATTCATCTGGTATGGGGTTGGCACATCTTACATAACTTGGATCAGTACCTGGATAGATAGGTAGATAGATAGATAGGCTGATATGTAGATAGGCTGATATGTAGATAGGCAGGCAGATAAATAGATATAATTATAGAAGATAGATATACAGAACGATAGACAGAACGATAGACAGATAGATAGACAGATATATAGAGAGATAGATAGACCGATATAAAGACAGATACATACACAGCTAGAAAGACAGATAGATATACATACAAATAGAAAAATAGACAGATAGATAGACAAATAGAATAGATAGAAAGATAGAATAGATAGAAAGATAAATAGACATATAGAATAGATAGAAAGATAGAAAGAAAGATAGAATGGATAAATGATGAAGAAGTAGATAGTTTTATTCTAACCTGGATCATAACGCAAATTCTTAGCCTCGAGCTTACTTCTCAAAACACAATTTGTCCTGAACGTAAATTAATTATTTTAAAGAGAAAACTACAAGTTAGAAATAAAATTTAAAATGATATGCCTGAAATCCATACATACATTATGTTAATGAAAGGTTAGGTACTTTTTAAAATTTAGCGTCGATGAAAATATTTGACGAGCATGTTAACTTGAATATAAAACAGCTTAGGTATGTAAAGAAAAGTAACGTTACATACATAGAGACAAAAAGAGCAAGGAGGTCTAAGGGGTGTTTTTTGGAAATTCCTTAGATTAGCAACACCCCCCCCCCCCCTCCATGACCCAATGAAAACCCTCATTTAACCCCCATTTAAAGTTATATATAATTTCACTTTGCATGTTCAACGTAAATGCGTAAAAAAAATAATTACCTTATGACAGCGACAAGAGCAATGATTAGTATGAGTAAAGCTCCGCTCATAACAGCTATGATCACGTAGGGAACATTACCAATCTAAAAATAATAAGTCTTTGATTTGTGTTGGTTTGTTGGTTAATTGTACGAAAATTTTAGTAATAGCCAGGGAGGAAGTGGACTTTTGACTGTAAATTATCAGACACCAAACTTTATTAAATAGTTTGTTTAAATTAGAAGTGTTCTATTTTTTCCTACCATTAAATTTGCAGAAGGAAAAATTTTGTGAATCATTATTGGATATTTACATCAATATAAATCTATTGTCTTATCCCTTTAGATCCCTGCAATAGATACAAAATAAATTACCAATTCTTGACTTCTTGGAACTCTTGTTTCAATAGCTGGTGCTGATTGTCTATCCTCCCTAAAATAAATATATTACAATCAATGCATATCAATATATGTCTTTTATAGCATGGCAGACATACCGACAGACTATGTTAGTTGTATACTAGATGCTCTTTAAAAAAAAATCTATAAATATAATGTATAACCAGACAACTACCTAGATCCCTTTGTTGGGGACTTTTTCGTTTACTAGCAAATATTCCCGACGCTATTGGTTGATTTTCAAAGATCCAATTGAAATTGGGGGTGGGAACACACAGTTATTTAAACCATTCCCCATCTATTGTTTTACTATTTTGTAAGGGAGTATTCACACAAAAATCAGAAGTCTATCTTAAACAGAAGACTAGAAAATCAGCTAAGTGTTATGGACTGACGGACTGCCCTAAAAGAAACTTAACAATAGCACCATATACATTTTATAAAGGCATATTTTAAATATTTGCTACATTAAGTAGACACAGCTTACTATCAAAAATGTATATCAATTAAATATTGTATTGTGTATTATTTATTATATTGTATATTTTGATTAGTCAGTATACTTTATCTAATTTCGGATCATGTATGATACGACAAAGAAAGCTGGAAAAGGGATGAGGGTTATACTAAATAACAGAGATAAGGAGGCTTAGATACTTATAATCTGAAATAGCCAAGACTTGTCAGTCAGTCAAAACGCATAATAAATAAACAAATAATGGATTAATGTTTGTTCAATTGTTTGGCCGCTTGTAGCTTAAAGATTTCAGAAAAAAAACCTTTTTCGTATTTTCGACATAATTCCAAATTTCTCTAGTTTAGAAATATTTAATTTGATAATTCTATAATATAATATACAAATTTTATTTATTTATTGATATAATCTAAAATATGGATAGATTTAGATCAAATATGTAGACAAGAGGACACTAAATATACAAATTACAATATTTACATGTATTTCTAAATACAGGGTGTCCCAAAAAATATTTTTTTTCTAATTTAAACAAAAACCTACATAGCAAAAAAGTAAATTATTGCATAGCAATATTGGCAGTTTTCCGCGGATTATAAAATGAAATATATAAAATCAATTCAAGATGGGAAAACAGGAACTAATTTTATGATTTTTATTTTACATTCTGTTTTAGTCGAAACGATACAAGATTTTTTGGTAGCCCTGAAAAACCGTTTCAATCCAGTGGAAATGGAGAGGATTCGGAGCATTAGATCAGTTCATTAAGTTTATAAGCAAAGACATTTTTGTGGAGCACTCTGTACAATATTTGAATATATATTTGGTTTTGTCATGATGCAAATTGAGCAAATGAGATCATACAAGAACAATTATGTCCACAAGTAGCGGAGCAATGGCACTACATTAACTCTAAAGTATGCATGTATGTATATGAGATTGCGAAAAGTGCATTACTTTCTAAGTGACGCACAGTCTTACATACATCATCTACAATACTTAAAATAATGTACTAAAAATATTTAGTAAAATTTAAAAATGAAAACCTAATAGTGTGCTCTTTGTTCGTAGTTATGTAAATAAACATAATACTGTGCTTATAAGATTATGGCTGTGGCCCGAACATGAAAAGTGAACTAGGAATATAGTGGGGATATAAACAATATTACTAAGACAAAATGTGATGAAATACATATAATTAGGGAGGTGTAGGACACTGGACTGTAAATCTTACTAGAACCCTTTCTCAATGGTTGGTTTTACTTCTAAACCTTTGACTTCCATATTATATAGGGATTGGGTGGTTCAAACTAGAAGTGTCCAAACTTTTCAACATCAATCAACAGTATGTACATCAATTCATTGCCTATTGTCTTATTCCTTTAGTTCCTTAAATATGATAAAAATCTAACATGTATGCATTTATTGTTATAAATTGAAAATAATAGCCATACATGAGATACAAAGATGCAAATAATTTGCGGCATGCAATGATATACAGGGATATGGTAATGGATAATAAATCAATAATTCCCCAATACTTTTCGTTTTTAATTTTAGTATTAGATATAATTGGCATGGGGGCATTAAATGGAAAGAAAAAAATTAAAAATCTTACATTAACCGTCTCTACTTCCCTGCAAGCCAAATTTCTTGTGTATATTTTATAAATTTATGGAAAATACTCTAAATTGCACTTTTTCAAACACTACATTTGCGAAAAAATATTCCAAATTGCGAAAAAAGACACACAAAACAATTTTTGCTGTCCTAAAGTACAAATGACAACTGAATTATTTAAATTTTCTGCGTTAAAAAAAACATCTTAGTCAGTTCAACCTATTAACTTCCATGTAAAAAAAACACGCCTTTTTTATTTAAAAGCTGCACTACTTCGAAGTTTATCATTCTTGTTTTATTTAAAATTTAAGGTGCAAAATAGGCAATATTGAATTGACCCCCAAAAGTTGTAAATTTTAATAAATATTTAACTATTTGCATTTCTTACTATTTATGCAATGAAAATATTAGACTTAAACTATGCAATACTTTAAATCTGTTGTCTATTTTAATTGAAATTAACGGCAATTTTACTTGTATTTAAAATGGATCATAAACAACCTTCAATTTTTGTATGCATTTTTTAGTTGAGGTTTAATTACATGAATTTATTATTACTTTGATCTTACACCAGATTATCATTAACTCTATTAAAGAGAAACTTTTAGCTAGCTAAAATAACGATTTCCGAATCCACCCCCTTTACCCTATCTTATTTTCTCTCATGGATGAAAGAACTGACCAATAAATGATGTCCATTTTAGCGACCTAACTTGACAACAATATTTCCTCTGTAATTATATCTTCGTGTAGTATATTGGTTTAATACGGTTCCACGACAAACGTAAGAGTCCCAAACGTCAGAGTGGAAAAACATCAGAGTGGACAAACGCAAGAGTCCCAAACGTCAGAGTGGGACAAACGTCAGAGTGGACAAACGCAGGATTTTTGGGACAAACGTCAGAGTGGACATTTTATAAGTAAAACGTATGAGTCTCGATTTTATAATCATTAAAGCGCTGCGGCTAGGTAGGCCAGGGTGCTGAGTGCTGCAGCCAGAGTCATTTTCTTTATGATTAGGTTAGGTTAGGTTATAGGCTAGGGGGCCGAGCGCCCGCGGCTAGGCAGGCTAGGGGGCCGAGCGCTGCGGCTAGGTAGGCCAGGGTGCTGAGTGCTGCAGCCAGAGTCATTTTCTTTATGATTAGGTTAGGTTAGGTTATAGGCTAGGGGGCCGAGCGCCCGCGGCTAGGCAGGCTAGGGGGCCTAACTGTCTATTTTTTGTCATATAATTAAAATAGCATAGACTCTGATGTTTTACTTAAGCAATGTCCACTCTGACGTTTGTCCCACTCTGACGTTTGTCCCACTCTGACGTTTGGGACTCTTGCGTTTGGGACTCTTGCGTTTGGGACTCTTGCGTTTGTCCACTCTGACGTTTGGGACTCTTACGTTTGGGGTAGGACCGTTTAATACAACATTTAGTTAGTACCCTCCCCCTCCCTAACACTTCAAAAAAAAAGATAGAAGAGGGGGGTAAATGTGTTCTAAATGAAAATATTGTGGAACCTACCTGATAATAACATCTGTACAGGTGCACGTCTCATTGTCGAATGATAAGCCTAAAATATATTTTCTGATTACAATCATATTTTAAGCGCAGCAACAGTGCAATTATAGCCTGTCCGTAAGTCCATAATAATAACTCTATTCAAATAATTATATGATTGATAAAATGCGATTCAGCTGATGATACCAATAATTAACATTAAGTTTACCAAATGTATCTTATGATTTTATGTTTTAATTTTGTAAACAGATCGTTTTTTACCTTCTAGGTTTCATTTGTGACTTATGGACGTAATTGAGCTCGTTGAAACTTTATTTTAATATAACTAAAGTACTTTTGATTTATACAGAATTTAACAAAATATATTGACGTACAGTGAAAATATAAAAAAGGTTATAAGTAAAAATGTAATTATTAAAGAGAAGTTATAACTTCGACAAATATTGTAAATGTGGTATGCGGCAGCTCTGGACCATGCAGAAACCAAGACATTATAGTGATGCTACGCACCTAGTTAAATCCTGTTATTCTACAATTATGAAGCCACCTGAAAAGATGTCAGATAACGGTACTGATTTTATCTCTCAGTTGTCCTGCAAATGGAGGGAGGGGTGTTACCCCTCCCTCTCCCATCTTAAGCACCGGAACCTTCCCCTTCAACCACCAAGTTATCAGCACCACCTCAACCCTGAGGATAAAGGATCTAAACCTGCCCCCACACAGACTGTTGTTGTCACAAGTAATCATCAAACCTTCCCTCTTTAGTACCCAGACCTACCACTCAACCCCTCTATGCTTATCTACCTATTGTGCTGCTCCATGGGCTATCCTGCCTGCCCCAGACAGGGATAGCCATCTACCTAACCATTGCAATTATCTATGTTTTACTGTATGATTTATCTTTAACCATCTTTATTCCTAATCCATATGTATTTATATTATGGTTAACTGTATTCTTAATCCCCCCCACCCTTTCCAGGGATGGGGAATCATGATTGCCCAAACTGACTATTGTATATGTATTATAATGCTTTTATGTTATGATCATTTATTCCTATCCATGTAGTTATTGTTTGTTGTATATAGCTTTAGTATCCTTTACACCTTCAATAAAGTGACAACTGAAATAGATGTTGATTCTTGTCTAGTGAATGCTAGAGAAGCGTAGCTTCTCTATAGTAAGGTGTCCACATCTGTTCACACTGCCGTAGTCTTTATTCGAACTCTGGTGTCTGCCATTTACCCTAGGCAGATACCACAACTTTGGTGACAGCTGTGTGAGATTACGGCGAACCACAAGTGTAGAGCAGACGCGCATCTGAGGCTAAGGTACTCCCAGCAGTGAATCTGGCAAAACTGACGCAAGCAACCTGAATTACCCACCCTGGACAGCAAAGTTTAACTCTGCATCCGGCAGTTGTGGAAGCGAGACAGCGAAATTTGATGAATAACCGCGAGCAGCGCTGATATCTAACGGAGAATTGAGCGCCAAAAGGGCTGAAACAGGCCTGCGGACCGGCTGAAACAAGCCAAATAAGTGTAAACGGCTGAAAATAGGCCAATTTTACTGCAAGAGATAGCAGGATCCGAACCAGTGGCGCTAGCAGGACGGGACATTCCCTGCCGCCATCAGCTGGATTTGGATAAGCGGCGCTAGCAGGACGGGACATTCCCTGCCGCCGATAGGCTGAAACACGCCACATAGCTGCAAGCGGCGCTAGCAGGACGGGACATTCCCTGCCGCCGATAGGCTGAAACATGCCACATAGCTGCAAGCTGCGAGCTAACATACGAGTGTAGTGCACCAGAACAGAGAAAAACTACGTCAACCCCGAGTATCCTGAGAGGCTACAACGCAGCCACCCATCTAGAAAACAGATATTATATCACATTTTCAGGGATTACCACCCTAGTGTGATGGCCAAACAATAGATTTATGAGCAAAGCTTGGCAAACAAATTGTTGTGTTGTGATAAATCTAAGAATAGAACAGGCTTGGATTATTGTGTATTGTGATAACAGCTAAAAATAGAACAGAGTTGGTAAACAAATCTGTTATGCAATTGTGATAAGGACAGAAATAGAAGCTAGATGTAACATAATAAAGACCCTGATATACAATCAAAACAATCTCAAGCCCACAGCACAACAACAACAATACACCCCTTATTCCAAGGGAAGGGGAGGGGCCCCTCTCCATTGAAGGCAAATACAATCAGGGTGATATAATAGATAAACCTAGGATTAAGAAGAAAAGGCCCTATTACACCAGCACACAGTTACCCCCCTCCCTCACAGGGGGAACGGACGGAGTTACCCCCGTCCCCTCACGCGCTTCCCCCTTCCTACCCACACTAGACTAAGTCCGTCTGTAGTGTGGGGCTAGCGATCGGACACACAGAGCGCCATTCACGGATAGCGCAACAGAGTGCGGAAAATATCATAAATCCAACGGACGAAGCGGACCAATGAGAGAGCGAGTTGAGGGGTGAGAGCGCGTTTTCCCCGTGTGCGCGGATTTGACGGCGCGGACGCGCGTTACAAGGACAGGAGATTCCACGCACACACACACACACACACACCCACACAGGAGAGGGGCCATTCTATAGCATACATCAGAGATATTTTTTTAGGAGAAAAACTTGCAAGCTCCTCCCTCCCTGTCTACAGTGTGATAAAGAAAACTAAACCAGTTCCTTAAACCCGCTCAGACCCTCAACATCTTCCTAGCCTGCCAACCCTACTTCAAAGCTGAATGGTTAGTGAAACAAATATATGTATATATAAATACCCAAGTGATAAATAAGGTTGTTTTTTTGTATCATGGGTACAAGTAAGTGAATACTAACCTCACCAAACAACACTGGAAACTGATATGATAACTGAACGAAAGTACGCCCACCCTGTGGACATAGCCTGACTTGCTGCCCCACACTGGGCAGTGGTGGTGTGTACCTGGACCATCGACCTTCATAGTTGTGAACTATATACAGAGGAAGCGTGATTTTTTTGAAGCAAGGAGGAAAAGCTATCTAGCTCTGGGGATATTCCTATACACGTATATATATATATATGGGCGTGTAGCCATGTATATATATAGATAACCTACCTATCCATATATCCACTAGCGGATACGCTCCTAGAGACATCTGTGATACCTAACATATTCCCTGTTACCTTTAAGCTAAGATCCGCTGGTTGCCACAGAAATCAAGAGCTATACTGGAAAGGAGAACAACTCAGGCTCAACAGTTAAACAAGACGCTGGCACCAACAGACCAACCCCCTACTACTTATCATGGGGGCGCGCCAGCCACAGAAACTCTTGAGCCAGGAGGACCGAGCCTACGGCTACGTGGACTACCACCCTAATTACACAGCTATAGTATTTATACTAGGGGTGAGCCGGCTCGAACCTCCTTGCGGTGCGGCTACTCTACTCTGCTCCTATATCTACAAGATACTGCTTCTGTTATTACTTTGGCCTACTGTGTCGAGTACAGTGAACATCAAACACATGCCAGGTCACAGACCCCTGGTCCCTGAGATGCCCTTGTCTGGAAGGGTGACTGAATGTCCGCTGCACAGCTCCTGTTCAGTTGGTGCTCAACGTACGAGAAATAGCAATACTGGACTGGGGGTTGCTGAACCTGTAGGTGTCCTCCTGGGGGTGTTGAACGATGCAACTGAGCCTAATGAGAAGGTGACAAGCTTCAGAGACTTAGTGGCCAGCCCCAAGATGGACACTACTACCAGAACTGAGATTTCAAAGGGGCCCAGCCCTAGGGCCAGTACCACCTGTTTCTGGGGTGGAAAGGTCCTCCCTGGCACTGGCCTCACCAATCTGGAGGATGGGGAGCTGTCCCAGGGGAATAGGCTCTTCACCCAGATGCCCGACGCGTACCTGGGGGTGGGGGAGCCGCCACCCAAGCCTCCCTGGGAGCCCCCAGGCATGGAACGACTGGGGACCGGCCTAAGGATGGGGACTGGTGACCTGCTGCAGTGGAAGACTTTACCCAGCACGGAGAGAGCAGGGTTGACCAGCAGCAGTGAGGCTGTTCCCCCACATTCCAAGACCAGATGCCGCTACTCTGTTGAACCACTGCACATGTCCCAGCCAAGTTCCCCCATGCTGCTGAAGATGGAGGCCCACCAGGATGCAGAGCTCCAACTAGGAAAGTCAATAAGAAGGCCACCCCTTGCCAAAACCAGAACCACCGCAGGGGCTCCCCACCAGCCGCTGACGGAGCCTGGCAGGGACGCAATACTAGCTGGCAACTCTGGCCCAACTCAGGTGGCTACCAACAGTCTGCTGACAGTCCGGAATACAGTTCAGGCTACCATCAGTATGGCATCTTCTGGGCCTTGCTGGTCCACCTGTGGGTACCTGTCCACACACTGGCCACAGGTACCCCCCAGAGATCATAGCCCCCTTTCCGACTGGCACCATCAACAGCCTTTGCTACCAACCACCTGGCATACCCAGAGGCAGGATCCCTCATGTGGAGAAGCACCTGCAGAAGCTAAGGCCGAGGCTGGCCTCGCCACCCAGGGGAGGAGAGCCGCTGTTGGATGGAAGGAACCTGTGTGTATGGGGAGGAGGCTGAATGTAACCAAGGAGCCACCACAAGCAGCCCAGCACCGCCTGACCCCTAGTAGGGGAGACCCTGTTTGTCAGCTGGTGCCCCAACTGGAGGAGGAGAGACCTGGCAGGTTGATACACCCTGGGGAAGCCGGCCTGATGGGACCCAGCTGGACGAAGGGGCGCTGCCGCTTCAACGGCCACACAGCCGCCAAGTGTAGAACCGGTTGGGACCGGGCAACGAAGAAACACCAGGCCGCCCAACAACCTGCATGCAACCAGTCTGCCACCCAGGTCCACCTGGAGGGAGATGCCCAGCCGTCACCCCAACTAGCTGCCGCCGCTGGGGCCGCGGCTACCCAGGAGTCTGTGGCTCAGATTGGGACCATGGTGGCCAGGATCAACGTGCTGGGAGGAGCGGCTGAACCCAACCGGGTTGGCCTGGACCTCAGCCGCAACCACAGGGGACCGGTGTCCGTAACCCCTGTCACCCCCAGCAAGAGCCGAGGGGCGCTACCCAGCGCCACCGGGACGGTGTACGGGGAGGCCCTGGCGGCCGCCGAGTGGGAGAGGCAAGAGGCGCTAGCCAGCGAGTCTGAGTCGCTGTATGGGACGCCAACCGGCGTCGCCACCTGGAAGGAACGAGAGGTGCTTCCCTGCACCACCAAGCTGATGTCTGGGGCGACAACCGTCGCCGCCACCTGTGAAGACTGGGGGGTGCTATCCAGCGCCCCACGCTGGTGCCTGGGGCGACAACCGTCGCCGCCACCGAGAGACCTGGACCCCTGTGAAGACTGGGGGGTGCTATCCAGCGCCCCCACACTGGTGCCTGGGGCGACAACCGTCGCCGCCACCGAGATACCTGGACCCCGGAATGAGCCCGCAGCCCCAGAGGAAGGGGTGACACCCGTCACCCCCAGCCAGCCAGAGCCCCCAGCCAGCAGGGAGAGTCCAGCTGTCCCTCACCTTCAACTGCATCCAGCTGTCTACCTCCCTCAACCAAGCCAGGGTAATTGTATTGCACTGGTGTACCAGGAAGTTTGGGCTGGGCCAAACTTGCCTGCGCCCCCTGCATCTGCCCCAGGAGCCAGGGTATCAGCCATTACCAGCCAAACTGAAGAAGCTTTGACCGCTGCCTGGGGAGTAACACAACTAGATGCGCCAAGTGCCGAGCCTAACCATAGAAGTAGAGGATCCCCAACAATTATGTCTACCCAAGATGGAGACAATGTGCCTGGACCCCTTCAGGCTAGGGGAGGAAATCCGGAGCCTTGTGCCTCCAGTCCACTAGCAGCAGTGTCCGTGGATGGGCCTGTCTCCCAGCCAACTAGAGCGGAGCCACCCTTGCAGATCCAAGACAGCCTCCGGCATAAAGGGTGGACTGTTACCTTTCCCTACCCCGCAGGTCGGATTGCCATGCACCACCCTGCCAATGTCCAGAATGAGCCTGAAGGAGGCAACGCTCCTACAGTATGCCAACCACCACCTGCCCGCGTTGACAGAGACCCTGGAAGCCGAATGAACCTGACCAGCCCCGAGGGCGAAGAAACTGCGCCTGCATCCAGTAGCCAGCCTGCCAGCAGCAAGGTGACCAACACGATGGAGACCACCAGCCCAGTGGAGAAACCTGCAGAGGTGTACACCAGGCGGCTGTTGGTCCAAGCCCCCTCATGTGCTGTGCCACCCCTGGAGGTTGCCAGGGTGGCCTCAGAGGTACACATCCAACGGCCAGAAGATCCAACAGGACCAGCTACTCCAGCAGATATAGCCGATTCCGTTAGACCTGGGGAGGGCTGGAGTCCACCACCGTCCAGCAACTGGTATCCTGGCGGACCCATTCCACAAGGACAACAAACTGAAGGGCGCAACCACTGTCGGAAGTCTGGCGGTGCAGACAACCCCTCCAGCCTTCCGAGGGGAGAGTTGTGGTATGCGGCAGCTCTGGACCATGCAGAAACCAAGACATTATAGTGATGCTACGCACCTAGTTAAATCCTGTTATTCTACAATTATGAAGCCACCTGAAAAGATGTCAGATAACGGTACTGATTTTATCTCTCAGTTGTCCTGCAAATGGAGGGAGGGGTGTTACCCCTCCCTCTCCCATCTTAAGCACCGGAACCTTCCCCTTCAACCACCAAGTTATCAGCACCACCTCAACCCTGAGGATAAAGGATCTAAACCTGCCCCCACACAGACTGTTGTTGTCACAAGTAATCATCAAACCTTCCCTCTTTAGTACCCAGACCTACCACTCAACCCCTCTATGCTTATCTACCTATTGTGCTGCTCCATGGGCTATCCTGCCTGCCCCAGACAGGGATAGCCATCTACCTAACCATTGCAATTATCTATGTTTTACTGTATGATTTATCTTTAACCATCTTTATTCCTAATCCATATGTATTTATATTATGGTTAACTGTATTCTTAATCCCCCCCACCCTTTCCAGGGATGGGGAATCATGATTGCCCAAACTGACTATTGTATATGTATTATAATGCTTTTATGTTATGATCATTTATTCCTATCCATGTAGTTATTGTTTGTTGTATATAGCTTTAGTATCCTTTACACCTTCAATAAAGTGACAACTGAAATAGATGTTGATTCTTGTCTAGTGAATGCTAGAGAAGCGTAGCTTCTCTATAGTAAGGTGTCCACATCTGTTCACACTGCCGTAGTCTTTATTCGAACTCTGGTGTCTGCCATTTACCCTAGGCAGATACCACATAAATAAGATACTACATTTTTAACGGGCACTAATATAGGTTCAGTAGTTAATGCTTTTAAGTTTACAAAGTCCGTCAATAAACTAGAAAGTTTTACCTAAAGAACATGGGACAACAGATCTGAGAGGACAGCCACATGTACAAGAATCTGTATTCCATACTCTTCCTGAAATTAAAAAAAAGATATGAATATAAGATACAAGCGGCTACGCTTCTAGGGGCCTCTTTTCTTAGTGGTGGTGGGGAGTTTTTTGGTTTCGATTATTTCTGGAGGTACCCTTCAAAAACCTAGTTATAAACATTTCCTTGACCTATAAAAAGCTTCACTGTAAAGAAGAAACATATTGAATGAGCGATTAGTGAGAATCTTCGATACAGATAGACATCCTATTACTGTTATGTAAAGTTTTATGTCTTTTTCTTTAAGTTTAATAAAAAGCCATGGTTGACTGGTAAAAATTTTAACTTTTTGTGATTTGGCCAAAATTACAAGTTTAATGTGACAAAATTATAACTTTATATAACGCGTTTTAAATCATTTTGCTAGCAATGGGAATGGGTTCGACGTTAATTCTATTTCATTTTATCTTTAATTTTAACAAGGATAATTTTTTTCACATGTAGGGAAAAAATAACTGGCAAAAGGAATGAATGTAATTGTGGATCTTATGGCAGGGGGAAATTTTCATCAATTTAGGTTGCTATTTATTGGTCAGTTCGTTAATTCAGTAGAAGGGGAGGTGATGGGGTAAAGAAAGGAAAGTTTAGCCCGCTACAAGTTTTACTATATCATATATCATGGTGCAAGATCCAAGTAACAATAAATCCATTAATATAGGGGTATGATTTTGCAAGTTTTATGAATAAAGTAGTACAAGAAACATTTTCATTCGATAGAAAAGCTAATTTAGAGAAATGTGTGTAATTAGATGTTTCAGACTAAGAAAGTCAAATTAATTTGTATATAACGTACATACGAACGAGCAACTTTTAAAGAAGTTGTGCTACAAAAAAAGCTTAACCTTTGCTGCCAGATTTAAAGATATTTCACATATTGTCACTTTTTGCCAAAAATATAAAATAACTAACTTAAACTTTGCCATTAAACACGGCCGTGCAAAAAGCGTTGATTTTCTGCCTGTTTTTTTTTTAAATGGAGATTTTCTACACTTGTTGCTTGTCCGTATGTACATATACATATGTATTTATATCCGTTAACTTTATAATCATTACAAGAAAGTACGTACGGAAATTGACATAAATTTCGTCAATATTAAGAGTGCTATAACACAATATTTCTCACTTTTTGTTTGTTTGACTCTGTGGTTTCAAAGCTTTGCTTTTTAAGATGTTTTTATCCTTGTTTTGTCTGATATTCATGTCAAAACTTTTGATATGTTCATGGTAAAAATGACACGAAAATATTGAAATCATGCCATTATTTATTTATTTTATAAATTCAATGACCATATATATGAACAAGGACAATTATGTCCGTTATATTAACAAAGATTAATAGATATATTGATTAAATGAAATAAATCTTAGATAGCTCATTCTATTTTAACCAGGTTATGTTTTAGAGCATTAAAATCCAACAAAAAATACTTTGCTTAAATACTCTGACTGACGGACTTTAACTATTATAAAGAAGCTCCGCTACTAAAAAAGATAATTATAAAAGCATAATGTACTTTTATTGCTTCCTAGTTGCTTCATTAAAATAGTAATTAAAATTTCAAATTTAGCAAGGATAATAACATCCAAAAAGATAAAGCTTAACAATTTATGCTGGAAAAACAAAAACTAGGTTTAATCACATGCTCACACTCGTTGGCTTAAAAACTAGCTGTATCCAAACTTTTCCAATACTAATTTTAGGGGTCATTCTGTGTATCATAATTGAGGGTATCTGTAAAATTACTCAAAAAACAAGATGCTAAATGAGTAGAATATGGAGAAGCTTTGCCAATAAAAACTGTTTATTAATCATTTTAATAACATTCTAATGATCAGCATATAAAACATTGATTAGCTATTCAGCTAAACTGTCCAATAGTCAATCCTTAAAAGTTGTGATAAATTCAAGTAAAATTTGAAAAACTAGAATTAGAAGCTAATTATAGTACAGTATCAACTTAGTCTAGTCTACATAAAAAGTCTACTTTAAACTCTAGATAATCTAGACTTAACAGACTTTACAGTATCTGCAGTACAGTTTATTGCTAGTTTTAATAACACAATTTTTCTTGGAAACTTCGGAATATTCCTTTAAAATTTTAAGAATTGAACTTAGAACATTGTGGTGACTTGTTATTTATTCAGAGACATGTCTAGCTTACAGCTTTGTTAACTGGTGTACATCCAATTCCGCATAATTTAAAATTCACATAGCGTTTCATTTCTGTAAAAAAGATACAATGGCTAAAATATTGTAGGGTTTATTAATGATGCCGGTAAAGCAAAGAAAAAAGGACTATTTGTTTTATTCAAATATACATTTTTAGCGATTAATAATGTGATTATGCAGAAGTGAAGGCATACTTGTTTATCAAAAGTAAGTTTTATAAAACATTTTAGAATTTTCAATGCATCGCATTTTCATGAAATATAAAACAAGGAAAATTATGTTTAACAGTAATAATATTACAACATATTAGGAATGATATGCAATGATTAAGAAGCTTTACAAAATGTCTCAGCCATATTACGTCATAGAAATGAGGAATAAGAGGAGAATTGGGAAATCTAAAAACCCCTAAAAAGGATAAATCCTCATTTAAATGACGTCACATGGCTGATTTTTGAGACACTTTGTAAAGCTTCAAAGATTTATATGAGAGGCAAGAACAGTTTTTCAAGTATGGCTTCGAAACCGATTAATATTCGCGGGAATAGAACCGGTTTTCAGACATACTGAAAAATCATGTGTTGCATCGTATTACAGAAAATTTTCCTCGAATATTAGAATAAAGATCATAAAGCAAAGTAGATATTATATAAGATAGAATTTCGGCTGCATAGATATTGTGTTTTTAACTTTCACAAAGCAGTATGACTAATGTACTGAAATTATACAGTAGTATCGCCACTTAAAATTTATAAATCAATGTCTTACAAGCATAAAGACAGGTTTTAATAAAGTTTTTCCTGGGGCATAATATAAACAAAATGCGTTTCTTGATGACTTCATAAAAACAATTTTCTTTTGTGATAATAAGCACAAGCTACTCTGAAGTCTAAAATTGTTGGCCCTTTTTTTGGTAATGTGAATGTAAATAATACTTACAAAAAATATTTTCATATTGAAAATTTAGTTTATTTTTATTTATTTTCATATTTAACTTAATATTTTTCAATATATTAAAAAAACAAGGGGAGGTGGGGTTTCTGTGCTCGACCTCGCACTTTGCGAGAAACCACCAAGTTTTCTTTAACTTTGGAAACAATCTTACTTGTTGAACTCATATTCCTAGTAAAGATGATATCTTATGAAACGTAATAAGATGACCTTACTTGAAGACTTTTTAGCTTTTTGCTCACTGTCTCATTTTCTATCTAATACGCAAATTTTCACCTAATTTATTAAAACAAAAACGTTCCAAATATTATTTCCTTGAAATTTAGGCATTTTGAAAATATTTTCCTATTATAGAGTTGAAAAATTGAAAATGTTGTAACAACATTCTTCAAAAAAACAATGGGCTAAATCCTTTAAAATTTCTAAGGCTAGCCTGTAGGAAAAATCAATTAAAGATAAAGAGGAAATTCCCCACCATTAGATTGTTATTAATATACAAGTAAAGTTTTTAAAAGCTACTCTATCAGATAACTATTAGGGAACCATATGGTTATTATGGGTGTTATTCATTAGGGAATTAAAATTTTCTTTTAATAATCAATATTAGTAAACATTGTATAAAGTAGAACAAAAATATAGATATATTTTTTAAAACTAATAATCAAATTCAAAGAACACTTTTCTTTCTACATTTCTGACGTCTTTACTCTAAATCATTGAAGTTTAATAATATCCTGTATTCTTACTGTATTATGATTTACTGTTCAACAAACTACACCCATAAATTCAGGGCAATTGAATTTCCATTTTTCAAACATAGCTTTCTTGAAAATAATTCAAGTAATCACAGACAAACAAACCTAAAATCAAATTTTGTAAATTTGCTTTTCTTATAAAAATGCTAAGAAAAAAATCTTTTAGCTGTCTATTTCTTTGTTTAATTAAAATGACAAATTTTGTAAAATCCATCATATTCAAGAATTTTTTGTCACTCAATTTCTCTTCAAATTAGAATATAAAGATGTTTTTCTTCCATTTTATTTGTCAAAATATATTCAGCCGATTTTTATGTTATTTTTAACATCGTTAATAATCAAAACAATCAAAAACAAAGAAGCTTCATCAAAGGTTTTTCTTTTTAGAGAATCTCTATATAGATACTTTATCAAAATATTATAAAATTCAAGTTGATAGAGCAGATTCATCCCTCCCTTCTACCCTTTAGTGGCGCAGTATTGATTTTTAAAGATTAATAAAGTGTTTTAATATCAGATCATAAAATTCATTGTCTGAATAAACTTTTTGAATAAAAGTGAACTGTTAGACGCCACATCAATTATCTCAAATCAAGGAAAATTCAAATATTTTTTGTTTAAATTTTGAAGCTAACTTTGTACATTATTTATTTGTATAAAATTTAGTTATTCGCGAGGCAACTTTTTTTCAGAGCATAAACCTAGATATCATATTTTTGTTCTAGACTTTATACATATGTAAAAGCCAGCTTTCCAAAACGAGAAAAAAAATCCACGAAAAGCAAAGAATTCGCATCAACATAACAACATATCTGCTTCTGATAAAGAGAAAAACTTTGCTCAAATATATATCATTCACATACACAGAGTGAAAGAAAAGTATTCTAACAAGGATGACAACATCCATAAAAGCGAAGCACTGAAACGGTAGGACAAACGGACATTAACACTTGTATAGTGTCTAAACTGAATAATCAGAATATAAAAGTATAAATCGAAGCAAAATAGTAAGTAAATTTGTTGAAAAACTGCTTTTATGGACATACTTACATTTTTAGGACTTGATTGTTTTTTGTTGTCCCAGGAATCAATATACCAAAAATCAGATCAAACGGATAATTAGATCACATAAAAATTTGTTGTTAAAAAAGTAGAAATATCAACTATTTAAATTGGACATACGGACATTCTGATAATGATTTAGAGTTGCTACGCTGCACATAGGGGCAACAAGGGGCATCAATTCACCACCCCCAAATCAAGTTTTAAACATTCTATGAGTTATATCATACCCAATGTACATCAGATTTCAAAGGAATCGTAAAAATACGCTTTTCAAGTAAGCATTCTAATGCATGGAAGTCAAGAAATGCAAAAATTTTCTTACAGAAAAAGGCATACTTTTTGTGTTTCACCAACAATTTTAAAAGTATTATAAAATCTCTTAGAATTAACGTAATTAGACAAAATAACTTTTGATGAGTCATGCATTACATATATTTTGACAGTATAAAAGAAAAAAACACAAATTGAAGAAATTAGTCCTAAATAATTCTAGTTTAAGTCAAGATTTTAGTTTATTTTTGTTTGTTTTAAAATCAACATTTAAGTAGACAGTATCAGGAAACATGTTTTCACTGGTTGCCACCGACTAAAAAAACGATATTTGATTGCCCAAAGACATATTATAATCGCCTGTACTGGTTTCATTTACCCCCCCGCGCCCCCGTAGGGGTTTTTAGCCCGTTTTCTAAAGGTGGATGCAAGAAAAGATTGTAAGAAAAAGCTTTTAAATGCGCTTTTAAAGTCAAATGTAAGATGTAATACATATAAATAAAAGACGCAAAAACATAGTTATGAGAAATATTTATTTGATCAGACTTTGAATATAAGTTGATAATGAATATTTTCAAGTTCTATTGACTAAATGATGGGGAGGGGAGGGAAGGGGGGGTGCTAAACCTAGTTCTAAACCTCTTTATGTTTGATGTTTTAATGTAACTAAATAAGCGTTTCTATGGATTATTACAAATATCAGGGATCTAAAGGGAGAAGACAAAGGTCAATAAATTGATGTACATCCCCAATGATAATACACAAAATTACCCCTTGTGTAGATCAAAGTTAGTAGTTAAAATGTTTGAACACACAACTGTAAAACTTTGGGGACTAGTGTTATAAACAGCCCAATGTCCCCTCCCTCACTGCGGAAAGGTAAAGCTAACATTCAAATAACGTAGTGTTCTTATAATCATTTTAAATATGAATTAGCAAGTAGTCTATCTGTCTGTCTATTGGTAATGCTTTGTTTTTAAGTTTTGTAGTTACATGGTCTTCATGTTTAGCGTCTTCAGTTTTATTTAGAAAGGGAGGGGACATTACACTAGTCCCCAAACTTCAAAGTTTTATAATAACGTTTTTGTATTCGTTGGCATAACAACTTTAGGAAATTTGATTGATTTTTTATTGGTTGGTTCATTAAGATGAGTATCAAAACTTTTCAACCACTAATTGTCATCTACAGACAATCAATTTTGTAAAATAATTTATTATTAAATGTATCTATATTGGGGATGTACAAGTACATACATTAATCGGTTATTGTTTTGTTCCTTAGATCCCTGGATGTTAATCTATAATACAAAGTAGCTTGATGTATGTTTGTCTGTCCGTCCGTACCAATAGATCTCGGTAACCACAACACCGATTAGATTCTACTCTTCAGGGAATATATCTACTGGTCCTTTATAACAAGCTGATTTTTTACTTTTATGACAACAAATAATGGTTTTGAATGTTAAAAATATCCTATTCATCTGATTTACTGAATACTCAGTACTTATTCTTAGTACATTAAGGTATAGTGTTATAAGCGAAGCATCTCTATAATCAAGCCCTAAAAACGTCAGTATGTCCTTAAACAGTAACATGTATTTAATCAGTTTTAATTACAATCTTTTATAGACATGCATTAATATTCAGTTCTTACACTTCACAAGTGTTAATGTTCGTTTGTCCTTCCATTTCAGAGATTCGCTTCTATGGATGTTGTCATCCTTGTTTAATTACCTCTTGGAGCAAAGCCCATAGAGGCTAGGGGCGAAGCCGCTAGTATACATATAAACAGTAAACAAGAATCATAATATCATTATAAATATAGATATTAGCTAATAAAAATCTATGTCAATAATGCCCACATTTATAATGGATTTATTATTAAGTGAAACTTGTAGCTTGTTAAAATAAGAATCCCCATCCACCCCCTTTACACCATCCTCTCCCCTTCTACTGAAATGAATTCTATGACCCCAAATTTGACACTTTGAACACTTTGATGGATAGTTAGATGGATAGGTAGATGAATACATATATCGATAGATAGATGGATGAGTAAATGGATAGACAGATGGATAGATAGATGGATAGACAGATGGATAGATAGATGGATAGATAGATGGATAGATAGATGGATGGATAGATAGATGGATAGTTGATGGATAGATAGATAAATAGTTGATGGGTAGATAGATGGATCGATAGATGGATCGATAGATGGATAGATAGATAGATAGACAGATGGATAGAAAGATGGATAGATAGATAGGTGGATAGATAGATGGATAGATAGATGGATAGATAGATGGATAGATAAATGGATAGATAGATGGATAGATAGATGGATAGATAGATGGATAGACAGATGGATAGATAGATGGATAGATAGATGGATAGATAGATGGATGAGTAAATGGATAAACAGATGGATAGATAGATGGATATATAGATGGATAGATAGATGGATAGATAGATGGATGGATAGATGGATAGTTGATGGATAGATAGATAAAAAGTTGATGGATAGATAGATGGATCGATAGATGGATAGATAGATAGATAGACAGATGGATAGAAAGATGGATAGATAGATAGATGGATAGATAGATGGATAGATAGATGGATAGATAGATGGATAGACAGATGGATAGATAGATGGATAGATAGATGGATAGATAGATGATGAGTAAATGGATAGACAGATGGATAGATAGATGGATAGACAGATGGATAGATAGATGGTTAGATAGATGGATAGATAGATGGATGGATAGATGGATAGATAGATAAATAGTTGATGGATAGATAGATGGATCGATAGATGGATAGATAGATAGATAGACAGATGGATAGAAAGATGGATAGATAGAAGGATAGATAGATGGATAGATAGATGGATAGATAGATGGATAGATAGATGGATAGACAGATGGATAGATAGATGGATATATAGATGGATAGATAGATGGATAGATAGATGAATAGATAGACGGATGGATAGAGAGATTAATAGATAGATGGATAGGGTAAAGGGGGGCTATTTTCGTGGGGTGTTATTCCGGTAATTTTCTATCTACCTTCATTAAATGACCTTTATCTCCATGTTCCTTTCAAATGACAGAAAAAAACATAAAAGCAAATTTGTTCGTTGTTAAGTTGCCTACAAAAAAGTATAAAATTTTTGTGGGATGAATTTTAAGGGTACTAAATAATTAAATCCCCTTTTTGCTTGATTTGCCCCAATGTGCGCTGTCTAAATCGTACTTAACCACTACAGGAATCATCATGCAAAGTTTGAAAGCAATAGGACATTTCTAACATGCCTAAATTAACGAATAAAAGCTATCTATCTCGGACGGACAGACGGACGTACGGACGGACGTACGGACCGACCCTAATTATAGAAAAGCTTCGCTTTTAAAAAGGAATTAGTAAAAATAATTGACATAAGCGAAGAGTGCAGAAGGGGGTTGTAAGGTTGAAATTGGAATTAAAAAGGCTTGACTTCCTATTTTTCATTCCCTTAAGGTATACAACCACCTGGCAAAAGCCTGTGCACACCCACCATTGCATTGGTGATGTATGTGTGTCTTTGAGTTAATTTTCAGGAAAGCTAGTATTATTTAAAGGCAGGGTTTAAGCTAGTCTTTAACAAAAATTATATTCAGGAAGGGGTAAAAGAGGTGTTTAGTGTTTACCCCCTTCAAACTTTGTAATCCCTCATTTAAACCACATGAAAATTTATATAAAAAACATTAGATTTTTCCGTCAAACCTTCAAAAAAAAAACGCATCATTCCATCCCCCTCAAAATAAAAAAGCCTGGACATCACTGAGTTTATCTATTCTATTTTTACAATATTTATCTAAATCTTTGATCTACATAGCAGAAGGAAATTTTAGATCAAAGAAATCCTCAAAATCTTTTCTCAAAAGAAAAAAATCTGCGAGAGAAAAAAAGATTTACTTGGTCTGCTTTTTCAAAGCGAAGCTTTACCTTAACTTTTACCATCAAAATACAAGACCGCTTATCAAATTGTAAGCTCAGCTTCGTGTTCTTTATTTTACAAGAAATCAAGAACAAAAAATGAAGATATTTATAAGCTCATTAAGTTTAGAAATTATTAAGACAAAAAGTGTTATTCAGATTTAATCACTTTCAAGAGAAATTAAAACATGAGTAGAGTAGGTCAATGTTGACAGATTACCGACTGATTTACAGGAAAAGATTGTTAATTGACCTCAATTGAGAGACATGCGACAACAATGTTGATATAAATACCTTCTAATTAAAAACAAGGATAAATATTAACATGACAAGAAAAGCTAGGAACACGAACTCTAAAAGCTGTTAGCTTCAAACGGCTAAGCGTTATAAGGAGGCCTATAAATAATCTATAATAGCTAAGAAGCAATGATGCAAAGAGAAAACGCGTAAAATAAGTATTTTTCGCGCATTTATGTGCACTGCAAGATAACTGTGAATTATTGAATATTAACTTTTTCAGTTTATTGGAGCCTTCTTTGTAGGCCTCATTTTAAAATTTTGTTCCACCGTTTGGCCGTTAGCTCCATTTAAGGTCCTTACAATTTTGGAGATAATCATTTCCAGGAAAATTTTATCGTGAACTCCACTAGATCAAAAAGATGGACTAACATATACGATTTATAGATTAGCTGTACTGCTAAAAAATGCAAGTCTACGCCGATATTCCTGCCATAAAGATATGATCATATGATTAATACTCATTTGAGCTTTAGTGCTTATATTATGTCATCATATTTTTAGGTACTCGGTTTAAGTTGAAATGCTAGTTGTTAAATTCATTACTATGATTAAAGTCAACCTTTGCCATTACAGATCTATATAAAAATAATTGTTTTAGCATGTCAACAGAATTTCTTCTAGTTTAACACGGGATAATTCTGCTAACTAGTGAGATTAGTTCATTATCTGAGATAACATCTTATTAAATATTACAGCGTCTTAGACTCAGCGACTTTACATTTTTGATGATTTTAATCAATAAATCAGTATTTGGTAGTGCAACTACTTTATAATTATGACGTGTTCGTTCGTACCTTCAGACGTTAAATTAAGCTTAGAATGAGCAACTCACTTAAGAGCAGTATATTTATCTTTGATCTTTGATTTATATATTCTTTTTAATTTTAGCAAGAATTCTAAAAAGGAAACAGAAAAAATTCATAAAAGTTTTATTAAAAAAGCTTGCTATTTTAAAGTAACACTATGCATTGCACTTATTATAAACGTTGTGGAATTCAAATGCAATATTTCGCTGGTTCCAGAGACTTTATCATATATCATACTTAGGTATGTCATAAGATATATAACTTGTTGCGATTCTACATTACAATATGTCCCTAAAACCCGCCGCATGTCTGGACTTCATTATCAAAGACGTCACAATTTTAATTACACCAGATAAGTCAATTCAACATTTTTAGATCATATCTAACCTTTGCAAATAATGTTTATTTGTAGCGCAGCTACTCCATAATAGAAATACATAGACTTCAATTATTAGAACAGCATTTTTCCTTAATTTTTAATGGTATTAAAACCAAACTCAGATATCAGATTAAAATCTCTAGATTAAACTTAAACTTGTAAAACGGTAAAAGGATCAAAGATTCGATCGTTAGACCTTCATACCATATTTTTATGTTTTGAAATTGGGTTTTTAGTCCCTGTGGGAAGCTAAACCTGCAGGGCACTTGCTCTAATGCCCAAACCCTTACTTTACCTAACCTAAACTAATTAGCTACCAAAATACATTATTTCGAAAGTTTATGGAAGGGGTCGTTAGTTGACTTTTTTAACTGGTTAAACCATAAATAAACTGAATACCTGAATCTTTACAGCTTTTGGCAGCATCAACATCCTGGCACATACAGCTACACGAGTCTATTTTAAACTCTTTCCCGGGGCCACACTGCTTCTGAAATTATTTGTTCTTGTCATAATTAGAGTAAAACACTAGAGAGGGAAAGGGTTAAAAACTGTATGTCCTCATCCCAGTGACCTTGTAACGCTTTTAATTGGGTCTTAGTGTTGGGAATATTAAGTAACAAAAAATAATTTGCTAGCAGACGAAAAAGGTCCTTGGAAAAGCTAGGCAGGTAGTTCTCTGTCTTGTCATAGTATACTCTTTAAATATGTGACATAAGCAATTTGCCAAAAAAACAGTAAACTGCAATAAAGTAAAAAAGGGAAAATCTTGTAAAACGTTCAGGAAATGTAATCTTTAAATAGTGCACCATTTTACTCGTAACAAGATCATTTTTATAATTTATTTCTGTGTAGCACTTTTTAAACTAAAAATGTAAGATTTAAAAAGGCAAAAACAAACTAAATGAGAGTACAAATAAAAAGCATATGAATAAAGAAAGTTGAAATCTTTCAAAAGCATATAAAGAAGTATTGTGCATAAGAAGTACATTAGTGCAGAAACCCAGGGAAATAGGAATATGATATGGGCATTAAATTGAAAATCCTGAGGTGGATTCTTTAAAAAGTTTGCTCCACTAATCGCTTAGTGGGGCAAAATTGTTTTCGTGAAAAATCCTCCAAAGTCACATAAAAAATACAAAAAAAATCTTATTTTAATAACCCTTCTATGATTTTAAATTTTTTGTAGATTTTTGATGTTTTGGAGGTTTTTCACGAAAACAATTTTGCCATGAAAATCGATTAGTTGGGCGATTTTTTAAAAAGAATTCACCTCTGGTAAGAATAAGCCTATGAATCTTATGAATGTTAAATTTCCAGTTTTCTATGTCAGATAAGGTTATATTGGTTACTAGGTAGCCCTGAAGGGTTAGGACACTGCAGGTATAGGCACTTCCTGTATTAAATATATAGGCACTCTAATTTTTATTTTATTTGCTAAAGGCCTTAAATTATTATCAGTCATTGCTTTTGCTTAGATCCTACGAATAAATATTCCAATCCATTGTCCTATCCCTGTATTCAAGAAAGAAACTACTTAAACACTACCTGTCCCCTTGAGCAATAAAACTTTTACCCTTCGTTTTTTTTGATCTCTTCCTAATCTTGATGTTTGATAACAAAGATTAACTCAACTAGAGATTAGAGTACGGGTAGTCGATATAAATTATAGATCAAAAGCCTATATTTTTGCCTGCAATTTTCCGTACATAAAAAATACTTTTCTCATTACATACTGTAAATTTTTAAATCTATGTAATATGCATATGATATTTAACTGTGATTAGGATGATGTTGGCCATGTAAATACGTCTATTCAAAGCATCATGTATTGTATGCAATTTTATAATAAATTTTAAAAATATCTAGTTTCAGACTGTCTAATTTGGCGAGCTTTGCTTTTATATGATTGTTATTATCTTTGTTTATCTTTTAAACATAAGGTAAGGAACAATGGAAAGATTGATCTAACAAGTTATATCTATTAAGTAGACATAAATAAGGGGTCAAAGATTTGAAAATATAAAGAAAGAAATCAAATGATAAAAACTTTTGATGTCTATAGCAATCAAGCGGATTCCCAAAACATATAAAACAGTATAATTACAACTCATTATTAGGTCAACTGAAGACAAAACTTTACTGTAATTTCTAGATATATTGGGGCTATGAAAACATATGATATCTGTTGTCTGTCTATAACTATTTACAACAACAATTGATTCCAAATACAAGAAAATAAACAAGGACGAGAGAAATCATAATAACGCGAGCATAAAATCATAAGAAAATTTTACAGTAGACTGAAATACAGTAAAAATAGAGAACGAAATATTCAGTAAATGTATGAAAACTATGTATTTGATATGTTATACGTGTATTTTAATATAATTTGGTTTGTTGAATTATTTTTGAATTCTTTTAGAAAAACTGCAAAGAGACTGTGTAATACCTAGAGAATTACAGTTTGACAGACATATTAATAAAACTATTGAGTATCTGTCCTGCTAACAAAAGATATATAAAATGCCAATTAAATGATTTAGTATTGTTTTCTGTTTCTCTGGGTGTTTATTCATTTCCGCGCATATATTAATTTATTAAATAATCAGATCCGAAAATTGTTACAACAGCACAAACTGTCCCATACCTTTGATTTCAAGTAAAGCATTGTAATTATTAGTTCAGGTGAAAATATGCTAAACTGAATGCACACCTTTCAATCTCTGTGTGTCTGTCAATCAAGGAAGTTAGAATACAAAGTCTGCAAAAATAGCAGGAATTAAGGGATAGAAAAAATATTTGAGCATCTTTTCTATTATTAGGTTAAATCTGTGTATCACCTTTACATTAAATTATCAGCTTTTGTGTATCAGCTGTCAAAACTGTTGGCTTAATATCAATATGCAATTTCAAGGGTTTAAGTCAACTATATGGCTTTTATCAAAGTGGTCATTGATAAAATAATTCAACATATCGATAGTTTAAGGGCTGTGACAATTTATCAACGTAAATCAATATAATAATACTTTTTATAACAATGTGATTCCGCACTTTATTAACAAAAAAAACTTTTCCCTATAACACTGAAAGAAATATCTAAAATGATGAGGGAATTTTTCTATACAAATGAGTTCTTATTAGTAGCGAAGCTACTCTTTATTATATTAAAAAGATAGTCCTTAAATTTGTAAGGGAGGATAAGCGCATTAGAATATAAATTATGCTGGTACTCAAAGCTTTATAGAAATAAAAATACCTAAACAATTTGTGTACTTTTTAAAATACAATCTTTCAAACCAAAATTTTAAAAACACAGATGTGGTAAAACTGTTTATTATCATTTGGTATGGCCAATAATGATAGTCAACTTAATTAGCACAGACTAATCTCAATTATAGAGTAGCTGCTATGCCATGCCATTGCATTGGAATAAATGTTATCCTTGTTAAATATTAGTTTAACAAAAGCTGAACACAGCAAATCATATATTGTAACATTAAGGATGTGCATTCACTTCCGCACATGTATCACAATTTTAGTAGCGAAGCTACTTTATAATTCCAAATGTCCGTCCGTCCGTCTGTCCATAATTAATGGAAATGTGGGAAACGTGATTTTCTTGGCTCCTATTCAAGATAAACAGCTGAAATTTTTAGTGAAGATTTCTATGTCATATACCCATCTAATCTAAACATTGTTTTGTCCATCTGTCTGTTGTTTGGGGTGCTAGATCGATTTCTAGATTTTCAAGTTTTCTTAATCTTTGCAACTCCTTTTCAAGATAGAGAGCTGAAATTTTTAGAGATTAATCAATTTTATATTCTACATACATCACCGAGTTTCATTCAGATTTGTGTATTAATAACGATGCTAGATCGATTCCTAGATTTTTAAGCTTTCGTGATTTAAAAAGTTTCGTGATTTCTCTATTTTATCAAGTTTAATGATTTTTGTATGACATTGCTCTATAGTACATTTTTTCCAGAGATCCGTTCATAATTTTTGAGCTTCGCTACTTATGGATGTTGTCATCCTTGTTGATTGTATAATCCCAAATTCCTTTTTATTATGCTTGTTCTACACTTATCATTAAACACTCCAACTTTCGCTATTGTGTGATTTTAGAAATATAAAACACTAAGCGGATTTGAATGCACATAAACTTTTAAGGGATATTGTTTAGTGTGGTATTTATAAAAGCTTATATACTGATAACATTTAGAAATAGATCCATCTATCTATCTAAATATATGAAATCTGTCTTTTTGTCTGATTGTCTGTCTGTCTCTCTATCTGTCCATCTGTCTGTCTGTCTATCTATCTATCTATCTATCTATCTAACCTCCATGATTTCTAGCTGATCTGTCTATCTGTCTGTTTGTCTGTCTGTCTGTCTGTCTGTCTGTCTGTCTGTCTGTCTGTCTGTTTGTCTGTCTGTCTTTCTGTCTGTCTTTCTACCTATTCTTCAAGACAGTTACAATAACATTCTTCATCCTCCATAATTTTCAGTTGATGACATTGTTTGTCTGTCTGTCTGTCTGTCTGTCTGTCTATCTATCTATCTGTCTACCTGTTCTTCAAGACAGTTACAATGGCATTTTTCATCCTCCATGATTTCTAGCTGAGGTCATTGTTTTTCTGTCAGTCTGTCTGTCTGTCTGTCTATCTATCTATCTGTCTACCTGTTCTTCAAGACAGTTACAATGGCATTCTTCATCCTCCATGATTTCTAGCTG
Organism: Acartia tonsa; assembly: GCF_053477335.1. Lineage (NCBI taxonomy): Eukaryota > Metazoa > Arthropoda > Copepoda > Calanoida > Acartiidae > Acartia > Acartia tonsa. The sequence continues at coordinate 26,474,706 of NC_137266.1, read as the reverse complement.
ATGTCATTATTTGTCTGTCTGTCTGTCTGGATGGATGGATGGATGGATGGATGGATGGATGGGTGGCTGGCTGGCTGTCTATCTATCTATCTATCTGTCTACCTGTTCTTCAAGACAGTTACAATGACATTCTTCATCCTCCATGATTTCTAGCTGATGACATTGTTTGTCGCAAATTCCACTCTCCACTCCACAACTAAAAACAATTTCATTACGATTTGTAATCTTCGCTAGCTATGAACACTGTTGTTCTTGTTTCAAATGGTTATATGTTTTAAAAAGAATAGATACAATTGTATTTTATGTCAGCAAAAACCTCCATGGCTCACTTGTATTTTGCTCTAAATCTTTAATACAAAGCAGAACAGTGTCTATTCATCCGTCCGTCTGTCTGTCTGAAACTTAGGATCTCGTTAACCGATTAAACTCTAAAAATATATATACCTTCCAATAATGACAGGAACAATTCTTTTCCTCTGTTTGGTCGGTACACAACTCTGTGACGTTGAACTGCAAGCACCTCCGCATTTTTGCACTAAAACAATAAATAGCAAGACATATCAAAGGACAACTTTTAAGGACGTGTCCGAGAGTATATTGGTCGTAATAGAGCTTTTTAGAATTGTCCTATTGATTTAAAATCTTGTAATATTTCTAAAATTTAGAACGTCTAATATTTGAGTATGCTTATGTTTAGCTATTATGATACCATGGTTCGCCATGAAAGACTTACAAAGGGTTAGGAACTGTGTTATAAATGAAAATTCTTAGATCGACTCAATGTACAAATGCACTAAAATCATATGAAAGACAGGCAAAACGAATTATAGAGCAGATACGCCTTCTAATATAAATCAGACAATTGTAGGCAGTTGTTCCCAAGACTAACAGACAAAGCAACCTATAGAGTAGACACACTGTGTAATTCAATGTTGACAACATAGACACAGAGAAAACTGTCCCGAATTTGTATTAATTTTGAGGAACAAGACTCCAGTTACGTCATATTTTTCTTTCCCGAAAAAGGGAAGGGGGGAAAAAAAAGGGAAGGGGGGAAGAAAAAAGAGATGGGAGAAAAGGGGGTTTTCCCCATCTCTTTTGAAGAGATTTTCTTCCCCCCTTCCCTTTTTCGGAAAAGAAAAATATGACGACACTAAGTCTTGTTCCTCAAAATTAATACAAATTCGGGACAGTTTTCTGTGTGTCATAATTTAGGTTTATTCTTTAGATGGAAATTAAATATAAAGTTATAAAAGAAAGTAAAACTCATGCTACGCCCATGCGAGATGATAAGGGGTTAAAAGGTTAATTAAAGTAAAAAAAGTTCACAGGAAAGGATCGGGTTTAATAAAGAACAAAATGTAGCACAGGACTCACCATTCATATACTTAAATGGAAACAATTACTTTTGAAAGACATTTTCGGGTAGGGGGAAGGAGGGGTTATTATTTAGTTCTACATATGTTGGGAAAGGTGTAAGAGAGTGATCAAAATAGCCTAAAACCTGAAAAAAGTCAAAATAGAAACATGCATAGAACTAGATCCTTTGTAATATAGGAATTTATTAATTTTTCTGTTTTATATAAAAATTATCTCATTTTTTAAACAGGTTAAAAGATCAAAGCATAATAGATAGTTGGCGACACTTCTTAACTCTTCATATTTTCATTTTAATTGAAAAGGATTTGAAATCTTCAGAGAGGGAAGGAACACGTTCTGGCATTTGTTGGCTTTAACAGTTTATCCAAACTTTTCAACCAATAATCTACTAAAGTTGTAATATTTCTAAAAATTATTTAGATTACTTGAATTTATTGTCCATTGTTCCATCCCTTATGATCCCAGAAGATCTAAAATTTGCATTTAATCGCTTAATCCAATAAGAATATGAAAGTGAAATACAATTATTGCAAGTTATTTTTTTGAGCGTAGCTTCTATACAAGTTTAATCTATGAAATATTTGTTAATCTTCGATTTAAATTGATTGAACCAACTTCAGAATTATAAATAACAATCATTATAATGTTTGATTTATATTTTTTCTTTGAGTTTTTATTACTAGTTTTTGCAACACTAAATTTATGAAAAAATGATTTTTTTCGCATATTTTAGGTTAGGTTAGCCTATGTAATGTTTAGAAGAGCCCTACGGTCCATTTGAGGTAAGAGTGAAAGCACCAAATTTTATTTAATGCATAAAGCATAAAGTAACTTAATCCCACTGAAATAAATGGCGCCAATCAGCCTACATGTGTCAAAAGATCAGGGATAAATGGACACAAATGCACACAAAAAAAAACCACGTCTACGATTTTGTCAGGGAGTAAGACGGGGCATAGAATCGTAATCTAAACTGGTACCCAAAGTTTTATAAACAAGTTATATTATTAGTTGGCCTTGTAACTTTGGATATTTTATTAATGGTTTAAACTTTAAAGTATTAGGACTTAACACAATTATTTTTAGTCTTTAGAAGAGATATTTTTGTCTATTATAATTAATTACGTACACCTCCATTGTCTTATCCTTTATAAACCCTGAACCTTGTTTACAATGACTTTATTCTTATACCTGCCTTATATGGAAAACAAAATTAAGTGCATTTATAATCTTTGATTCAATAATTCCAATTTAGAAATATAATCCTCTAAAAAAAGGTGTTTATTTAAAAGCGCTTGTTTTCGGGGAGGCAATGATTTCTAATATTGTGACTTAAAGGAGGACGAAATTGATGGGAATGCAAATTGGGACAAATTTCGCAAAATTAAAGGGTTGGCTGTCTTCAGGGGCGCTTTGTACCATAGATTTGCTACTTAATCAACTTAACTAACTTATAAGGACACCATATAAAGACGATTGCTTTTGTGACAAACAAAGAAGTAACAAGGAATATCAGATTATGTGTCCTTGATAAAAAGCATAGCTATTCTATGATTATGATCTTCCGTACGTCCGCCTGACACAAAATACTCAGTTACTAAACAATAAAACTCTTTAGCTTTATGAAGTTTCTTATTGTACCATATTTTACTTCTTTTTTTCCTCTAAAATATAGCTGGTTGTTTCTTATGGACAAAATTGTTTGAGAAAATATATATTTATGGATGTACTCATCCTTGTTTGTTTTTAAAAATCATTTTTTGGGATCCTATTTCATTTATAAAAGAGCTTGTTAGGCCTTTAGAATGTTTAGATTTTTTAAGATTAATATTTTTCAGATGAAAAAGGGCATAAAACGTTATTAAATAGAACTATATTTAGTTATCCATAAGTAGCGAAGCGATAAAAAAAGTATGTCCAACTGTCTGAAGCTTAAGGTCTTGGTAACAGATCTACAGTATTGATGTATATACAGGTAATTTTAATTGGAAAATAAAGTTATTCAACCCTTTCTCTCTCTAGTGCTTTATTCTAATGTCTCGGTAACCGCTTAGGCTCTACTCTTCAGGGAATAAAGCTACTGGTCCTGCGGTGGTTTTCAGCTATTTCTTGGGAATGTTGGACAACCCACCTCACAAAAAATAAAAATATCCCCTCCTCCCCTCATAAAAATTTAATAAAAAATTAATCTGGTTGGGGTAACCACCAACACACTATAGGACGAAGCCCAACTGAAAAAAGTTTTCTTCCCCCCCCCCCCATCCTCTCCCAAATTTTAAATAATTTTCTTAATTATTGGACCTATTGAAAATTTATATGAGTGACTCGAACGGACTGACGGAAAGACATAACTTACTAAGTACCTGCGCTACTAACAAAAGTATAATATAAGAAAGAAAGAAGTGGTTAGATGTTAAATTAATTACCTGATATATAGAGAGGCGTCATGGTTTCCACTGTTAAATTCCCGGGAGGGTCTAGCCTGAAATATTTATACAAGGTTATATCCTGTTGAACTTTAAACCTGGTATTATATCGAAATTAGCATAGAATTTCAATGGTTAACATTGGCTCTATGCCCTATGGCTAATAAATTATCATCTAGAGGCTATCCCACCCCCCTAGAAGCCACTAGAGTTTCTTTTGGAGTGTGGAGGGGGACAAGTTGACCCCTGTCTATTTTTTAACTTTAGTTTTTAAAAATTTTGTTGGATGGGCATTTTTTCCAGAATATATTTTCACTTGGGAGTGTGGTGGAACCCTCCCCTATAAAGTAATAAAACTTTCCTGAACCATTGATAAGCTGCATTGTAAAGGAGAACCATATCGGTTCAGTTGTTAGCGAAATTCTTCAGTACAGATAGCCAGATAGACATTCTGGTACTTTTTATAAGCATAAAGCTAGTTTCTTTGTTATTTAAGTCAACATTCTGTAAAACTCTAGTAGTATATTTATTCTAAAATCCTAGATCGATAATAAAGAAAAATCCACGAACAAAAAAAACAAAAAACATTCGACATTACAGTAGACATTGGTAAAATAGTAAGCCTATTTAATACATGTCTAGGTAATAGATATTATAAGATAGATATATAGTCATTATCAGAATAACATTCAGTATTATAAAAGTATTCATTATGATATTTATATACATATTATTATCCCTTTAAAATAATAGAAGGTTTTTTTGTTTGTCTATCTTACTAACCACTGAACCGATTGAGATATTCTTATTTAAAGTAGCTGCGCTACTATAAGTGTATTATTCTTGTTTTATATCTAATGGTTAGCCTAGATATAAATGCCTATTACATTTACACAAATACACACACACACACACACACATACAGGGTGAGTCAGAAAAAACTGAGTTTTCCGATTTTCTGATAGAACCAAAAGGAATATGGAAAAAACAATTATAGGTTCTTGTTCTCTATAAAAATATACATTAAACTTAGAAAAGGTGTTTTTGAATATCTCTGAAAACAACGGCGCTTTTTAGAGCATAAAGATTTCAAAAAGTGTGTGTGATGACTTTTTTGGCCATTATTTTGTACTTTTTAGGTAGATTTATTAATAATAAAAAATGTCTACCATTCTAAAAAGGTAAACAAACATATTTTTTGATAATTAAAATTTTTATTCAACAGATTGTAAATATTTAACATCTTAAAAATACAACTTATTTAAATTAAATTATCACATTATAAATCAAGCGTTTTGTTGTAATCTATTGTTAAGATTTAACCACCCCATGACTGGAAAACCAGCTCATGACCGGAAATATTTCATCTTGTTACCTAAGTTCCTCCCCTTTCCCCCTGAATTTCCTCTATATTTGGTGCAAGACTGGATTTAATCTCCAATATATCTGCCCCCTTTTGACAAATTATGCTTGTGTGTTATAATCCATCTTAATAAATTCATTTAAATAGAGTAGGGTTTCTAAAAGGCATTTATATTTCAAAAATTCAAACCTTGATAACTTTTTTATCTTAAGAGATTTTTTTGTCAAATAAAAAGGTTTTTTTTCTTTTAACTATAAGCTACGTTATTATAGAAGATTCTTTTAAACCACATGCATCACAATCAAGAAATATGAAAAAATGACAAATTGCAGTATTCTAAAAATGCTTTTGAGAGGAGCCAAAAAGCATTTCACCTTTAAAACTCATTAAAGTACTTTTCTTAGATCTTTTTTAAAATAAATATTGAAATTTCAAGATTTTTTTATACAAAATAGATGAATTATTTTAATTTTTCTTGATCAACATTTTTCACACAAGGCATTTTTTGACACCATACACCTATCATAGAGGCCACATTTTTAGAGATAATGAAAAACACCTTTTACAAGTTTGATGTGGTTTTGTATAGAGAACAAGGACATATAATTATTTTTTCTGTATTCCTTCTGGTTGTTTATGAAAATCGAAAAACTCAGTTTTTTCTGACTCACCCTGTACATACATACTAAATAAGGTTATCAATTTATGCTAACATGCTACTTCCTGGCATAAACACACACACACACACACAAATTATAATTGTACTCTGGACATAGAAGGAATACAGAGATGGTCAAGTTTAAAAAGTACAAAATTACAGTCTTAATGACATGAAAATTAGGTATACTCATCTATCTAATTAAATGCTTTTAAGTGGTATAAACACAAACCCATTTAAAGAGTAGCTGTACTCCAAAAAAGTGTCCTAAAGTTTTAGACCAGCTGCTCTGCTAAAAACACATAGCACACATGAATTCATTTTTAATTAAAATTAAATTATACTATTCAAAAAATAAGGGAGTCATCACATTTTAACAAAATTATACAAAAAACATAATATAATTCTAGGAAGATAATTAAATTGATGGAAAACTAAATTAACAAGGATGACAACATCCATAAGTATCAAAGCTCATAAAATAGCCATATCTAAACAGTCTAGAATAGCATATGATATATAGTGTAGACACAAATAAAGTCTTAATAGTCAAGTAAATCTTTACTAGTAAAATCAGACATCTATTACTACTAGCAGCCAAGAAAACTACTTTTCCTCCAAATAAATGGATAAACAGACAGACATATGGAGCTACAAAATAACTTTGCTACTAATTAGTTGAATTTAAATTGATGAATATATGTATATCAAATTATTTATGCTAATTTAATTTTGTTTTAATAGGTTTTGTTTTTGTGTCATATATGTATAAAAATTTTAATTTTGCACCTCTTTAATGAAATGTGAATTAAATTAGTAAAACGCCAAATTGCAGCAAAACTTTTTTAAGAAATTAGTCAAAGAACTGATGAAAGGGCACCAGTTAGAGTTAAATAGTTAAAAATGTAAGCAAGGTCGAAAATGCCAATAATAGCGTTGCTTTTTGTAACCATGTTCAAAGAAAGATAGTTGATAAGATAGAGATAGATGTATAAAATGAAACATAGGTCTTGTTATTATTACAGACAGACATCAATGAAGTGTGTTTTAAATGATTTATTTTTCTTATTAAACAAATCATAGACAAATTAAATATGATAATATTACATATTATAAACATATTTATATATATACATGTTAAAACATAATGTTATATTTTGATTTATATTGATTTCATATTACTTTTTTTAAAACAATGGAGATCGGACGTTATCTAACAGCTAAAATACTTTGTATTGTCCTTATATCCTAAAACAAAATCTATAAAATTAGTTACTAAACTGTAATTTAATCCGATGGAATTAAGTAGTTTTATGGTAAATTGTGCTAACAGTAAAGTTTGAGAGAAAAAGTTATCCTCATTCCATCTTATAATACATTCTTCCTTGCTTGCTTTTAAAGCCCTATCTTTTGCTATCAGTATAAGTAAAGTTATTTGTGTGAAGTCATCCCCTTTAAAACAATCATAATAAATATTAAATAAATAAAAATTTTCTTTTAGAAAGATAAATTCAGGACATTCATTATTATATATTTTATCCAAAAATGTGGCCATACAGTGAGCAAAATATTTTGCAAACTTGCATTCAAAAATTGCATGCTCACTGTCATTTATAACTTTGCATGATTTGCATAAATTGCTTTCAATAATATTCCATTTAAAAAGTTTGTTAGAGCTAACTAATGTACGAGTAAATTGTTCAAAAAGAAAACTCTTAAAATACATAGTTATGGGCAAGTTAAGTATTATATTAAAACTATATTTAAAACTTTCCATGTCTGGGAACCATTTTTTGTCAATTTTTCGTGAATTCAAAGAAGGATGTGCTGACCAAATCTTTTTCTTGTGCATTTGCTTAAAATAAAGGGCAAAAATGGAAGGAGAATTAAATGACATTGTCATAATAGTTTTATTTGAGTTTTTGCTTTGTTTTGAAGAAATACATTCTAAAGTATTAAACTCAAATTCATTTGATATATTTTTAATTATTTTTGCTATTTTCTCATATAATTGGTTATGTCCAGACAAGGTTTGCATTAAATTTTCGTTTATAATAGGAAGATAGAGAAATTTATGTTTAATTGGCATGCATTTAATAATTGATGCTAATGTAACAATATTAGAGTTAGTGAGTATTCTATTTTCTGCGTTAGTAAATTTAATATCTTTAGACCAATAAGATGTTGAGATAGTTGAGTTAAGAAATGTTAAAGGCTTCTTTTCCAATTCTTCCATAAAAACACATAGTTTTCTGAAGTTTTTTTTATCCTGCATTGGATATAGCAAATCGAATTTTGTTCTGTACTTTCTAATAGTCTTAGAGCCAAAATTTTTAGTTATGGAAGAAATTGGAACATGCTTGTTTGCAAGAATTATAGCTAGATTTGATTTTGGGTACTTCTCAGCATGTTTTAATACATTAAAAAAACTAGTTAACCAGATTGAAAAGCTCTGTTGTTCTGGTAACAGCATATTAAGTCCCCCATCAATAAAATCTAACTCTATTCTTTTTTTAGCTACTTTAAATCTATAGCCAGAAGGACTTGACCAAAGAAATTTAGATGTATGTTTCCAAATTTGTTTGTTCATTGCTTCATTTGGACTATAAATTCTATAAATATGAAATGCTAATGAATTCATGAAAGCAAGGCAAACATTTCTTCTTTTAAATATGTTTGATCCATATTTGAAAGATATCTGTCGAGAACGGTTTGAAAACTTTTCTAATAATTCCTTGTATGTTAATTCATATGCATTTTTAAAGTCAAAGGAAAGATATACGCCTAAATGTTTTACATGGCTACAGGGTGCACCCAAAATATTAAGGTTTGCAGGGCTATTTCCATAAACGAGTATTTTTGTCTTTTTAAAATTGACTTCTATATTTACTGTTGATTTTAATTTTTTAAGAACATTAGAAATGGTGTGAACATCATTTTCTGACTTTAATTTGAGACCTTTGAAACCATCATCTGCGAAAAATATTGCTGGAAGATTTTGCTTGTTTATTTTTAGCATTAAATGAGATAGCAGATTGCTATTCAAACATGAAAAAAATAAATGGTTATATATAACAAATTTATTAGCGCTGCTTGGTGCTCCTTGTGCAAAACCTAATTTTATTTCACGTACTTTGGAAACATAATTATCTACGACTACCCTAAATTTGCCACCGTTTGAAATAGATGCCCAAATTTTGGCAAAGTTTTTTGAGAATATATGACCTAATATTGCATCAGATACTTCGTATAATGTTTTATCATATGCTTTTTTCAAATCAAAAAATACTAATTGGGAATCTATTTCTTTGGTTTTTATATAGTTCATAATAGCAGTTATAGAAATAGTTGCAGTAGCCATATGCCTTTGTTTAATAAAACCAAATTGATCCGCATGTACTATTTTTGTCATGTAGTTTGATATTTTATTGTTAAGTGCCTTGTCCAAAATTTTTTGACTTACTTCTGATAAATAAATTGGTCTTAAATTGTTAGGCTCTGATGAGTCTAAATCTTTTTTAGGAAGAAAACAAACATTTTTTAATTTAATAAATGCGAAGTCTGAATTATCAATATTTTCAATATCATAAATTTGATTAAAGGCATTTGTGGCAAACTTAGGAACATTTTGAAATAAAAATAGATATAGGGCTTTCGGTTCAGAGGTTGGGCCTGGGCTAGAACTGTTTTTCATAGATTTAATAACTTTAAGAAATTCATCACAAGAACTGTATGGGGAAATTATATCTTGTATTTTTGGAAATATGTCATCTATTTTTAGATCAAATGTTTTTAAAAGACCACTTAAATCAGCTTTTGGTATTTCATTTGGACACACATTTTCCGCATGGATATCACACAGTTTATCTGCAATTTTTTCTCTACAATTAGTCAATTCATTGTCTATTATCAAATTGTAATTCCTTTTTTTAAAAGGCCTTACATTTTGATATGTCAAAGAATTCGGCATTCCATCTAGAATTAAATTTCTCATGTAGTATGTCTCTGCTCTATAATTAACTAACGTTTTGAAGTATTGCTGCTGTGTTAGAATAAGTTCATTAATTTGCAACATATAATTATTACTGTCATTATTTTCAATCTTTTTATACAACATATCCATCTGAAGGTCAAAATCTTTTGTTTTTATAGAGAAAAGTTGCACTCCTTAAAAGTTGTATTTAAAGTGTACCACTCAACGCGACATAAACTCATCTGTAGATTGAAATGGTGCATATTCAAAGTAACCAAAAGATTAATGAATTATATACAGAACTTATTTTCAACCTTTGTCTAAAAGTTCTTATAAATGTATTGCCAAGTTGCCCTTATTTTTTGCTAAAACATCGCTTTTTATTAAAACTCTACAGGTAATTGATTGATTAATTAGATTTAAAAATTGTCTTTTCATTGTAATTGGCGGATTTTTATAAACTCCTCTGTAGATTTATTTTGTAACAAGGTGACAACTTTTTTTAACAACCCCTCTACATTCCATGAATACAGGGATTAGGCATTGTAGATAAATGTCTTTTATCTTATGTTCAAGTTATGTCTATAGCTGTTAACTCTATTAAATGTAAAATGCATAATATCAAAATAACCCATTGAAATATTGAGTCATAACCAAAATTGTAAAACTTTGAGAGGAATTTCTTCCAAAATAATACATAATTTTGAATTTTTTAGTGACAAATTTAACGTACATTTCCCATCCCTGTATTTCCCTCCCCTGCTCTCAATCTTTCACAAGTTAGACATAAGAGTTGACAAAGGGCCAGGGTGTGCTCTCATTTCCGCTCATGAATAACTATTAAGAACTAACCTAGCTTAAGGTAAAAACAAAATATTTCAAACACCAGACACTTTAAGGGAAACTGGTGATTCGCCCATATGAAATTTTTGCTATCCTGTTTTATTTGGAAATTAAACAATGTGGATTTCAATATATGCGGAAGTTAATGCACACCGACAAAAGTGTTGACAGTTTTTTTCTAACAGTTTTTTAATAATAAGTTTTTTCTTCCCGTTTTGGTCAGATTTGTGACATTAAGTGTCTCAAAATAAATCTCATAATTAGATTATTATTTTCTTTTTGGAAGTGAGGCATTGAAAATTCCGATAACGATCCAGTTTTAAGTTCAAAAGGCTTTCCTTTAACTTTATTCTGTTTTCATAATATAACTTATTCAATGTATTTTCTACTGCATTGCATTTACTTTTCTTTTAAAGCTTCTTAGACTATTTTAGGAGTTAAGGTTTCCTAAATCTTACATATTCCTTAAGGAAACCCAAACTCCTGAACTAGCCTTAGAAATTTTAGTGGACTAGGCCAATTAAGCTGATGAGCTACTTATATCCTTATTTATGTTCAGAGTTATGAAAAATAACAAGAAAACCTAAATAACAAAAAGTTAAAATTGTTTATGTCTGGTTTTAAAATGTTACTATTTCTAGGTATGATTTTGGCATTTCTAAAAAGTTAGAAGGAAAAAACTTTTTCGCCCAATTTCGAAATTCCTATAAATCTAGAGAAAGATATTTGAATATTATTGCTATCTCAATAAAAGTGTAAGTGCAACTACTCTTTTCTGGGGTATTTCATAAGTCCACCAGTTCGTCTCACTTGCTTTTTTGTTGACTTATAAAATAGTGTATTTTTTAAAAATAATTAAATAAAAAATATTATTTGATATTTTGCTGAAAACATTTTATGCACATACAATACTTTGTCGATATCTCTAAAAAAAATATTGCTAGATTCTCATTGCTGCGCTACTAATGTGCATCATTGTCCATGTTATTTTGTATATTTATAGGCAATAAAGGCATAAAATTACTACTATGTTTAGATACTCAACACCTCGGCAAAATAAAACTCTATTTTATTTGCATAAAATTGCAGGGCTCGTCAGCCGTAGCTTTGGTCAGCTGCTGTTTTTTCCAGAAAATTTTACTACAATATGACTGTAGACGGCTGTTATAACATGCTAATCAGCCGCCAAAAATATTCAAAGAAATTTAAAATTCCTGTTAAAATGCCCAAAGTTAATAGCAGCCGCTTTTTTGCTCCTCGCTCTTTTTTATTAGCTTCTAGTTAAATAACCAGCCGTCCTTTTTGTTGTTTTAAATGATATATTTCAACTTTAGGAAAAGATATCATACATATTAAAATAAAAATCATGAACATTCTACATATACATAAAATTACTGTGTAATCATAAACTATTTAATACAACACAAAATATTAAATAGCTAAATAGTTATAATAATGAGTTGTTATACAGGTTAATAATTAATGACATACACATGTCACTTAAGAGAGGGTTTACACCTTCTTATATTTATAAACATAAATAGATAAGATAGTCACAGTGGAAAAAACTGTGGACACAATGTTATAATATAGTTAAAAACATGATAGCACATATAATGCAAATAGTTAGAACAGGTGAATAATATAAACACAACAATAATGATAAAACATCAATAATATTCAACTGTTAGGAGTGTTATGTAGACTGATATTATTTTGATTCACAGATAAATTTTATACTTTGTAGTCTGATACAGTTTCTACTCAATATTTTGATAGAATACACTAAATTGAAATATGGATTGAAGATATTTAAACCATTGCTTTGCTATTGTTTCTATTTACAGTTTGTACAATGCTGTTTTCATCTGTCATACTATTTTGGCGGAAAATTTAAATTGAAGATGCCAGAAACGATAACATGTCGTCTGCAGCCCGACGCAATACATCCAATAAAGGATGCCTTTTCCTTTATCAAACGCTTCATTATAAACAATCGGCAGCCGAGTCCTGTAAAAAAAATGCACTATATTCAAATATGTGCAGAAGTTTTATGTATATGAAATTTGCGGGAATTATATAAAGATTTTGCAATAATACCAAATCAGTGTTAAAAGGATTGGACATTTGTAAACATTTCACTCTAAATTTGGGCGCAAAAAGTTTGGATTTTGTTTCTTGTTAAGTGCTTTCATTTCATCAAATATTTTAAAACCTGAGCTGATGGCTTTAAGATGATTAGATAAATTAGTTTTGTTTAGTTTAATGAATTTTATAAACACAATTTTATCTTAGTTAGATTTACTAGATGTTGTTAAAAATTCTAGCCTTATAAAATTTTTAAATTCTATAGAAATGTTTTATTAATAGAATCCCATGGGATATCATTATACTGGCCTTATATAAGTTATATTTTACTATTCAGCCTATAAATTACAGTACGCCCCTAGCGTCGGGGGACTCTTTCGTAAGGGGGGAGAAAACTAGTCTTAATACTTCCCAAGATTGGAATTTAAAATAAAAAAAAGACTAAAACCATCCCAGAACCTAAAATAGTATTTTGTAAAATAAAGAACTCAACCAGTTTAGTGGTTAATAATATCTTAACATACAAACAAATGACGTTATTTTTTTATCAAGGAACTTTATTCCCTATATTCTCATGTTGATTATGTGGTAAAGTTTTTGCACGGAGAATATCTCTGTAGCTAGTGTGCAATCAATTCCTCGCATGCTTTACATTATTCAATCCCCGGAAACGCATATTAAATCAACAGACAAAACTGCTTTTTGCATTTAGCATCATTTTATCATTTGATACCGTACCTCTTACTATATAATTAATGCATTGTCTTTTTTTGCGAATAATAGACCTATTGCGCATGTGATGATATGCGGAAATGAATGTACACCCATCTGTATATGTACTTGTGTAATATCTATACTTGTAAAGTTCTAAATATTGGATTGCAAGTACACACAGTTGTGTTGACCCCATTTTGTTCCAGTTTTAGGTGACGAATATACAGTTGTCAGAAAATGTACGTTAGTTTTAAAAGTATAGAAAATTAGACCCTAAAAGAACCATTGGTCTTTTATTGGTTTTCTTTTCTATGAGCGTGACAGATGTTATACTTTATCTACCCTAATAATCGGAACCAAAAAGTAAGGATCAGTTGAATACAAATATTCAAATAGACTCGAACCTTCATCAACAGAACTACAAATTAATACATACCCATTAAAACTATATATAAATAATTTGCTTACCTTATAACTTTGTCTCTTGGTCTGCATGTTGCTGATGACGTCAGAGCAGAACTGAAAAGTAAATCAAATCAATGAACTGTCAATAAAGCATTAAATATGGCATAGCATTAGAGTGTTCAATTTTTGGAAGTTTATTTTAAAATGGTTAAAATCCCCCAGAAAACAGAAAAGATAATTTTTATCTCTAAAGATCATATCCTACCTAATAGAGAAAAGGTTTATTCCTAAAAATAAATACCAACCTCGAAATGAAAATCATTGTCTATCAAGTATAATAACTAAATCCTTTTGATATCAATCAATCAATCAAATAATGAATAGATAGAGAAAACAAAAACAAATTTGTTCATATATAGCAAAGCATTAGCAATTTGTCATAGATATAAAACTGCAATATAGTAATATGCTACTTAAATTTGGTGCACTAATTAATTCACTGTGTAAACTATAATTGAAACACTTTTACTATTAGATGTACGGACGGATTACAGAAAAGCTTAGCTGCTCAAAAAGATATTATTTAGACTGTGTAACAAAACTGTTAAGTCTGGATGCAAAATTGAAATGCTATTGATATTGGTCTCACTCATTATTTGCGAATTTTAAATTATGCACGAAAAATTATGTCACTGTCAAAGATGTCAAATTAAGAGATTTTTTGAAGAAGTATCCTAAACATGACTATATTTTTGCATTTAAAATGGTGTTGGTTAAAGTTTATGTCCTTTTTATAGACAATTTTGTCCTTGTTAACATACAATTTGTTTGTGAAATACACATATTGTGTAAGCACTTTTAGACAAGCGCTATTTTTGAGATGCACCAGTATTTCATGATCGGGTTACTTTAATTGAACTGGCTCCCTAACACGACACGTCAACCTGTCAAACCATTTATCATGTCAATAAAATATTGAAAACCTGTAGCACAAAAAAAAACAAGCTTTTCCAGCCTTCAGAGCAATGTAGTAAGATGCATGGATGGATTATTCAGCCTTGGGAGGATCATTTCACAGTATTTATCTGTATTAATAATTCTAATAAACATTTTAGTGAAAAACGATAAAAATGTGTAGAAAATACTTTTTTTATTTAACAAAGCAAGTATCTTTAGGGAAGAAACTAATACAATTAAAGTACCTTTACAAAAACATAGCTATCCATCGATGCGCCTAACTGTAATTGGTGCATTAGATGATTCATTTTTGAAATGTCTAAAACTCAAGCTACCCTCGATATTTTAAAATCAAATGTATTCATTAAATTTAATCAAAATCTAAAATTAATATATTCAATATTAAGTGGAACGATGTTTTTGTCTGAGGCAGAATGAGAAGTGCCATGCAGGAAAGCTTTTTCTATGTCTATGTTTGGTTTTAGGCTTTTTTAGTAGCCTCTTTTCTTAGACTTTGTCGCTTTTTGCTAAGAGCGCAACTATTTTATACAAGGATCATTAAGTCCATTTAAACACCGACACATTTATCGACAAGTATGTTGTGTAGAGTAGCTTCGCTACTAAAAATTACATCCATTGACCTAGAAAGACGACTAGAATTACAACCAGACACACTAGAACTAAGGATGTCAACTGTTATTGTAATAGTGTCATAACCAATAAATAGAATTGTAAGTACATACTTTCAGATAGCTTGACATTAACAAAGCTTTTGATGCAATTTATTGAGATTTTAAGTAGCACATTTTCGAATTGTATTGTATATTACTTAATATCATATCATATAGGGGTAGGTCAAAAAAATAGACAACTACCAACCAAAGGCATTAAGAAAACTTCCCTGAAGAGTACAATCCAATCAAACCAGCATTTTTTGAGATCTTAAGCTTCAGACAAATAACTAAAAGGAATATAGGGGGTGGGAATACTATCCCTAAACACAATGAAATTTTTTATAGGGTGATAGTATAGGTAAATATCAAGTTTTTCCTAAAAGGAGAATTTTATGAACCCAGAAGTTATAGAGATCTAAATGGACAGAAAACAGACAAACAACCTACTACCTATTTTATAAAACAAAGATACTCCAGGTGTATTTTCATCTTGTAAAATTGTCGGGGGGGATTCTTTTGAAAAATTGGAATGTCTCATCATTACCAAACTTTAAATTCAATTGTTTAGAAAAGTTGGTAAGTCATTTACAAAATTCTACACATAGCCATGGATAAAGGTATAATATGTTTTGTTAGGAATTCGAAGATTTTTAAAATATCATTACATAAATGTATCTTTTTGGCTTTAATAATATAATCTTAATTCTATTTATATTTGAAATAACTCCCTTATTATAAACGAATAAAACAATGTGTTTAGTTTTTTAAAACTTTGGGTACCAGTACAATTTATAGTGCAATGTTCTCTTCCCCCCCCCCCCCCACTGGAATGTCTCAGGTGCAGCTAAATAGTTGCAACTTACAGATGCTTTGAAAAATTTACCTTATACCTTTGAAGCCCTCTGGGATTAAAACCTTTAAGTTTTAGATACAGTGTTCAAGATAAGAATATTACATTTCATTTTATCCCTAGTTAAAATATAAACTTTGTATAATCTAAAGTAATCAAATAAATTTGGGTTTAATTTGTCGTACTCAAAAATTGTCGGAGCAAGTCTTCTCTTCGTCTATGTTATATAAGAATGTTTAAAACAGTATAGAAAAGTAAACTATATTACAGCAATAAGTTAGGAAAATCTTAAGACATATGAGGTAAATGTTATGTTTAAAATACAATTGATCAAGTAAGAGCTATGCTTGGTAAACATATAATAACTTTGTATACATAAATAAGACTGTATAGACAGACGGATAAACAGACGTCCGGACATTTTCTAGTTATACAGTAGCTACACCACTATAGGAATACTTACTTGAAATGATCTCTCGTACAGCGTACTTCAGAACCAGCAGCTGTTGAGACAGCAAACACAGCAAAACTATTTCGAAAGATAATTCATAAAAATATGTTAGAAACTTTTTTGATCATATCAATATTAAATAGTCATTATTAGAATAGCGAGGTAAGAGTTTTAAGTAATAAAGTAGAAGGTGAATAGAAAGTTCAACTGTCTATCTTCGATAGCAGCTAAGTAAATTACATCCCTTTCTCGAGAGTAATCATCACATCCTCTACTTTTTTTTACATAAATGAAAGGATAATTTTACCCCCCTGGTTATTGTTAACCATAGTTCTTTGAAATTTAGGGGTGTGGCTTTTATAAAACTAAAAAATCTATGAAAAATCAAATGAAAAATCGCCTAATCTTTAATTTTGAAAATCTTTGAAGATTTGTTCTCTGCAATTAGATCATTGCATTTCAATTTCAGTTTTGTTTTTATTTTATATTTTTCAAGAAATTATTGTTTTATTGTGCATGCTTAGGTCCTCTCCAAACATTTCGATTATTAAATATTTTAAAGAACCCCTTCATTTTATCAAAATTATTAGGAGCACTGTAAATTTTCTATGTCAGTGAAGTCCATTAATGGCCCTTTAAAATATTTTTTTGTTGGTATTTTTTCGGTTCAGAGACACAGATACTGTTTCTTTAAATAAAAAATTAGTTTATCTAAATACCGCTTATATATATTTCTCTATGGAAGTACACCTTCGTGTTTTAAATTTTAAAACTTGCTAATTTATGACCACTCCCACCACATACATATCTTTGCTATCAATCCTTGGGGGGGGGGGGGGGGGGGTGTGAAATTGTTTCCACAAAAGACTTCAAAATCAGGGAGGGAAGGGACATTGAGTTGTTTATTTGACTAACCCCCAAAGTTTAATAATAACGTTTTCTTATTCGTTGGCTTAACAACTTTGTGGACTTTTACTGTATTTTGATTGGTTGGTTCATGAAGTTGAGTGTCCATACGTTTTAACCACTAATTGTAATCTACAAAAGGTGTAATTTTGTGTATGATCATTAGGGATATACATCAATCAGCCATTGTCTAATCACTTTAGATCCTTGCATTTTTGCGGAATGTATGAACATCCAATTCTCGGGTTGCAGAAAAATCTGCACACGGAACCGCATTTTTTGCAATGTGTAAAAAAGATCTTGATCATAGAACAAAAGATACCAAAAGGCTTGTTAGAAAAACAAGGATGGTACAATTATAAGTTAATAGGATTGCAATTTTTTAATCATTTAGCTTATGGAAAATACTATTTTATTTACACTCATTGTTTGTATTCTATACCTTGTCAGGTTTAAAGCTACATATCTAGGGAGTTGATCAATCTTTTTTTTCAATAAATAATCAAATGTGACTATTAAAACGAAAGACCATATTTGATTCTACCTTATAGTAAAAATCTAAAAAAGAAATAAAGTAAATTTTGTATAATTCGTTTATATTTTAGTTAAAAAAATCGCGATTAATGGGTAGTGCTAGGCGATATAGAGCAAAGATAAGGACTTAGATAAAACCAGGGTTTCAAGGATTAGTCAATAGGACGACAAATAAAATTTTAAAGTGTAAATTTTATCTGGGGTAGAGCAAAAAAAGATTTAGATTATATTATATCATGTAGACTTGTATGTCATTAATGACTTACACACACATTTTTTCATCATAATTATAATCTCAAAATTTAATACATAAGAAATTGGCGATTTTTTATATTTTTTATTATCACCTGTTCCCTGAAACAAAACTTGATTTTTTCCGTGTATTGGTCCAAAATTGGGTAATTAGAACGATAAGATTCTTGTCAATTCAGTGAGCTTTGCACTTTTCAAGAAAAAAAAACAAGGTCGATTTCATCAATTAAGGCGAACCACATGAATAATAAACAAATTATTAAGATAAAAAAGTGGATCGAAAACAGTAAAAGTGTCTGACTATGACGTCAGAAAAAATTAATAATTAACCAATGAGAAGCCAGTATTCACAATGGTAAAATATATAGCGGCCTCTCATTGTTCAATTGTTAATTTTTTCTGACGTCATGGTCAGACACTTTTACTGTTTTCAGTGGATCAAATTATGATATGCAACGTTCTCGCATCGTATTATAAACAGCTTGCCGCGGATATAAAATGTACAAAAAAAGGCTTACATTTTTATATTCGTAGAAAACTGGATATAATACGATGCTAGACATCATTTTTTCGTTTGGATGAGAACCAGTTCTAATCAACCGGATATTAATCGGTTTCGAATGAATACAAGAAAAAAAAGATATGTTTATCTATTAAATTCCTTTGACCATGAAATAAGTTTTAGACAAAGCTGTAACCGTTTTAAGAAATTTTCTTCTAATTTTCATTAATCTCAACAATTTTCCAATTTAAAATAGCTACGCTTATTTTGGATTTAACAGTCATTGTTTTGATAAAATGCAACAAACCAATCCTTTAAAAATTAATAAGCATCTATTTTTTGACACTGTAATGACAGAAATGTTTTGTTTAACTTTAATTGGTTATATGCAAGGTGATAGGCCAAGTCCTAACATTTTTAAAATTGCCCTAACCCCTTTATTACTTATATTATCAATTAACAATGAAATTGTAATACCAAGAGCTATACCTTTTAAATTGACAGACACAGATACACAGCCAGACCCTGAATCAGCATTTGCCGATGATTGTAATGTTGCATTTACTCCAACTGCCATTGCTTTACAAACTATTTTTCAAATTCTTACCTACTTTGCACAAGTCTCTAATTTAAGAACTAATGTAAACAAAACCAAAATTTGTATTATAGGAAGGAAGCCATCAAATGATTTTTTTCTGGAATTGGATTTAATTGGTATTGAATTGGTTGATGATTTTGATATTTTAGGTTTACATTTTGATTCAAAACTGTCTAATATGCAAAATAATTGGAACAAAATTGTCGCTAAAATGTCAAAAGTTAGAAATTTTTGGGCACTTTTCTACCTTACTACACCTGGAAAAATTGCAATTATAAAGGGATTCATGTTACCTTTACTGAATTATGTAGGGGCAGTTGTCTTTCCATCTGAAGATATAATTTTGCAAATTGAAAATCTCATTATTTCCTTCTTATGTCAAAGTAGACCAATTGCAAAATCTAAAATCTTTTCAAGTGTTGAAAATGGAGGTTTAGGAATACCAAAAGTAATAGATTTTTTACGCTCTTTAGATATTTTAATGTATAAAAAATCCTTATCTATAGTAGATACTTGGGCTTTAGAAATAAAAAATACTAGATGTCAAGCAAATGATCCATTTTATTTCAATGAAAATTTAGATAAGAATATTAATCCTATTTTATCTAGAATTATTGAATCATATATAATATTTTCAAATTCATTTTGGCTAAACCATGATAACATAAAAGATATGAGAATTTTTAAAAATAATTTCTTTTGTAATAGTGAAAAACAAATTGTAAGCAGGGCAATTTTTACAGAAACAACATGGGTACGCTATGAAAATGATATTAAGTCAATTTGTTTTGGAGACCTGTTAAATATTGATAATATATGTCTAGATTATAGAAACTTTAACATCAAATCAAAGGTCAACTTCAATTACATGGAATTTTTGAGACTTCGAGGATTTGTTCAGCACAATATTGCTTTATATAGGTGTAAACTTTCAAAACCCCAAACTAAAATCAGTTCACTTTTTTTAAAGCCAAAAGTAAAGTCAAAACATTTTCGTTACTTCTTATCTAATGATGATCAGAGGATAGAAAAGTGTAAGTCTTACTTAAATAGGTATAACTGGGCGAAAATAAGAGAATTTGATATAGAGAGAGAGCGTAAATGGCAAAAAGTATGGACTTTTTCCTTCTTACCAATAAATATCCGAGAATTCGCATTTAGATCCATAAACAATTATAACTATTTTAACGCTAATATCTCAAATTTTAGGCTAGAATCTCCAGAATGTACACTTTGTAAGCTGGACCGGAATCTACCCGCACCGAGAGAAACAACACAACACTTTTTTCTGGACTGTCCCGTCACCACAAACTTTACAACAAACTACTTCACAGAATTTCTACAGAATATGGAATTTAATTTCGACTCAAGCTGGCTGTTAGTAGGAGTCCCAAAATCGCTCACCAGTAATATTATTAATGTAGTTAATATTGAAATTACACTTGTGTTATTTTTTATCTTTCAGTCAAGACTGAAAAAAAAGCTCCCATTAAATTCAAATCTACTTGAATTTATTTCCTTTCAAAGAAAATTTTTGTTTAAAAACAAAAATTATAGATTAGGATATGAAAAATTAACAACATTTCAATTTGACCCGGGATAAATGTCATGTTTCGAGTATAGAAAGAAAACTACCTGCAAATGAGGGCATTTTTAAAAAGTGTTTGTTTATTTAAATTCGTATGTAATATATATATACTATACTCTACACTTACACAACAAACACACCAAATCTTTAGACACACTTAAGTATTTCACCTTAACTTCATCTCACCTGTAAAATCTACAGGTGGGTATTGATAAATAAAGTGTAGTAAAAAAAAGAATGATCCCGAGGATAATTATTTCTTGTGATTCTTAACTTTAACCATATGAATTTAAGCCTGTTTTTCATATGGTGACGTTTAGACCTTCAAGAAAAATTACCTCATCCAATAGAGGGTCAGTAAACAACCTTAACAATAATCTTGAGGTGGAGCTTTTGGTGATCTGCCCATTAAAGCATTCTGCAGTTTTCATTTAACAGGCCACACTTATTTATCCCTCCTTAACAATTTTAAGTTCAGCTGTGTATCCATTATACACATTTTTATATTAAGGATTAGTACCTATTGACCTATTATTTTTATCATGAATATTATATTTTACTTCTCGATGACGATTATTTTTCTTTCTGGAACTTACTGAAGTTTTATTTTTTTTGTATAAATTGGACATATTTTGAGAAGATATTATGTTGTATTAGTATTGACCTAATTTAAATGTACACTTTTTATGTTAAACGGCAAAATTTCCTTCTTTGTATTGCTTACTTCTGCTTCACAATGAACTTACACTTTTTATAAGAGAATATCTTGGATTAGTCCTTATTTAGTATTGTTATAATAACTCCTATAATTCATATGTTAACTTTCTATGTATATAGTTAAGACAAATAAAGAATCAAATAATAATAATAATAACTTTAATTGAAGGTTACAAGATATTCGTGGCGCCAGGAGTGCTTAAAAAAGTCATTGTGTGCAAAAAAAATTAGCATATCCAAAAAATTCGCAAAATATAAATAAATACAAATATAACTACAAAATTATAAATTTAAAAGTAGCTTAAACAAATAGGTGATTTTACTTCTATATAGCAAAAATACAATTCTACTGAATTATAAATGATCATTATTGAAACAAACTGTATTGTTGAACAATTCCTAAGCATGCATGATTATTGTATGCACTTGTTAGGCAAACTTTTACCAACAAAACTTAGGCAAAAACTTTACTCACCAATTTATATCCTTATAAAACAGCTGATATTCAAATCACAACTTTTTAAAAGCGAAGCTTTTCTATAATTAGGGTCGGTCCGTCCGTCCGTACGTCCGTCCGTCCGTCACGGATAGCTTTTTTCGTTAATTTAGACATGTTAGAATTGTCCTATCGCTTTCAAATTTTGCATGGTGATTCCTTTAGTAGTTAGGTACGATTTAGAAAGCGTAGCAACTCTATAATCATTACCAAAATGTCCGTACGTCCATTTTAAACATGTTGATTTTTTTACTTTTTTAAATAGCTTTTTTCGTTTATTTAGGCATGTTAGAATTGTCCTATCGATTTCAAATTTTGCATGGTAGTTCCTGTAATAGTTAGGTACGATTTAGAAAGCGTAGCAACTCTATAATCATCACCAAAGTGTCCGTACGTCCATTTTAAACATGTTGATTTTTACATTTTTAACAACAAATTTGTACGTGACCTAATTATCCGATTGGTCTGATTTTTGGTATACTGATTCCTGGGACAACAAAGTACAATATTATAAGCGAAGCAACTCTATAATCAAGTCCTAAAAATGTAAGTATGTCCATAATCATTATCCTGTATCAAGCAGTTTTTCAACAAATTTACTTACAATTTTGATTTGACTCTTATACATTCGCATTCTGATTATTCAGTTCTGACATTATACAAGTGATAATGTCCGTTTGTCCTACCGTTTCAGAGCTTCGCTTTTATGGATGTTGTCATCCTTGTTTTACTATGTCTTAGAGGAAAGTCATTTTAATTTAAAACTTCAAATTATAATATTATCCTTAATAAATATAACTAATATTGAATAAGCACATAACCTATTAGACTTGTTCATTATTAATACTTTTTTACTACAATAGTCAAACAATAATGAGAAATTTAGCGTTTTTGCACGCACACTTTCTGCTCAAAGTTTGGCCAACTGCTGTTACACTTTGCTATAGTATTGTGTGTTAGAAATCTCAAAATTATTCGCCACAAATATAAAAGTTTGCAGTATACAAAAAGTTTAGGGATATTATGTTTATCTTTTTTTAAAAATAAAGATCAGTTCTAGCAGGAATTGTCAGTCAATAATTTATTTAGATTGTACATAAATTAACAAAATCAGTCATAAAAAGTTATTCTCTCTATTAAAAACAAACATACTCTACAATGATTCTCTTTACCTGCTAATTAATTCGAGGGATGGGGAGGTAGAACAGCCGATTGAAGATGATTAAAGTCTTTTCACAGATTATGACGTCATATGATAAAATAACCAATGATAGGCCAGCATAAATTTTATCATTGGTCAATTACAGTGTATACTAGCCTCTCATTCTATCGTATGACGTCATAATCTGTGGAGGGACTTTAATCATCTTCCAACCGATTGGTTTTCAATCTTTTAAGCAACACGCCTTGTTTGGAACAATCAGAATTGGAGAGGAAAACTTTTATAAAATGGCATATTTTGCAAGTGGGTCAACAACCACCCATCTATTAATATTTTAGAAATTTTTAGCCCCTGCTACATGTTTTTACCCTGAGGGGATATCTTAGATATCCATTGACAAAACCTAACATCAATTAAGTATCATAGCCTCTATGATTGAAGATTTCACCTATGGTTTTCCCAAGCCTAGACACAAATACATACCAAATAGGGGATTAGGATGTAACTGTTTACATGCAAATTATGGGATTTTACCAGAAAACTTTCTGGAATTGCAGATTTGCACACAAAATTGTTTTCCGCAGCTTTTAACTGGACGGACATTGTTAGAACCATTGATGTCAGTAATGCAGTTACATTTTTAAACATAGAGCTTATACATCCGCCGAAGTTTGTTAGGAAAGAGCGTAGAATTAATGTTCTGTGGAATTAAATTGTAAAATATGGATTGCTTGAAAAAAATTATCAGTCCCAGCCCAAAAATAAAATTTTGAAAATTTAATGCATTATCTGCTATACACTTCATCAAAAATATAAGTAAAACTGTAAAACATTGTAATCTTTGTTTATTATATTTTATATCCTGTTTTGTAATCTTAATCAAATATCTTTCTTTCCTGAGTATAAATGAAGAAACCATTATTGTAATGAACAAAGAAAAAAGGCGGGAACCAAAGATAAACAATCAATCAATCACTCTATTCTCACTACGCGGCATTCACTTTCTGTTTCATTGAAAACTGTTGAACCATTTTAATTTTCATTAGCCATTTTCATTTTTATGTCATTAATAATATCATTATCAAAAGTCACATCTGAAATAAAAGAAATCATTAATATTATATCGTGAATTATTATCTTTAAGTTAAAAGGACAGTCTACGATGATGAAATTTTAAACTTTTAAAAACTTTTTAAGTGTTAGATTATGTTGGTTATCTACTTTATGTCTTACTTATCCAGTTTTTTTTATATTTTAATTGTTAATGAATTGTTGCATATAAATTTATGTGTGGCTTCTTACGGTTGCCATCCTTGTTTATTACAAGAAAATTCTGTAGTGTCTTTTTGAAACTTAATTGTTATTTCCTCCATGACAAAGAAAGTCGGTGTTTTATCACTTGCGCATATCATAACATGTACAATGTGTTTCAAGTATGTAAAAAGACACAATGACACTTGTTTTATTTATGAAAAAAAACAAACAAAATTGCAAATAATTAAAAGTTGGTATTTGTTTAATTTAGAAATACACAAAGGAAAAGGAGCAGTTTGTGCTGTTGTAATAATATGCAGTTTTGATGACTTGTGAAAGTGAATGCACACCAGAAATTTGCGCAGTTGGCTTCTAAAGTTATATAATGATGGTTTGTTATAGACAGGCGTATAGGGGCGATCAAACAACAAAAAATTCTGTATCAATATTAGTTAATTTTATAACAAAAAAGCTTGAATAATTATGTAATGCTAAATAACATTTTATTTAAAAGTTGCGTGGCAATAAGTAGATCACATACTTCGCTTATAGACGGACGTTCAGACAAACTTTAGTTATAAAGTAGCGCTGTGAAACTAAAATTAATGAATTGCTTTGAAAATTTCAATACCTTCGTAAAAGTCTTAATTATACAAATTTTAGGTCAATTGTCAAATCCCTTCACCCTACCTAATAACAATTTTATCCAGGAACCACCCCTCTTATTGTAAAAATGTTTATTATCATAATCGTGGTGTGCATTCAGTGCCACACATGTATCGTTAAATTATCAGCGCTACATTAAATTACAACAGTTCAAACTGTCTCTTCCCCCTGTACTCAACTAAGCACCCCCTATAATGTTTATTTTTTTCAAAAATACAGCACTTGGCAGATGTGATATTATGTGGTAGTGATGAAACTCCTCATAATCATCAACCTAAATATTAGATTATCAAAACACATAACAACGTGTGGTTATGCTTTATGCAATTTAAGATTTAAATTAGTTATCTTTTAATTTTATAGTATTTTTTGAGACTTATTAAATAGATAAACTTTAAAAGATCATCAAGTTTTTATAAAGTCCTTATAACGGTTATAATAATATGTACAGTACATCCTTATATTTTTATGATGTTGTTAAATATTTTAAGTCACACTGCAAGTCTTTAAAGGAAGCCTGCAAGAAATACTACGCTTTAACTGCTGAAAGACTGCCACAAGTAGACCAAATACCCCAAATTTGAAGCCTTCAGCTTCTATAACAAAAAAGTTCTAGGCATTTTAAAATGACATTTTATGTACACTGGAAATTTTGAAAGAATTGCAATGCTCATGTTGAAAACTTTGAAATTAAACTACGTGGCCTAGAAACAAAATTATAAGCTTATTTTTGTCATAAATTTAGGTTTCCAGTAACTAATTATATTTTTACAATAAAAATACCCATTTTAATAGTCAAAATCATTAAAAAAAAATAAGTTTTACTTGCGTTGTACCGAATGTACTGTAGCCAATCAGAAGGCTGAATCAGCTTAACAACCAATCACAGCAAAGCTTGTATTAGTTTACCCCTTTGTTTCCGCTATGATTTTCGTTTAAAAATGCAATTTAAATCGAATTTTTTTCATAGATTTTGACTATGAAATGTGGTGTTTTTATTGTAAAAATGTAATCAGTTACAGGCAATCTAAGTTTCTGACAAAGATAAGGTTATAATTTTATGTCTAGGCAACGTAATTTAATATTGTTTTTTCTTTTATGAGCATTGGAAATCTTTCAAAAATTCCATTGTACATAAAATGCTATTTTGAAATGCCTAGAACTTTTTTGTTATTGAAGCTGAAGGCTTTAAATTTGGGGTATTGGGTCTTCTTGTGGCAGTCTTTCAGCAGTTAAAGCGTAGTATTTCTTGCAGGCGTCCTTTAAGCGAACCTAGTAATAGTGTATAACTTTTTATCTTTGTGACGTAACAAAAATCGAAGGATGAGAGGGGAGGTGGGAAAGGAAACCCCTAAAAAAGAGATGGATTTTTAGCGTGAATCCATTTCCACACCCAGATAAACTTAAGGGACATGATAATGGAAGATAAACTGAAAAATTCTGCAGATTAAAATTATTGGTGGAAAAGTTGGGCAATGCTTGTTTAAAAGTGCCCAAAGTTTAAAAGCCAACTAATGAGAGAACTCTTTGCCCAAACCCTAATGACTTAATCATTCATTTAAGAAACCAAACGGCTGTAAATAAGCAACTTAGTCGCAGCTGCAAGCCTTGCTTTTATGGGTCCCATATAATAATTTATTACTGCAACTTTTTACATTACTCAAAACTTTTACAACAAAAATATGGATTGCATCAAAAATACCCTAAAAAAGAAAGATTTTTATACTTTTTTTGGATAAGTTTTGATTCATTCAAATAGCTTCCTTAATTGTATAATGTTTTCTATAGCTAGTCATAATATTAAATCCTATCAAAATCTTTAAATAATTAATAACAAACATTAATTATATGAAAGGATAGGCAATAACTTTATTAGTTAATTTCCTTTAAAATTGGAGGTATATTATCACATCCGCAGTACGTTATATTTTCAACAAGCAAAGTCAAGAAAATTTATATAAATAAAGGATAATATTAAGATCATTATTTAATTTTGAGACTTCTTAAATTGTACCCAATTGTAGCAGGAATCATGGTACTATTAACAGTATAATTATGATAGCAAATAAAGGATAGAGCTACATGTTAAGGCAGTCTTTGCTTTTAAAAATGCATGTTAGCAAAAAAATTGAGGGGTTGTAAAATGAAGAAAAATGCGCAAACTGTACTTATGTGATCAAAATTTGATGTTCTAATAATTGGATAATGCAATAATAATGCGCAAATGAATGCACACTAAAGCTGACCAATGACAAATGAATTAATTGTGCCTAATCGTTTTAATAAAAGGTGTGCAACCACTTCCGCAAAATAACTATAAAAAAAATTATCTAACAATTAATGATTAGGTTTTTCTTAATATCTAAGGACAAGGTTATCAGAACACCAATAAATCACCTTCTCGATTAATAGTAGTTATTGCCACTGTCCTTTTTTGTTGTTATTGTGTATATTTTAGCTGATGTATTATTAGAGCTATATGTTGACTAAGTGATTTTAGGTGTAACGTACGGACACCCCTAGGACGACAGGTGTTTATATCCGTCCACCTTTAACAACTATAAAAGAGCTTTATTCTGCTCTGTTACAATTTAAACGTTCAATTAGGATATTGATAACAAATATAGATAATCTTATTTAAATAATCAATACTTCACAGCGTGGCGAATGTCTGCTCTTTCTAAAACACGTTCTTTCATTTGTTAGCTAAAAACGTTGTGTACTTCTATTAATCTGGTTGATTCAAAATAGCAATATCAAAACATTTATTTTACAGAAGGGTGTTCATTAATATTAGGATGTACATAAATTATCGTCTATTGTCTTATCCTTTAAGATCCTTGATTATTGGCGAAGCCTAGCAGATGATCAGGTGTGTGGATAAAACTATGAAAATAGAAAAGGATGACAACTATAATATAAGCAAAGTTCAACAATTCAAGCAATAACAATTAATAACCTAAATAATGACCTCTTCTTAAAAGATATGGAGGACTTACATATTGAGACGTAATTATAGAGCTGCTATGTTTATAATGTTATAACAAATAGTCTAAGGAATCACTATGTCAAAATCAAGTTAAAAGGACAAATACTTAATAAAAAAATAGCATCTATAAGCTGATATGCATACTCTTACAGGTAACAATGAAACGTAAAAGTTTTATCTGTATGTCACACATTATTTTATTCAGGCGATCAAACTGCTGGATTGAGAATCATAAAGTAGCTGCGTCAAAAAACAAGTGTTCAAATGCATTTTTCATTTATTATACTTCAGCAGAACGTAGACATTAAATAAGACAAAGGTCGAGCAATTAAGAGTCTGATTCTATACTTCAGTGATACGTCAATGTTTAAAATGGTTTAATCACAACCGTGAGGTTTTGATAAGCTTTTAAATATTACAGCATTATTTAACAATTGCAGTATCAACAGTAATATTTAGAGATAAGACAATGGATGATTAATTGATGTACATCCCCAATGATGATAAATGAAATTACCCTTTAAAACTATTAAAGTACCCAATGTTTTAATGCCAACGAATAAAAGCTCGTATTTTAAAACTTTGGGTACCAATATAATTTATACAGTCAAGTGTCCACTCTCTTCCTGAGTTTCATTAAGTATTAATAGATATAGATAAATAAAGAATACAATAATTATTCATCCAAATATAATTTATCGATAAAAAGTTTAGTAAAAAACAATATCTGATATATGTACTTGCATTAATATCTAAAAAGCTTTCGTATCCCAAACGATTTATAAAATTGAATCAGGGATAATTTACTAAAAGAAAAAATCTAGAAGATGCTACGCGTTAAAAAGTTTTCCTAAACGCCATGGAAATCAAATTCATTCTGTCATATTAAATCAGTAATATTGATAACTAACTTTACGAGTTTAAAAGTAAATCTTTTTAAAAATATACCTCATTGTACCAGGAATCTTTAAACAAAGTTTAAATAAATAGGGCTAATCTACATTTGTTTAGATTTTCATTTACTCTAATAAAGTGATACTCTGAGTTGGCTAAAATAACGGTACCCCTCCCCTTTCCTTCTACTGGATAACGAAATGGCCAATAAAGGAAGTCTACAACAGCTACCTAACATGAAGACAAGTTACCCCCTTTTAATATGTCCACGTATATCCTATATCCATTAGTTTCATATGGATCTTTGACAAAGTAGCTTCGGACAAAGTAGCTTCAGGACAAACCTAGGCAGGCCAGGGGGTAGAGCGCGGGGGCCATGACCTTTATTAACAGTGGAGGCTACTTTCCTAAGAAGGCTACTTTGTCCTGAAGCTACTTTGTCCGAAGCTACTTTGTCTGAAGCTACTTTGTCCAAGATCCTTTCATATCCCTAATCCCTGAGTGTCTATGAATTGATGTACTCTGATTTGTTTGTTTAATGGACCTGTTCTTTGGAAGATCATTTCTACCAAATGTTGTTTACAATTACTTGCTTTCTTTATAAAAGATAATGGTTTTTGTTCTTTACCATTTTCCTATTTTACAAGGTGAAGCTACTGTATAACTTAATTTATATTTTATAAAATGCTTTATATATTTAGAAAACCTAATCTGGGACATTTATGTTTTAAATATCTAAAAATTACTTTTTTGACAAATTATGCCATAAAAACCGGTTTTTCCAAAGCCTTAATTTTGAAAATTTGCGGATTTACAGATTGTGAAAGAAATGCGCACATATTTAAAATTCAAATTGCGCGGCATGTATTAATAGTAGAAAAACGGTATGCATTTTATGATGATTTAATCCCACTCCCACCCTATCTATTGTGTATGTGTATGCACACCAGTGTATAGACATCTATCACTCCCACCCTATCTATTGTGTAAGTGTATGCACACCAGTGTATAGACATCCATCACTCCAACCCTATCTATTGTGTAAGTGTATGCACACCAGTGTATAGACATCTATCACACCCACCCTATCTATTGTGTAAGTGTATGCACACCAGTGTATAGACATCTATCACTCCCACCCTATCTATTGTGTAAGTGTATGCACACCAGTGTATAGACATCCATCACTCCAACCCTATCTATTGTGTAAGTGTATGCACACCAGTGTATAGACATCTATCACTCCCACCCTATCTATTGTGTAAGTGTATGCACACCAGTGTATAGACATCTATCACTCCCACCCTATCTATTGTGTAAGTGTATGCACACCAGTGTATAGACATCTATCACTCCCACCCTATCTATTGTGTAAGTGTATGCACACCAGTGTATAGACATCTATCACTCCCACCCTATCTATTGTGTAAGTGTATGCACACCAGTGTATAGACATCTATCACTCCCACCCTATCTATTGTGTAAGTGTATGCACACCAGTGTATAGACATCTATCACTCCCACCCTATCTATTGTGTAAGTGTATGCACACCAGTGTATAGACATCTATCACTCCCACCCTATCTATTGTGTAAGTGTATGCACACCAGTGTATAGACATCTATCACTCCCACCCTATCTATTGTGTAAGTGAGATTTTCATAGCTTGTGACAACAAGAAATATCCATGTCATATACAGTTGGAATTTCAGTTGGACAGTCTTCTCTAAAGTGGATGTTCTACCTTCAATATTCAAAAAAGGTCATATTTCTTAAGAGACGGTTAAATTTTTAAAATAGACTAGCAATGAAAATGGCTTTATTTTCTGTAATAGCTGTTTGAGGTATAAAATTAATCAATTTCTATGCTGATGCTATTAATCCTATATTTGTAGTTCAATAATATGTTAGTAGCTGAACTTTAGTTAAATTTATTTTGTTTGTTCGTTAATATATAATCAACAATCAAACAGATTTTTTCAGGGAAAATTTTCATAAATCCCGGGATAGTTTAGGGCTTTACCCTACCCCCATAGTAAATATATATTTAAGAATTATTCATTTTAAATATTTGAATTAGGTATATTGTAAAATGTATCTATTAAAGCAACATTTTTATTTTAAAATCTTAATTATTTTGATAAAACAAAAATCTTATTGGAAAATCTGCTTTAGCACACATTAATTTACTCAAAATCCTCACTAGAATATAACTCACGACCTGACAAATTTGTACAAAAGTATGATCAATATTGGTTTAGGGGCAGAGCACAGCAAGAAATGGATTATGTGTGCTACGACAATTTCTTATTCTCCCATCACCACAGGGGGGCAGGAGAGACATTTTATTTTGGAGATATGAGGGGGGGGGGAGGGGTTGATAGTTAAGAGGGTGGTTTATCTTATGCCTTTCTTAGGCCATAGGTGGGGGTAAATACTCCGTTGCTTATAACAAAATTCGCCATTTACATATACTTCAAAATCCTTATTCAATTTAAATATTTTTTATAGTAATAATAAGATTAAATTTACCGAGAATGTCCTTCACTCTAAAAACTTAATCTTAAAATCTCAAATATCCTTGATTATTTGTCTAAAATTTTAAAAGCTAAGAAACACAAAGATATTTTAGGTTTCACATAAATTTTCAACACAACAAAACAAAACACAGACACAATAAGAACTTTTTATGTATTTGCTTTTGGATATTTTTACAGATTTGTTTTGGCCAAAACGTCTTATTAATGGAATGCTAGATCTTTGTTGTTTAAAACAACTTGCAAAATAGGATAGGAATTGAAATTAATTGATCATTAACAGAGAATGATAGAACATGTTTTGCAATTACATTGCTTGTTGCTTGTTATCATCTAACAACACATATTATTTCAGCTAATCTTATATAATTACCCATTTGATTGTTTCCTTTATCTTTTCTTAGTTTTCTTTATTTTTTTCATAAGCTTTATGAAAAGATGGTAGGATCGCAGAATATTTTAGAATGATTAGATTGGTTATGCTATCCGTATCAATTTCAAGGAGGAAATGTATTAGCATCCTCTCCAAAATTAAAAGTACTATTAAAATCATAGAAGTGCTACAACTTAAGTTAGGAAGGTAGTAAATTACACATTTCCCCGTCCAAGTTCAAAATGAAATGACCACCAAGGCTAGGGACTAATAATTTACTAGCTAAATAGTTTACTTTTCCCAACCTCTAAAGTTTACTCAGTACATACACTAAATTTGTATTGTCTTTTAAATGATGATCAATGGTAGCTGCTCATTTTTCAAATAGCAAGTCATCAACTTTTAAAGCATTTCATGGATATTTGCACAAGCAATTGAACTTAATGGGCACTTTTATATAATGTCTTAATGAATTATGTTCAAATTACTGTAATTAAGCTTATGAAGAGTAGGTGGATTGGTGCAGTTGCAAGTCAAAATACCAAAAAACTTGTTGGCTAATGTTGATTAAAATTTTAATCTCTAAATGCATGTTAAAACAGGAACTATTCTTTCCCTTCTACATTCCAATTTAAAACAATAAAATCAATAATAAAACTCTAAATTAATCCTATTTTTTTCATTCAATATAGAAAACAAGATTTTTTAAGAAAATCGTTTAAACTTCCTAGTTCTGAATTATTTGAATTAATTGATTCAAGATGCTCCAATTCTTATTCAGTTATATTCAATGATTTTGATGTATTTTAAAGAGTGTGTGTGACAGACTAATCCTCTGTGAAAGTTTTCTGTTATCTGGCGAATAACATCTCTCATATCTTGAAAAGATTACAAAATAGGGTGGGAAGAGAAATTTGGGGGGAAGGATTTGTTTGTTGTGTGATTTCTTCAGCACATGGCATTAACTGTGAGCGCTGGGATTAGAAAACTTGTGAAAAGAAATGTTGAAAAGGGTTAGCCATCCATCCATCTTTATATAAACATTTCTAGGCAGCAGACGTCAAGATTTAAAGAAATAGTGAGAAGTAGAGACAGGTTGAAATGTTTATTTGCTCAAAGGGCAGTTCTCTGTTCTCTCTCTCTCTCTCTTTCTTTAATAGTAAGGAGTTTGAATAAATGAATGTGTACTTAATTGTTCTAAAGTTATCTTAGTTAAAACAGAGGGCTATTATTAAGCTTAATAGAAAGAAGAATCTTGTTTGCAAATCACCAATTTATGATACCATTTAAAATTCTATCAAGGCTAATACTAAAACAACCACTTTACTGTATCTGAAACAATTCAAATTCCCTGCTGCTTGACTTGATATGATTTGTGAATTCAGGAGCACAGCCCAATGATTCTTTACAATACAAATTCTTTCTGGGGATAAAAGTAAAAGTTTCTTTTGATCCTTACAATTCTTGTATCTCATATCTATACAAATGTAAAAAGAATTTAACTCATTGTCTTATAATTACGAGCGGAGCTACTCAATTGTTTAAATGCATATGTAGTTTAATCTGTAATAACTATGTAAGGCGCTTCTTATACGGTTAAAAGAAAATTTATTTGCTATTGGGTTGGTAATCGTATCAGTGAGGGAGGGGACATTGGGCTGTTTATTACATTAGTCCCCAAAGTTTTATAATAACGTTTTCTCGACAGCTTTGAGGACTTTTACTGAACTTTGATTGGATGGTTTATCTAGTAAAGTGTCCAAAAGTTTCGGCCATTGTCTTATCCCTTTGGATCCCTGTAATGGCATTTATCAAAGAAATTGGTCCTTGTTAGATTTAAAAATGTATTTATATATGATAAAATTATCGAATTAAATAAAATAGTTTTTTCCCAACTTAGCTAAAGTGTTAAAAACTCGACACACAAAAATTCCAATCAGTCTAAATTTGTCTAGCATTTTTTATACAATATTAACATTCAAGGTTGTAGAAAAAAGTGTTTACATTCTTTATAGAGCAGCTATCATATAATTTAAGTATAAAAAGTGTAAGATGTCTTTCTTGTTGAAAAATTTAACAACATTAGTCACATAACCGGACAAAAAGTCTCAAGAATCAGCCATGTGACGTCATAAAAATGAGGGAGCTGAGAAAGAAAACTACTTTAATAGAGATGGATAATCCCTCATTTTTATGACGTCGCATGGCTGATTTTTGAGACACTTTGTCTAGTTACTTAATTGCTTATATTAGATGTTACTTTGATGAACAACACTCTTTAATTTTTAAATATTAATCGTTCTTGAACTTAAAAACTAAACCTATTTTACAACCCTGATTTTATTATGTTTTCCAGGGACATTTATCCAGAAGTATTTTGACCCCTCGCTTTTTGTCACAGTGATGGAAATGTTGTCGATAATTTGCTCAATATTTGACATTGTAAATCTTTTTCATTTTAACATGTTCAAGAATCAAGTAGCCGGATGTGTGTGTGTGATTGTCAATCAAGAGTTTCGGAAGGGGATGTCAAGAAATACACCTCCCAGGCAAAACTCTGTGCACACCACTGGTGTCAATAGTATCTTAAAATAGCATCACCAATTTGTTCATCATTTTTGTTGTTACTTTTAAAGCTATTTTTTTTAGCAAGGTTACATATTATAATCTCCCCCCCCCCCTCACCGAAAAAAATAAAGCCCCTCTATGCTAAACATTTTAATTAGATCAAAATATTTAAAATTTTAAATAAAACATTTAAAATAAATCTATTGCAAAAATAAATATTTACATAAATGTGAAAAACAAAAATGTTTTCTAAAATAAATATTATTTTAATTTTTAAACTTGAAATGATAAAGTTCAACGTTTTTTTCCTCTCCAAAGTTGCTCTTATTGAAATAATTTAAGTTTAGATATTTGCAGATTTTAGGGAAGTCAATTAAGTTTATTTTTGTTTCCACTTAAAACAAACATTGTGAGCTTGAAAATATGTTACTACGCTAAGTCTAAAAGACCAATCAAGGCCAGTTTTTATACAACATTTTAATCTGTTTATTTATTTATTTTTGACAGAAAAATCTCTTGCAATGTCCTAATTTTAAGAACATCCTTAGACGAAAGTAGCTTGATGTATTTGTTAAGCTAGATGGACAGGTTTTGGGCTATTTTGTAAAGAAAACTAGATGTGTAAGAGAATGATAGAACGTCCACAACTCTATTGAGAAAAAGCGAAAAAACGAAGATAAAAATATTCGGCACTGTTCTTAGTTTATTTGAATAAAGAGCTCTTTATTTGAATAAGCTCATAAATTAAAATGGACAAAAAATAGGGCCCATATAATTTTGTTTTTAATGTACTATAGATTTTAAAATTAAGATTTATTGATTATTGTTTTTGTTCAAAAATCAAAGACAATAACTGCGCATTAGTGGCGAAGCAAAAAAGCTAACATCATATTTGTTTTAAATTCCTTACAATTTTCACTGAAAATTGTATCATTATATAAATCATAATATTAGTAACTCAGTTTACTCTTTTTAATTGGGAAGAGTATCAATAAAACGTCTTTTACGCCTGTATATATTTTTGCATATTATTTTTTGCACATATTTGCCCAGTTGTGCAAATTGAATCATGTATAACACATGTGAATGTTTTCTTTTTTACAATTGCGTTCAAAGCGAGAATTCTTTTAACAAAATAAGGACAATAACAATTGTAAGTAACGTAGCTATAACACCTTCCTTGTTTTAGCATATTTGTTATGATATTATATACGATTATATGATCTTTGGATTTTGATTAATGATTGAAAAGTTGGTACACTACTAGTTTTAACCAACAAATCTAAATTCAATTTAAAGTATCCATTGATTTTTAGCTAAAGAATTAGAGAACATGTTATCAAAACGTTGGGTAACAGTTTTATTCCCAGTTCAATGTCTACACCCTCCTTAAATGACATACTTTTCAAAAATGGATTGACAAACTAAAAAAATTAAAACAATCGAAGAAAATCTACGCCGTAAAAAATCTATGAATGAGTGTAAGAGGTATGAAATCACTTCTGCATATCATCACAATTGTATAGTGTTTAATAAACTAAAAATACACAAATCATGTAAATAAATTGATGTTAATGTAAGATCAATTTTGCAATTTAAATAAAATGCAATTGTGATAATTTGATAATGTAATGTGCGGAATTTAATCCACACTATTGATAAAATGCATAACAGAGTGGGTTATGAATATGATTATGTTAACTTATCGGACACCATTATATCAACAATTTCAATAGTTTATGTCGAATAGTTGTACGTTGAAATTATGACTATAGTAATACACAATATATCACTGATATAGGCAGAGAGAAAGGGGCTGTTTATTACACTAGTCCCTAAAGTTATGATAACGTTTTCTTATTCGTTGGCTTAAAAACTTTAGGGAATTTTTTAATTTTGATTGCTTGATTCATTAACTCGAGTGTTTAAAAGTTTCAATCACTAATTTTAATGTGCAGAATGGGTAATTTTGTGTACCATCATTGGGGGAATACATCAGTTTATAAGCCATTGTCTTATCCCTTTAGATCACTTGATGCTGATAGTGAAGGTTGCAAAACTAGAAGTTGTATCAAATTCCTAACTGCAATACTCTCTGTGTATGCAAAGATTTAAAAACATTCGCATGGATTTAAAAAAAAAAGTTTGCCATAGTATGTAAACTTTGAATGTAGGTCAATTCAACACCTTCAAAACTAAGTGAAAACTTTATATAGGATAATTCTCTATTTTGTTGCATCTCGAATACTCTGCAGGTTTTAAGCTATTTAGAGGTTAGATTAACAAACAAGAAAATGCCCTTATAAACCTTCCCACATTTCCTAGAGGCAGGAGGCGAAGTTAATAATTTAATAAAAACATTTTTAATTATTTTTAAGCGCTGCTATCATCATGTAATTTGTACATAAATGTTATTTATAGCAAATTCATTAATTTTGGGCATGATATCATATCTAGGGCTCGGCAGCCGAAGCTGTGTTTAGTAACATTTTTAGTGGAGAGGAAAACTATATTTTTATTGCTTTCTGATGCCAAAAAACACTTACTTTTTCAACATATTTATGTAGCCACAAGTAGGCAACCATTCTTTTAAATAGTGCTTACTCGACAACGAATGGACAACTACCGAGCCCTGATCATATCAATAAAAAGTCACGTTTAAATAAATGTTTATTTTAAAATATTCATTTATCATGAGCTTTTAATTTTAAATGTTGAAATTTCACATTTGAAAATTTTGAAAATCATATGAAAATATTTTGTAAACAAGTAAAAATATTTCTATGTAACTGGAAAAACTGTCTCCTATAATCTCCCTCATTTTTATAACGTCACATGGCTGATTTTTGAGACTTTGTCCAGTTACTATTTCAATTTCTAGTAATAGAGAAGAAAAAATAAAGATGTGGTGTATGATGTTATAGGTAGTATCAGTAAATCACTGAATATGATCTTATTTCTTTACTTAGTAAATGCAATATTTTTAAACTGCCTATATTATATCACAATGCATTTCCAAGGCCATTGAATTGAAATAAAAAAGAGTTATGGTCAAATAAATATTTTTGTCTATGAAATTATTGAGATTGTTAGATACATGCATAGTGTACAATGGGTCTTAAATCTTTGCCTTTTAGAGGGGGGGGGGGGTCAGAATTCTACTAATAGTTATGGGAGGTATCAATATGATCTGAATTCTAAGTAAAATTGTTTTTTGAGCCATTGTACCATCCCTTCTTCCATGAAAATTTTGTGTGACAATTTGCAAATTTACAATTTCCGATAAAATTTTTGTGTCGAATATGTCAGTGACAGAGTGTGCGATCATATCCACAGAAATATCGATACAAATTTTTTTTATTTAAGCATGAAGAAGAATTATAATTATATTGTTATCATTTACTATTTATAGTACGGTATGGCATATATTAGACATAAGACAATCGTTTGCTGTTCTAATTTGGCGGTTCTAGGTAAACGTATTTTGTGCGAAAATGATGAAACACCTTCAATGACAGGCTAGGATTTTAATTGAATGGCATAAATTAGTGACAAGGTGAAAATTTTACAAATATTTTTTACGCTCAAGGCAGTAGAAATTCAAAATAGCGCAGCTATAATAATTTTTACTTTGTGTATATGTAACCACCCCCTCCCCCTTTAATTTATGCCTTCAAAAGGAGAAAAAGATGAGGGGAAGGGTGTTTTTCTGCTTAAGGGTTAGACCAACCACTTGGAGCAAAAAACTTCTAAAAAAATAATTACAGTCGTTTAAGAGATCGCAACGAACATACAAGCACAACCCGATACTTGGCCAGTTATAATTAATTAAATTTATTAAATTTTGAATATTTCCATCCTTGTTGTCTCTCTTGCATGTAAATCTAGAATATCTTACTCTTACTCCCCTTTAAAGTCTAATTCAGGAATGTATATACGCAAGTAACAGGAGGTTTGTCTGTGTATGCATGTCCGATCGGATGAGTCTATTAAGAAATATAATTTCAGGTCAGTTTTTATGCTATTTATGATTGTTTGACACCATTTGAATAAAAAAATTATATTCTTTTTAAAAATGTTCACCCCCCCCCCCCTTCCCTCATAATTCCTGTTGGCGACCTATATTTTTTTTCTTAGGCTTCTGAAATTCATATAAAAATCCATTAAAAAATCTTTTTTTATTTAGTTTGGAATATAATCCCCTTTGAGATTAAATTTTAGAATTGAGTGTAATCTTAGCTTTTAGACAATGTATCTTTACTTACAAACAAATACGAAACAAGGATGACATCAATTTAAGTAAGCCGCTAGTATAAAATTAAATTTTATAAAATTAATTGGATTTCTGTAATGACAGTAAAAATTTATTAGCTCCTTTTAAATTAATGAAGCAAGTATAGACTTAAACACACTGAAATACAAACAATATAATGCCTAATTTCCATAGAAATCGCCATTTTAAAAATAAAAACTAATAAAGTTATCATATCTCAATTTGATGTTAGAACAGCTAATGTTTCTAATGAACGTATGGCCCGTTGATAACAACTATAGAGTTGATACGTTTCTATCTAATACCTAACAATTACAGAAATATAAATGCAAGGTTTGAAATCAATAAAACGAACCCGCCATAATATAGAAAAAGACTTGGCTTGTAACAATGAAAAGCAAACAGGACACAAAATGAAAAGTGGCATTTGCTTTTATTTCAGCTTTTAAAGTAAACAATTAATCCTAGTGTCCAAGTTAGGAATACTTTATTTCTGCCTAAATTTTAAGACAATAGGCAGTTTTTGTCGCTTTTACAAAGGAGAATATAAAACAATTTTGCAGTTTTTAAAAGTTAACATGAACAAATACGTGCATAAAAACTGTTTGTCTTATTTATTATATTTAAAATATGCTATTATGTAAATAATAAGCTTTAGCTAACCATTGAACCGATCGAGTTCTCCTCTAGACAAGTTTTACTTATAATTTTAAATCTTAAGAGGTGGTTTCATTCTATAATACTGACACCTATCCCGTAGATGTCAATGTGTAGCTTCAGTATTTATATATAGTTCTATTGACGGACAGACAGACCCTTATTATAGAGTAGCAGACCTACCTAAAGGAAGGAAATTAAATTCTCGGCGAGACAATTTAACAATGTATGAACTGTAAATAAGTTTACATTTAAAGAAGGACAAATTAGAGTTGTATTCATTAAATTTCAAATTAGCATACATATTGCCTCTTTAAGCCAGAGGTGTGGAGCTTGACTTGACATCTTAGAATTGCATATTTAAGAGTTAGGTTAAATATTTGTTGAATAGGTATACCTATGAAATAATATGCAAATACAAATTTTCTAATATAAATATGATGTGTCCAAGGGCATTACAAACAGACCAACGGACCAGGAGAGTTGCATTATAAATGCTCTCTGGTAACAACTGAATAAATAAAGATTGTAAAAAGGTAGACAAAGTAAGTTATAGATTTGCTTCGTTGCTAAAAGGGTAGCTGGACAAAGTGTCTCAAAAATCAGTCATGTTACGTCATAAAAGTGAAGGAGATGAGAGGAGAAGTAGGAGAGAAAACCTCTAAAAAAAGATAGATAATCCTTCATTTTTGCGACGTCGCAAGGCTGATTTTTGAGACACTTTGTCCAGCTATCTAAAAAGCACCACCTCCCTGCTAAACAGATAGAATTCCCAACAGCTTTTATTCCAAAGACAAGTCTTTGTTATTCTAATATTACAAAGCAACAGCAGCACCATAAATTCTTTTGGTTTTTTCAAAACAAGAATAATCATGTCCAGAAGTAGTACAGCAATAGTAAGCATTTGTTATATATTTTATTAAAAAGATTAAGCTTCTTTCGTCTGTAGCTTATTACATTTCATGCAAAGAAAAATGAACAAACCGGCTAAAAACAAAAATCACGTTAGAGACTTGGTCTCCCATTAATTAAGACATACATAAGTTACAGAAGAGCTTTGCTTTTTTATAAAAAGAGGGAGAATAATCTACTTTGCTAATGACTTTATATTGTCAAATTTATAGCTTTTGCGAGGGACGGGCGGAATTCAATTCATAAAATTATAAAAAAAAAAATACGGTGTTATAATGTATGTTTGTCACTAAGGCAGCTTTGAAATGACATAAGCTGTAAATATTATAGAATTTCATCATTCATATTATATTTACTGAATATGTCTTATTCTAAAAGCAGACACTGATCATTCAATTATGGAATGCTACTTCCCTAGTTATTTTACGCATTGTCTCGCTTTATTTCTTGATGACTACTACAATGATGGTAAACCAGATTTTATTTTTTTGAAAGAAAACTTTTATCTGTTCAATATACATTTTCCTGTATATCAAAATGATGAATATATTCAAATTAGTATTTTAACACTTATAGCAAAAGACAGATCATTAAAAATAAGCAAGGATGAACAAATATTGAAATTCAATGATTTTAATTGTTTTGCTCAGACAATGTTTATTGCTCAATTTGCTTCTAAAATTCTTAATAACACTGGAATTAATAGTAACTTAACTGATAAATTTATTGATTATTTGATGCTTAGTAAAAATAATGTCCAGTTATTTCGCATTAGCTAGATAGTATAATTTACAATATTGTATTATCATAACATGATAATTATACCATATATTAAATGTGTTTAATTTGTTTCATTGAAATAAATTTTAAAACAACAACAACTTCTTGTCTTCAATAAAAACTAAAAGGAAGTCAAAGAAAAGTTGTAAAAAACTCGCCCATCATCAGATAAGTGTAATAATGACTTCATTAGCCATATTCATTCATTTCTGCCGAAAATCTTGTTTTTTTTCTACATTTTGTAAGAAACTAGAAACGCCATTTATTACTACAGCATAAGCTGTCTCTCAATTAAGCAACCACATTTATTCCCTATCCCAATTTTATTATTATTTGCGCGAATATAAAACACTTTGCAAAAATAACATTTTTCACCCAAGTGAGAAAACACCCTCATTAGGGTAGGAATAGGGGTAATGGATAATTATAATTTGTTACACATAAACCTTTGGATCAGTTCGGATATACGAAAAAAGTCCTATGGACAAGTGGGAATGTCTTTTGGCAGCAAAACGTCAAAACGAACAGGTACTCATTTCACAAAAAAAAACTCATATTATGGAAAAGTCAAGACTTAATAATCACACAGCGTAAGAAAATACGCGAAAAAAGATAGGTACAATTTTTTTTTAAGTTTGACATGATCCAAACTTTTTTATTATGTATTTAGCCTAACAAATATGTGATTAAATACACCATATGTAAATAAAATATAGCAGCATAACCATCGTAAATTAACATTCATTTTGTAAAGCAAAGATTTTCTACTTAAATGGTGTGTTTAATGTCTGTAAGGGGTAACGTATTAATAATACATACAGAAAGATTTGATTAAGGGGTTAACTCACAAACAAAATATAAACTTTATTCGGACTTTAAAATTGTTTCACTCATGTTTTCTCTCTTTTCATGTTTCAATGTTGAGCTTCGTATTTAGTCTCTTGTTATCCTTGTTTTGCCCTTATTTTATACAAATTTAAATTTTCTATTGAATTCTTACCAACTTTATTTCAAGTATTCAAGGGGCGTGGCTCAAATTTTTATACAAATAAATTTTCTTAAGTCATTTAAATTTCTAAAGTTCTCTTAAGTATCTAGATTATAGAGATGATCAAAACTCATGGATCTTAAGGGATAAGACAATGGACAATCTATAATACAAAGTAGAACGATGTCTGTCTGTCCGTCTGTCCGTCTGTCCGTCCGTCTGTCTGTCTGTCCCTTAAGATCTCGGTAACCACTGAACCGATCGGATTCTACTCTTCAGGGTATCTACCTATTGGTCCTGTGGTGGTTTTAAGCTATTTTCCATGGTCCTTTATGGTCTCTCGCAATAATTTTTTTTTATCACCTCTTGGGCAAAGCCCCTAGAGGCTAGGGGCGAAGCCGCTAGTAAATTTATATAGCTCATAAAAATAGTTTTGTCCAACTTTTTAAATGAAATGTCAATCAATAACAAATCTGTATTAAAATTTAGCAACTTGTATTTTTGAATTTAGGAAAGCAGCCTAAGTCATTTGTAACTAATCTACTTTATAGATTGGTCACAGACAGAGAAGCTAGGCTTCTAAATAAACAAAACCCTGGCATAAATCTCTATATACTTAACATAACCTAAAACAGCATTTTAATGTTGCTCTGGCATAAAACAAACAATTTTGGACTATTTGTAAATCTTAAAATCTAAAATTCCAAATTCACCACTAAAGATATCAGATAAATATGTCTAGCATAACATACATATGGGTGAGCCTTCGCTTCTGCATATTTTCAAATGTTTCATATTCGCAAAAAAACACAATAGCAAGTAAATAAAAGGGCTATAAGCCAGAGAAAGGTTGAATTGTGCTGTTTATACATTATTGTGCAATTCTGATGATTTGACAATGCGACAAAATTATGAAGAATTGATGGGACAACCTAACGCATATCTAAGTACCCAAATACAAAGCTATTATTTGCTTAAATTCTAAGCTGATTTTTAGTAGCGCAGCTACTCTATAATTACGTTCTGTTCGTACGTACGCCAGTCTTAGTCTCATATGTAAATTTACTTTAATCATAACAATCTTCCAAAAACTATTATTCAGTGATTTGTTAACTATAAAAATTTAAATTTTCTATTTTCATTCAATGTAAATAATTTATTGTTTTAATATCATTTGAAATGCCATTTCTTTTTGTTACTATAGAACTACTTTAAGACACAATTGTTCTTGTTTACTAAAAATCTACAATGATTTTTACATTTTAAACACTTTTTCACCAATTTTGCGGTTGAAAACAAGCTGTAAATGTTTACAACATTTGATAGGCTACTTAATGTCAAAAATTTTACATTGCTATAAAAATTGCCTTTTAATGGATCTTAAAGGCATTAAAGATTTTATTTTTAAGCATAAATTGTAATCTAGAATTATGGATTTTAACAAGATTTTTAAGAAGAACTGTTTCTTTTTTTCCAACGAAAATGAAACATTATTCAGTAATCGTAATCAACAAAGAAATATATAGATAGTAGTATGGATGTGGATGTTTTTTAGATGAAACATCCCTAATTAATATTTTGCTTCTAACACAATAAACAGTAAATTTTATATAAAACTTTTTTTGCCCCAAAAAATCAATACAATATATTTGAAAAACCTGTAATCAAAAGATATGTATAGATATCTAACAAACCGAAAAAAGTACACATGACAAAAAAATCTGAGTGTAAAAAAATTACGTCTTTCATCTGTAACTAGATTAGAGCTAGGTATAGAACCAATAACTGTGTATTACTTGAATATAATTTTGTACAAAACCTAAATTAGCTGATGTACTGTTAGTTGCCATGCCTTATTGTTACAAGAATCTTTTTTTAAAATCTTGTAGCGTCCATGCAACGAATCACAAATATGGTATATTAAAATAATCTAACCTGTATTTTATATTTAGGAGGGG
Organism: Acartia tonsa; assembly: GCF_053477335.1. NCBI lineage: Eukaryota > Metazoa > Arthropoda > Copepoda > Calanoida > Acartiidae > Acartia > Acartia tonsa. The sequence continues at coordinate 26,430,320 of NC_137266.1, read as the reverse complement.
CATATCCTAATCACAGAATAGCTTAATTAGGAAAAAAAGCTTCGAATGTGGTAAGATGTTACTTGAATCAAACATAATGAGAAAAAAGAAACTTTAAAGGACTGTAGTGTCCTAATGGATGGACGTACATTTTTTCTTCTCACAAATCATTTTAAGGTCTACAGATCTGAAATAGCTAAGATCCAACATAGCATTAGCGCTCAGTAGTTTAGCCAATAACAGCCTTCAAAATTTTTTCCTGCTATATTTTAATGTAAAATTTACTAGAATCAAGGTTTTTATTGAACCAAAAATCTGTTTAGCAAACTGCACTAGACTGAAAAGTGACTCCAGGGAATTTAGGTCTAGTAGTCATTTATCCTTTCGTGAACCTAACTCTGTAACTAAGTTACGCAATGAAAAGGAGACAAATTTTGCACTTTTGTCGCCGCAGATCAAATAAAATAAATAAATAAATGATGGATTTTTTTCTTCTTCAAGTCTTATATACACATTAATGAGACTTTTTTAGTAGCAAAGCTCTTATATGATTTACTTTGTCTTTCTGTTTGTCGTGCGGTCCATATAAACTACAAATCACTGTGTCCTTTGATTTGTCTTTGTCATACTATAGGGTAAGTATGTGATTTTCTCTGCTTTTGTTAGAGATGGATGTCTATTTCTTTTCTGAACCAATAAGCAACATCTGTATAACTCAATTTGTTCAACCGATCGTTTGACCGTTTTTATCAGTTTAGCTTGTCTACTTATAAATATTATTATAAAATATCTTGTTTTAATTTTAGCAGCAGTTGAATGTTTAAATTAAGGAAATAGACAATTAACTTTTTGTGAAGCAATCATTTTTCGGCATTTACATAACAATGATTCAACGATTCGATAAATTTAATGTTGTGCCTTTAGTTCCAACAAACTATTCAATTTTACTTTTACATTAAAGCCCTTTCCCATACGGGCTCTTTTACCTATATGTAACCTAACCTAACTTACAATAAGCACAACAAGTTACGTTTTACCAAAATAATAGTATTTGGTTCAATTGTAATATCAAGGAAACCGCCGTTTGTGCTGTTGTAACAATTGGCGGCTCTTATGTAATGCATTTATGGAAGTGAGTGAACTTATAAATACGTAATATTCATTTTCAAACAATAAAAAACCTTTAATAAAATTTTTTTTATAAAAAAATGGAATGATACATAGTACCTAGCAAAATAAAAATAGAAACATTTGAAAACATGACTTTAATTAGCGTGTGTTGGTTTGTGTGTCAATTGTAATTATGACTGACAAACGAACATACAGTATCTAAAGAAATTCTTCGAAAAACATTTTTAAAATCTTAAGGCATTAAAATACGTGTTTTAAAGCAAATATTTATCTTTTTGTCATTTATAACTGAAATTTTAAGCTTCTTCACATCAAAAATAATCTTTAAAGACATGGCAAAATGTTTTTTTTTTCAACTAAAGAAACCTTTATTGCCTCCTTATTTTCTTATCAAATTAGAGTTTCTTTAAATTAAATCTTTGACTTAATTCTAATCACTTACAAAATTAGAAGAATTTGTCTCAATTATGATTCATTTTCAAAATGTACTCTTTAACTTAGAGTGTTTAAGCCTTTTTAGAGACAATGACACTTTTTTCTAATTTCAAGTGATCTAATATTGACAAAAATGAAATGAGAAATTCACTATTTTTGTAGCGCAGACACTTTATAACATAGACATAGTATACGCTTAAACGAACGTCCAAGATTGTTAAAAAGTACTAGGTAGAACATTATTAATGTTTAAAAAACCAGCGGCTACTCCTCTAGAAGCCTCTAGGGCCACTTAAGGTTTGAGGGGAAAAGTCGACATCAGCCAATTTAAATTTGAGTTTCATAAGACTAAAAAAATAATTTTTGGGGGGGAGGGAGGTGAAAACTCCCTCCCCTAAAATAGTTTAAAACCTTCCCAGGACCTATAAGAAGCTTCACTGTAAAGGAGAACAATATCGGTTCAGCAGTTAGCGAGATCCTTCGGGATAGACAAAAAAACGCTTACTAATATATATAATAGGATAAAAATAGACATAATCAAATAAATCTATAATTTTATTTTTATAGTAACGTTTTGACAATTCATTTAAGATTTTTATTTTAAAATGTTAACTACGGCTGCGCTACTTATGGTTGCATTTGTGCTAATTTCCTTAGTTTTCAAAGTTTAATTGACTTTTTAAACTGTAGATATAAAATATAATTAGCAAAATTTAAAATACAAACCAAATTAATTAAATCACAAAAATATTTCACTGAAACAGATCATTAAACTTTAAAAACACTTGTGCTACGTATATAACCGTAACTATATTAATAATTATATTTTCTTATCACTTAATAAAATCTCTGTTTATATAATTTATTTTATTTTAAATATTTAAATGTATGTCACATTTCCATAGCTTTTAAGTTGCTTGGCGACTACGGATTACTACAAAATTTTCAATCCGTCCGACAACCTCTCTATTTTTCTCCTCCCTTCCCTTTAGTGTGCTCCTAACTACACCTCTAATCCCCCCATGTATTACCCTTTCCCGATTATGGGAGTTAGTGTAAGCCCGTGGAATGAAAGTGGCTCCAGACGGGGAAATGCAAGTTAGGAACCTGATGAGTGTACTCGCTAGAAAAACTCTCTGGACACCCCCCGCCCCCCGCCCTCTCCTCTTAACCCATATCACTCTTAATTTTCCATCTCCGCCTACTTTTTAAATGCATTTCAATTTTCTCCGTGAGGTTGCGTGATTTTTCACGCAGTAAAAAAAGTGAATATGGACAATTATTTGTAACTTAAAACCTCGGTAAGGGCTTATACCTTTATTTAATATTTTACATTTTAAATTATTTGAAAAGCTAATGAACGAATTACTGTCATATGAGTTTCAAACGATATTCAGTTTTTGCACAATTTTCTCGCTTTTAATGTAATAATGTCTAATATATTGTTTTAGAAAAAAACTATTCAGTTATAAATCTTTCTCAACCCAATTTAAAAGAAAAAGTCTATTTCATCATTCCGAAATATATTTTAAGTAAAAAATACTCATTATCAATCGCACCTGGAAAAAAACAAACAAAATAAGTATGTGATAAAACATTCTTTAAGGGTAAAACATTTAAACCTAACTTTGATAACAAAAAAATATGATAAAAAGCATTATTTAGGTACTAAAAATTCACTAAGAAAAAATATGTATGACTTTACTATAAGATGGTTGTACAAAAAATGAAGGGGAATAATGTGAATTGAGAGGGGAAGGGGGAAGGTTTGAGTTTTGTAGGGTATTTATAGTAGCACAGCTGCTCTATAACTGGTGATTTTTTAAAAAAAATTGCAACTGCATTTTAATAACAAATTTACATTCTGCGATTTAACAAAGGTTCAAGTTTTCTAATATAAAATTTTTCTCTGGCTAATCTTACCCAAGGATTATTGCTTTTAATTTGTTCAAAAGGAATAAATTGTAAATGACTGAAATTATGGCCACTTTCTGAGAATGTTGGCCAACTGCTGTGATTGCATTAGGTGAAATTGAATTTTTATGCTCAGAAAATCTTTTGACTGCTTTGCGGCCAGTCTGTCCAATATATTGTGGGTGTGTTTTACAGTTTCCATTGTCTTTGGTACATGTTATACAGTAAATTACATTCTCTGAGTCACAAGTCAAATAAGATAAAATTGGAATAGTTTCATGTGTTACAGATGATACAATATTATTAACAAATTTAGGCGAAAATTTACATAACATACAATTGAAACCACATTGTTTAAACCCTAGTTTATTTCTGGAAGGTCTATTGTCTTTAGGCAATTGTGCTCGACTCAAAAATTCTCTTAAATTTTTTGGCCTAGACCAGCACACCATTGGCGGTTCTGGGAAAACTTTTTTCATTTGGGGATGTTGTATCATAACCTTCCAGAATCGAAATAAAATATTTGAAATATGGGGAAGGCGGGGATCATATTGTAAACTTAAAATTGGCCTGTTTACAACTTTTTTCTCAACTTTTTGAAGTGCTGTTGTTCTGCTGATTAAAGATACACGTTCAAATGCTTTTAATATATAATTAAGTTTATAACCACGAGGTAATAGTTTACATTTCAAAAAATTGTTTTAGGACTTAAACATTGGACCCTTATGAAGTCATTCTATCTGTAAAGGATACGGAAATTTTCATTTTATTTTTACCATGATATTACAATAAGAGAAATTTTAAGATGTGTCATATCTTTTTTATCCAAAGCATATGTTAGTCGGTATGTTTTCTTTATTAGCACCTTACAGATTCTAATTTTATTACATACATGATGTTTATTTAGAAATATATTAAGTGTAAGCTACTCTATATATTGTACGAACATTCGATCGTCTTTCCTTTATATTGTTCATTAGCCACATTTAATTAATAATAAAAGTGGTTTGAGCTGATGTAAAATCGACATATCTAATGAGATTATAACTACATACTTATGTTGATAGTATAACGACACTTTTACTGACAGGGCCGGCTAAAAATCAGTCGAGCAAAGATCTTAAGCTTCTTCTATAGGGACAGCGAATTTGACAAATATTTACATCTGCTTATAGCTAACATTAACGTATTTAAATCCTAACAAGGATGACAACATCCATAAAAGCGAAGCACTAAAACGGTCGGACAAACGGACATTAACACTTGTATAGTGTCTGAACTGAATAATCAGAATATAAAAGTATAAGAGTCGATCAAAATTGTAAGTAAATTTGTTGAAAAACTGCTTAATATAGGATAATGTTTATGGCATACTTGCATTTTTAGAACTGGATTATAGAGTTGCTTCGCTTATAATATTGTTCTTTGTTGTCCCAGGAATCAATAGACAAAAAATCAGATCAAACGGATAATTAAATCACATAAAAATTTGTTGTTAAAAAAGTAGCAAAATCAACATGTTTAAAATGAACGTACGGGCATTCTGGTAATAATTATAGAGTTGCTACGCTTACTAAATCGTACCCAACTGCTACAGAAATCATCATGCAAAGTTTGAAATCGATAGGACAATTCTAACGTGCCTAAATTAACGAATAACAGCTATCTATCTCGGACGGACGGACGTACGGACGGACGGACGTACGGACCAACCCTAATTATAGAAAAGCTTCGCTTTTAAAAATACATATCTTCAACATTATGTATATAGTCAAAGGATTTTCAGACTTATGTTGATATAAAAACAGCACATAAGATCTTACTTTAATACTTTTACCTCCTTCAACTATCTAATTGTGCTTGCTATTATTTCTGCGCTACTTATGGGCATCATTATTCTTTTTAAATTACCACATTTGATTTTATAATCTTCAAGTTAATAAACATAATCTTATTTTCATGAAGACGATAAAATTAAATTTAAATCTTATCATTATCTATATGTCTTGCCCCCCCCCCCCCCCCCCGTCCCTAAATTCAAGGTTTACATATATTTCCGCATATAAAAAAATTCGCATAGTGATTTATGTTCGCAAAATGACACAATATCAAATGAATAAGCGTTTATTACTACGACTGAGGGGGACTGTTTGTACTGTTGTAGTAGTAACATTATGCTGTTCTTTTAATCTGATATTTTGGTTCTTTGCGGGAGAGAATGTACACTGATATTTAAATATTGTGTATCAATCTATCTATCTATATTTACAATAGATTTATAGTATAGATGTATAAACATCTACAATTGGTAATTGTCATACTATAGATGATATATCAGACATTACTTGTAAAAGTTGTAGGAACATCCCAATGAAACGGTTGGTTTTCTGGCACATGCTTTTTTTCTAGTGTAATAATAACTAAATTTACATACTTATTTGCGAATTTGATTGAACACCTTTACTTTTATTGACTCAGCTAAATTCGACACGCTAAATTAGAATAAAATTTATAAATAATATATTCAGTAGGCCATAGAGACATGGACAGGTGATCGAAACAAAATTGATACAGACGTGCAGACAATTTATGTTAAAGAGTAGCTTTGCTTATCTAAATACACTTAACTAAGAAGAGGACAAATAAATAGCTCAGCTATAGAAAACAAGAAGTTTTTTTTGTGCCAATAAAAATTGACGTTATACTGGCTTACCATTGGTCAATTAAAATGTATACTGGCCTGCCATTGGTAATTTATTATGTGTGTTGACCTCTCATTAATCATTTGTATTGTATGACGTCACTTTTTTATCGTCATTATAAAGAGCTTAAAAACAAATGCTTTTAAAATATTTTTTTTCAACAAAATGTATTATTTTTTGCTTGTTTATGTGTAAGGCAAGAACACTTATTTTGACTGATGGTAAAGCTTGATGCAAATGAGTTTTTCATCGGATTAAATATCCCTGTCCAATATAAGCAAGGAGAGAGAGAGAGAGAACTAATTTTGGGGACTTAACCTAATTGTAATATTATCTGAAACAATATTTACTTAACAATTCTACATTTATCTGTATCTAGAATTAGGTGTCCATACATTCAAGCTAGAATAGCAATATTTTTTATAAAAAGGCCCAATTGTAGTTTGTTATCCTAATGGACAAGAATCTACACATAAATTATGGATCAACAACATTTGAAAAGTGCACTCTTTTTAATCCTTAAATAAAAGTAACAGGATTCTTGTTTGTCTATCAGTTTCTGTCTCTGTATTTTTGCCAAAATATCTCGCTAGCCTAACGGCCCGATATATAGTATAGATTCTTATTTATTTTTGGAGGAAGGTACCTCTACCCTCCTATGAAAAATTATCCATAGAAAAAAACCATACCCCTCAAAATTTAGGTTTCATTTTGTATCTATTGTATGGATTTTAAAGGTTTGGCAACAACACTGCTTAAAATCAGATGAATTTTACAGTTTTGAAAAGACACCCCAGAAATCTTGAGGAAGAACATAAAGGGGAAGGGGGCAAAAGGTTACTTTAAGGGAGATTTTAAAAATGGAAATTAATTAAAAATTGTTTAAATTTATTAGAGTTAAATATACGAAATGTTATTTGGTTGAACTTTCTTGTAAAGTGAAGCCATTCAACAAGTGATGAAGTCTGTCCGTCTGCAGGGATATAATTAGTTTTACTTGGATGATATATAAAAGAGGTTAGTTGTGTCTCTAATCTGTATGTGTGAATCTTTTGATTCAAACAAATGATAGCTATGTCTTTCCTACACAGCTACAGCCGCCATATATGGCAGCTAATCGCCGCTGCTTTTCATCCTTCTAACTATTATTATCTTGTATTTATTGATGAAAGGGATATTTTCATGTCAATCTAAGTAAGTTTGAAACGTGTTACATTACATCAATATGTTTAAATCAGGGAGGTGGGGGGAAACCAATAAATCAAAAATCTTTAACTTTTCTTTCCCCTAATGGTTTAAGCCAGGAATGCAGCACGTTACATGATAATACAGGCAAAGATTTAATCATTGTTCATTGTCTTATCCATTTGTCCCTGATTAATTTTACATATGTTATACTTAGTAGTACTTTCCTTTCCCTTTCTATATCATCTAAATATCTATTTAGTTTTACCTTCTTGTTATGAATTTTAAATTAAATAAATTATCCATCTATCAATTTGAAAAGGCCCAACATCTAAATTTGAGATTTTTTTGAGTGGTTTAACGGAAAAAACATACTTTCACTACATTTTCATGTAAGGGATAATAACTTAGGCTTTAGGTTTTTTTTACCAAAATAAAAATAAAATAACGATCACTCAAAATATCTGTAGCTTAAGCCTGTACAATTTATTCATTTGTTTTGTGTTTTAGAATAACATGGACTGTTTTGTTTATTAGTAGCGCAGCAATAGCAAGCCAACAAATATCCACGATGATATACAGTAAAAATATACAGTGTTAAAATAGACTGTTTTGCATGATGACAGTAAACTCTAGACTTCGAATTTGTACAGTATATATTCAGAAAAGGGTTGGATAATCACGAGTTTTACAAGTTTTCTTTCAAAGCCTTTATATGTATAAAATAAAGATTTGTTAAAACCAAATATTTATTCAACTTTTATAATCAGGATTTTAGATTTAGTTTGTCCTTGCAGAGCTACAGAGTTGCTACGATACTAAAAAAGAATACAAAAAAGGATAAAATTAGATGCTTTAATATCAAGATTATTATAAAAAGTCTAACAAATTTTACAGGGCACAATTAATAAAGAAGCCAATAAAGATGCTTTTCATAAATGTAGTTTTCCTATTTTAAAAATTGCTTTTTTGTTTTTAAATTGTTTGCATTTGTTAAGTAGCTATGCTATTAAATCCATCCATAATTAGCTGTGACTACTGATTTAAAAGCGCAATATTTCAAACCAAACTTGAGTGTACAAACCTTGATATTAGATTAGTGGTGACATAATCCTTTGGTTAGCCATAAATTCCGCAAAATTTTCATGTATAAAATCATCACAAACGAAAATTATTACTCAAGCTTAAACTGTCCCTTCCATTTAACTTACCTAACTTTACAATCAACATTAAACCTTTCTAGATTGTGTAATCTTGCGATTATGGAACACTTTGTGGACGTGACAATATGCGGAAGTGAATACACACCTAATCCTTTGCCTTGTATAACAATACAATAGAAAAAAACTTCTGCCTTTTCATCTGATTTTAGTAGCCAAGCTACTCTTCAAACTGCACATCATGGTTAAGGTAAGAGAAGTGACAATACTAAGAAAAAAGATAAACTTTACATCCAAGATAAAGTTTAATCGGTTTCCCTGAAAATACATAAACAAGCACAAAAACTATTTTAAATAAATAAAAAGAAAGGAATAGGGTTAGTATTTGTGTTTTTTTTACTTTAGGTCAGATAACAGATCTATAGTAAGATGTATAGAAAGATTACTACCTCCCTAACTTTTTCAATGACCTCTTTCGTCTGCTACTAAAATGTTTCAATATAAGCGCAAGCTACACTATTGGTTGATTTTCCTTTACCCATTGAGCGACGACACAAGAACATTGCAATGGGGAGATACAGTTATTCAACCCTTTCTCCCTCGATGTTTTACTCTAATGGTCAGATAATGTGATTTCTAGGCCAAAAATAGCCCAATACCTGCCCAGAATCAATACTAAGTGAAATCGTTCCAGTCGTCTACGAGATCTTACTGAACATAAATACACACAACCAAAACCAAAGCTATACAGAACATGCTTTATTTTGTGTTAAAAAATAAATATAAATCTACATGTATGTTTATTTTAAGGATGGTATATTGTATATTAATTTTATTAGCGTTGCCAGATCTCAATTATTGTATTTACTATTTATTGCTGGAAGCTACTCAGTCTGTCAGTCAGTCTGTAATAGTTAGATCTTTTTGGGCACCGCATTTATACACCTCGCAGCGGTTGGACGTAGGAAAAAAATACCTATTTCAATTATTTTTAATATACTACCAAAATAGGTAGGTTTCAGTGCTCAACAGATACTTTGAGGAAAAGTATCACACAGGGTGGCATGCTTTCTATTTTATTTGTTTAAATTGTCAACCCTGTTTTGTTAACCAACATTTAGAACCACTAAAGTTTTTGAAGGTTAGAGATTTAGCTGATAGAATGCTTTGTTATACTAGATTGAAAAATAAACACACAACATTTTTAATACACTCTTAAAAAATTTGCAAATATTTATTTTTATCATTAAGATGTATGTAGTAATTTTGAGATTATTTGTCCTTAAAAATCTCACCAAAGCTTTGTTTTTTGCTTTGAAGTAACTTTCCATTGAAATTTTATTTGTAGGTATGTTCCTTAATGTCTCTAAAACGTCCACAACTTTCTAAAATGTTTTAGTCTATTCTAATTGTAGTAATTCAAGAAACTTAACAATAACATGAAACATGCCTATTTTTTTGAGGGGGGGGGGGGGAGGGGACTTCATATGACATAAAAATAGGTAGACTGTCGATTACGGACGTTCGGCCAGACTCTAAATATACAAAAAAAAAATTCCCTGAAAAATTGTTCATTTTTTACAGTGCATATTTTACATCTATTTATGTATGAACATAAGGGCGTACTTAGGATATACAACCAAACTCACTCTATAACGCATTGAAGGATATTAAAAAGAAATTGTGTTAGTTTAAAAAAAAGATAATAACGATATTATCACCCAAAACAGGGGAGCTTAGAATATTTATCAACTCAAAATGTATTAAAGCGTCGCTTTCATAATTATTGAACCAGTTATCCATTCTCATTAAAAGCAAAGTTAAGACTTAAACAGAAATTAAAGCTTAGTATAATAAAAAAAGCGAACGAAAAAAAAATGACTGAAAAAATGGGCATAAAAAAGAGATAGTATACAAAAATATAATTAGTGTAAAAGAAAAGAAAAAAATTATAACATAATGAAAGAAAGAGAGCAAAATAGATAGACAGATAAATAAATAGAATGAGAGAGGTAAAACGACACAAAGGCCACCTTATCAGATTTCAAATTCAATGAAAAAGAATGTTGAAATCAATACTAAACTTTGGCGTTGTAATTATATCAACAAAAATATTTGATATATTTTTAGAATATGATATTCATATACAGAAATGCGTTTTAGGCTTTGGCTTATAGCAGGGCAAATCATGAGGTATACTACACTAGGACAACAGACGATACATAAATCCCCCAATACCTTCAATAATTATAAGTAAAATTCCTTAAAATTCCTAAATTTCGTTAAAAGTTTTTATGTAGGTTCATTTATAGTCAGTTGTTCTCTCCCTCACTTCCTGCTAAGTAGACCAAAAAGTTATACTATAATGACACTTTCTAAATGCTACTCTGTCAACATTTACTAAATTGTAAGTCATCACATGACCACTAGGTTCAACTGTAAATGTTGGTGTTATGTTATGAAATGTTTACAACAAGCTGTGGTTTATAATAGAGCACAATAAACAGGGACAATGTTTCTCGAAGTAGCATAATCAACAATATTTAAAACCAGGTATCCAAATAAAACTTCCATTATAAGGAGAACTCAATCGCGTTAATCGAGATCTTATAATTGAAATGATCTTATAACATGAATAAATATATTTTTGATATAAAAGGGGAAGGATCAACTATTCAGAAGTTAATGTAAAATTAATAACTATAGTATGAAATATAGAGTTGCTACACTTCTATGTATTATTATTGCATACCTAACTATGAAGTTAATGTAAACTTACTATAGAATGAAAATAGAATTGCTACGATTCTAATATCATTGCTGTAAAAACGGTTTGTTCCTTTATCAAACAAGATAGGGAAAATTCTATTTTATTTCTACTCAGAGAAAAAGAAAAATCTATGTTAAGGTGTTGTCAAATAATTTCTCTTTATACTTTAATTATCGGGTAAATAGCTCGTTGGTTCAGTGGAGTATTATCCCTGAGCAGTAGAAAAAAAAAGTCCTTAGATGTAAATAAACTTCCCTGCCACCAAAGTTTTAAGACTGTAATTTTCTAATATTCTTTTTCTTTATTAAGGTGTTAAATAAGGCGGCTCGGAGACGGGAGAGGTGCAGTACAGACCAAACAAACAGATCAAAGCAAATTTCAAGTTTTTACCAAGTTTAAAATGGATAAGAAAATACAAGAATGTACCACTATGTATTAGTAGAGACAAAGAAATAAATGAATAATCAACAAAGGTAAAATTTGATTAAGTTTCCTTTTCTTTTATTTTACTTCTTACAGTTATACAAAGCAAACATCTGATTAGAAAGTAAAATATATATATTACAAAAAAAATAAGAAATTCAAGCACACAAGTATATACTAATTAGTAATATTATTACAATGGATAAGATACCTGGTAAATATAACCAGAGCATATACTGTATAAAATGATTACTACTTAAAGACTATATTCTTAGATTTAGAATATTATATTTACACCAAGTCTTTTGGTATTTTAGGCTTAAAGAAAATTTTAAATTGAAATTGTTTCTAAGTTTTTATGTATGCTTAAGACTCTAAGGTAAAGTATAAGCTAAGAAATAAATACAAGTGTTTTGACACTTAGAATCTTTAAAGAGAATGTAAGATAAAATATTTCTAAGTTCTTTTTGTTCTTAGGGCTTAAAGTAAATTAGGAACTAAAAATAAATACAAGTGTTTTGACTCTTAGAATATTTAAGGAGAATGTAAGATAAAATATTTTCTAAGTTCTTTTTATTCTTAGGCCTTTAAAGTAAACTATGAACTAAAAATAAGTACAAGTGTTTTGACTCTTAGAATATTTAAGGAGAATGTAAGATAAAATATTTCTAAGTTCTTTTTACTCTTAGGCCTTTAAAGTAAACTATGAACTAAAAGTAAATACAAGTGTTTTGACTCTTAGAATATTTAAGGAGAATGTAAGATAAAATATTTCTAAGTTCTTTTTATTCTTAGGCCTTTAAAGTAAATTATGAACTAAAAATAAATACAAGTGTTTTGATACTTAGAATCTTTAAGGAAAAATGTATATTAAAATTTCTCTAAGTTTCAGGAATAATAGAAGAAAAATATGGTACTTAGAAAATTTAAAGAAAACTCAAGCAAGAAAATGGCAAAGTATGAAATCTGCTTAAGAACTCCTTTACACTCTACTGAATAGAAAAACCTTATTGAACCTAAATTATAGTGCTAACCTGGATTAGAGCTAGAAGCTGAGTAGTGAACAATCTTCCCAAGACTGATACAAAAGTCTTGAGATTTGCCCTTTTTATACTAAATTTTGGCTATGACATCATAGCTTTTAGCTTGTAAAATCCAGGTTAAATTTAGGTCATGATAGTAAAAAAAACTATAAAATGAAAAGCTTTTAGAGCGCTAGATATCTTATGTAATACAATTGTAGAATATATGTTTGATTTTCTTTTCTTGTTTTTCAGTGTTCTTATTTGTTTTCTATTTTCTCGCGTAGTAGTTGGATGTCTGTGTTTATCCTAAAAAAAATAGATTTCAGTTTTTGTAAAGACATTTTTATCTTATGATTTTTCTTTACCTAATTCTGTCTGTATATTTATCCAGGAAAATATTCCCCTGGGTGTGTGTGTGATGTGGAGTGTTTAGCAATAAAATTTTCTTTATGTTAGGTACATAGCTTCTCTACAATTTTTCTTGTCCTGCCCTTATTTAGGACCGGTTTTTGTCCTAACATGCACTCTATTAATAGGAAAAAAAATAATTAAAAAAAAATTTTTTTAAGTCATACCTTGATGATAATTGTTTAAGCTAGACTGTCAAGAACTATTGATTGTCCACTCATCCTGATAGCTTGAACTGTTGCATTGATGATGTCAGTGATGTTCATGATCACGTCACCATTTCTAGTGGTAAGGACAACAAGACCAAAACGTAGGGAACTAAGCAGTTGTTGTATTGTTGTGGTGGCTGACTTTAGGTATATCTGTACGTCCTCCAGGTTATATACCTGTTCGTTAGCAATGCATCTGCTCAAATGATTAATTTCCCAGAAACGCCCAATATATACCATAGCATTGGCTTGACTCAATATGTAACTTAATGGTGTTCTTTCCAATTTGTTTGGTAGGATATAAACAATGGAGAAGTGACTTAAAATATTTATCAAGCTTTCAAGTGAGTCCATAGCGGTTACATTAGTAAGCTTCCTTCTTGGACATACATTGATCTTGGCGATTGTATCAACGTTTCTGGGTCCAATACTCATATTGTGTACTGCTGGAGGTGGTTTTGTAGCAAGAATTTTGGCTTTTCCAATCTCCACTTTGATTACTGCACACATCTCATGTATAGTTTTAACATCCTCTTCCTCTGTTTCTGTACATAGACATGGGTAATCATCATCTTTAGTAACTTCAATGGTTTCTAATGGTTTACCCTCTCCATCAATGATACATCGATCTAGGGTAAAATTCCGAATAATATTGACTCCAATATAGCGTTTGTTGCATTTGATGATGTGTATGACACGATTGCTGGTCATTCCAATATGGAGGTCGCATATAAGAGGGGGCATATCATATGCAGTCTCTGTGAAGGTATTTGGTTCTATCGAGAACTTATTTAACATGTTTTCAAAAAGCCTGTTCAGGTATAGAGTTCTGTCAGCTACCAGGAATCGATATCCTTCAGAAATGTTATTTAAGAATTCTGGTCTGTTTACTGGCTGTTGAAGATTGGTACCGTTTTCAGGTACATGTCCATGTCTTACATTTACAGCTAAATTGTTGGTCTCGGGGTTTCCAATTTCTTGTGCATTATTTTCTTCAATTATCATGTTTTCATTTGTTGTAGAACTGGCATCTAAAAGAAAAAAATTCACGCAACCTTTATTATATTTTCTTTATAGTTTAGAAAATGTTAATTTTTTTTTACATGAATGATTCATATGGATTCTGCTTGTTTTTTATATCTTTTTTTTTCTAGAGTGTGATATGTCCATATTTATTTTATCTTATTATAATAAATTTTAGTTTTAGTTGCATATATTTTTTTATGTTTGTTAAAAAAAAACTATTTCAGTACTAAATAGTCAGGGAGAAAGGAACTTGAAAATATAAACTGCACCTGTTTGTATAGCTTTGTTTTGTTGTGCTTTAAAAAGAGCCTGTAACATCACTGTATTCTTTCCAGCTTTCCCCCTGTTTCTCGACAGCCTCCGTCCTCCAGGATGTGTCATGGAGGTTACATTGATGATCTTGGAATTAGCAACAAATAATATTTGTTGACTTCCTTGCATCTCCAGTAAATGATTTTTCAGGGCAGACATCCATTTGTTTTCCTCAACTTTTAGTTTGTCTCTCAATTCATCAACATCATCTTGATCGATGAAGTCGTCTGGATTGAAGAAGTAGGTACCTTCTTCTGAATACTCCACGACGAGTATGGAGTTAGCTTCCAGCCCGATTGCAAGAAGAGTTGTTACCTAAAAAAGGAAAACATATTTATTTATCCTTTTATCTCTATATAAAGTGTTAATTGATATAGTGATCTTCTAAGTCGTTTTACATCCCAATTAATTACAATTTGTCTTTTTTTTTGGATCCAGTAATATGATATACATACACTTTTCTTCTGTAGATGAGGGATCAATAAAATATTTTTTTTTATTAAAAAATTAAGACTTACATCATTTCTGTTCTTTGTAAATAGAATGTGTTTCCTCATTTCTTCATTGGGGTATGTGTCACTAAAAAAAAATAATATTAATTTATTATCCCTGTATCCATGTGATATGTATTTTGATTTTTAATATAGAGAGCAATATTGGAAAGCTGTAAAAGGTGTTTCTGTCATTCAATTAGAAAAGAATTTTTTTTTGTCTTTCCTTTATTTTATTTTCTTTTTGTTCTTGCTTGATTTTTCTATTTTATGCATAAAAAAGGTATTAGTCATAAAAATGAAAAATTATTTTAACTTACATAGCAGTTGCTAGAAGCCTTGAGATCACAGCTGGGTCTGCACACTTATCCAGATCTTCTCGTAGCTCTAAAAAAAAAAACAGTTCATTATTGGCTTTTAGAGAAAATGGATATGCTTTCAAACTTTGTGATTAGTCGTTCTCAATGGGGTGATTCAGAGGTGATAGAGGAAATTCCTGAGATTTTAAGTGACACGTCAAGTACATCAACTCTGTCTACTACGTCTGTGGTTACTCATGCCCCCAGTACCCCTGAAACAACTACAATGGTTGATATCTCTTTGAAAAATTTGGATGTTCTAGAGGAGAAAAGTTTTTGGGAAAGGTTAGTTGAAGATTTTAAAAATAAATAGAAAAATTATATAGATTTACTTTTTTTTATATTTATTATTCAGTCTGATGTCCTGCTTCAACGATTTGTACTGCGTGCGTGATGTGATTGTGATTGTCCTTGGAATCACCGTCCTTATTCTTTTGGCTCTTATTGTAAGCTTAGCAGGTAAAATAATAGTTCCCCTTTTGATAAGGTTTTACAGGTTGCCATGTTTGAATAGTTTTATATTTCACGAAAGTTTTTTCTAAGTCTTAAATTTTCATTATCACTTTTAAGTCTTTTTCATTCAAAGTTAGAAAAAACATATAACATTTATCATATATATACATTAATAATTAATTACATAATATGTTTTGGCAACCCTTTTGCCTTCCAAGTTCAAGTTTATGACAGGGTTATAAAAGATTTATTTTGGTTAATTTCATTTTTACTCAAAAAAAAACTTTGTTGCCAAAAAGAATAACTTTATCTATATTTCAAAGAAAAAGAAATATTGTTTCTGCTTTTTTTTATTAATTTATAAAAAGAAAATTAAAGTTGGTAACCCTTTATCTGATTCTTACATCATGCTTGAAAAATACAACAATCGCCCGCAATTTTTAGTGATGGCTAGAAGTACTCGTGTTTAAATTGTTTATTTTTTTTATATATTATAAAGAAAAATGTCCCCATATCTTTTATTTTTTTTAGTGATTGCTTGCTGCCGTTATAAACGTTCGAGTTCTACCCATGACCGCTTGATTACGTCTACGAATGCCAGCTCTGTTACTGATTCTAACGAAAGAAACGATGTAAACGGTCAAAGCGCAGCTACTGTTTCCCAGGGTTCATCTGGCTACTCAAATCCCTTGTCCACCGTTGCGGCAGAACTGTTAGGACAAAAAACTACTTCTAATTCGCTGCAAAATAGTAACTTTGTAGAAGTACCCCTTACTTAGAATGTTCTGTTAATTTTACCTTATAAAATTATGTAGTCTATTTACTAGTAGAATTATATTTTTATCTTATTCTGAAAGGCCTTCATTTGTTCTATTTATCTTTAGTTTTTAAGGAAGTTATTATAAAACTTTATTGTAGAACCATATTATTAAGAAATGTGTTATATGTATATTTTAATAAAAAATTCTGAGGTTTTCTTTATTTTTCAGATTCGCAAAGTTAAAAATCATGAGCTCGTCCTCATTCAAGAATCTTATCGGCCAGCCGGAAAATGAGAACATCGACATTGCGTTGGAGAGTTCCAAAGTTAATGTAGCGACTTTGTCGCTCACATGTCTTTGTTTGTTCTTGAGGTAAAAATAAATATTTTGGCTACTTAAGTTAGATATATTTGTCCTCGAGTGTCCTAAGATAAAAACTCTACTTTTTTTAGCTCAGATATTAATCACGTGATTAACTTTGTTAATGTAAAAAACTTATACACATTTTAGTTTAACTATAGTTAAAGTTCTAAAATACTTAAGATAATTAGAAGTTGTTAAAAGAATTTTATCTAGTTAGGTATTTCTCTTTTAACAAAAATTTAAGCGTCCTATCGTAGGTAAAATTAAAATAAAAGTGTAAATAAAAAATGTGCTCAAAATGAAATAGAATATTTGAAGGAGAGAAAAGGGGTTATTCAGAAAGTTTTAATATGGGCTTAGTACTTAAAAATAAAAATTATAATATATTTTTTTCTTTTTAGTTTGCTCGTTACTGTATGGTTCTTCAGAGGCTGGTTGAGATTCTTTTACATAACTGTCTGCGAGTATTGTGGTTGGCTTTGTTTTTACTGCGGTAAGAAAATTCTTTTCTTTTTAATAAATAAAATGTTTTTTTTATGATTGGTGTACAAAGGATATCAAATTTAGTTTCTCATTAATTAAAGACAATTAAAAATTAGAAATCGAATCAGAAATAAGAGTGTTAAAACTGCGAATATTATCGTAATGTATATAAGAGCTAAATTATCTCTATTTTCCATCCTGTTTACTTAAGAAATTGATTTTAACCCGTTAAACTTTGTTATTAAATTTTCGATTACCTTAAGAAGTATTTCCCTTTGTACTTGCTTAGCTAGGCGGCTATTTATTTTAATATATTTAAAAAATGTTATTGGTTTGACTAATTGATCAATTTGCTTATTTTTAATACAATGTTTAAGCTTTTCCTTATTTCTAATTTCATTTATCCTTTGTACTATTATATTTCTAATTTGCTGAACAAACAAAAAAATAGAGATTTCTTCCCTGAGGCGCAAGTCCCTATTAGTATTTCTAATTATATTTTCATCCCTGTCCCTTGAATTGGGGATATTATTAAGAACTATATGTTCTCTAGAAGTCTTAAAGTTACACATTTAAGAATTTAAGGAAGATAAAGTCTTATTTATTTATATCTGAGTTTTTGTTAAAATTATGCTTTTTGTTTAGCCGGTAGAGATCCCCGCTCTGAAGATTTTTACTATGATGCTGATAACTACTACTCTAAGGTAAAAATCCTATGTTTACACTAATTGATTATATATGGTTTGAGATTTAGCTATACATACATATCCTACTGATACATAAAGTAAAGTTATGTTTATTTTCTTAATTTTGATTAATCTTGGAGAGAAAAAAAAATGGGGAAAACTATGTTTCTTAAAAGTAAAGATTCTGACTTTTAAGTAAAATTCTTTTTAATGATATTTCCGCTATTTTTCTTTATCTATGCTTAATTATACTTTTTTTAGACGCCCACAGACATTGAGAGGCCCGCGGATATTGAGAGGCCCGCGGATGTACCTCCGACGGCGGCGAGCTTCCCCGCAAGTAGTGTCCCCCCTTCGGCGGCTAGTGCTCCATCAGAGGCCTCAGAAGTGGTATTCAACCATCCAAGCCACTTCTCTTCACCTGTACGCGCTCCCTCTGTTGGCGGTGATAATCCTAGTTTGCCCGCGGTTTCTGGCTCGGAAACTGCGGGTGGACAGGATTCCACCGTTAATATGGACGCTACAGTGAAGATCAATATGTAAAAATTTTTATTTGGTTAATCATGGGGACAGATTCCTTCCAAAATTCTTTTATAATTAAAACTTTTAATAACTAATATTTGTCTCACTATTAGATTTTATATTTTATTTCAATGAATTTGGAAAGACTGTTTCCATGATTATCCATAAAATACTTTAAGTTTGCAGGCTGGGTTATTTTTAATTTTCAATTGTTATAAATTATTTACCTGAGTTGGTGATAAACTTGTATAACGTGCTAATATCCATTTTTCGTTGGGTTGCTATTAGTTTAAGGTTATGCTTACGACTAAACTTTATTCGAAAGGTCTAAATTAAAATATTCTTGTTTTTATTATTCACCTATCTGGGGGGTTGCTTTTACACCTTAATTAGTTTGCTTAAGTGTAGGTTTCTTTGTTAAGCTGTTTAAATTTTTATGCAATAAAATACCCACTATAGAGGGCAAAAAAAAACGACAAAAAAAATTATCTATTGGGATAGGGCTTTTAAAAGAGATAAAAAGAAAGAATATAATGTAAGTGCAAAGATAATTATAAAAACTCCCCGGGGATACTGTAGGCGAAAATTGATAGATAAAAAGAATCCTGCCTGCATCCTGTAAAAAAAATAATGTTAATAGAAATCTTTAAATTTTCTTATTCAAGGTTATAGAGGAGAATAGTGCTATTCCTTTTTAATTCGACCATTATATTATCAAGGAAATCTGTTTTACTTAATATTAAGGTGTATAAACATAAAGAATTTGGAGATTTCTATTATAAAATCATATAAAATTAGTATCGAGAGAAAAAATGAATATAGAAGACTGAAATATCAATAAGAAAGACTGAAAAAAAAACTTAATATAAATTGCCTCTAATTTTAGTATCTTTATTATCAGCTATGGGAAGTAAATAAATATTAAACTTGCTTAGTAATAAATGGAAGAATTAAGGCTTTTTATATTGATGTTTTAAATTGAAGTATTGCTGTGAATAATTAAGCCCTGCAGGGGCGTAAAAATAGAAACTCTGGCTGTTTTTATTAATATTAGTCCAAAAGATTATTGGTCACACTAACTGTGGGGCATAATAAATATCTGGCTGTGAGAAAATAAAAGTAATGTTTAGGTTTAAGCTTTATAGAGGGGAATAATATTAGTTAAGTCAAGAAAATATATAAAGTAGCAGATATTTTCTTTTTCGTTGTTTATTTGGGGCGGAAAAATAATTAATCTTCCAATTGATTAGGTATTATAGAGAGGGTATATGTTAGTTACGGTAATTTATGTTTATAAAGGGTAGAGAAAAATGCTTTTTCAAAGAATTGGGAAATATGAAGGGCGCAGCCGTTTATAGATAAGAAGTAAGTAATAAGGTATTTTCCACAAAATTTTTTTTATATTATCAATGTTATAGAAATAGATTAACGAGAAAAATTTGGGGTTATAGTTTAAAATATTATGTTTACTAGAGTTTAAGTTAAATTCCAATGGTAGAATTATAAAGGTAGAAATTCTATGTTTGTGTACCAAAAAGTATTTTGTATTATCATAATCACAAAAATCGACCCTTAATTATATCTATATTCAAAAAGGTAGCAGACTTTTGTGCTATTAAAAGTATTTATATTTTGTATTTATTAAAAGTGTTTTCGCCAATTTAGATCTCTGTCAAAATTCAAACGTCAGAAAATTTTTGTGTTATAATATATTTATAGCTGTTATTTTCAAAATTTGTTCCAGTTTAGGTCCATTCTTCAAATTATAAAAGTTTTAGATCAAAATAGAAATTAAAGTATTAGAAAAAGTATGAAATAAAGTATGACTTGTTAATATTAATATATGTAAGATTTTTATGTAAATTAAAGTTGTTAAGTTTTGTTGAAGTATTTTAGACCAATATATCGAAATTAAACATGTAAATTATTTGTGATATAATCAAGTATAAAAACTATATGAAATAAAATTCGGAAAAAAAAACTTTTTAGTTATCTTATGATATCTGTGTATTTGAGGTAATAAAATCTACTGAAAAAAAGCGACGTTACTCTATAATTGTTATGTCTGTGACAGAAAAGGAAATACTTATCGAGACAAAATTTGAGATATGAATCAAATAGTTTTTTTAATGATGTTTGCTTATTTCTTATTATGGGAGCAAAAATGTAATAAAAAAAACATGTTTGGTTAGAAACTGAAAAAAAATTTTTTTTGTTTAAAAAAAATGTTAATTTTTGGACATAAGGAAAGCGAAGAAAAAAACTGATTTGTGCTATAAAAATATCTAATCCCGTTGTTGAGAGTATGAATGTTCTTGTTACCGGAAATTTAAAACAAAAATATTAAAAGAACTTTGTAGCTTCGAGAGAGGGGAATATATCCCTCGTAGGTAAAACTGAACTTATTCATATGTATATATTAGACAGTATGGTTTCATATTATAAAATGGAAAAAGTATAAAGTAGTAGGATGTGCTGTCGAATATTGAATGTTATAATCAAAAGGCATTTCGAAATTGCTAATAGATATGAAGTTATTTAGAGAGAAAAAATTATGGGGAATATAATTTTAAGTTACACATATATGTTGAGTATGAAATATAGTCAAGGCAATATGTGCAGGTTGTTATTGTCTGCGAAATCTTTGACGCAAAATACGTAATACAAAGACGTTAGGATCGGTCGTAGATCTTTGATAAAGGTCAATAAGCGATTTTATGATAACAAAAAACATTATAATGCATAGTAATATTACCATATTGGTAAAAACTTCATCGAAATCGTTAATAATATAATCAAAAACGTTATGTTGGGGTTGAGTAGGAAATAAAGTAGTATTAATAAAAGATCTGAATAAAGATAACATTTCGGGGGGAATGGAATGAGAGGTAACGGTAAATGGGGAGTTTTTTGATATTATAACGGGTCCTACTGTTGGGTCTGTAAAAGATAAATTACCGTTATATTCTATATAGGCGGGAAAAGTCGTGTCCTTAGCATCATACTCCAGATCCCTTTTTAGGCTGCTCAGGATCGTGGGGGTGATAGTGTGTATCAAAATTCCATTTCCTAGTATATCGAAATGTTTTTTGTTCTGTATAAATACACAGTATGAAATTACCGCAGAAATATTTTTAGTATTAAGGGCATTGAGACAGTTAGTTCTGTTCTGAAGATTTTGCAGGGTTGACCCAGAATGGGGCGGTGTTTTATCATAAATGTGACTCATGTCATCATAAAAATAATCAGATTGCAAAGAGAAACCGTAATAAGCGACAGGTATTTGCTTAGAAATTTGTCTCACAGTCTTGACCAATTCATATTCAACAATGAATACAGCATCATTATCTGTTTTACCAGCAGCTAGAAAAACAAATGTATCAAAATTTATATGAGAGGTTCCATCAATAAAAAAATGTTCTTTAAGATTTTCGTGTAAAGTACCCTCCGTGGAAAGTTTCAAAATTGATGTATGAACTGAAATTATTGAAAGATACTCATTCAATAAAGTTATGATGTTTTCAGCAGCGTTGGCAAAATTCGACAATCGAGCTGTTTGCGATTTAAGGGTAACCCAGCTTCCTGCAGCTTTTAATTCAGTTTCAATATTTGTTGCTGCGGTAGCTAAATCTTCTAGAAGTTGAGTAGCAGTATCTTCGTTAATATGAACAACGAATGTTTTGTCGGCTGGGATCCCAGGGGGCGATCCTAATGAATTACGAATTCTTTTAAATTTGGCATATTCTGATTTAATTTTGTTGGCTAGGACGTCATATGCATTTATAAGGACGCTTATTTGGTCAGTTTTGTCCAATAATTTTGGAGCTTCATAATTAAGTGCATCTATTTTAGTGGCTGCGGCAGCAATTTTGTTGTCAGCATCGGCCATAATACTTGAATGGTTTATATAAATAGCTGCTCTTGTTTCAAGAATACCATTATCAGCAGTAATATCATATCCTTCATCCAGAAGGAAAGTAAAATCAGCATTTGTCCTATAGCCAAGAAGTAGGAAGAGAAACCAAAATAGTATGTACATGTCTAAATATTAAATATTATGTCAATAGAAAATAAGTCACTGAGTATTCAGAAACACAGCATAAGGTGTGTGTTTTATTAGCCTAGTATAGGCATCACTTAAGCGGAGGAAAGTTACTATCCATCGTTTTGTCCCATCCCAATCCGTTGTGCAAATACTTTTGTGTTTATGACAATACTGTTTTTGCATCTTCAAAAAATAGAAATGAAATTTAGCTATTTTTATTTTCAGAATAGTTTTCCCTACGTGGAGATGTTTGAAATATATGTGTTTGACAACGAAATCTTTAGGTAAAGTTTGGTTGTGGGTTTCATATGCCAAATGGTTCATTAAGTTTGAAGTACTGACAACCATTTTATCTAAACACATTTTTGCACAGTTAAGTAGAAAACGGTCCAACATTGCTTGGGTCATTATTATCAGAATATCGTCCCCAAAGAAAATAAGGGGCATAGGGAGTATTAATCAACAATTGATAGGCATGTAATTCATAAGTTTTAAAACTTGAAATCCAAATTTTGTGTGCAAATTGTGATTCCCCACACAATATTTTATGATGCGAGCAGAGATATTTATTAAGAAATGTCAGATTCTTGTGTATTTCTCGTAAGTTTTTGAGAAAATTTTTCAAAGTGATGTGTTTGAAAAATATGAAAGGTTTTTGAGGATTGCGGATGGCCTGAAATGATTTTCGTACATCCAATTGTACAAGCTTTACAATAGTATGGACGGTGTGGACAATCTTATAATATTTATCAACAAACTCAGAAAATTTGCTCGTGGGGCAACTATTATATCTGTGTCTTATTCCATAAGAATTGTTATATCCTCTGTTCATCTAAAATTGAATGTCAATAGATAAAATTTTAGTTATATAGCCTTGATATGTACTTGTTCAAATATGAGTTGATAAAAGCCGTGGGAGAGCTTTTTGAGAGACAAATAGCGTGAGGTATGTCTGTATGTTTTTAATGGGCAATGCATGATGTGGCATAATTGCTTGTGTGGATTATGCAAAGAAAAAAAAATGTGAAAATGTATGAAGAATAAAATTATCTTGAAAAATTTAACTATTGTAAGATAGAGCGGAAATAAGAATATAAACAATATCAAGGGTACTTTCTTAAATCAAAGAAAAGGGTTAGTGTAGTAAAGATATTGATTGTGAAAAGTGTGAAGATGTTCTGTGTTATGAAAAATTGTAAGAAAATTAGAAAAGTTATTTAAATGCATGCGTAAAGTGTTTAGTGAGCATGTAAATGAGAAAATGTGTTTGCATATGATTACTAAAATTTCAGTATTGATATTGGAAGAAAAAAAAATGCCAAGCTGTAACCAGAATTTAAAGAATCCGGATGGAGGTAAAATTATTATACTTCCAATGTGCTTGTTGAGAAAAAAAATTGGAAAAGAAAAGTTGAGATAGATTAAAATGTAAAAAAAAATTGTTGTAATACACATAAAAAAAATAGTGGTCATGCAATAGAGTAACTATATATTTTTTTTATGTAGCGGCTGCAAGGAGGAGAAATAGGCAGTTGGAGAGACAGGAAGATCGGGCACGCATGGAGAATATGAATCAACTCTTAATCCGCTTGGGGGCTAACCTGGGAGGCATGATGTTCGCCATGCAAGAAGATATAAGAGTATTGACCAGGTGGTTAAGTCCTGATGGTTATATTGCACAGCAGCTAAGGCAGCAGGGTAATAGAATTAACTCTATGCAGACTAGGCAGAGTGGTGTTGTTGAGAGACAATTTGGAATCTTGCAGCTGGCAAACAGGATGGATCGGCGCGTGGCTACAATGTATTGGGACCATCTTCATCAAGGGGGAGGTCAGGGTGGTATAGGGGTTGACAGACAGGTTATGGGTGGTGAAAACGGTCTACCTGATGTTGGAGGCCATCAGCCTGATGATGGTCCTGTGGTGCAAGAGAGAAATCAGTCACCAGAATATCATCCTGCGCTTGGAACTGATGATGATGGGCGCAGCTCTTCTCCGGATTACAACCCTCCTGAGCCTGTTGAACAAGAAAGAGAATCAACATTGGAGTACGTTGTGTCTGATGAGGAAATAAATAATAATGAAGAATAAGATTGGACAAAAATGTAGTAGTGAATGGAAACTGTATTTCTTTTAATTTATTTGTATACAGAAAAATGTTTCCTTGTAGAAAATTAAAATATCTATAATCTTGTATTATTTGTTTCAAAGTAAAAATGGCTGCGAAGCTTTGGAAAGAAGTAGAAAATTCAGTCTGTTTTTATTTTTAAAATGTAAGTAAAATATTAAAGTGTGTTTTTAATTTGATAACACGTAGTGGATATAGAATTTCAAAAGATTAAACTTTTGCAAAATTAATGTAATTAAAGCAACACACATGTTTTGAAAAGTGTTGAGATAAATTATGATTATTTGTCAGGAATAAAGAAACGAACTTGTTTGTTTTCTTTAGAATTTGAAGTAAGATTTTCACGTATGTTTTTAAAAATAGAATGCTTATTGCTACGTGTTATTCTTTGGTCAATGTCGTCAAGAAAATCGCGTTCGATTTCCTCGTCTGTTAATGAAACATCTGGTGGGGCGCTATCCATGGAATCCAGATATTCTAAGATATCAGGATCTAAATCAGCTTGTTCGATAAAAGATTCAAAATTAAAGTTCCCTTCTTTTAATAGGGCATTAATATCATCTTGCTTTAAATCAAATTTAGTGTTAGAGCAAATGTTTTTTACAATAGAAGGAAAATTTTCAAAATCAGGGTTTAAAGGGGTATAATGTTTAACATCATTTTTCGATCTAAAAATCGTTCTAGTGTCGCCTAATCTGCATAGTAAAAGTGTAGATTCATGAATATGTATTACAATATATGGAACATTTTCATATAAAGTTTTTAAAGGGCGTGTGTTACCCTGTAATTTTTGTCTGTCTTTACAAAGTACAATGTCACCAGGATAAAATAAACCTCTTATTTTATTTTTGTTAAGGATTTCATTACGTCTCTCTCTATCCCTGATTTCCTGTTGCTTAGCCTGGTTCAAAATAGTCTTAAGTTTTGCACTCATTGCTATCAGATGTTCCTTTTCATTTCTAATATTAGGATGTAATTTAGGAAATGGGTCATCAAGAAAGGTTGAGCTTAGATGTCTGTCAGGGCCAAATACCAATTGAGAGGGGGTGTAACCTGTTTTGGAATTTGGAGTATGATTATGTATATCTGCAATATATGAAGGTAAAAGTGTCCAATTGTAATCATCTTTAGTAGCCAGACATTTTTTTAAGACATATTTGAAAATTTTTACAAAAGATTCGGCATTTCCATGACTGGCGGGGGTATATGCAGAGGAAAAAATTACTTGGGTACCCATTTTAAATAGTGTTCTTAAAGTCTTTTTTGCCGTGAAAAGACTCCCATTGTCTGTATATAATGCTTTAGGCCTAAGCATGGTCCATATATGGTTTGCAAAAACGTACACAAATTCTTTTGCTGTTTTCTCAAAAAGTGGGCACAAAATAACATAATTAGAAATTATACATTTAACAACAAGAATATGGTTATAACCAGAACTTGGGTTTAGTGATTCCATTAGATCCATATGTAAAACTTCCCCTACGTCAGTGTTAAAAGGAAAAAGGCCTAAATGTTCTGAGCGTCTAGGATGGTTTACCAGTAAGCAAGCAATACAACCATTAGCAAATTTATAACATAAATTTTGTAAATTAGGATGATAATAGCTAGTTAAAAGTAAAATCATTTTCCTAGGGCCACTATGATTAGACATTAAATGTGCTAAAGCTATATATTTTGTTAGCAATTTATCAGGAATTAATAATTTAAGGCAAGATTTGTCCCATTTAATATACAAGACCCCATTGTGTATTGTATAAGTTCGATTATTTTCCGTAACAGAATTTGATATAGAGATGACACATTTATCATAAATATCTTGATATTGTATTTGTTGTAATTTAATAATATAATCAAGTGTCAATAATTTCTCCAAGTCATGAATTGGGTCATATATTCTTTCAGCATTTTTCAGAGCCATGTTTAAGGAAAGAGCTGAACCTAAAGTTTTCCCTTCTGGTATTTCAGTTTCCAAAGACTGATTTTTAGTAAAAGTCGCATTGATGGATAGATAATGAGGGAGGTAAGGTGTACTACATTGAAAATAAGGCTTTGTTATAGGTTTGGGTAATATGTATGAACAAGAATGTAAAGGGGGGTTTAAAGGAAGTGGGCGTGAAATTGCAGAATGCTTTAAAGAAAAATTTACTTTAGATGTTTGTGGGTAACTAGCGAAACGCAGCTGGCTAATAATTTCATCTGTGCTTTGTTGAAAGGTAACATTTATCGAAAAGG
Source organism: Acartia tonsa (assembly GCF_053477335.1). NCBI lineage: Eukaryota > Metazoa > Arthropoda > Copepoda > Calanoida > Acartiidae > Acartia > Acartia tonsa. The sequence continues at coordinate 26,403,119 of NC_137266.1, read as the reverse complement.
GTAAGGGGGAAATTGAGAAATTAGGCCCATATGCTAATTTTAGTAAATTATTATTAATTTTGTCAATTATAAAAGGTCGTACTGTGTCCCATACAGATGTTTTATTAGAAACTGTTAAACGTTTTATGTTAGCAGAGGGGGGGGGTATACCTTGTTTAATAAATTGAGGATTTGCTTCTACCCATGAAATCCAATCTTTTAAAGAAATTATGTTTTCCTCAGGCATATGAGAATCTAAAAGGGGGTCTACATAGTAAGGGAGCTTAGTTCTTTTTATATCCGATTTGGTTATATGAAAAATTCTTGTAAGGAAGTCACTAGGGTTGTGTTCTGTTTTAATAAAAGCTAAATTTATCCCAGGGAAATTTACGCCTATGACTGGGCCCCAATTAGTCACATTGTTCTTGCTACTTATAACTTCTTTGTTGAAAGCATAATAAACAACCTTATTATCCACCAAACAAATAACCTCATCATGTGAAATAATTTTTTCTACAGCTCTCAAACTCTCCACAAGCGCATATAATTCCAAATTCATGATATTTTGATGTTTAAATTCTTTAGGAATTCTCTTAGAATGATACAAAATAATTTCAAAAGTCCCGGCATGTTTTCCTAAATTGTAACTAGAATGCTTGTCTACAAAGGAAGGGCGAATAATCAATTTATCATCCCTTTTATAAAGCAAAAAAAAGAAAGGGACTTTTTTCTTCCCAACATTAAAAGAAATTAATTTTTTTCCATTTAATATGGTAGTAGAATTTACTACTGTAAATGTACGTATAAGAACTTGTGCTAATGCATGTAAAATTTGCAGATTTTCGTCTATATAAAATATTCCATTTTTGATATTATTTAAGTATTCTTGCATTTTCGTTTTGTCCCCTTTAAAATCTCTATCTAGTATCATATGGTAACCCACATGACCTTTAATATATTCATAAGTACTGTTACAAATTTTTTTAAAATCCATGGTACAGCTATATGCTAAAAGCATTGATTTAAGTGATATGCCTAAAGAATTGTCAACATGTAAATCATAACCCAAAGTATTTTCTGTAAGATATTTTGTTTCAGGTGGATGAGAGAGAGAAATATTTTCAATAAATTTAGTTGGGCAGCTTCCAGGAAGAAAAGGTGGAATAGGTTTTACAGGTAATTTATTATCATATATTATTTGATGTGTTTCATCATCAAGATTTAATTCTGGCGGTACAGTTAAGTAATTTTGTTTGGGGGGAACCAATTGACCTAATATACACCCAAATTGACTGTTTTCTCCCGAAACTGAGTCTGTCATTAAGATCTTAGGGACGCCTTTAAGGATTATTTTACAATATAAAGGGCCTTCCATGAGATTTTGTTGAAGTTGTTTAAATTTCTGTTTTTGCAAATCAGTTGGTTCAAATTTATCTAATTTACTAGAAGTAAGGGGGGTTAAATAATGAATGTCTTTCAAAATAGTAAAGTTTAAAGTGTCACGTAGAAAATTTAAACTACCGCAAAATCCTCTCATTCCTGTTTGACATTTAGGAAAAGGTAGATTAGCAATCGCTTCTATCCTTTTTGGGTCAGCCTGACAAAAATTATTTCCAATCAACCAGCCTAAAAAATTAATTTGAGCGCATCCTAAATGAGCCTTAGTCATATCAAGTTTTGCATTGTGCCAAGCTAGGCGAGAAATAACTATTTTTACTAATTTAAAATGAGTTTTTAAAGTATTTTCATAAGTGTCTTCTGGGTGTGAAAAGATAAGTATATCATCATAGTAAATTAAAACATTGTCAAGTTTATTACATTCCAAAATAGGAAATCCTTTAGAGTCAAGTAAAAGTTTATTATTGTTATATTTAGGAACCATATTGATCATCTTATCCACAAATCTACTCAACGCGGTTGGACTGCTGGCCATCCCCGTGCACAAGGTATTAAAAACGAAAGTCCCATACATTGTTGAAAATTGAGTATATTTCTTTGAATCTTCTGTAAGTTCAATTGATTGAAAGGCAGATTTAAGATCTAAACTACTAAAAATTACAGCGTCCCGCATGGTGTTGAGTAGCATTTTGAAGTTTGAGATAGCAACAGGTTCCACCATAATTAATTCATTTATACCCCTAAAATCAACTACTAGCCTAGCAGCTTGATTTCTTTTATCCTTGCGAAAAACTAAGAAACAAGGGGAGGAAAAAGCTGGTAAATCCCCACCCTCAACACTGGCTTTATTCAAAACTTTAGTTTTAACTAAGAATTCTAAAACATCCCGTAAAAGCTCAGCATTTGCGCTATTTTCATAGTATATTTTTTTCATTCTAGGTAATTCAACATTGTCCTTTAATCTAATTTGATAATACCCGCATGTAGCCGAGATGTTTCCCCTATCTAAAGAATGAAGTGATACTACTTTAGGATAGCTATCAAGGAATATATCTTTAACAAAAGGCCATATATGGGGTTTAAAATTTTTCTCGAGGACCATATCGGTCGCATTAGCTAACATTGTGTTTGGAATATCAAGTCCTTTAGGTAATAGGTCATCAGGTGTAATAATACAGTCACTATTAAAACCTAGTTGGATAGTTTGTTTAGGATCATAATACTTAGGCAATTCATGTTTAGGAATAATTTTTTCTTTTATGTCTATCCTTTCCTCTGTTAAACTTTTACCCTTAGTATTAACATCATTATTTTTGCAATGAGTATTTGAAAAGAAAGGTGAATTTTTAGGAAAATGTATATTCATATTACTAATATGATAATTTTCTTTTTCAGTATCAGAGAAATTTTCATGAAAGCAAATGTTTTGTATGGAAAATTCAGTTTGTGCTGGTAAACGGCATTCATAAAAAATTGAGGTATTATTTTTGTTAAAAGTACTTACCAAAGACATTAATTTTTCATCATCATCTGGGATAGGAATTGTAGGAGAGTGATGTACAGGAACTAAAGTGCCTTTAATGTTTCCTTCAAAATTTTCATTTCCTAAATTTTCAACATACCCCGGCAGTACAAAATTATTTTTATAAATCCTAAGGTCAGCTATAGTAGGAATAATTTTAATAAATCCCATTTCTTCATAAGGTATTTTATCTTGTGTAATGAAAAGATGTTGACCAACTTTGAAAAAGGCAAGTGCATGGACATGAAAAAATACAAGTTTAATTTCTTTAGACTGTAAAACAACATGATCAGAGACACACGTATGTCTTTCTGTATCATTTAAATAATAAGACTCCAGGAAAATTCTAGGAACAACGTCAACAAAAAGTTTAGGTGGGTTTTCATAAAAGGAGACGGCGATTTTGAAATTTTTCAATGTGTTCATATTGATAAGGAGGGGGTCATCCATACCATCGGAGACATAAAACTGTATTTTTGCAATTTCATTTAAGCTAGGTAAAGTGAAAAATAAATCAATAGTGCCAAGTATTTTCATGGAGTGACCAGTAATGGAAATTAGATTATAATTAGATTTTGTCGTTAATTTAAGAATTTTAGCCTTATTATATTTTGGATAAAGAGTAAGTAAATATTGTAGGTTGACTAATGGCAGGCCCGCTCCGCTGTCAAAAAATGCAAAAGCTTCTTGGAGACAAGTAGAATCAAAACCAAGTTTACAAGGTAAAAATAATTTTTTCCCTACGTCTGTATCTACATTTGCAATTGAAATTTTATTTATTTTGATATTTGAGAGGAGAATAGAATTATTCAAAATAGGAAGGGTTGATTTACGACGTGGAGAAAAAGGAACGAAAGTATTAATGGGAGCGGTGCCTATTTCCTATTTATGAAAAGTTGCAAGCTGCTTTTTCATTTGTTCTTTAATTTCAATAGAGGGTGCCGGCCATTGATTGTTGGATTTAAGAAAAAGGGCGCGTGGTCTTCTAGGACAAAAATCATCAGGATGGAAAAGCTCATCTTCAGTATCTGCTAGACATTGGGGACAGGGATCGGGCACTCTGTTCACAAGAGCAAAATTGCCCGAGTCCGTCCGCATGTCATAGCAGAAATCCGTGGCTGTATGGCCTCCTTTTCCACAGAGAAGGCAATGAAGTTTTCTTTTATTGGAGTTATTAGTGTTGTTAGTTCTCGTGTTATTATAATTGTTATTATATCTAGGTTTCCCTGGTTTGGAAAATTGTTGTGATTGTTTCCCATTAGAGTGCTGCATTTTCATAAAATTAGGGTTTTTATGTTGTATAGTTTTATTAGAAGATTGAAAATAATTTGATCTATTGTTATAATTATTTCTGTTTTGATATTGTCTAGCTGCATAAGGTTTATTTTGTGTGTAAGCGTTATTAGAAAAATTGTTGTATTTTTGGTGAGCAGAGACTTCTTGAACTTTAATATTTCGAAAAGCAGAGCCTTCTAAAACTTTGTTGCCAGAACGAATGAAATTAGTGTTAGGCCTGATTGATTTTACATGCGAAGAAGGTCTAACAATTTGAAAAGAATTTCTACTTGGAGCGTGTTTAGATCTTTTATAGTTAAGATCTATAGCAGTGGCAATTTTGCGAAGAGACCTAGAGAATTCATCAAAGGTTGGAGGCCTATTATATAAAGTGACCAGCTTCATACGTGTTTTTTCACCATCTGCTTTGTTATCAGGTGGCAGGTTTTTAAGTAAAGCTTCTATAGCTGTGTAATTATACATTTCGTTTTTAATAGAGTCTGGTTGATCTGAACAGGCTCTTTGAGCAAGATTAAGTATATCGCTAACGACAGAGTCATATGTAGCATTAGAAGGAGGTTTATAATTATGTAATAAAGTAATTGCTTCTTCTGGTTTAACTCTTTTATCATATTTTATAAGAAGAGAAGAAATTATTTCATTAATAGTCAGGTTGCCATCTAGAGCATTGCTAACCATTTCATAAGGAGGACCTGTAAAACAGCGAAGAAAAACAGATGCAAATTGAGATTCTGTTAACTGACATTGCAATTGTGCATTTTTAATGTTCCTTAAAAATTCCACTATAGAAGGATTATCTTTCCCAGAAAACTTTTGGCGGACAGGAAAAGTGTTGTTAACAAGACTCAACTTTTGGTCAGTGAAGAAAAGAGTATTGTTGTGATCTGGAAAAGGAGGAAGAAGAAAATTTTTGGTTTGTTGATCAAAAACTTCATTATGTTGTTGAAGCATGTTTTCATGAATAGCAGCTTTAATTGAAGCGTCAATATCAAGAGAAGAAAGGGGCTTAGTTGCTTCATGTTCTTCAAGAAAAGTATTATACTCTTTTACCGTGTCGTCAAAGAATGATTTACCAAGTGGAGTTTTGCTTTTTTTAGCAATTTCAACAATGTATGCTGTTTGGCTAAGAAGAATTCGTCCTAAAGGAGATTGTAATAATTTACAAGATCTGGGGTCTTGTTGAAGTTGAAGTAAAAAGTCATCATATTCATCTGGTTTTGCAGAATCAGAGTGTTCAATCCTAAAAGGATGTTCAATTTCCTCAGTATCGCGTAAATCTGAATTAGATTTACGTTTGTTTTCATTATTTAAATTATCAGCAAGTACTTCAGCAAAAGTCCTGTCTTGTGATTTACTGCGAGGAAACATTGATTTCATGATAGAAATTAAAAATCTAAATTTGTAATGTCAATAAAATTCACGCAACCTCGTACAATAGTTTGAACTTAGTAGAGCTGAAAGTATGGGAGGAAAAAAAAATAAAATCCAAGAACTAAGTGGATGTAATGGTATAGAAGATAGATAGAATTTAAGAGGGTTAGCAGATTTAAGAGTATTTAGTCAAGAGTGTCTATAAAGGAATGACAAAGTATTAACCTAAATAACTATTTATAAAATAGAAATGACTGTGCACAGTAACTAAGTTAGGTATAAAAATATGCTAGCAATAAAAACTTTATTGGTAGAAGCAATAAAGACGGACTATAAGATCTGTATTAAGTAAGTATTATTAAATAAGGGTTAAAAGTCCTTATTAACAATAAAGCACGTTTAAAGTCCCTAAAACGTGATATAAAAGGCCTGTATATAATCAAAGAAAAGATAAAAATAAGCGCTAAAGGATTTTGCCCGAAAGTATTTAGAAAACGGGAATATAATGACGTCAAAAAAATCCAAAAATAGAAGTCTAGAAAATGTGTCTTATAAAGAAGAGAGATAGGTTATTTTATGTCTTTATAAAAATATCTGTAGTGTAAATATTTAAAATATGTATAAAAACTTTAATATCTCAATAAAGGGGAAGGTAAAGTAATTTATGCAAAATATAGAAGAAAAGATTGAAGTAAGTCTAGTTAAGTATAAAAGCTTTAAATACACTAGGTTATTTTGTTATAAAAAAACTTCAATGCATAAGATGTGTTAAAATGTCAAACACTCAAAGAAAAGACTGAAAAGACAAATAGTTTAGACACTGAGGTTAAAATAAAAGGGGACTTTTTAAAATCTCATATACTTAAGGTAGAAGCTTAAGGTAGATAAAATATTCAAATTATTCATACACTTAAAGGTAGAAGCTTAAGGTAGATAAAAAATGTCAAATGTTTATAAACTTAAGGTAGAAGCTTAAGGCGGTTAGAAAGTTCAAATGTTTATACACTTAAGGTAGAAGCCTAAGGTAGATAAAATTTTTATATAAGTAGAGACAGATCTTTAAAATAAAATCGCGCAAAGAGTAAAATAGTCCTTATTATGGAAAATGTGAATATATTCAAAGCAGAAAATTAGTAGCTGTATTGTACTAAAGTATAAGCGTTTAGTCTCAAGGGGGAAAAAAAACTTCTAAGTTAGAAATGAAAACTAAACTTTAGTTTTATATCAATATTAATTTCTATTGACAAAGACCTGATGCTTCTTAAAATGTAGAAATGTTGATGTAGCTAGCAGGTAGAATGTAGAAGTTTTGATATAGCTAGCAGGTAGAATGTAGAAACGTTGGTTGATGTAGCTAGCAGGATCCTGAAAAATGTTCTTAAATAGAAAAAGAAAATATAAAGCATGCAAAGCAAAATAACACACACAAAAATTAGGTTCAAAGTGTCTTTTACAACTGGCCAGGAAGAAAAGAGCAGGATTTCTGTAGAGTAAAAGTTAGGTTAGGTCAAATGCAATCTCTATTCCAATACCGGAAACGTGCGCCACATGTAAAAACGGTTTGTTCCTTTATCAAACAAGATAGGGAAAATTCTATTTTATTTCTACTCAGAGAAAAAGAAAAATCTATGTTAAGGTGTTGTCAAATAATTTCTCTTTATACTTTAATTATCGGGTAAATAGCTCGTTGGTTCAGTGGAGTATTATCCCTGAGCAGTAGAAAAAAAAAGTCCTTAGATGTAAATAAACTTCCCTGCCACCAAAGTTTTAAGACTGTAATTTTCTAATATTCTTTTTCTTTATTAAGGTGTTAAATAAGGCGGCTCGGAGACGGGAGAGGTGCAGTACAGACCAAACAAACAGATCAAAGCAAATTTCAAGTTTTTACCAAGTTTAAAATGGATAAGAAAATACAAGAATGTACCACTATGTATTAGTAGAGACAAAGAAATAAATGAATAATCAACAAAGGTAAAATTTGATTAAGTTTCCTTTTCTTTTATTTTACTTCTTACAGTTATACAAAGCAAACATCTGATTAGAAAGTAAAATATATATATTACAAAAAAAATAAGAAATTCAAGCACACAAGTATATACTAATTAGTAATATTATTACAATGGATAAGATACCTGGTAAATATAACCAGAGCATATACTGTATAAAATGATTACTACTTAAAGACTATATTCTTAGATTTAGAATATTATATTTACACCAAGTCTTTTGGTATTTTAGGCTTAAAGAAAATTTTAAATTGAAATTGTTTCTAAGTTTTTATGTATGCTTAAGACTCTAAGGTAAAGTATAAGCTAAGAAATAAATACAAGTGTTTTGACACTTAGAATCTTTAAAGAGAATGTAAGATAAAATATTTCTAAGTTCTTTTTGTTCTTAGGGCTTAAAGTAAATTAGGAACTAAAAATAAATACAAGTGTTTTGACTCTTAGAATATTTAAGGAGAATGTAAGATAAAATATTTTCTAAGTTCTTTTTATTCTTAGGCCTTTAAAGTAAACTATGAACTAAAAATAAGTACAAGTGTTTTGACTCTTAGAATATTTAAGGAGAATGTAAGATAAAATATTTCTAAGTTCTTTTTACTCTTAGGCCTTTAAAGTAAACTATGAACTAAAAGTAAATACAAGTGTTTTGACTCTTAGAATATTTAAGGAGAATGTAAGATAAAATATTTCTAAGTTCTTTTTATTCTTAGGCCTTTAAAGTAAATTATGAACTAAAAATAAATACAAGTGTTTTGATACTTAGAATCTTTAAGGAAAAATGTATATTAAAATTTCTCTAAGTTTCAGGAATAATAGAAGAAAAATATGGTACTTAGAAAATTTAAAGAAAACTCAAGCAAGAAAATGGCAAAGTATGAAATCTGCTTAAGAACTCCTTTACACTCTACTGAATAGAAAAACCTTATTGAACCTAAATTATAGTGCTAACCTGGATTAGAGCTAGAAGCTGAGTAGTGAACAATCTTCCCAAGACTGATACAAAAGTCTTGAGATTTGCCCTTTTTATACTAAATTTTGGCTATGACATCATAGCTTTTAGCTTGTAAAATCCAGGTTAAATTTAGGTCATGATAGTAAAAAAAACTATAAAATGAAAAGCTTTTAGAGCGCTAGATATCTTATGTAATACAATTGTAGAATATATGTTTGATTTTCTTTTCTTGTTTTTCAGTGTTCTTATTTGTTTTCTATTTTCTCGCGTAGTAGTTGGATGTCTGTGTTTATCCTAAAAAAAATAGATTTCAGTTTTTGTAAAGACATTTTTATCTTATGATTTTTCTTTACCTAATTCTGTCTGTATATTTATCCAGGAAAATATTCCCCTGGGTGTGTGTGTGATGTGGAGTGTTTAGCAATAAAATTTTCTTTATGTTAGGTACATAGCTTCTCTACAATTTTTCTTGTCCTGCCCTTATTTAGGACCGGTTTTTGTCCTAACATTGCATACCTAACTGAAGTTAATGTAAAGTATATTACTTTCAAATGAAAATATAGAGTTGCTACGCTTCTCTTATTATTGCATACCTAACTATTCTGCAGTTAATGTAAAATTTCCTACTATCAGATGGTTAAACATGTCATACTAAACGCAAACCTTTTCTATAACAATTGACGTATTACGACAGTCATAAATTATTTAGGATCTAAATTTTCATTCTCATTTTTAAGTAAAAATCGTATCTATTCTTAAAAGATGAAAAATTTAAATTTGAATTACTCCCCGAATAATTCAATCTAATATTTTAGATTTGTAAAAAGATAAAGTAAAAAAAATTTTGGGGTTGGGGAATTTTTTGGGTGGTCAAACCCCCATCCCCCATTTCTAATGTATAAAAATTATCTTTTTTGGGTGGGGAGGGGGAATTTTTTCTTGGGGCGATTTCTCTTAGGAGGATGGTGGACGGTGTTACACTCCCCCAACATAATTATAGGCGTTACCACAGGACCTATGAGAATCTAACCTATCAAGGAGAACCTTATCGGTACAGTGGTTAGCAAGAAGATCCTTCGGTACAGGAAGATAAAAGACAAACATTCTGTTACTTCATTATAAGTATTGAATTATCAATCATTAATCTCCCTCTCCACTCCCTTCTTTTAATATGTTTAATCCATTTGCCCAACATAGAATGAGAACTTTTACTAACTTCGCTTGAATGGATGTTATTAATCTTGTCAATTTAATCTGCTTGTGCCACTATTGGTAAAACTCATTGAATATGTCACCTGACTAATTATTTTTCAATGGTGTGCATTGATTTCCGCATAATATTTCATCCGCATCGATTTTCATTTGTATGAGTTTATGGACGGTAAATCTAAATACAATTTTAATTATAATAAACTAAATTGCCTCTTTTGTAGATTGAAATTAGTAGTTAAAAAGTATGGGGACTGGTGGTTTTAACCTGTCTCTCAAAATATCTTTAAATCATTTTAGTGGTGAGTCAGATCGGGATGAGCCAACTTTCCACCAATAAGAGCACAGCATTTTATGAAATGCTGCGCTGTGATTGGCTGAAATTCGGCTAACCCCGATCTGGCTCACCACTAAAAAGATTTTATTATGTTGTCTATAAAACTTTGGGTACCAGTATAATTTACAGCCCAATGTCTCCTCCCTCCCTGATTTTTGTAAATAAAATCAGGGTTTAATTCCAATTTAATGATAAGGGGTTATATTGTGCTGTATAAATAGTTGTGCTGGTACTAAAGATAATATTTGTGAACTGCGGAATTGACGGTACTCCTTATTTTACAACCAATAGGATTAAAAGGATATATAAGGTTGCGAAATAAGAAGGTTTGTTGGCAATACCTGTTTTTTATTCCCTGTGGTAATAATGGACATGTAGCACATACTTGGATATATTGACAGGGGATAATTTGTCTTCAATTCAGCTGGCTAATATGGGCCTTTTTTATTAGTCAGTTCGTCCATCCAGTCGGAGCGGAGGGGATGGTTTAATGATGTATATTGTAGCCAGTTGCGAGCATTACTTTATCAGAGTACATGAAAATCTGGTTCAAAATCCAAGTAATAATATATATCGAGTGTTGTAATCCAAAAAAAAATTTTAAAACATCTCCTTGAAACAGAATCTTAATTAATAAACATTTAGTATTTATCCTCTTACTTAAAAAAAGATAGAAAATACTAAAGTTTAAATTACAAAAAAGGATAAATAAGATAATAAAAAAAATCATATAATAATAAAAATACAAAACGACGTCTAAATATTATTTTTTTGAGACAAATGTTCACAAAATGTTGAGACATTTGTTTTCAAGTGGGTGTCTTAAAACCCACTCGAACATTGTGTACATATTAGATATTGCAAGTAACATCCTAAAACATATGGGATGTCTGTAGGTATGTCTGTATATCTTGAGATTAGTAGACCCGGTATGGTGCCCCTTATATATCAAAATACAATATTCTAATTTGACTTGATTTTCATACATTCATTTTACAAAATTTTACAACCCAACCATATGATGGGATGTTCTGAATAAATGCCCCAAAATCATTCGGTAACAATCCTAAAGGCTAGGGGCTAAACTGCTAGAATGTTAAAAATAAAACATGTTCTATTTGTTTTATAAAATCGATTGTATTTGATCTAAAAAAATAACTAAATTATTTTTTAAATACTCTCTAAAAATAAATATATTTCATTCATATACCTACTAAACTTATTCTGACTAAGGGGCGAGCAGACGTTATAAGAATATTTTCCAACCTTATTTTCAATTTGTTTTATGGATGGTATTGTTTTTGTTTACTTGACGATATTAAAGGCTATAAGAGAACATCTTATGATATATTCAGTAAATAATTAAGTATTTTTGAATGACAGATAGTATAGAGGCCTTCTGTCAGACCCTGAGATTAAAAAAGTAACATACCGAAGGTAGTCTTAGGGGAGGGGAACAAAGGATTTTTCAACCTCCCCCCCCCCCCCCTTACAAAAAAAGCTTGGATGTCCCTTACCTTGTAGTAGAGTAGCTGTGCTACTAAAAAGCACAATAATGAGAAAATAAGAAAGATAAGACCTGAAGAAACAAGTCTACCTAACCTAGGGACGGATTAGAAACATCACTTTTTATTGATTTTCCTTTTTTTTCGTCTGGCTGCAAGCTATTCAGGGGTATAGGACTAGGTAAATGTTAGGAAAAATCAAGAGGCCTTTTAGGTCATAAACTATTAGACCCATTAATGTATTGTGCACCAGGATAGAGAATAAACGTGGATATTATGACAGGGTAATAATTGTCGTCAATTTAGGTTCCTATCATGGACATAATTTATTGGTCAGTTCGTTCAACCAGTAGGAGAGGTGGGGTAATGGGGGTGAATCCCCCATTCACCCCCATTATTTAGCAAGCTACATGTCTAACTCTATTAGAGTACATGAAATCTGGTGTAAAATCCAAGTTTTTATAAATCCACTATATATATACATATGATTGTCTGTACCATACTAAAACTAACTTAATTCATGTAAAACTCTTATAAGAAAAGAAATAGTGAAACAACACTTCCGCATTAAGTCACATTTTTCCATAATAAAAATGCTACATTATTACTATAGCACTAACCGTCGTTTTACATTAACTTTATGAACCCCTTTTTTACATTGTGTCTCTTGGTCAAAATGAAACACTTTGCAGATATGACACTTTGAGTAGAGCAGTAGCATACTAAGAAAATCTGTACATTGCAAAATCTCTCCTAATGGACTAACACAACAAAACTCAATTTCTTTATAATAGGGGTAAAGTGGTCGACACCGGAGTTAACTTAGAGATACAAAATAGCGTAGCTTTATCATAATATGGGTTTGTATGTACGTCCATATTTCTTTTAATATCCTAAATTACGTATATAAACTTTTTTTGCTTTTCTGATTTACTGAGCAAAATTTTTTCGTATATGTATAATGGCAAAACATAATTTTGGTTGATTTTATATAGCAAGGGTCTTAAAATTTTTGCAGCTACGCGCAATCCTCCAGCAAAATTCTGTGGATGCGCCTGGTTAGTCTATGCCTACGTTATCTAACAATGAAAGGCCTAGCTTCTTCTGTCTTTGTCATTGTGAGGAAAAACCAATTTTCTTTCCATTCAGAAAAATAAACAATCTTTTAGCAAGATATTTAATAAAATAACGAAATAAATTAATAACATTTCAGATTAAACGTATGGATAGATTTAAAAATTTACGCGCAATCCTCCAGCAAAATTCTGTGGATGCGCCTGGTTAGTCTATGCCTACGTTATCTAACAATGAAAGGCCTAGCTTCTTCTGTCTTTGTCATTGTGAGGAAAGTCCAATTTTCTTTCCATTCAGAAAAATAAACAATCTTTTAGCAAGATATTTAAGAAAATAACGAAATAAATTAATAACATTTTAGATTAAACGTATGGATAGATTTAAAAATCTTAAATTTCTATGTAAATCTTTCTTGGCATTGGAGTTATACAAAAAAACTAAAGGATTAATTATAAATCCACCAAAATAAAAAAAGTATACTATTACTCACATACATATAAACTCCTTATATTGAAGTAGACCAATATTTATTGCCTTGTTGTTTACACAAAGAAAGCGCGTTCCCCAGAAACACTTTGTGGACCACAATAACGGACCTCTAAAGCCAAAATTGAGAAATGTAAGGGAAGGGGTAAGTTTCTCAAAAAAGATATTTCTTCTATACTCCCTTGAAAGTTTGGAAAAGATCTTGTTGATTATTTTTCAGGATTTTATTAGTTTTATTTTTCTGTATGTCTAACCTATGTAAGTATATTTTTAATATAAGTTAACTTAACCTAACCTTGGCTAATCTACTCATGATTACTGTGGTTTGAAAAGCAAAGCCTCTGTAAATGTATATTTTTTTAAAATGGTGTGGCGTGTGCTCCACTTTGTGGTTGAAGGGATATTGCCCAAAGAATGCCTATTGATTTCCCTAAATCATGAATACATATGCCCTCTACATCAAGGTTTTCAATGCGGGTACAATATTTAGTTACAAAGTTCATTTTGTATTTGCATGAGTTTGCATCTACTTCTAAAATGGTTAAAAGGCATGTAATTTAACCTGCTTTTAATGCGTGTAAGGTTCAGTCCTTTACACTTAAACACTCCAGATATTGTAGACAACCAACTTTAGTTTCTTTATAATAATTTGCACTTCTTCTTGTGCCAAGACATTTTACTTTTATTATTAATATCATTTGCCTCACTCAGATTGATTGAAAACTAAATGTTAATATTTTAACCCCTGGCGCAGTTTTCACAAGAAATAAAATATCTTCCACCCAATTCATAGCCTTGCACTAGGCCTAGACTGTGTAAACAATGTTTTGTGGTGCTATATATATATACACTTCTTTAGTCAACATACTCTTTTCAATACAAATAATTATTTTCAATGATTTCTAACAGCTATGGTTTTCTATATTTAGGGGGTGGTTAGCTTAAAATCTTAGTGTTCTTAAATCTTGACTCTTTTGTTAAAACTAGCAACGATCAATTTAATATTTTTTAGTCTGCAGAAGATGTTATTTTGCTTATTATTGTTGTGGATGTATAACATTGCTCTAAACAAAAAATATTTGTTAATTGCAAATATCAGTTATATTAGCTGATTTTGAAATGCTTCCTTGGGCTATCCAATCACAGAAATTTTTATGTCAGTCCACAAATTTGGACACAGTAATAGTGTCTGATTGATTATGACGTAACAAAAAAAATTAGCCAATGAGAGGCCGTTATTGACCAATGGTAAAATTTATAGTGGCCTCTCATTGGCTAATTTTTTTTGTTACGTCATAATCAGTCAGACACTATTACTGTGTTCACAAATTTCAACAGTGATGAGCTTATTGGCACAATCGATAAATTATTACTTGGATGTTGCACCATATCATATCCTTATACTAAAGTAACAGGATGTCTATTTGTCTGTGTGTTTGTTTGTGTGTATGTTTGTACCGAAGGATCTCGCTAACCGCTGAACCGATCGGGTTCTCCTTAACAGGGTAGCTTCTCATAGGTCCCGGGAAGGTTTATAACTATTTTAAGAGAGGGTACCACCACCCTCCCAAGAGAAATCGCCCCTAGAAAAAATTCCCCCCCACCCCAATTATTTTTTTTAAAACTGAAAAATTTTCCCCACCCCCGTAAAAAAAATTTTCTTTACTTTTTCTTTTAAAAACCTAAAATAATAAATTGGGTTATCATTCGACTCTCCCATCCTCAAGAGCCCCTAGAGGCCTCTAGGGGCGTAGCCGCTAGTACTCTAATAAAGTGATACTCACAGCTGACTAAAATAACGATACCCACCATCCAGCCAATTCACCTCAATGACAACAAATTTTCCCTTGTCAATATATCCACGTATTTTATATCCATTATTGGCACAACCCATGATGAAATCCTGTTTAACAATAACAAGTATCCATCATTTCTCCTGAGTTTAATCCTATTTCTTCAGGGAGAAAGGAAAAAATCATCACCAAATAATACCTCAAAAGATATAAAACATACGTAGAAATTATGACATGGAAAAATTTGTATTTAATTTAGCTTGCCAACATGGAACTCGTTTATTGGTCAGTTCGTTCAATCAGTAAGAGGGGATGGGGTAAAGGGGGGGAATGGGGGAAATCTTTATTTGGTAGCTTTAAATTGTTGGTAAATATTCTTCAAACTTATTTCTAAATCAGGAAAAATGTTTTTTTTATAATTTGGGGTGAAGGGAATAATTAATTTGCAATGTCCTATCCTTGTATCCCTGCAATTTAATCCTATTTTTGTGTAAACATGAGGATTAAAATTTAATTTTATTCAATAACTGTGTTATTTGTTTTATTTCTAACCAAATTAGATTGGTTTATATAGATAGGTTTACCTACTTTCCCTAACTTTATTTTTTTTTGAAAAAAATGTTTTGATTAACAATGTGTACCTTGTGGTTTGCTTTTTAAAAAGCGAATATCTTCGGTAATTAGTCGAATAGCCGTTAATTTAGGCATGTTAGAATTGGTTTTTCACTTTTAAACTTGGCATGGTGATTCATGTATTAGTCTGTACATCAGTTTTAATCATTCTGGTTTTAAATTTTTGACAATAATTAGTTTAATTGATAGCAAGGTACAGCAGAGCATTTTTATTATCAAGATAATAATGTTAGTATGACCTTAAACAGAATCCTGTATTTGTACAATATTTGTTATACTTATAGATAAATATTCTGCTTATTAGGTTTTGATATTCTACAAATATTCATGTTCTTGTCTTCTCTTATACGGATGTATCATCCTTGTTTACTTTAGGCCTTTAATTTTGTGTGAAATCCATTTTTGTTGGTTTAAGCACTTTGGTAAATAACAACCTGCTAACTCTTTCCTCTTGTTTTTGAGGATTTTAAATAAATATTATAATACACGGATGACAACATCCACAAACGAACATGGTAGAGTGTCAGAACTGAAAAATCAAAATGTAAATGTATAATTTCGAAAAAAACTTTTGGTAAATTTGTTGAAAAACTGTTAAAGGACATACTTACATTTTTAGGGCTTGATTATAGAGATGCTTCGCTAATACTATTGTACTTTGTTGTCCTAGAAATCAGTATTCCAAAAATCAGATCAATCGAATAATTATATCACTTAAAAATTTCCATATTTATATAACTTTCTCTCTTTCTCTTTATATCTATCAATCTATCTTTACTTTTCTCTTTCTTATTATATTTTTCTATCTCTCTTTCTCTCTCTCTTTGCCTATATTTGTATATTCTTAAGCCAATCCTTTTGTTTGTCAGATTTGTCAAATAAACAAACATAACATGTAACACATACCAGCTGTCCATACATTCAAGCAAATATGGTCGCTAGTTATCGGGGAGACAATGGGATTAATTCTAGTTCTAATTTGTGTCAGAATTATAGTAAATTTTACTGTCTGTAGCGAAGGATCTCGCTAACGGTTGAACCATTATGGTTCTCCTTTACAGTGAAGATTTATAACTATTTTGGGGGGTAATCTCAAGACAAGAGTTAAGATAATTGATATTTTCGAATAGTATGGACACTTATAAGACAAAGTATCGGGCAAAAAGGAGAAAAAGATCAACTCAAACAAAGAAAAGAAAGGAATTGGTATCGTTCAGAGAGCTTCCTATTGGTCCTGTATAGGTATTTTGTATTGTATGGATAAGTTATACATTCCAAAATAAACATTCTCCAAAAGTCAAGTCAAACCCCATAGCCATAAAAAGTCATCAACAAAATGGTATTGTCCTATTCCTTAATCCCTTGATGAGCAAACTAAGAGTATATTGTATATACTGAGAGTAAATTGGAGATGCGATCCTCAATTTTCAAATTCTTTGAACGTACATATGAGACTTTTACAGAAATGCTTCGCATCCACAACTATCTATCTATGCTTGATATAAAATCAACACTATATAGATCATATTATGAACCTTTGATTGACACGTGCCCTGCAATTAACTAGTAGCACTCAGGGGCAAGACACAATTACTTTAGCTAGGCCCAAGGCATTATTTGTATCAATTTATGCATTCATAGGCCTGTTTCTACCTATATGACACCACATATGGGTAACGAAAGCCTATTCATGGTAATCTGTATGTGATTTGCTAATAGTATATGTTTATTAAAGATATTATGTTTATAGTTAATGTAATCATATAAACAACCAGTACATATATGTATGCCTACAACTATGCCTGATTTACGTCACATATTAACACACAGATATTTAATTGCACAGACAAACACTAAAATCCTGGTCCAGAGCTAATGTTATAGCATGTACCTCTTGAATTTATTCAGTTATTTACTAACTCTCCTACCATCAACTTCTCTTTCTGGCTTTAAAAAGGTAATGACTTAGTTGTTTGGCATGCATTGTAGTTTAAATTTAGGCCCCTTAGTACTTAGCATGAATTGAGCTCAGGCCTTATGTTAGAACTCTAACACTTAGCACAATTCACTGCTTGGGACTTAGGGCACATTTCTGTCCTACTCTACTTATAATTTTAACACTTATCCTGTAAATATTTTCATACTTAACTTATGCACTTGTGATATAAATACACTTTATAAAAACATTTTCCTTCCTTAATACTTAATATACTTATATGATTCTAATCGAATATCAAAACCAACCATTTATTCTTAGGTTAAAGCAACATAATACTTCGCGTGGGTCTTTTGTTGAGCTTCCACCAGCTCAACCAAATTCGTATTATACTTGTGGGAATAGAGGGTTAAGCATTCTAAATAAGTGAACCGACGATGAGAATGTCTATGTGTATTGCATTAAAATTAGGATTTAGTAGTACTCATAGAAGAGCGGTCTCCATACCTAAATATGGACAAACGCCCCATTCGCACACACAATGGTGCAACTTACCGGTTGTATCTTGGAAAAATTTTACTTCATAAATTTTTTTCTTTTTTTTCCTTACCGTACCCGAACCGCCTAAGGCAGGTATTTTTACCAAAATCGAATAATTGTAGCTATGGCAAAATCGGATTTACCAAAACCTGTGATACTATTTGAGAGCAAGGTTAGGACTATGAGGCGTTTGAAGAGATAGGGACTGAAAGGCACGACACAAATGCAATTGAGAGCCTCGTGTACGAGCAGTTGCACTAGCTGACACTCTAGAGGCCCTAGAGAATGCTAGCATATTTGTGGCCATTGGTCGCCGCCCTATAAGGACACTCGCACTGGTTGACACTCTAGAGGCCCTAGAGAATACCAGCACACCGGCACCTCCATGTCCGCCTCTCTTTAGTAAAACACTTGGGTTGGAATAATCTATGATTGAGCTATGTGCAAAATTTTGATTTCTGGACTTAGTCAGAATTTTGAAATTTAGGAGTTGTGCTAGGTGGCGGAGTATATATATAAATCTTCGGACTTAGTATGATTTTTACTTATTCGAAAATTCTCTAAGTGTTGAAATACTTGAATCTTTGATACTTAAGCCAGAACTTATTAAGAATCAAGCATGGAGTAACTTTTCATTTATAAGCTATCAAAATACTATTTGTAAAGGACCATTTTGAACTGCCTTATTAAATGAAAACTTAGGAGCAAATCCTATAGAACACGGGAAACGCTGTTAGTTGGGATACATATTGTCTTTGGAGCCATGTTTCTGAAACAATATGCCGAAAGCAGTTAGTACTCTTGAGTCGTAGTAAAGGGCCAAAAGATTATTACAAACTTGTAGCATTTATACACAAGTTAAACTGTACTAATACTTTGGTGCCGTTAGAACCGATTTTCTGAGATTTGCACTTACTTATACATGCCTAGGACTTATATTCTTAATGCAATTCTGATTTATATGCGGATGTATCAAAATAAAACTATTGCCCCTAAAATTTTGAGTTAAACAAAATATTTCAAAGTCTCAAAGATATTCTCAACATCGATCGGTTGGAATGATATAAGTGTAGACAAATTGCTGTATGTAATCAGAGAAATAATTCCTGAGACTCTGAACAAAATATTCCACTTTTGGACTTAGCACCGTTTCTATTTCTTTTGTTACAGAGAGAATCTCGAATTTCTGGACTTATAGTAATTTTTATGAAATTGTGAATTTGGTTGGAAATTTACAAAAAAATTTCGGACTTGTAATAATTACGATTTTTCCAACTAGATTAACAAATTTCATTTTCCACACTTAAAAGAAAATTTTGTCTTAGAGTATTTTTGTCTTAGCCAAAATATTCCAATTATGGACTTAGAGAGATTCTACTTCTTTTGGTGAAGGATAATTCTAACACTCTAATACTTTATAATTTTAAAATCCTTAACTTAGCGAGATTTGCATTTAGTCAAAATATTCCAATAGTGGACTTAGAGCGATTCTACTTCTTTTGACTTATAGGCAATCTCTAAAGTAGCTTTGTGAATGAACTGTTAGGAAATTTCATCTCGGACAAAATATTCCACGTCTGGACTTAGAGTAATTCTATTTCTTTTGTCTCAAGAAAATTCCACTATTTTTGTACTTAGCATAATTTCATTGAAAGATTTTTGGACTTAGTCAAAATTCACAAATTCTGTACTTGGTATAATTTCAAAAAAAAAAAAATCTTTTTGACTTAGTCAAAATTTGCTAACTTTTTGTACTTAAGATAATTTTTGATTTTTTTTTGCCAAAATTTGTTGATTTTGTACTTAGAATAATTTCATTAAAGACTTTTTGGACTTAGTCAAAATTTTCCAACTTTGGACTTAGAATGATTCTATTTTATTTTGACTTAGAAAGTTTTTAATTCAATCTTAACTTAGGAAATTTTTTTGTTTGTATATTCCTTACAAACACATACATAAATATAATAAGCAGTTCACTCAACAATAAGTAGGACATGAAAACTAAATTTTTACTCACTTTGCTAATGCTAACATTTCTATTTCATGTACCACCAGGATTCAGCAGTGAAAGTGAAGACAAGTTAATTACTAGTGATAGTGACCATTAGTGATATAAAAGTATAGTCAACAATATAGGCCCTATATGTACTGAATAGCACACTTTAAGAGACAAAGTTCTATACACCAAACGCAGCAGGAGGTTGCAGCAGCCTACCTTGGGAGAGTAGGACGTCTCTAAAAGAAGTAGCAGAAGTACTACGGAAAAGTACCCTACTGTCTTTAAATATCCGGAATCATAAAATTTTATATCGAGAAACGTATGTTTACTTAGGCTTACTAGCACATAGACTATAACCAAGTAACATAAAAGTGTGTCTACATATAGCCCAGAATTTTTATAACCTAACAAATTACTTTAGATAAGTTAGAAAAAAAAGTGCACAAAAAAAAATTCAGTCAGATTAGTTTTCAGAAAAAAAAAGTATAAGTACTGCATAATTCAAAGTTGATAGGTTCCTTTAAAGTTTGATTGACAACCTCCACATTATAGGTTGGCCACCTAGTGTAGGATCTCACACTTCCTCAGAGTAAACTTGCACTTGAATATTGTAATACTACTAATTATAATTAGATTACATCCGGTCAGATAATTTTGAAAACAATCTTTACATATATAAATATAGGAATATCTAAATTGTATATCCCACTACAGTTATAAGAATTGAAGTCATAAGTGAAGCCCCAATTTTGCGCAAATTACGTTATAGGATTGGAAGGAAACCCCTAATACAACTATAAGTAAGAGGTGGCGAGATCTTTGACATTCAGGCAAAATTGTTGCAATATTATTAGAATATAGACGATCCTTTGGGAGTGAACCTTAGTAAGTTATATTCATAATAGCCTTACAGGAATAAGTAGATCGTAAGCTATAAACACATATCCTTGGAGTGAAGTAAGAGTTCAACAAGGATTATAAATTGCTGTTTCTTTTCTCGACAACCATAATTTGCTGGGAAAGTCGACTCCTGAGCAAACTAAAAGTTAATTTGTGATAGTATATAAGCATACCCAAATTAACTCCGCTGCAAACATTACTTAACTTAATAACCAATTTGAATAGCTAACTAGCTCAAATTGACTCCATAAATAAAACCGTATAAAAGTTAAGTAGGAGTGTTTCTACAGTTGAGCCAAATTAAGGATAAGGGTGCATTAGCGCACATCTTTAGAATATCAATCAAAAGCTCACACGTACATATATACGACGTAGAAACAACTATAGGTGAAGCATATATCATACCCATCTATAGCTAAACACAATTTAAAGCAAAGAATTGTTAACTTAAACAAATTCTTGATTGTTTTAAACTATAACCACTATTTGTACTCCTCTCGAACTTCCGCTATTTTTATCATAAGAATAGTACAACATTCCACTGGCATCTAAAAGAACTTATAATTAGTTCTAAGACTTTACAACTATTATCATGTCATCTGCCCGCAAGCAAGGCCAGCAGGATGATGAAGCTGGTAAGGAAACCACTCCTTGTCGGGGACGCTCGACAACACCTGGTATGAACACCCCTTCAGCTAATACAGACATTAGAGACCCCGATGCTTATGAGGAAATACAAATATCCAATTTAGAAGAATCAGAACAAATTGACAAGAGGAATATGAGCCCTGAGGTGAATGCGATATCTCTGGCCTCACTAGCAACACAAGCTAACTTATCAGACTCATGGAAAACTGTTTCCCACAGGCGAACAAAAGTAGCAGAACCAGCAGAAGGACTTCTACTCTCGCAGAAACTGAACACAATACAACTTGGAAGACCTAATACGAGTGGATCACTTGAAGTTGGAAGGCATCTCTGCACAAACTGTACAAAGAGTATAGAACACAAGAGAATCCACACCACCAACACTTCGAAATCTAAAGAGAGAAGAGCTAACTATAGAGACAGACAAATTGCCAAAATAGAGGCCATCTCAAATTATCATAGAAGAAAATCCACCGTTAAAGAAATGGCTACAAAGTCACCCAATCCCAAACCTCATCACAGGGATAACAGGGACAGGCATTCTCAAAGGAATACCAAACGGGATTATCAGGCTTCTTATAGGTTATCACCTGGACGCTACTGTGTAGCATGTGGACAATATTCTCATGATATATCTGATGGATGTAGATTACTATGTGATGATACAGGGCGATTATACCCAACGGTAATGACATCAGCTTTCTGTACAAACTGTTATAAGACATATGGTAAAGAGTTATACCATTCTCGACACTTATGTCCTGGAAGGCCAGCCATGATGGAATTATACCATAGTGGTAAGGTGAGACCTAGTGGTGTCTTCAGGCAAACATATGAAGACTGGGCTAAAGCCAATGCTGAGGAATCATCTAGAGATTGTAACCTCAGTGGAATCACAGCTGACACAGCAGACATAGATCTCAATGAACCTAAAGATCAAGTAGGAGATAATACTACACCAGCAAAAGAGGAAGAAAGAAAATTGTACCTCCATTGCTCTGGTTGTATGCCAGAAGAAATAGATTGTAAATATGACTATGATGTACGCATGACAGCTTTACTTGATTCAGCAACAGATAAAAACATCATATCAGCCAGGTACTATAGCAAGTTATTCGGTATAGTAATGAACGATGATGAAAATCAGCTGGAAGAAAGTCATGATCTACCAGTTACACATGTAGATCACAAGATCCCCGAACCCAGAGAAGTAACCCTCATGATTCGCCCCACATCATTCTCAAGCCGTCACTACCCAATTCCCTTCTCAATTGTAGCTGAAAACCATGAGGATGTCGCACCTATGATAATTGGACTAAATGGTATTAGAAGCCTACAGCTAACATGGACGCCTGTCACAGACAAATACCGGTTAGCACCGTGTTTGTATTCCATTCTTCACCCTGAAGGACCGCTGAGCAGTATCTTCTGTTCTGAACTTGAGCTCCAGCTCTGTACAGGAGTAGTTAAAAAGATCAAAGCTAAAGAAACCCAAGTGATAGTAATGAATATCAACCACTTTTTCAACCTAGCGCCTGGAACACAAGTAATCCTCAGCGACGATCATATTTCAAACGAAAATGCAGGCATCAAAATCTTACCTGGACAAACACAACTCATTATCAATGATGATGGACAACTCAGTGGCAGAGCTTTAATAATCAACAACTCCGATCACACTATCACCAACACAGTTATCACTGGTTACATAGAGTCCAGCGACCAATCTATTGTCAGAGAGGTAGTCGTTGATTTTGACTTCTCAGGATCATTCATATATGGACTACCTATGCTACCAGAAGTAGACGAATCTGATGACGAATTGGATCAACTTGCCATAGCACGAAACACGCCAGCTATTAATTAGATCACTCTAGTTACTAGTAGCCAACCCAATGACACTCTTATACCAATCTGCAACACAAAATCAATTATTACATTGATTAACTTATTAAGCTGATATATACACTTTAATTCATACAGCTGTCAAACAGGGCACTCACATATCATGAGTGATCTTAATCTGATTATCATCTTAATGCTAAATAAAACTCCAGTCTCATCTACTCCTGAATACAGTAAATTCATTTCACTGAACATATAGATGATGATGTAGAAATTAGGTTAAGGTGTATGACCAAGATTGAAAATTTCACACAATGCTTTTTAAAAAAAAAGAGAGAGAGAAACTTGAATAATATAGCTGATATTTTATGGCATAATTCTAAAATCTTCATACATTCACGTGTAGACAAAAGAAAAGATCCTGAACAATCAACAGTGCCAAAATACCACTGGGACTTTGTCTAAAAGACTATTATTGCTTGTGAAGCAAACTTTACACTAAAACTCACCCTAAGACAGACAAGACAAAATTGTATAACAAAAACATATATTAAGGACATGACCTAGACAGTACACTCCACTCCAAGAGCCCAGTATACTTAGGGAGTATCATTAAATTGATTGAACTACTTTAAAAACGAAGTCAGAATTACTGAACGTATATTTTGAATATTCTGAAGAAAGTTGTGGAGAATACGCACATAAAAGAAAATTTAGTTTGAGAAAATTTCACTTACCTTGAAAAGCTGTAACTTTTCCTTGGTTCTAGATTTACATGTCTATTGCAGTATAAATTGAAAACAAGCATAGCAGTTTTCAAAAGATATATGGACTTACAGTTTTACAAAAAAAAAAACTTTTTACGCGCATATTCACAACAATAGGCATAAATGAACCAATAGCACATTCGAGCTCACTTATACCTTCGGGTTGGATGAACTTTTGTCTCAATCCCAGCACAACGGTGAAACTTAGAGGACACTATGAAAGTTTGGCAATTGGACCAATTTTGGTAGAATTAACTAGCACATTGACATGTAAAATAACCCTATCAAATAAAGTTAGTACCACTTCTAGCTTTTATGTAATAGTCTTATTATATACTGCATTATTAGAACTCACAAACCACTTTTACCACCTGATCCAATCTTTATATAAGCATACAATACTATATCACCCCTGGTGATAAGATACCAAACTTATCATTGCATTTGCAAGCAGGGAAAAACCGTATTGAATCGCTTGAACTTTGATTATCTTGAAACCCTATGAATAATAATTCCCAGTAACCTTGCAGTTAACATTAAGTCTAAGAAATACATCTCAGATACTTAACCCATCATCCTTTAATAATGCCTGAAACATGTACCCAAAACCATACTGTGGCAAAAGTGCATCTAATTTGTATATAATAGTGATAAAGACAAAATTGATCAAGGTCTGTACGAACAAAACTATACTTTTTATGAAAGCACAATAACAGTATATATTGTGATATGCCACAACTTCACCCATCAATGATTTTATTTAAAGATCTAATAATTAAGCAAAAAACCATTGCCTACCCTTAAAGGAAATTTCAGTCAAAACAAAATTAAGTTTTTCTTGCATATTGTACTCAGACTTCTTTAAAACTTTAAAACTTAAAGCGAAAAATCCTTCAGAACTATAATAAACCAATGCATTTTGTCAACAAATGAATAACAGGTATTTTACAATTCTAACCAAAGTAGATTTGAGCTGTTATAACAACAACACAACTAATAATGATGCCATAAAATATTTAAGTTATAAACCATATGAACCAATTATAGCTCATACTATAAGAAGGGAACACTTTTGCTCTTCTTTCCATACGCAATATATGCTGTACGCAATTTTTGATAAAACAGGGATATTTAAAAGTTTAAATAATAAAACTCCCCTATTTCTATTTTAAACGAAGCCAAAACATGTTTTAATTGCTAAATTAAAGATAAAATTACAACTAAAAATCACATAAAAAAAAAAAAAATATATATAAAGGTAAACTTACAGAAAATTCATGGAATTAACTAAATACCTTCCACGTGAGACCAATCCTAATATCACACATACCCTCTCACATATTAACAAATTGCAAGTGTTCAAAATAAACATGGTTGAAAGGAGATCTGATATAAATACAGACAAGTTAAATACCCTTTCAAAATTAAAGAGTTTCAAACCAATTGGCTAATATTTTGACACTTTCATAGAGAATACAAAAGAGTAATTATAAATCTTACAATAAAGTCATGGACTAAAAGATAACTAACTAAGCAAGACGCTTCCGCTTACAAGTTTAGCCAAAGCAAAATCTGCAACAAAAAAAAAATAAAAATATGTGCACAAGTCATTCCTTTATGCACAAATAAATTACATAATGACTATCATCATAACAAACCGCAAACTTAATTAATACAAAGCCTATAATTCTGCACACGTACAGAATTTATATCTATATAACATTAAACATAAATTATAATATCAAATTTCAAGAGATATAAATCAAAACCAATAACAATCACTTGCATTTCCGTTTACCCTGTAAACTCGGGAACAATATAATAGCATGTTATTCTAATCTGATAACAGAGATATCATAATTTATGTAGAATTTTCCCACTCAAGGTTATATATCCAGTGGTAAAATTTACGTCTTCTCTCTTGACAGGGGGAGACCAACCATATACAATACATGTCGACTAAATAAGTCGATCCCTTCAAAAATATTTATACACAAAAATATATAATAAAAGGAAAATTGTATATGTATAAGTTTTGAATCTGTATAATCTAAACAGAGTCAAACGAGTAATACAAACTGTACAATTATACGCATGTCACTGCGTAACCCAATATATATAAAATTGAGTTAAAAGTTAAAATATCTAATACTTTTGTGTAAATCACGCAAGCATAAAAACATTATTAGACAACCTATATATAAATGCCTTGAATTGAGATGAACTTGATTAGTTATTAAGCTTATAACCAATCTACATACAAAAAAAAATTATGTCAAAAACTTTAATTATAGTTAGAAACCGGAAACGCCCACTCAGGATCTAGCAGTAGCGAAAGTGGGATAATAAATAGATTTTGGAAAAATAAGTCAGTTTATCATAGAACTCCAAGCAGTGAAGACCTTAACTATTAGTGTAAGTGTACCAGTCAGAAAAATAGCTTTTGATTGTAGATATAAGCATCTAGTAAATAAACTTAACTGTTCAACAATGTATTCTAAGATAATATTAATAATACTAAGTATGTACTACTATAGTACAACAGCAGACACAATGACAGACTTGATACCCACTCACTATCAAAGTGGAGAATATATAGGCTACACAGCTGTAGCAATTCGATCCATTCAAGTTGATATATCTGTAGACAATACAGCGCCTGAAATAGCAATCTATGATGGCCTGAAGAATCAAGTAGACATTAGCTACGATGGACGCACATTCACTTCAGCACAAACTAAGCTTATAGGCAAGTTATATACCAAAAAGATTAAGGACTTGCTCAATGACGTAATAAAACTTATTCGCGACATCAAGGAAGCTATTGAAACAATAACTCCTTTAATAAGTTCTAACCGCATTGAAGTGACTAATAACGTAAATAAGCTTTCTTACAAGCTAGATCATGATAAGTTTGACTTTACACAGTTATTGCTTGCGGAGATAGTACCACAAATTGTAAGTGGTATAATCCTTCATGCCAAAGCAGCTAACTTCGTGCAAACAGCAGAATACTCTTATGTTGATAGCTTGAGCAACTTAGCCATCACGAACTTAGAAGAACTTAAAGCAGACTTGAATTTCAGACTTACTCTAATTCAAGATCTTGCAAAGACAGACATCACAGACTCTATTAAAACTTTTGTAAGGCAAGAACTTAACTTGGACTATACTCATAATCTCGGATTAGAAGTCCAAAGTCGTTTAAGTGGTGGTACCACATCATTCACCACTATCCTATCCATGGAATTAAGTTCTGAGCCAATAAAAATCTACAGATACGCACCAATTCCTTTTGATGAGTGCTATATCGATTCCATTTATTACTTGGATAAAACCAAAAGAGTTTACAGACAATCTTATTATAACGCTTATCTACCGGTTGAAGCTGACCAGTGCCTTAAAGGACTACTTAGCGTTAATGAGACATTGATAACCAAGCACTGCCCTTTGGCAAAACAGACTTATCCCTACACTCATGTGCAAGATGGGATTGTCTTTACTAGCTTGAGCGAAAATACTAATCACAGCTTAGAGAATGCATCAATAACTATTACATCCACTCCATTTATTATAACAGGAGGATCATATAATCTCACATTAGGAGATACAATAGCACAGTTCGCATTAGGATATGACCGACAGACCACGGCACGAACTTTACCATTTGCGTCAGAAGCACTGTGCCCACCAAAACCTAAAGAACCATTGACCATTAGAACTATCTTCGCTCATATAGAGGAAATAGCTATATACGTATCAATAACAATTATCATGGTTATAATATCAGACAGGATCACTACATTCCTAGTCAGACTCTTGAAAAGAATATTAAGAGCATTTCAGAGGAGTTTGCGTATACGCGGTAGAACGCTTATCCCTCAACGACCAGACGCACATCATCATAACCTAACGGTAATCTACGGACGGAGAGGTCACCCCGCCGCGCATACCGCTAGTTATCGACCTAGAAACTCGAACAGAATAGTTAGATAAATATACAAGTTAACACGACTCCTATAACTTAACTTCTAAGGTATTCAGACGGAAAGACTAACGGATACTCCCAATGATATAAAAGACCTTGCCAAACGGAAAATATTATACTCTCGTAGTTACCTATACAATATTATACTTGTATTCTTGTATGTTTCTTATAAAAATCTCCACGTTATTATTATATGAGTTATTTGAAAGGATAATGATAGAAACGGTAAGAAAATAAACCACATATATAGTAACTATGATACCAAAAGAACATAGTAGGTAATATTGTTACTCACTTTTATTGTTATAAAATAAGCAAGTTTTAAAACTAAGCTAAACGCTTCCTAAAGGTAACAATTTAATTTAATTATTATCACTATTAACGTGACAAACAAACAAGTAACGCTTATAGAGTAAGCTACGTAATTTTATACAATATTAAACCAGTAATTAACAAGTTATGTATGTTACTTAAAAATCTCTATATTTATTTTAACAAAAGTAGATAATCTTTAGAAAAGGTATAAAAATTTGTCAAATATTTCTCTTTGGTGAAAATTATAAAGTTAAGACAATTTCGAAAACAAAATATAAACTTTCATTTAACAAAAATCGCTGGAAAAACAAAATTGCGATAATAAGAAAGTTTTCTGACAAGTTTTAACAAATTTAGTTAATATTTTTTTTTGGACTTAAGCTGTATATTGGCACATAAGAAAAATTCCGAGATCATTAAAAATAATTGAGCAATAAATGCAAAAACTTATATATATATATAGGCACACCGCCTATCAACGACTCTACTTGAATTAGGAAAATTCTATTTTAGTGGAAATAAAATTTTTAGATTTAACTTTAATGACAGACCTAAGAAAATTTTACCCCAAAACGTAAGTTCTACGGTTATTGTAGTAAGAATTAAAGGGATGTAAAGTTCTATAGTTTTGAAGAGGAATGATATATATTCTAAACTTTAATAAGTTAAATAATCTTCCTTAATGAAATTACCCGATTCATGAAACTACTTTAATCGCTCAAATATTAAAATTTACAAACAGTCTTTATATATCTCTCTTACAAGTACTTGAATACGCATATTTGGGTAGCTTTGGCTAATGTCAGTCCTTCAGTCTACTTGGATATTGGTTACAAAAATATATGCTATTTACAGGTCTTCTATATATATCACAGCACAATTAAAATTCACGATTAATGCACAGGGATGGATATAAATGAAAAGATCAGAGAAAAGGTACTGAGGCGCAAGTTCGATTAAATATCTATATACATAACCCTTAAAGCTAACAAGAGTGAATAAATTGTGATATAAGGCTGAAAATTAAAATTGTAAATATAATATTGAGAAAAGAAATTTAGTTCGACTATAACGAAAGTAATTGAAATTACACGAGGTTTTAAATTAGGGGAAAGAAAATACAACCTTACACCAATATTTCCTTACATACTAGGTTCCTTACAAGCTAACATGTAATGGTATAACAAAATAACAATGGTGTAAATTATTTGGTCTTGTACAGTATGAAAGTCATAACGTTTAATATTTTACTGAATAGTAATCACTATTTCGACTAGTTACATAGATTAAGAATTTTGTCACAGGTGTCTGAGCAGTCTTTGTCTAATAAAATTTACAATGTCTATGACCAAGCTAACATTCGCCACTTCAACGCGTACGCTTAGGGCCAGCAGAACCCCGTCTCCGAGGGACACCTTCAGCATCGGACTCCTCTCTGCTGTTATCCGACGAACGCACAATTGAGGTCAGGCTAGCAGTCTCTGAGGCAGTCTCTGGTGGAAGAGATGGGGTGGGAGTCTCGACTGTAAGACGCAGCCGCTCTAAACCTCCAACCACTCTCTCTGGCAATGGGAACCGAATCTCACTACCCATGGAACCGAACTGGCTGGACGGTATATCGATCTCGAACACGTTCACCAGAGGAAGGGTATTCTCCGATTCCTAAAATAGGGAAGTAAATATTAGTGAAAATAGAAAATCTTAACAAAATAGTCAGGGAGAAATATAATAATGTCTACCCATATAGATAATTGAACAGTCTTGATACTTTTAGAAAATTTTTTATTAACTCTGCTAAAGTCATGATGCTAACCAATGGAACGAAAATAGCACCATGATTAAAATAACTTATTGTAAATATGCATAGCTAAAATCACCAACTTCTTTACCTCATGTCACGTAGCTTTGGCGACTAATAATATTAAACGAATGTAGCAAACTTACCGCTGAAAGGTCCGCTGCAGATGGGGAATCAATTCGACTCAAGCATAGGGATGAACTATAGCTGGATCCTTCTGCAGACCCTCCAGAATTGGGTGGGCTAAATCTTAGCATGTTTGTATAGTGTTCCTCCAGATTAACTGAGTTGGTCGCCTAAAATATAATAAATCTTATTAGTTTAATCGCAATATTAACAATGAGTCTAGGAAAATCAGGAAATGAGAATGCCTAAAATCCTGTAAAGCTATATGATTAGGTAGCAAGTCAATCCACTTTATACTAGAATTAAAATCTTAGATCGGTTCAAAAATGCTTATGCAACCATACATTTTAAGATTAATATTCTACCAATAAAAGAATTTTAGTTGCAAATACCTCTAGATACGTGTACAAATATACAGCCTTTTTCTGAAAATTAATAGAAAACTAAAGCATAGATACTTACATGTAAACGCTCTGTTTGATCCACAATCAACGGACGGAAGCCAGGACTTCCCGTCGAGGTTTCCAAGCCCACAGGCACACTTCTTCCAGTAATCCGATCCTCAGTAGCAGACAAACAGTGTACGGCAAACAGGCCAATTCTGGACCTCACTTCTGCTGGAGTCGATGGACTAGCAGAGGGAGCCTAAAACAAAATGAAAACATTAAAGTCTTGATCTAACATTTAAACCCCAATGAGAAACGTACGGCACGAGCAAACTCTTAACTTTCCCAGAGGGAAATAATATTAGGTTGCTACTTAAGATTTTAGTAAATGTTAACTGGTATCTCAACTTAATTGCGGTAATCGAGCAGATTTCTCTGGCGACATAAAACGATGACAAACGGTGAGCGATATATATGGAAGAGCCGAAAGTCAACGTTGAGGAAGTGAGAATAGGACAGAACAACCATACACCAACATGATGCTTTATTATACAAACCGGGTGGCTAGAAAAAAAATTATACAAAACACAAAAAAAAAGAAATATACAACAGAAGAAAACTCACCTGTGTATCCGACAGAATATCATCAATCTCAGAGGATGCGGCTTCATACATGGTATCCGACGGCTCCGCAGTTGGCGACATAGCCCCAGCTCTAGTCCTGTTAGTCCTGTTACTGCAGTGGAGAAGCTCAATGGTCCTGACGCCTATGTTTCGGAGGCGCG
This sequence comes from Acartia tonsa, assembly GCF_053477335.1. Lineage (NCBI taxonomy): Eukaryota > Metazoa > Arthropoda > Copepoda > Calanoida > Acartiidae > Acartia > Acartia tonsa. The sequence goes on along the minus strand of NC_137266.1, from coordinate 26,371,525 downwards.
TACATACATCTCTTATCCAGCGAGCCAGCGACCTGTCTGAGGTGTTGTCAACACGTGTGAGAGTCTCAAGCCCTACAGCGCCGAAGAAGACCACTATAAGAGCACATGAAAACAAGGCTAAACCCAACAACATGTTAATTAAGCCATCCATGTTGAAGGTGTCCAGACTCGTCTTCTGGTCTCTCCCCAACTCGGCAGACCCAGAATCACCTCCGGCAACATCGTCACCAATGTCACCGCAGGAGTTCTGCATCACCGAATTGAGGAGAGACCAGATGATTTGTATCGTTCTACTAAGCATCAGTGAGAGATGCTCGTTGCCGAACATCTCCCCTTGATCCCTTTCGGACTCTACAGTACTTGTGCCCCCATAGTCATCGACATCAGCAAGGCTTGGCATCCCAGACTGGTCGCTGTACACTGAACTCGAGTCGTCTAAGGAATTTTCAAGAAACGAGGAATTGGCGAGAGTGGCCGCAGCCGCCCTCATTGATTCCTCGAATCTTTCCTTAATATTCTGATGCGCGTCCAGGCTGTCAGGCACATACATTATGAGCGAATGTAAATTTAAAATAAGAGGACTAGTGATTCTGAAAGGCAATATAGTAAAGTTAATTTTATGAAAAAGACTGTACACACGAATAATTCTTTTGTATTTTAAGCAACTATGGTTGAACCTCCTAACCATTAAAACTTTGATTTATCATCTAAAAGTAAAATTCTTTAAATTAAAGAATATGTAATTAATTTTACATGATTCAATGCTTGAAAATAGCTATCGTTAAGCTATTCAAACATTAAAAACTTTATTTTATTAGATTCAATTAAGTTAAAGAATATGTAATTAATCTTACATGATTCAACGCTTAAAAATAGCTATCGTTAAGCTATTTAAACATTAAAACTTTGTTTTATTAGACTCAATTAAGTTAAAGAATATGTAATTAGTTTTACATGATTCAACGCTTAAAAATAGCTATCGCTGAGCTATCAAAAACATATTCATTATGATGTATCAAGTAGTTAAAGCTTATGTACTAGCTAAATCTGAATATCTTCAATGATGTTTTAAAAACACTTTAGATAAAGCTAGCTAAATATAACTTTTGTAAGCGACCATTTTTTTTTATATAATATGGTTGAGTTATTCGTAACGTAAATAATCTATCAATTAACGTCATTATAATTGAATTACGTAAAAAGAAAATCTTATTTTTAACCCTATAGTAAAATTGTTTTAGAAGATTTGAATCAGGACTCAAATAAGTTTTGATTATACAAAGGGAACCCTATAATCAAAAGTTAAAACGAGTAGAATGATGGAATATATCTGTGTCATTATAAGTTTTGTTTACGATGAACGAATTTAACTTTTGCAGACGGAAAACATAAACAAAACAAGGTACGTCAATTTACTTGCTGACTCAGATATGTCCTATCAAAACTACAAATATTATATAGAACAAAATTGTCATATATTGAAGATGTACCCATACTGCTTCAAACCCACTTTCGTTTAAAATACAGTGATAAAGGTCTTATCGACGAAGAAAAAATAAGATTCTTAGGTCTTAAATAATGGCTAACGAATGCAATAATGGGCACATCAACAATCTATAACATAAAAACATTCATATAAAACAAACGGGTTACTATATTTTATCACTTTTATATAAATTCTCTTGGAATTTAGCGGTAAAATTAAACACTCGAACGCAAGCTCCGCTCGCAAGGACAATTATTATATAAATGAGCATAATTACTGGGCCGCCAGCTTTTTATAACCTCGCTCAAAGCCAACCCCTATCACTTTTGACCGCCCAAACATAAACAAAGGGTTGACAACTTATTGTTACGTAAAATTTAATTACGGACGTCGAACGATATATTTTATAGATATTAAGTTTAAAAGGTACACTTGATAGCGACGTAATGTAAGATATTAGTCTTTAAAATGATTAAAATTTATTCATGTTAAAAATAACATAAATACAGCTAATACCAACAATGGTATAAACCATATGTACATATACAAAATATACAAACAAAGGGTTACCAACTTTTGTTAGCAAAATCTTATATTTTTACATATATACGAGTAATGTAACCAAAGAAAATAATACGATATGTAAATACTAATTGTACTTATACATTTTTATATATAATATTGTTTATATTCAGGAAACAGTTATATTTAACAGAAATAGAGATAACTAACCAATCCATTATAGGTCTATCTGTAACGAAAGAATTTCTAGAATATCCCAGGGATAAAAGGATTAATAAAAGATTATTAAAACTTCTTTTGTTTAGATTACCATAGCCAGGATACCCCAAGGAACCGGTTGGAGCACGCGCACTAACTCTTTTTAGGATCTACCATGGACCAGCCTGGAGATAACCTAGATGATCATGGAGTATTGGAGCCCTACCACCACCCTACCTTGGACGGATTGCGGTTGTGTTCCTGTCAACACCTTGACACAATAGACGAGAACAACAACATCATCACCACACCTGAGTACGATGGATTCTCAGAGAACCTGTCCATCACCATCAGGAATTTCTTGTTAAATACAGCCCTGACTACCAGAGAAGATAGTAGAGTGGAGACCGATAGTAACACCAGCTCCAGCAGCACACTGTCCCTCTCTACCGATGACCTCAACCAACTCTACTATGACCTGGAAAATCACTCAATCACCTTGGACGAGAATGGAAACGAGGTAGCACAAGTGGACGCCCTTGGCTACATATCTACCTCACCCCCAACCTCAACCTACACTTCGAACGAGAGCACTTCACCACCTAGTTCATCATCAGAAGAAGCTGAACTATCCAGAACTACCAACGCAAAAACATTTATTGATGTGACAAAGTTAGATAAAACTAAACCCCTCAAGAAAAGAATGTATTCTATTTGGGAGGTTTATCATCTTGTATACCCAGCTATGAAGATACGCAAATCATACTTTCTTAATGGAAAGCGTATTTAACTTAGCTTGGAATACATTTATAGTTTATTATATATGCCTATATACTGGGACTACTAAATTTTTTCTTTTTCTCTTTTTTCTTTTTTAACAACTTACCCCCATTGGAGATGCGATCCTCAATTTTCAAATTCTTTGAACGTACATATGAGACTTTTACAGAAATGCTTCGCATCCACAACTATCTATCTATGCTTGATATAAAATCAACACTATATAGATCATATTATGAACCTTTGATTGACACGTGCCCTGCAATTAACTAGTAGCACTCAGGGGCAAGACACAATTACTTTAGCTAGGCCCAAGGCATTATTTGTATCAATTTATGCATTCATAGGCCTGTTTCTACCTATATGACACCACATATGGGTAACGAAAGCCTATTCATGGTAATCTGTATGTGATTTGCTAATAGTATATGTTTATTAAAGATATTATGTTTATAGTTAATGTAATCATATAAACAACCAGTACATATATGTATGCCTACAACTATGCCTGATTTACGTCACATATTAACACACAGATATTTAATTGCACAGACAAACACTAAAATCCTGGTCCAGAGCTAATGTTATAGCATGTACCTCTTGAATTTATTCAGTTATTTACTAACTCTCCTACCATCAACTTCTCTTTCTGGCTTTAAAAAGGTAATGACTTAGTTGTTTGGCATGCATTGTAGTTTAAATTTAGGCCCCTTAGTACTTAGCATGAATTGAGCTCAGGCCTTATGTTAGAACTCTAACACTTAGCACAATTCACTGCTTGGGACTTAGGGCACATTTCTGTCCTACTCTACTTATAATTTTAACACTTATCCTGTAAATATTTTCATACTTAACTTATGCACTTGTGATATAAATACACTTTATAAAAACATTTTCCTTCCTTAATACTTAATATACTTATATGATTCTAATCGAATATCAAAACCAACCATTTATTCTTAGGTTAAAGCAACATAATACTTCGCGTGGGTCTTTTGTTGAGCTTCCACCAGCTCAACCAAATTCGTATTATACTTGTGGGAATAGAGGGTTAAGCATTCTAAATAAGTGAACCGACGATGAGAATGTCTATGTGTATTGCATTAAAATTAGGATTTAGTAGTACTCATAGAAGAGCGGTCTCCATACCTAAATATGGACAAACGCCCCATTCGCACACACAAAATGTAGGAAAGAGAATATCTGTTACTAAATAAACACATTTGCCTTTGCAACATCTTAACCAAGCAACATTTAATGTGCTCAAATAAGCTATTTTTTTTAAAAAAAGATGATTTCTAGATTAATGGTTGAAGGTTGAGAGCAAGGCTTGTACTTAAAAATAATATTCTGTTCTTTAATTTGTTATCTTAAGTGTTAATTTCCGTTTTCTGACTGGCAGTTTTATCGATTATAAAAATAATAAATGATCTCTTTTTTTAACCATTAAAGTATATCGATTCTAAAATACATTTATTTTACTTTCCTTTTGTTTCAATAAATTTGTCTTCTTAGTTTAACATCTAAAGATAATTAATCAATAAAGACCAAAATCTGAAGAATTATCCCCCATTAAGGACACTTAAATACAATAAATAAAATAGAAATAAATTCTTAAACTTTCCCATGAGATTTGACTAAAATACTTTCAGTTTCAATAAATTCAACAAGGGCGACAACATCACGAAATGCATATCGCCTAGAATTTTATTATTAGAAGTTTTGAATTTAAGTGTGTAAAACTGTCTACTATTTTATGATTTAACATTGCGCAAAATGCAAGATATTTCAAATCGTTTTTTTAAACTCAATTAATTTATGATTTTTTTAATTTATGAAGTATAGAGTTGTTACTCTTTATGAAATATACTACTTTACCATAGGCATCTTCATTTGTCTTTTATTTGCAATCAACGGACTTGATTTAATTTGGAAAAGCCTTGCTTAAAAAAAGATTTAACTAGCATTATTTTCAAATTCCCTTGGATTTTCCTCCCTAAATTATTTCCCTCCCTTTGTTTTCTTCTAAACATTTTAAATCTATCAATTCCCTCCCTCCCTCCCCCTTCTGAATCCCATAGCTTGGATGACGGGTAAATAAAATCTGAAATATAAATGACGCAAGTGAGTACAAAATATATACGCATATTTTGGTCAATTTTGGTGTTTTTTTAAAAATGCAAAATATAATGATAACTATTAAAACAATTTTTAAGTATAACTTTTATCTTATTAGGATAACAATTAAAAAAGAAAAATATTTTTACTTTATGCAATTCGTGTTCAAACACCTAATTAAAAAAAATAATGCAAGATATAGCTTTTATTTTAAGATAGACTAGGGGCAACGCCCCCAAGAAGCCTTTAGGTATTATTAAAGTGGGAGGGGGATCAGTCAACCGCCTTTCTACTTTTTAATTTGAGTTTTAATAAAAAAATATTATAAAAAAAATTTAGGTAGGGGATTTGAAATTGGCGCATTTGTATAAACACCAGTTAATGCACAAAAATAAGGAGGGGGAACAAAACAAGTTTTAAAAAATCCGAGATCTCGAACTACTGTCATCATAGCTTGCATTTAGAAGAATCCCTAACTCCCCCCCCCCCCCCCCCCAATATTTGACACAATTACAGGGACACTTAAAACTATCCCTCAGCTACTCACCCCTCCCCAAAAATTCTAAGAAAAGACACATTTGTTGAGTTTAAATCAGACGTTTTCATAAAGTAACAATTTTAGCTTTCATTAGATGAACAAATTGCTTTTACTTACTTGGCGGGTTAAAAAAATCAAATCTTGTATCAAAAACAACATTGGTTTTCAAAAAGTTAGCGTTTTCATGCTAGCCTAAAACCTGCTTAGGACAAAATTAAACTGAAAATGAAAAACCAAATGCATTCAATATTTGCTAAAAATAAATCTTTTTTTTCTTCTGTTTTGTAGGATTACCAAATTGTTGGAACCCTTATGATGGGGCTGGACCTCCCCTCGAGATAAAAATATAAACAAACTCTTGGGAAACAATACAAACTTAAACAAGGACATAAATTGAAAGACAGGCGCAGCCAATAATATATATACCTAAGTAATAATAGTAAATTTGTATGCATGCTAGGATTTCCTTAACGGCTGGACCGATTGTTATACAACTTTCAAGGAAGATTTACAGTTTAAAGTCCTAATTTTGTCAAAGTGCGAAGAAAACTACCCCCCCTTAATTTTAGTTCTCAATTTATTTTTAAAAATGAGGGATGGGGGTTTATCATTTTTCTACAGGCACCAACAAATTAATTACAGGGTGTCTTTGCTCTGCTTACGAATCAGCTTAAAGAGACTAGACTCAAAGACATTTTGAGGGACTTAAAAAGTCTAAATAATGAAGTAATCAAACACAAAGCTATTCTGTGCTAATGGTGTGTCCGTCTATTATGGATGGGTGTTATATTATGATTGTTCATAGAGATCCATTGATTTCAAATCTTGCATGCTGATTTCTGTAGCATAGTAGCTCTGTAACCATTACCATTTAGTGTGTATTTGTTTACTTTAAATATTTATGATTTTTTGTACTTTTTTGTTTTATGAAATGGTGATTCCTATGGCAAGTAGACAAAATGTCATATCAAATTCCTATGGCAAGTAGGCAAAATGTCATATCAAATTTAGTCTTAAAATGTAATGTAATTATTGTTTGCATACTATTATAGTAACCCAACAAAATTAATTTCTTTATAAAATCAAGCATAACTGAACCATATTTGCCCTCAAACTTTTCTAAAATGTTTGAAATATCAAAGCCAAAGTTTAGGATATTTGGTCTTGGCCTACAATGTAGATATTTGACGAACAAGGATGACAACATCTATAAGAAACGAAGTTTAAAAGAATGTTTATTGTTTAAGAAAATCTTTACAATTAATTTCAAATAAAAGTATCTAATACCATCTGAGAAAAATCATATTTTACCATCATAACAGAAGGTAGAAGATATTTAGTTGAAGAGAAATAACCTGCAGAAGTCATATGAATCTTAAAACAAAATTTTTACAGTTTATCTCGGAAAATACCTGAGAAAACACACATTTATGATAACTCATATAATCAAGTTTTCTAAATACCTTTTCAGACAGACTGACAGATGTCCGTCCTTCCATATTTTTAGATATTTGCAGATTTTGAAAATAAGCTATAGCTTCAGAGTTGCTGTACTTCAAAATTAAGCTCATTGTGATTAAACATGGTGTTTCATCGTTCCACAAAAATCAACAAATTGTTAATTAACTATTCGTTTAATTAATGTTTTTCTTTTAGCAACAAAGTTCTGTCTCTACGTCATTCTGTCATTTATTCAAATAAATGTGTATGCAACTAAAGGAGAGTAGAGAGAGCTTAACGGACTTACTAAATGACTTATAGAGTAGCCGCGTAAAAAAAAACTTTTAGCGAAATTAAATGCACACTCTTATGGGTATCAGAATACAACATGACTTTTGACACTTTATTTGATCAAGTTTGAGCTATTTTTATATTTTTCTGACACCAGGAGATCAAATTACATATTCTATATCAGGGGTAAAAGAAAAGTTAGATTGAATCAATATTTTAAAGTTAATGATAGTATAGTTAAAGTTACTGATTTTAAGGTAAAATAGACGCACAGTGGTCTATTTTGGCCTTTTGGTGGACATTTCACCTACCTCTACTCAAAGTCAATTTTCTCAGCTTGTAGTTGATAGAAACGTTCAAAATAAAAAGTGTGCGCCTTATTATTACCCAATACAACTCCTATATGCATCTAGAGAAGAAAAACAAAAGCCAACTGTCCTAGAAAATACTTTGAAACTTAGCTAAAATTTCATATTTTTATAATTTTTTCTTAAGTCCTAGAGAGCCTAAATTCTATGTTTTAAAGCAAAAAAAACATTTAAAAACCTTGAAGCATGAATAGTTATTACTGTAGAAGTGATTATATAAAGGTAAATGATCTATCACCAAACTTTGTACAACTTATATTTGATACAACTAATTGAAGTTTCTTCACCCTTATTTTACGAAGTTTTATTTTCTCTTAGATAATTAATAATACTTAATGTAATCTAGTAATAAAAAACAAGGATAGGTTACTGGCAAACATTATTTTATTATTTTAAAGGAATTTATCTAAAAATGTTGTTTTTGTGGTAACCCAAGTCGTTGCTTCTTATCACGAAATAAATACACAGGGATATGTTACTTGAAGACAATCTTATTGGCTCCAAAAGAAAGTTTCATACAGCATGCAATTGCAACGACCGTAAATTACACTGGTACCCAAAGTTTTATAACCACGTTATCTTGTTTGTTGGCCCAAAAACTTTTTATTGAAATTGATTGGTTGGTTTCAAACTAGAAGTGTCCAATTTTTTTTACCAATAATAAAAGGGATAATTTTGTTCATCATTATTAGGGATGGATATCAATATTAATTAATCATCCATTGCCTAATCCCTTTAGATTACTCATTCAATAGTACTTAAATGGGAAGGAAAATGATTAAATTCGATGACTGAAAAGTCTGAGGCTTTGTTCCTTAGATGCAATATCTTTGACGAAAATAAAATTTCCAGATGGTTTTAGTCTAGCATTGGATATACTATTACTTCAATATTACACCAGATTTTATGTTCTCATAAAAAGGGAAACTCGCAGCAGACTGAAATAACTATACCCCCATCCCCCTCCTTTACCCCATACCATCTCCTACTCGATAAATGAACTGGCAAATAAACGAGTTCCATGTTAGCAAGGGAAACTCTCAGCGGACTAAAATAACATGACACCCTAATCCACCTCATTTACCGTATCCCATCTCCTACTCGATAAATGAACTAGCCAATAAACGAGTAACATGTTAGCAAGCTAAATTGACAACAATTTTTCCCCTGTCATAATATCCACGTATATTCTATATCCATTAGTCTAGCTGGAACCCGAGGCTATAGCATAAAGGGTAATGCGTTTGCTAGTTCTTATTTTGTGTAAAACTTTATCATACTAGAGACGTTAATAAAGGCTGCAGCTTTGTTAGGCACGTTACTTTTAGAGTATTGACATTGCATTGGCCCTTGAATTGATTAATGTAACAAGACATTTTTTATTGATATTATACCTACTAGTTTAACAAAAATCAAATTATTGTTCGAAAATCTGTTTTAGATATCTTACATAACAAACACACAAATTTAAACATTAATGATATCATGTTATGGAGAAGAAATAAGTTAAAATGCATTTAAGATTAAAATTAACAAAGAATAAAAAAATAATTTTTTTTTCATCTATTGCAATTTTAGAGTTTACCCTATAAAGTTGAAGTTAAAATTTGAAATAAACCGGGCCCCGTAACAACCTAAACTAAACATCAAACTATAACATTATACCTGTATATTAAGAATAATATATGGTTTGGTATGTTACGGGGCCCGGTTTTTGGTCAAAAACTTAAAAAACTGAAAATTATTGCCAAAATTTATTGCAAAAATATTTAGGAAATAACATAAAATTTTTTTAAAAACAACTATAAAATTGATGAAAAAAGTAAAAAATAAATCTAAAACCCCAGTTTCCTAATATATCATGTAATATTATGAATATAAATAGGTGAAGAAACTTCATTGTATCAATGCAACACTGAAAAAAAATATTTTTTCCAAAGATGGTGAAAATTCAAAAGGTAAAATTCATGACGTGAAAATAATCCTAAACCTTCATGTTTCAAAGTTCATAATTCATCAACCAGTAGTTGAAAAGACAAAAACTCTTCGGTTTTATATGAGATAGGGTATATATTTTCAAAATAAATTATTCATTTTGAGGAATTCCAATGTTGATTTTTGGCGAAATGTCCGGCCTTAGACCACTGTGAGACGGTTGTAACAAATAGATGTACTTTTGAAAGAGATCGTGACGTCCATTTTGGCGAAGATGTAGCAAATCTAAAAAAAAATAAGTAGTGTTAGGAATGATGATTTATATCCAAAGTTGGAATGACCATATTATAATTTACTTTGGGTAAAAATTAAATTAGATATTATAATTCTTTCATTATAAGAATTATAGATAAGCTGCGCTGCCTAAATCCTAAAGTTAAGCCCCTTTAAATGATTGTGTGTCGACCTCCTGGAGATTTTGCACTCAGAGGGGGTCACAAGAGCCACATGTGCAACTGCATATAACAGTTAGGTACATAGATAGACTATGTACTTAAGGTGGGTCATTTTAGCCACATGTAGTTAGGTGCATTGGTGGATCATATGAGCCACATGTGCAACTGGATACAATAGTTAGGTACATAGATGGAGTAAGTACTGAGAGCGGAGTCATATGAGCCACAAGTGCAACTGCATACAACAGTTAGGTAAGTTGATGGATTGTGTACCCAGAGGGATTAAAATTAGCCACATATGCAACTGCTTATAAATGTTAGTTCGATTTATGAATGGATTATGTACCTAGAATGGTTCATATGAGCCAAATATGCAACTGCATACAATAGTGAGGTCCATGTATAGATTATGTACCCATAGGGAGTTAGTTGAGCCACATGTGCAACTTCATTCAATAGTTACTAGTTAGGTACATGGATGGATTATTTACCCAGAGGGCATCATATTAGCTACATTTTCTATGACACACATTACTTAAAAGTCTATCAAAGGAAAATCAAGATCAAAAAACAATAATAGTGCACTATCTCTTTTATTACACAATAATCTATTCATGTCTGTAACTAAACGAGGTTTCTTTGTCTAATTTTACAGTTAAGTAACGTACAATACTGGGCTCAAATTCTTATGTAACATTTATCTGCATAAAATCCATGGAACTAAGAATTGTTAAAGAGTTAAGAAGAAGATAGCTATGGGAAATAGAAAGAAGATACATATGACAAACTTCTCAAAATGCTCAGGGAATTAGGGATAAAACATAGGGGATTGGAAGAATCTTGCCCTAAAAACCTGTATCAAATAAATTTTAACCCTTAACGGTCGGGGGGGGGGGAAGGCGTTGAACGCCCCCCCATCCGGTTTTTTCTATCTCATTTTCTGTGTGTGAAAGATAAAGAGCCCAAACTGCTTGACTTTTTAAGTATGGGTATGACACATAACTGAGAGTTGAAATTTTTTGAATATCTCCATCCTGGCGGGCACAGGATGCCAGCAAACCTGGCAGGGTCATCCAGGTAAAGAGCAAAAATATTTTTTTGACTAAAACAAAGCATTTTATCATACCAAAATACTAAAAGATCCTCTAGTAGTACATCCTTATATGAAATACAGGTGTTCAAGTCACTTTCAGGTTCCAGGTATGATCCTGCAGGTCCTGATCCTCCAGGTCTCCAGAAATCTTTAAAAGGCTCCTGTGGCCGCAATTTTTGACTTAGATACTTCAAATTTTAAACTTAAGCTTTTCTTACATGTCTACATAACGTATTAAAATTTCATGAATATCCGCCGCCGTTCTCCCGCCGACCGCCGACTGCGGCGGCTGGCAGCTGCCAAGTACAGCTGCGGCCGCTGAAATTTATATTTTGATATTTCTAATGTAAAATTTACATAAAAATAAACATTTTCTGGGAAAAAATTTTGGATCATGTTACTTGTAGATGCAGCGCTTATCACATGTTACTTGTAGATGCAGCAAACTCATACATGTTACTTGTAGGTGCAGCAATACCCCCCCTCCATTCCCTACAGAAATACCAATATGATTATAAATAGAAACAATTAAGATTAATTCATTAGCTAAACATTTATTAGTAATGGTTTTGAATATATCCAAAAATATTATTAAATAATTACACATGATATTGAATAGCAATCTGGTTGCACAAATTGTAAAATGCATTATCATTATAGCGATCCCTCCACATTTATTCATCCAAATAACTTTGTAAGAAGGTTCTGGTTTAATTTGGTTCAAGATGAAGGAAGTTGTTTAGGGTTTTGAAGTTCTTTAGAAATGACTAAAAAGCTTATTTCTAATAAAAATATAACCAACATTTGCTGCCTTTCTCCTTTTTAATCTCCCTTTAACATGTTACTTGTAGGTGCAGCAAAGTTAAACAAACAAAGCATCGACCATGGAAGTGAAAAAAGTGAAAAAAATTTTGAATATTCAAGAAAAACCTAAACCACAAAATCTAAACAGTAACTCACTGGACCCCCTGCTTGCCAGAATTGGTGCATCTGCTCACATCCCTAATGTATCTGACCTAGGAATATCTGTGCTAGAAAGTGAATGGAAATTCAAAGATTCACATTTTGATTCCATCGCTAAAGTATTTGGCAATAGCTCTAGCATAGTCAAGATTGTCCAACTACAGTCCAAAATAAATGGTTCAGGACATACATCTTACCCAATTAACATTTATTTCAGCTCTGAAACTCACAGAAGCCAGGCCGTCAGCTATTTACGCAACAAGTGCAAGGCCAATGGACTTCAACAGCCTAATATACAATTTTCTCTTTCAGGTTTTCCAGACGTACAAAGCAGAGTTAAACAGACAACTAGCATCCTACACAATCTGAAGGCCAACAACGAAATCTCCAAATATTGTATTTCGAACTTTTGTTTATCAGATAATGTAATTATCCCTCTTTATCAGGTGAAATGCAGGAATGACAGTTCATGGAGCAAAACAAAAGAGTGTAAAACAGTTTCTTTTTTTAGCTCCGAGATTTCTGCCAAAGAAAACTCAGAACAAGTCCCATCCCTGGCCGATTTAATCAAAGAACATGTGAAAAAGATCCAGGCATGCGAAGGCATTCCTCCTCCTCCCCCCAAAATAACCCTGCATAATTTGATTTCAGATAAGCTGGCAGGACAAGAGCAAAGAGACAATGCTAAGAGCATGGACAACACAGGATGTACACAAAATAGAGAGACTACTAGATCTCCTTCAAAGAGGCCGCTACAAAGAGAAGATATCAATCAGGAAAGGGGCAAAAAAATTCCCAGACCTAATTCTTCTTTTATTTCAGCTTTCAAAGGGAGAGATGAGACTTTGCCTAAAATCCCCCCTCCTTTCCCCCTCCAACCAGCTACAAATGGGACAAGTCACATTAACTCCACCCCTTCAAACCATCTTCCTAACACCACAAATGAGCCAAATTACAACAACCCCACCCCATCAAACCATATACCCAACACCACATGTACCCCAACCCACCCCCCAACTGGTTTTATCCAATCCCAAATTCCTCCTCCCATTACAACTCCAAGCTTTCTTCACACAGGGATTATTTCGGACCCTTATATTTATAGTTATAACAGTAATTTCCCCATCCTCCAATCTCCTTATCAAACTTACCCACAAATTTCTTCCTCCCACCCCGTCCCATTCCCCCCAAACACACCCCTACTCAGTTCAGACGTGTAAAAAAACTATTATCTATATTCACATAAAATAACAAACTATTCATTCATTTTTAAAAGCGAAGCTTTTCTATAATTAGGGTCGGTCCGTCCTTACGTCCGTCACGGATAGCTTTTTTCATTAATTTAGGCATGTTAGAATTGTCCTTTCGATTCAAAGTTGCTTGGTGATTCCCTTAGTAGTTAGGTATGATTTAGAAAGCGGAGCAACTCTATAATCATTACCAATATGGCCGTACGTCCATCTTAAACATGTTGATTTTTTTTTTTTTTTTTTTTAGCAAAAAATTTTTATGTGAACTTATCATCTGATTGAGCTGATATTTGGTATATTGATTCCTGGGACAACAAAGTATAATGTAATAAGCGAAGCAACTCTATAATCAAGTCCTAAAAATGTAAATATGTCCATAAACATTGTCCTGAATCAAGCAGTTTTTTTCAACAAATTTACTTACATTTTTGCTTTGACTCCTATACATTTATGCTATAATTATTCAGTTCTGACACTATACAAGTATTAATGTCTGTTTGTATGACCGTTTCAGAGCTTCGCTGTTATAGATGTTGTCATCCTTGTTGTATAATGACTTATAGCTACAATATTATAAGTGTAGCATCTCTATAATCAAATCCTAAATGGTAAGAACGTACATTTACTTATTTGGAATTCCAAATTAGTTAAAAAATTCAGTCTTAAAAAATAACATTCAACTATTAAGTTCTGACACTCTACAAGAGTTATTGTTCACTTACCCTTTCTGATGTATTTAGAGCTTACCCTTGTAGAAGTTAACATCCTTATTTTTATAATAGAGAGCTAATTTTTTTTGGCAAATAATAACAATTCGTTACAGCTATTTTTATTAAAAGATAATGATAGTAAGAAACCCTTGCATACTATAATTTGTAGACAAAGTGTTAAAAATGTCAAATGTACGGGAAATCTTTCATTGGTGTTTTTTTTAGGTAACAATTGTGTATTTGGCTTGGTCTGAAGCCATAGACTAATTAAAATTCAGGCAAAGAAAAATAGAAGTTAGGCTTCTATAACCCTTTCTGGGGTGTGCTTCACCCCTCCCCCCCCCCCATATCTTGTATATATATATTTAATTCTATTTGTTTTAGATTATGACTGATGATTTTAGCTTTAACATTGTTTTTGGAAATGTCAGAGGCCTGAATGCCTCTTTAGGGCAGACATATGGATCTTACAGAACAAGCAGAGTATCATCCAAAATTCAGGAGCTAGACTATTACAATAATTATGGAACCCCTACGCTGTATGCATTACTTGAGACAAAATTAAAACCTGACAAAAAAACCCCTAAATTACCCAATCACATTCAGTATGTAGGAGAAACAAGCAACACTAATGGAGGCATACTATTGTATGGACACAAAACTTTAGATCTTAACTCATTTCATGTTATTCATTCTAAACATGCCGTTTTTGTTAAGTTAAACTTAAAAAACAGGGTCATAAACAATGTAATAGTCTATCTACCTAATAATATAAGAGAATGTCTAGAAGTGCTACACAACATTGAAAAATTCTTGGATAGAGAGAATATTGTTTCTTTTTGCCTGTATGGCGATTTCAATATCGATTTTCAGTCTAAAAATCACATAACAAAAGCAAAAAAATTAATTAAAGTTCTTGAAAAATTCAGGCTTTTTGATCTAACAGAAAAACTAAATTGCAAACCAGATTTCACCTGGCATGCCGTACGCAATGGAAAGCTTCATACTAGTACAATTGATCATTTTTTTACTAACATTGATGGCTTCTCAACTATCAAATTTCAACACAATAGTTTCTCTGACCATAAACATGCAACTGTTTTCCTTAAAAAGCCATTTATTTATAGTCCACCTAAGTGGAAGACGTTTTTATTCAACAAAGCAGATTTTATTGATTTATTAAAAAAAGAAACAATATCCTTTCTCATAGATAATGCTAAGCCTGGAAAAATTACAAACAGCAAGGATTTTTATCTCAATAATCCAACATTACTAGAAAATGAATTAGATTTTTCACATCTTGAATATCATGAAACCTCTGCTTTTTTTAACTTAATAGTTCATCTAAAAAAACAACATGATAAATACTTTTCTAAACATAAACTTGCAAATTGTGAAAAAGTCCAAAATTTTGAGAAAAAAATCGATGAGCTAATCAACAAAATCAAATGCAATCCAAGCAGCATAACAGCGGAACAAATCACACATATTAAAACAGAACAACAGGAATATTTTAAAATTCTAGTATATTCAAACTCAGAATTTAAAATAATGCAACGAATTCAGTCAGACGGCGGAAATAATAGCTATACATTCAGGCACATTAGGAAAAATAGGTCAAAAAGTTATAAATTTAAAATTGATGGTAAAAATATTACATGTCCTAAAGAAATTTCTGAAATTTTTGCCAATAACTATGCCAACATTGTAAGTCCAGAAACTTTGCCTAGCTCAAATTTAGAACAACTCTTGGATGAATATGACCTTTCATTAGACAAAATTTTTCCTAAAATTAAATCATTAACTAATCCTTTTTCTAATGCTGCAGAATTTAAACATTGCATAAATTCCATGAAAAGCACGTCAGCTCCTGGTAATAGTTCTGAACCAAAACAACTATTTTGGTTTTTAATCAACTTTTTGCCGAAATTTATCACTGAAGCACTGAACAATTTATATCTTATAGATATAGATTCTAGTCCATTTAAATACATTAAGGATAGGAATATAATCTATATTCCCAAAAAAGGTTTTGACTTATCTTTACCGGAGCATTTTCGCCCCATAGCCCTGCTTGAAATAATTTACAAAATTCTTTCTAAAGCCTTAAATAAGAAACTTTGTAAGCATCTAGATAAAATTGTGCACAGTGAACAGTTTGGATTCGTTCCTAAGAGAAATATGGCGAATGCTTCATTAAATATAACAACAGCTATTAATAAAATTGTCAAAGTTAAACAAGATGCCCAAGTAATAAGTTTTGATTTTCATCGTGCATTCGACACAGTTCTTAACTGTGTCATGGATGACATTCTATTTTTTATATTCCCTGAAGGTAATTTCGCTCAAGCCTTTACAACTTTGACAAAAAACGGCCGGTTTCGTTCCTGTATTAATGGTTTTTTTTCAGGGTACATTAAGTACAAACGTGGAGTTAGCCAAGGGGATCCACCATCAGGGTCAAAATTCATAATTCTAAACCATATATTTATTGCATTACTTGAAAGCAAAAGTCTGAAACATATTTTTTTTAAAATTGGCAATGCACATTTAAGGCCTAAAAGCTATGCAGACGACAACCTTGCAATTACTCAAATTAAAACTTCAACAGATGTTTTAAAACTCAAGTGTTTACTCTCTAAATTAGAAAAAGGTCTCGGTCTATGTATTAATTTTAACAAAACCAAAATCCTAGTTTTTGGCACTTTTCCAGAAAACCTTTCTTCAATCGGTCAAATTGTAGACAAAATAAAACACTTGGGAATATTTTTAAGTTTTGACCTTGAATATGCAAGACAACAAACTTACAAAGAATTATGCATTAAACTTGAGAGAAAAGCTTGCAGTATGCCTATGCAATCTGGATTTAACATCTTAAAACGTCGCAACCTGTGTAACTCCCTACTATCCTCCCTGGCATTTCACATCTATAGAGTTTTTCCACCAGGACAAGAAATTTGCCAAAAAATTTGGAAAATTTCTAATAAATTTTTATGGAGTATCAAGAAACCTGATGGCAGTTTAGCATTTAGATACAAGATAGCATCACACAGGATAGAGCTAGATTTGGTTAATGGTGGGCTAAAAATGCTGCGACCAGAACAACAGTCCTTTTCTATTTTTATTAACAGTTTCATGAATTGCCTCAAATACTCTGCCATACACAAAGATACCACAATTGGAATTTTATTTGCACATAAACATTTACCTATCTCCTCCCTGCTAAAAAACTTTAGTTACCAAACCTTATTAAAACATTTGAGTATATTTAAAGCAATCTACCCCTGTAATGGTGGAGAATATTTTGAAAAGGCAATTGCATATTTCCACGACATTGAAACAAATAAAAAAACATTTTTTCATTCCCCAATTTTAACTTCACACTTTTCAAATATTTCAACTCCTTTCAATAAAAAAGATGTAAATATCTTAGAAAAGGCCAACAAAATAACCATTGCATCAATTCTTGAGACTCGCGAAATTAACAACAAAACTATTTTTTTGCCCCAACTTAAAGCCAATCTATTTCAAACAATCCCTGACCTAGCTCTAATAAATAAGTTGAACGAAGTTGTCAAAGCTGCCAGATCATTGGTACCACTTACAAGCTTTGAAAAAAGCCACATCCGGAAATTGAACAAACCTTTGAGTGCCATCCATAACGAGAACAAGAGTATCTACTCTCTATTCTTCAAACAAATAAACAGAGAGAAAATTTGCCAACAACACCCTGCGCTCAAAACAAGAATAAGAGATAATCTATTTGTACCTGACCAAGAACTTTTGACGAAAAGCTTTAAAAAAATCATCAACCTACCTATCTTGTTACATTATAAAAATTTTTTTATTGAGCAAATCAGCCGTACTTTAATAAGTAAAAATAAACTTTTCAAATTTAAATTATCCAGCACAAACTTATGTTTAAAATGTAATACAGAAAGCACAACTGAACACGAAATTTTTGAATGCCTGTTTCCAAAATTTTTTAGCCATAAACTTGCACTGTTTCTTGACGATAAATATAATGAAAGCAGGCCAGAATTTATATTTCTTAAAGATACATTTTATCTGTATAATATGTACTATGAAGATTTTTCAACCAATGAGTATATTCAATTATCACACCTTATATTAGCTGCTAAAGATAGATCAATGAAAATCAGTAAAGAAGAAAAATTTTTAAATTGGAATGAAAATAATTTGTTTGCACACTCTCTGTTAGTAACTCAATTTACCTTTAAACTTCTTGAGAAAGCAGGCCTAGAAAACGATCTCATATCCAATTTTTCAAAATTCCTAACTGCATAAGTCATAATATTATATTATTAAAATTACCATTTGTAAAACTATCTTGTTAACTTAACCCAAAATCTATAACCTTACTATTAATTTTTTTCTTGTATATTGTTTCAAAATGAAATAAATATTTTAAATGTAAAAAAAAATTAGCTGAAATTTACATGATATACCTAAAGGGTCCGATGTCAAAAGGTTGAAATTTAATGTATATATTTTCTTTAAAATATTTTTCTTTTGGGGGTCAAATGTTGACTTTAAAGTGTGAGATTGTAGATCAATCAATAGTGGAATGATAGGTGTCTTATTTTAGGTGTTAAGATATTTTGGATAAATGTAGCAGTGATACAATAATGGAAAATAAGACAATAATTTCCTCATATATTAAATTTTAAATATTTCGGAAAATTTATTTCAGTCTTGTATATGCTTATAGATTAAAAAAAAATACACATTTCCTCAAGTGGAAAGAGGTAATAAGTCTTCACAAATAATAATATTATACTGTAATTGACAGTAACTGTATGTTTGTATGTGTGTATGTATTTTTAACAAGATCCCTTATTCGGCAGGAATGTTTGTTCCAAAACATTGGTTCATCAGAGACAATCAAGACAATGATGTTATTGAACCTACTAGTTTTTACCAACCAATCAAGATTAAAAGTATTTTAGGCAACGAATAAGACAACGTACGTGTTTGGAAGTATGCAAAATTCATCTTTATTATTAAAGATGTTTATTTTGTTACTTTATATACTCCTCCCCCCCCCCCATAAAAAGGTGGAAATGTAGAGAGGTTCATTAATGAGTAATTAGGCTTATATGAATAGGAAAGAGTTAGGTATCATAAAAAGGAGGAATTTGAGTAAGCCACTTCTTAATGATTTTTCCGTTATAGTTTCGAAACCGAATGCTATCCGCTGGATCAGAACCAGTTCTCAGCTATTCCAAAAATATTGTTAATAATAAAATCAGACAAAAAACAAAATGAAAGAATAGTCATTTATACCTTCGTATTACAGACAATTTCCACGAATAGTAAAGAAAAATGATAAGATATTTTAGCCAGTTACCCCTGATGAGCGTCTGTAATCTATAATACAAAAGTCTGTCCGTCCGTCTGTCTGTCCGTCCGTCCGTCCCTTAAGATCTCGGTAACCACTGAACCGATCGGATTCTACTCTTCAGGGAATATAACTACTGGTCCTGTGGTGGTTTTAGGCTATTTTCTTGGGGGGTTGGACAACCCTAACCCCCAAAAAAACAACCCCCCCCCCCTTTTTTTGTATGGGATTTCCTTGGTCCTTTTTTTGTAGGGGATTTCCTTGGTCCTTTTACGTATTTCGCCCAAATTTTTTTATCACCTCTTGGGGCACAGCCCCTAGAGGCTAGGGGCGAAGCCGCTAGTACGATAATATAAATGACTATTCTTTCATTTTGTTTTTTGCCTGATTTTGAATTTTACGCATTGTCTCGCATTATTTCTTGATAATTACTACAATGATGGTATTAGGATTTTAGTATTGCTTGAAAATGAATGATTATAACTTTTTATGTTTTGAATTTTTAAAATCCGTTCATAAACAAAGTAACTTTTACCATCTTACTTGGACGGTCGTACAGACAAATCCAAATATTTAGTAGCTGCGCTTCTGGAGGTAATGAAAGGTGTCTCCGAAAACAAAATAGAGGGATACATTTGAGTAATTAGGATCTAATAAATAGGAAAGAGTTAGGTATCTTAAAGATTTTGTAATATGAGTTGTTTTTATTATTGACTTCTAAAATTATAAGATGTGTTTTTAGTAACGAAGCTACTCCATTACTAACTTTTTTTTGTTATTCATTGAAAAAAATAGTACTTATCGGATGCAACAGAAGACAACTAAGATTTGTAGCTAAGATCCATGAGAATCCATTCATCCATGTCTGTCTTTTTGTTTTCCTCACTTTTTCATTCAATAAGCGTGGCTGTTCTTCTTACTTTTAATGCTTCACTAATTATGGATAATGTCATCCTAGTTTTGATCCATAAAACATTACGCGGATGTGATAAAATCCATAAGTCAATACACACAAGAAGTGAGGAGAACTATAAATTATACTGAATTTTATAAACACGTTATATTATTCGTTGGCTCAAAACCTTTGGTTATTTTGCAATTGAATTTTGCTGTTGCTTTCTGACTTTGAAGACTATTAACCTTAAACTGCACAAAAGATTATTTTGTTCAAATCTTCCATTGTCTTGTCCCTCAAGATCCCTGGAATGCACACTGTACTAGAATGTGCATCTGCACAAGAGGGAAGTACTTTTCATCACATTATAATTCCACGAAAAAATACTTTTGATTTCAGGGATAGAGAGAAAGGTAATGTAAGAATTTTTCGATAAATTTATTAAAAACAAAGAGACAATTTAGAAAGCGTAGCAATTCAATAATCATTACCAAAAAGGGATCATGTTACTTGACGATGCAGCGCTTATCACATGTTACTTGTAGATGCAGCAAACTCATACATGTTACTTGTAGATGCAGCAATATCCCCCCTCCATTCCCTATAGAGATACTAATATAATTATAAATAGAAACAATTAAGATTAATTTGTTAGCTAAACATTTATTGGTTTTGAATATATGCAAAATTATTGTTAAATAATTACACATGATATTGAATAGCAATCTGGTTGCACAAATTGTAAAATACATTATCATTATAGCGATCCCTCCACATGTATTCATCCAAATAACTTTGTAAGAAGGTTCTGTGACAACCTCTCATTGCTTTGATATGAGTCTTTGAAGTTTTGAAGTTCTTTAGAAATGACTAAAAAGCTTATTTTCAATAAAAAATATAACTAACATTGTCTGCCTATCTCCTTTTTTTTTTATCTCCCTTCAACATGTTACTTGTAAGTGCAGCAAAGTTAAACATGTTACTTGTAAGTGCAGCGCTGCATCGACAAGTAACATGATCCCCAAAAAGTCAGTAAGTCCAATTAAAATTTGCTGCTTTGATTTTTTGACAATTTTTTTTTTATATTATTATTATCCTTTTAATCTGATTTTACATTATTATAAGCGAATTATCAGTATTCAATAGTATGCTATTTTTAGTTATTTATTATTTGCAAAAAGCCAATTCTCCTTTTACAAAAAATAGGTAAATGAATTTTGGTCATTGTCCTATACCTATATCCATGGATATTTCTGTGTGTGAATTTGGGTTGAAGTAGGAAATCATTGAGTAAGAAAGTTCTGAAGAGGGAATGCCTTCAATTACGTATATTATCACAATTACATATCAGTGAGCCTTTTCAAAATAGCAAATAAACAAGAGTGGGCATTCAAAGAAAATATGGAGGAATGGAAACAGAATACATGCATATTGTGAAAGATTCTCGCATGCCCTGTTAAAATGTTTTTCCTAGCTGACTAATATGGAGTTACCTCGAACTCCCCTCCCCCTTATGACTTTACCCCATCCCCTCTCCTCAACATGGTGGAATAGCATATTGACCAATATCCGAAAGACTATATTAGCAACCTAAATTGATGACAAAAATCTCCCAATCACAATATCCAAGTATTTTCAATCTATTTGGGGAGTGGAAGTTCTGATGATATATTTATGTGGCACATATGCGGAATTGAAGACACACTCTGAAGAGAAAATGATGAAATGCAGTTTTCATTCAAATTAATAGTAATTTTATACTTCTTCTTTTCTATTGTTCACATTACTGGTTGCAATCTTCGAAACCTGTGAAAGAAAATACATACAAACAATTTAATTTTCTAAAGACAAAGATAAATGAGTGGAAACTCCCCTCCCTTCCATCCTTTAGCAGATTTTAAAAAAGAAATTAAAGATTTACACCAGTTTTGTCAGCCCCGATGAGCCGAAGGCCCTAACTAACAAAACTGCAATTAATTATAAGTTTTTTTATTTTAATGTTCGCGGAAAATTTCTGTTATACAATGCTATACATACACGATTTTTTTTGTATGGCTGGAAACAGGTTTTACTACAGCGGATAATAATCTGTTTTGAAGCCGTACTAGAAACAGTATTCCTTACCATTGTTGAGGTACCTTCCAACGGACAGACTTACAGACCCACCATAGTTATAGAAAAGCCCTAATTTAAAAACCATTAAACATTAAAGTTTTGATTCTTGTTATGGGCGAATAAGCAGAAATTTTCTAGATTTTAAAGATATGAGAGATGATATTGCCAAGATAAATTTTTCTTCCTTCCTAGGCGTTACAAAGATAGTAAGTAAAAACAACTATTAGCGAAATAAAGGTTAGAAAATAACTGTTTAAAGATAGTAAATTAGTTTGTACTGTATAAAATATCTCAAAAAAAAAGTCCAGACCTAAAGTTGTACAATTATAAGAACATCGAATAGTCCTTTAATTTTAACCTATTTTTGAACTAACGAGCATATCCTCCTTTTTTTCAATTGTCTCCAAAATTGAATGTTTGTTCATCATTTATTTGCTTAGATGTTGTCCTCCTTGTTTTGTTACATTTTTAAAAGCGAAGCTTTTCTATAAATAGGGTCGGTCCGTCCGTAACGGATAGCTTTTTTCGTTAATTTAGACATGTTAGAATTGTCCTATCGATTTCAAATTTTGCATGGTGATTCCTTTAGTAGTTAGTTACGATTTAGAAAGCGTAGCAACTCTATAATCATTACCAAAATGTCCGTACGTCCATTTTAAACATGTTGATTTTTTTACTTTTTTAAATTGCTTTTTTCGTTAATTTAGGCATGTTAGAATTGTCCTATCGATTTCAAATTTTGCATGGTGATTCCTATAATAGTTAGGTACGAGTTAAAAAGCGTAGCAACTCTATAATCATTACCAGAATGTCCGTACGTCCATTTTAAACATGTTGATTTTTTTTACATTTTTAACAACAAATTTATATGTAACCTAATTATCCGATTTGTCTGATTTTTGGTATACTGATTCCTGGGACAACAAAGTACAATATTATAAGCGAAGCAACTCTATAATCAAGTCCTAAAAATGTAAGTATGTCCATAAACATTATCCTGTATCAAGCAGTTTTTCAACAAATTTACTTACAATTTTGCTTTGACTCTTATACATTCGCATTCTAATTATTCAGTTCTGACATTATACAAGTGTTAATGTCCGTTTGTCCTACCGTTTCAGAGCTTCGCTTTTATGGATGTTGTCATCCTTGTTTTTGTAACTTGTAGGCAAATATCCCTTTGGTAAAACTATAACTTAACCCTTACAGATCGGGGGGGGGGGGGGTCATATTGACCCCCCCCCTCTATTTTTTCAATGTCATTTTTTTTGTAGGTAAGATAGAGACTTGTGACTTCATGACTTTTTAAGTTTAGTAATTATACGTCGGCAAGAGTTGATTTTATTAGGATATCTGGTCTGTGTCGGTCGTGGTGTCCGGTCAAAGTCGGTTGGGTAGCACCAAAATTAAAAAAAAAATTCTAAATAAATCTTAATTTCTACATAATGACTTTGTATATAAGGTAGAAACCTAAAATGTTTTTGGTGAATACTGAGATATCAATGACCTTATGAGCAAAGTGGTGTTATGACCGTTTGACCGCACCCCGACCGACTTTATGACCGATTTTTGCAAGTGCCTTAAATTTTTCTTCTATTTAAAAAACAATTACATTTCATATTTGAAATATTTTGTCTATAACAATAAAAGACTAATAATAGTTTCTCTGAACTTTCTCTAAAACTTATTTTTGAGCAACCAACACCTCCACCTCTTCTAACTTAACCCTTGAAAAAATGTCATCAAAACGTTTGTCACTTGAGGTCCCTTTTTAAAGCTACATAAAAATGATCTAAGTTTAATATCAAACAGGAGATTTTAAGTCATATCAGGAGAAGATTTTGCATAGTACAATAGCCGTACTATCCAAGTAAGTAAAATATAGAGCAGCTTCACTGGACGTAAAAACTAAAGAATGACTTTAAATGGTTTGCAACAAAACAATAGAATTAAATAATTAGAGTGTCAAATGTTATACAACTTATCATTTCATTTTTAACTAATGACTTTTTGATTTCTGTAAGAAATAAAATGACCATACCAATTTTTTAAAATAGCCTAAAACCTGGATAGGCTTTAGGATATAGGATGTAGGATATAGGATTGTAGAGATTCTAAGAAACTGAATGACAATACTTACAAGCATAATGAAATTTTGACCATTTCCTTTCACAAACACGCACATTTTTTTCCGGAGAAGAGATAGTTACTCTTAAATTCATTTCTAAATATTTATAGATAGAAACTAAGCTACTCTATCAATAATGATAATCATTGGACCGTTTGTCTATGCTTCAGCATAATAGAACTTTGTTATTTTTGGGTATATTCCTATAACCCACTGAGATTTTTAGGCATGAATTGACAAAGTAGAGGAGATTTATTTTCCATTGTTCTATCTTTGTATATTTATAACGCAATAAATTTCGTTAATCCTCTGTTAGTTGTTTAGATTATTTTTCCCTCTCCAAGTATTTGAACTTATGGTTAAAGCTTTTATGTTTTACTTAAAAAGTATTGTGATGGTTATCTATAATACAAAGTAGAACGATGTCTGTCTGTCTGTCTGTCTGTCTGTCCGTCTGTCTGTCCGTCTGAAGCTTAAGATCTCAGTAACCACTGAACCGATTGGGCTCTACTCTTCAGGGAATATACCTACTGGTCCTGTGATGGTTTTAAGCTATTTTCTTGGGGGGTGGGAAACCCCTAACCCCCCCAAAAAATGAAAAATACCCCCTCCCCCCCAAAAATTTTTTTTTTACTTTTTCTTTTTAAATCTAAAATACAAAAAATTAGGTTGATCAAACCTCTTGGGACAAAGCCCCTAGAGGCTAGGGGCGAAGCCGCTAGTTTGATAATATGTCAATATCTATTGTACGGAAGCGGGGCTTTTCTGGAATTTGTAGAAAAATTCAAAACCTATTCTTTTTAAAAATTTAAACTTTACTTAGATATCAAGAAAAAGAGAGAGAGAAGGAAAAAAGAGAAAAAAGTATAGAGAGGGAGAAAAAAAAATAAAGAGAATTAGAGAAACTAGAGATAAGCATAAAAGCAAGAAAGCCAGATGAAAAGATAATTTTACTTTTTGAATAGAAACTTAATGAGTCACTTAAACAGTAGTTTTGCTACTTAGTAATAAGTAAAATAATATACAGTATTCACCCAAAAAAAATATTTCTCAAAGCACGTCTATAGAAGATTCTGTAGCCCTCAGATAATTTTTTCTATATTTATTTTACTTATTTGTTTACTAGTAATATGATTTGTTTTTCATTAAAAATTATCAGAAATATCTATTGATTATAAGTATCATCAATAAAAAGATTAATTATTACTTATACTCGGTTTAAACCTACTCTGTATATACGACCATTTCCTCTAATTCTTAGCCAACTACCATGTAGAACTTGGAGATGTCATGTTAACATAAACTTTTCAATGGTTTTATCGACAATATTATTTGCAACTTTTATATTCTATATATTTGCCTTATTAGACATTTACGTCAACAAATAAACCGAATTTATGTCTAACTTTCCATGTCTCTTTAACTACATATCTAACTAACCACTGAACCTACATGGTTCTCCTTGCGACAACTTTTATATTCTATATATTTGCCTTATTGGACATTTACGTCAACAAGTAACAGAATGTATGTTTGTCTTTCTGTGTCATTTCACCTACAGATCTCACTAACCACTAAACCTATATGGTTTTCCATAAAGTTGAAGCTTCTTATAGGTCCAGGATACGGTATTGGTAAATTTGTAATCAAAAAATTAATTTCTAAAAAAGGTATGCTTTGCCCTTTAAACACATAGGTTGACTATCTTAGAAAGGTTAGAACTCCTCATCATATTTTAAAGCGGATGTCGATGTAATAAAAACTTCTCGGTTTGTGAGGGAAGCATTGGCATTGCATTGTATTGTTTTACTATTACAATAAAGATTTTATCGCACCGACTAAAAGGCAGATGTACGTACAGACGGACGGACATGGTGTGCAATTTCTTCCGCATTTCATCATATCCGCAAATGATTCAAAATAGCAAATGGATAGCTCTTTTCGTTAATTTAGGCATGTTAGAATTGCCCTATCGATTTCAAACTTTGCATGATAATTCCTAAAGGAGTTAGGTACGAGTTAGAAGCAACTCTATAATCGTTACCAGAAAGGCCGTACGTTCATTTTAAATATGTTGCTTTTTAACTTTTAAACATCAAATTTTTATGTGATCAAATTATTCGATAGGTCTGATTTTTGGAATACTGATTCCTAGGACAACAAAGTACATTGTTATAAGCGAAGCATCTCTATAATCAAGTCCTAAAAATGTAAGTATGTCCTTAAACAATACCCTGTATTTAAGCAGTTTTTCAGCAGATTTACTTACAATTTTGTATCGTTCGACTTTTATACATTTATATTCTCATTATTCAGTTCTGATACTATACAAGTGTTAATGTTCGTTTGTCCTTCCGTTTAAGAGCTTCACTTTTATGGGTGTTGTCATCCTTATTTTACTAAAAAGAATTTATGGTATTGTAAATAATGTGCGGTTTTGATAATCTAATATTGTGATATATATGCGGAAGTGAATGCACACTGAAGAACGTGTGTAAATTATGCAGTGGCAGGGATAACTCACCTGAAAAATAAACTATTTTGCCTTTAAAGGAAGTTCCTTAGTTACCAAAGTTGGTTAACAACTATCTAATGCTATTTGTATACCTACAAGGTAAAAAGTAAATGTATATGTAAGGTTCTAGCTAATATTTTATTAATATAACAGCATGCTATGGAACATACAGAACTTTTGCATAATATTGTACAATATAATCAGATTGACAATAAACCAAAAAAATTGCGTTGCCTTTTTTTATGAGCCGAATGGTTGGTAAATAAATTTGACTGTTATTATCATCTCCCTTTCTCCTAATTATATATTTTCTTTGGATATTATAGCCCTTTCAGTGATAAAAATGGCTTTTAAAAAGAAATGAAATCATCCCTGTATGGTTATTGGTTTGTGAGCTGTTATCAAGATTTTAATCTTTTCTCTTTGTCAAAAACAAAGCTTTTCGTTATTTTATGTGTGTTAGTCCGCCCACTGTTCTTATATAGATTGTTTTGATGGTGAAATTAGTTATTTTAGAATTGTCCTATTGATTTATGAAGATTTCTGCCACAATAAGGTCCATTAATTCATTTTTGCCTAGAAATTCAGTTTGTACATGCTCATATGATTTTTTTTATTATCTGAACGTGAATTTTGATCATTCCTATCACGATTAGGAATGTTTTTATTAGTGTCTCAAAGGGCTAGTACATATGTTTTAAATTGAAAAGCTGCTACTCTATTATGTCTGTTTTGATAATCTTCGCTCTCAATAATATTGCCATCCTTGTTTTTATGGAAAGGTATAAAGAAAGAGTAATGAAATGTTTATTGCTTTGCTTATGTTTATTAGTTGTCATATGTATTTATTTCTTTATAAAAGAAGCGATGCAATAACAAGGTATTGAAAAAGTTAAATGTAAAGAATTTTCTCGTATTCATTCGAATCCGGTGGATAGGAACCGGTTCTCATCCATACGAAAAAACTATGTCTAGCATCGTATTATATCCAGCTTTCTACGAATATAAAAATGTACAATCAAAAGATTAAAACCAGTTTTTTTAGCCGGTGCCTCCGGCACCTCGGGGCTAAAAAAACTAGTTTTAATCTTTTAATTGTACATTCCATATCCGCGGAAAGCCGTTTATAATACGATGCGAGAAATAACTAATACACTTTATTTTTATGCAATTAGAAATTTTTTTGTTGATAATGATATTACATAAAATCTTTGGTTGGTATCGTAAATAAATCAATGAAAATAACAGATAATTTATTTAGGTAGTTTAAGTTTTTATTTTTTTGAAATATTTTTTGTAATTGTAAAAACATTGCATATCAAGCCCTGAAATGTACATATATAAAGATTTTGCCAACACTCTCAGGCAATGAAAAAACTATTTTTTACTCAAAGTACTTATTGAGTACTCTTCCCAAACCCCATTATTTTCCGAAATAATCAATGCTGGGGGTTCTAACCTTGCAGTGCTACCCAGTACCCAATATTACTAACCTAACCTGACCTAAAGTAATAAAGAAACAAACAAAAAAAACTACCTCTACCCTTATTTTCAACTTATTCTGAGCTGGATCTTTAAATCATTTCAATGGTGCGCTAAATCACCCCGCGCAGAATTTTAGCCAATCACAGCGGCGCATTTCTGAAATAAGGGATAGTTGGTTCTATGCTCTACAATCTACTTTAAGGGTAACTGCCGAAAGGCTCATAAAAAAAATCTTCCAAATATGGTAGCACGCAGTATTAAATAATTTTACTTCAATGGACCTAAATTAGAACTGAAGTTAGCCTTTGTTTGGCTTAATTAATTTGGTAAAAGGTTCTATTTTGAAACATTGTTATCAGAGGGAGAGGGGACATTGGGCTGTTCATTACACTAAACCCAAAAGTTATGTAATAACATTTTCTTTTTTGTTGGCCTAACAACTTTAGATTCCTTAAGGTAAGGTGATACTGTAATGTATATTATACTGGTACCCTAAGTTTTGGCTTACAAATGTTTGGAACTTTTATCAAATCTTGATTGGGTTATACAAACTATTAGTTAATTATTTTAGAATGTTTACTTTTAATCATCAGTTTATTATTGCCATCTTATGATCCCCGATAGGTTTACTCTGAAAAAGATATGTTCTTTTCGTTACCTTCTTCTTTCTAATCTGTTTTCTTGTTTATGATTGTCTAAAAAAGTATATTTTCTGGAATTGATTAAGACATAAAACAAACCAAATATAGTTTAGGGATTTCAGGAATGACGGAAAAAGTAATTAGAGAAAAAAAATGTCTTCAATTATTTTGTGTGAGATTCTGACTTTTGTAGCTTTTATATGCTATTGGTAAAAAAGAAATATAGATTAATTTAACTCCCATTGTCTCCTCCCTTCGATAGAAATCTTACACTGGGATTTTTAGGGGGTAATTAGATCACCCATTTTGGAATTTTATTATGGTTTGTTGTTTTTATATCAGAGTTAATTTATTAGAAAGAGTAAAACCTATTGTTTTTTAAAATTTAAAGTAAGAGCTGACTTCCAGCTGAATTTATTTCCAGCCCTGTTTTTAATTTAAAAAGATATTTTAGAACTTTAGATAAAACATCCTTACTCCAACATTCTAAATTCTACTTCTTGTTTTGTATTTATTTAATGTTCTAAATTAAAAAGATTGTAAATGTCTGTAAAATTTTGTTTCTTTCTTTATGAGATTTCTTTATGCACAGTTAAGGTCACTTTAGCAATTTTCATCAAATTGCCAGAAGAAGAGTAACAATACTCTCCCCGTTCAAATTTTAAAATAGTAAAGGGTTAGGGCATGATGGAGAGCGGGAGTTTGACCCAATAGGAGATTTTAAGGAATCTACAAATACCTTGAAAGCAAAAACTTTAACAATAATATACAAGTCCATAATCTTTATAATTATTAAAAAGGTAAAAGTTATTTATATCATCGTATTATAGACAGCTTAAGGATATTAAAATGACAAATTATAAGATTAAAACCTTCGGCATAGCTGAGAATCCATTTGATATTATTCGGTTTCAAGGCCATACTGAAAATAAAATTATATGTCCTATTTAAAGGTAATAATGATTACATTCGCGCCTGACAATACAGCAACATGCCACCATTAAGATAAACCATTTACAAATAAGTAGTAGATTACATGCCTATATATGTTTAATCAGCTTATAATATGCCTTCTCAATAACTTTTAACTAATTGCCAGCCAAAGCCAAAGCATGTTTTACAAAGTATACAATTTTATAACGCGTTTTTCCCTACTCCATTAAGAACACTTTAAATACTGATAACATAATAAAGAACGTTTCAATTAATGAAGAGCATAGTAATAACCAGTGACGTGCACAGGGTTTTACTAAGGGGGTTGAATACAACAAGAGTGGTGTTATTTTATTGTTAATATACTTCCCTTGAATTTCTTTAACATAACATAATCATCATACTAAAAAGCTCGTTGATTGGTTAATGGACGCTTGAAGCGCAACAAAAACTCTTTCTCACACCCTCCTAATTTAAGGGGGATGTGCCTGTTTTAACCTCACACCCCTTTGGGTGTAGACCCTTGTAAAGATGGGTGTGAGGGGATGGACACCTAGAAGGTGCATATACCCCACTTAATTTTTCCAGGGCGTGGATATACCCCTAATTATATTTTAAATGGTAAAAAGAACAATAAAGTGTTATGTAGTATAAATAAACGCTTCTATAAAAAAATATCAAGTGACACAGTTAGAGAAAAAATACTTTTTTTTAAGTACCTTGATTCCTAAGCCTAAAGTAATGGTCATCTAGGAATGTAAATATTTTCATTTAAATAATAGGGTTGCTACGATATCTTACAATAGTAGCTATGAATAAAGAAAAAGTAAGGGATATGAAAATGGGCAAGAAATCAATTTTCTTTCTACAGAATTAAGCAGTAAAGTAATTTTATGCACTTGTAATGAATTTTTATTGAAGTGTTAAATGGTTTTAATTAAAAAAAAAAATTTCGGGAATAGTACATTTCGTAACATCGCCCCATAAGGGGCGATTCGTCGTATTTTTAAAATGGCTTTTTATGGATTATTTCAGGTTAGGTTAGGTTATATTGGGTTAGGTGATTGCCCCACAGGGCTAGGTAATTGGCCCAGCAGGGGCTAGAAATAGGAGGAAAGCTACTGTGACAAATACGAATATCGCCTCATAAGGTGCGATGTTACGAAAGGGACTATACCCAAAATTGTTTGCATGGTCAATTAATTACTTTTATGAAATTTTTGCAAGATTTGCCTGAAACAATTAGTTTACAATTATTCAGTAATGTCAGAATGTTGGATGGAATGTTGTAGATTTAGAGTAGCCACGCTATCAAATTTGAAAATCCTACACATCCCCAATATTGAATGTGATCGTCTAAAGTTAATAGTTTGCTTTCAAATGCAATCAGACTCTAGTTGTTAAACTCAATAAAACGGAGATTTCTAAAGATATTTTATGTCAGTAAATCACAGCAAGAACACATTTATCAATCTAACAAACTAAAAGTAGCTGGATGCATTTTGGTAAAATATATAAATATAAAGTAAGATATCACGAACGGCTATGCTAAAAGACTCAAATGTTAAATCATCAAGAACTGAAAGGCTATATTTAGAATTAGATGTTCTCGATAAAGACCTAAACCTTTAGAATAAAAGCAAACAATTATAAATTAAATTTGTAATGAAAATGATATCAGCACTTCTTGTTGATGATAATTTGTAGGGTAGCTTTTCTACTTCAAATCTACTGTGAAAGTCTTAAAACGTGGTGTTATACTAAATTATTATATATTAAATGTCTACAGAAATCTTCCAAATGCTTGAACGTACGTGCATATTTAGAGGTATTGGAATAGGAAAGGCAAGCAAAAAAATACAAATAATTATTTCAATAATATAGCTAAAATTTAATTTAAATTCAATTTTTGTTAGGAAAACTCATGAGAAATCACCCATCGAAAAAGATACCCCTCACAAATAATACAGTTTTAAAACTAAAATTGAAATGCCCCTAGAGGCATTTAAAAGGATACAAAATATTTGATTATATGAATTATTTCTAAAGTCCTTTTTATTTTATATAAGCAAAGGCATTTCCTTAGATATTGATGTTAAGCACCTGACACAGTAGCAGTATGGACCAGTTTAAACACAAAAAAATCTTCTTAAATGACAACTAGCATAGAGTTGTGCAATTTACTTACTCCTTTATGCATGACAATAAATGCTTTAACGCTTAGATATTTCGATATTTAGCACTATCTAAATAATTTCAAGTATTCGAATTCATATTTAACAATTGAACACTAAATTTATCTAAAGTATTGCCACCTATATTTATGTCAGAAGTCATTTAAGAATCTACGGATTTTCAAAAAATTAGGTATAACTTATATTCTTCTAAAGATTTGTATTATTATAAAACTACAATATACAGTACCGCTGCAAAGTAATGCAACAAAATCAAAAACAATAATCGGATCATATGAAGAAAATGAAGTCATTCCTAAAAAGGACAGAAATTCCCTTCCAAAAAGGACAGAAATCATCTTCCTTTTTCTCAGATATCTCAAATATGGACAAAAATCACTCTCCTTTTTCTTAGATATCTGAAAAAGAGGATAAAAATCACCTTCCTAAATCTCACTTATTCTTCCTAATTCTAAGAAAATTAACCCAATACCTCCATGTTTACCTTATTCTAAGAAATTCTTCCTTGTCCTTACAAATTCTCCCTTATTCTCAGATAACCTACCTTATTCTAAGAAAATCTTCCTTATTCTAAGAAAATCTACCTTATTCTAAGACATTCTTTCTTATTCTAAGAAAATCTACCTTATTCTAAGACATTCTTCCTTATTCTAAGAAATTCTTCCTAATTCTATGAAAATCTACCTTATTACAAGACATTCTTCCTTATTCTAAGAAAATCTACCTTATTCTAAGACATTCTTCCTTATTCTAAGAAATTCTTAGTTATTCTAATAAGATCTACCTTATTCTAAGAAATACTTCCTAACTATAAAAATCTACCTTATTCTAAGACATTCTTCCTTATTCTAAGAAAATCTACCTTATTCTAAGACATTCTTCCTTATTCTAAGAAATTCTTAGTTATTCTAATAAGATCTACCTTATTCTAAGAAATACTTCCTAATTCTATGAAAATCTACCTTATTATAAGACATTCTTCCTTATTCTAAGAAAATCTACCTTATTCTAAGACATTCTTCCTTATTCTAAGAAATTCTTAGTTATTCTAATAAGATCTACCTTATTCTAAGAAATACTTCCTAATTCTATGAAAATCTACCTTATTATAAGACATTCTTCCTTATTCTAATAAGATCTACCTTATTCTAAGAAATACTTCCTAATTCTATGAAAATCTACCTTATTATAAGACATTCTTCCTTATTCTAAGAAATACTTCCTATTTCTAAGAAAATCTACCTTATTCTAAGACATTCTTCCTTATTCTAAGAAAATCTACCTTATTCTAAGACATTCTTCCTTTTCCTTACTAATTCTCTCTTATTTTCAAATAACCTAGCTTATTCTATGAAGTTCTTCCTTAATTCCCCTAATTCTTCCTTTTTCTCAGATAATTTTTCTAATTTATATTGGGATATCATAACTGAAATAGAGGTATAGAGAATATTTAAATTCTGCCTTTTCACCTTCCTTATTCTCTCAAAATCTTGGTTTTTCTCACATATATTTCCTTATGTTTATTGGGATATCAGAACAAGATGTGTAGGATAAGTTTGGGTTGTATCTTTTGACCTGAAATATTTGTTTGTACTTTAGAGGTTAGGCTCATAAAGTACATTTTAATAGGAGAAACCCCAGTCTGTAAAACACACTAGCTGTATCAATAATCTGTTCTACTTGCCAACTGATACAAATATTAGACCAAAATGGAAAATCATCCCCCCCCCCCAAAAAAAAAATTCTTTACAATAATAAAATAAAAACCCAGGCAGAGAGTCAGATATTTGTATATAATGAAAAGTACAACCCCCCCCCCCCTCAAATGGTTGGCAACTTAATTTTCAGTCTGTCTATAAATCAGCTGATAATTATGTAATGGATGCAAGGGCGTACTATGAATTTTTACTATTTGGGGTATAAAGAAAGTTTTTGTTGTTCTCTCCAGAAATATTTAAAATTAAACTTTTTGAACAGTGATCATCATTTATCTTTATATAACACGATAGCAATGTGTAAAATTATGCAGAATAGCAATTATTTATCGGTTAACAAACTAAGATTGCACATAAAAACATTAAAATATACAAGACTGGAGTTACGTAAGATTAGAATTATGTAAATTACAAATCATGTAAAATGGACAAAAAATAGCATAGTATTTATCTATCTATCTACCCTCCCCCACCCCACCCAATCGCTAATGTTAAATTGTATATTTTCTTTTAAAAATGTGAATGTTTTCTTTAACCTTAAAGTCTGTACGATACATAATTTAAATACTAACTTAACTTATAGTTGAAAAATTTAACACATAATCTTATCCCTTTAGATCCCTGAGACTTCAAAGTGGTCGAAGCAAAGGTTTTCTATAATTAGGGTTGGTCCGTCTGTATGTAACAGTTAGCTTTTTTCGTTAATTTAAACAGTTAAAATTGTTTTATCAATTTTAAACTTGGCATGATGATTCCTATAACAATGAAGTCCTTCTGATTTCAGAGCTTCATTTTTATGGATATTGTCATTCTTTTTAAAAAGCGAAGCTTTTCTATAATTAGAGTTGGTCCGTCCGTCCGTCCGTACGTCTGAGAGAGATAGCTTTTTTCATTAATTTAGGCATGTTAGAATTATCCTGTCGATTTCATGGTGATTCCTTTAGTAGTTAGGTATGATTAAGAAAGCGTAGCAACTCTATAATCATTACCAGAATGTCCGTACGTCCATTTTAAACATGTTGGTTCTTTACTTTTTTAACAACAAATTTTTATGTGATCTAATAATCCGATTGTTATAATTTGTTGGTATAGTGATTCCTGGGACAACAAAGTACAATATTATAAGCAAAGCTACTCTATAATCAAGTCCAAAAAAATTAAATATGTCCATAAACATTATCCTCTATCAAGAAGTTTTTCCAACAAATTTACTCACAATTTTGCTTTGACTCTTTTTTTTATATTCTGATTATTCAGTTCTGACACTATACATGTGTTAGTGTCCGTAAGTCCTACCGTTTTAGAGCTTCGCTTTTATGGATGCTGTCATCCATGTTTAATTTTGTTTATACTTTTATTATTTCAGGGAGAGAGGGGACAATGGTCTGTTTATTACACTAGTCCCCAAAGTTTTATTATAATGTTTTATTATTTGTAAGTTTATACAACTTTACGCACTTGAGTGAATTTTTATTGGTTGGTTAATTAAGTGTTCAGACGTTTCAACCACTAATTTTAATCTATAGAAGGGATAATTTTGTGCATCATCATTGGGGATGTACGCGCTACCGTGGTTCAAAAACTATTACATAAACAGAGAATATTGGTGTTTGCAGAGAGAGAGAGAGAAAGGGGATATTGGGCTGTTAATTACACAAGTCCAAAAATATTTACAATAACATTTTCTTATTAGTTGGCTTAACAACTGTGAGGACTTTTAATAAATTTTAATTGGTTGGTGTATTAAGTTGAGTGTCCAAATGTTTGTAATTGTAATCTACAGAAGGGGTAATTTTGTGTTTTAACATTGAGATTTACATAATTTTATTAGCCATTATCTTATCCCATTAGATCCCTGGGTATTATCAATTAACTTAAACGCCAGGTCCAACAAACCAAAATAACTGCCCAAACACCCGAGGTATTAGGTTAAGTAACACTAACACCCATCACGCAACCACCATTTTGATTGCAAAACCTTTGTCGGAGAAGTCCTAAATGGGATTGGTAATGAGTTGTGACTGTTTGGGGGGCCAAGGCATTCTACATACTTTAACTATTAATGCCTTTAGTTTTTATGCTGGTTAATTTGATTTTAAAGTTGTTTCTTCTCTGATTTTTCCAGGGATGTAAAGGGATAATACAATGGCCGTTAAATTGATGTACAACCCAATGATGATACACAAATTTACTCCTTAAAAATTTGTGGTTGAAACATTTGAACACAAAAAATCAAAGAATCAAAATTCACTATATTCCACAAGGTAATAAGCCAATGAATAAGAATCATTATAATAAAACTTTGGGGACTATTATTAAACAGCCCATTGTACCCTCTTTCTCTAAGTAATTTCTCTTGGGAGAGTGGGGTACCTTCCCCAATTTATGCAAAGGAGAACCAGAAATTGGTCTAGCAGTTAGCGAGATCTTTCGATATACATATATATATAATCACAGGTATTGACAGATATACACAAACACAATGTTAATTTTGAATATTGACTAGTAGTTGCGCTCCTCAAGGCCTTTAAGGGCACCTAAGGTGAGGGGAGGTCAACCCACAACCCTTATTTTAGTTTTAAAAAGGATGACAACATCCATAAAACTGAAGCTCTAAAACGGCGGAAAAGAAGAACATTAAAACTTTAGAGTGTCAGAACTAAATAATCCGACTATAAATGTGTTACTGTAAAAATGTTTAAACTGTTAAATACAGGATACTGTTTATATATATGTACTTTTTTATTAGGATTTGATAAGAGAGATGCCTTGCATATGATATTGTACCTTGTTGTCCTAGGAATCATTATTCCCAAAGTATGATGAATAGGATAATTATCCTATTATATAAAGATGTAACTCTTTTTATACATTTTAATTGGAACCGATGATCTGTTTAATAGTGAAACAATTGTCTTCCATTAATAAAATGATAAAAAATAACCCATGTTACATATATAAATAAATCCTTATAATAAAGTAACAGGATGTCTCTGTGTTTGTATGTTTGTACCGAAGGATCTTGCTAACCGCTGAACCGATCGGGTTCTCCTTTACAGGATAGCTTCTCATATGTCCCGGGAAAAAAACATAACTAACACAATCTATCAGCGAAAAAATATTTTTGGTAAATAGCTGATTTTAAAATAGATTGATAAGAGAAAAAAAATTACGTGTCCCTAGAGGCCTCTAGGGGCGTAGCCGCTAGTCCTATTATATAAAGTAGTAAGCGTTTGTTGTCTGTCCCAAAGGATCTCGCTAACCGCTGAACCGATATTGTTCTCCTTTACAGTGAAGCTTCTTATAGGTCCTGGGAAGGTTTTAAACTATTTTTCGAGAGGGTGTCCTAACCTCCCTCTCCCCCAAAAAAAATTATTTTTATAACTCTTTGGAAACTCAAATTTAAAATAGGATGAGGTCGACTTTTCCTTCTCCTACCAGTGCAGTGCCCCTAGAGGCTTCTAGGGGCGTAGCCGCTAGTCCTATTATATAAAGTAGTAAGCGTTTTTTGTCTGTTCCAAAGGATCTCGCTAACCGCTGAACCGATATTGTTCTCCTTTACAGTGAAGCTTCTATTAGGTCCTGGGAAGGTTTTAAACTATTTTTGGGGAGAGTGTCTTCACCCCCTCCCCCCAAAATAAAATTTTTTGACTCTTTTAAAACTCCAATTTAAAGTTGGATGAGGTCGAGTTTTCCCCCTCCTACCTTAAGTGCCCCTAGAGACTTCTAGGGGCGTAGCCGCTAGTATTATATAAAGTAGTAAGCTTTTTTTGGTCAGTAACAAAGGATCTTGATAACCGCTGAACCGATTAGGTTCTCCATTGTAGAGAACCTTCCCATAGATCCCGGGATGGTTTTAGGCTATTTTATATTTAAGCCTTGGGATGGTTTTAGGCTATTTTTCTTCCACCTCCTTACCCCTCAACAGAAAGAGTCTACTAGATGCCAGGGGCGCAGCCGCTATTCCAATTATATAAAGTAAAGAAGGATATCGCTAACCGCTGAACCGATTAGGTTCTCCATTGTAGAGAACCTTTACATAGGTACAGGATGGTTTTAGGCAACTTTTTTATTTTAATTTAAGTCTAGGGATGGTTTTAGTCTATTCGGATCTACTGCAGTTCACGGTAAAATATTGCTGGTAACGAATATTGCTAAAAATCTATGAATTTAAAAGGCTGCTAGCTGCCAAACGGCTGAACGTACACATCATGCCCAAACACTGTTTTAAGCGGCATAAGAAGTCCTACAAATAATCTGGAATAGCCATAGATCAATAATGCATAATTATCTCGCAGTGCAGAGAAATGCGCGAAAAAGGCCTATTTTACGCGCTTTTTCTTCAGTGAAGCTTTCCCTGTGCATCATTGGATCTTGGCTATTCGAGATTATTTGTAGGCCTTCTTATACCGCTTAAAATGGTGTGCGGGTATGATCTGTACGTTCAGCCGTTTGGCAGCTAGCAGCCTTTAAAATTCATAGATTTTCAGCAATATTCGTTACCAGCAATATTTTACCATGAACTGCAGTAGATCCGTCTATTCTGCTCTTTTCTACCCATTGAAATACAAAGCCACCAAAGGCTAGGGACGCAGCCGCTAGTTTCATACAAAAAGTTGTAGAAAATCCGCATGTTTTGAATGTCTAAATAAACGAAAAAAGCTAACACATGGACGGAACGACCCTAATTATAGAAAACCTTTGCTTCCGTATGCAGTTTATGGGGTGGATAATATGTGAAAACCAGTCTTCAAGATCTAAGGGATAAGATAATGGCAGGTAAAATAATTTTAATTTCCAAGTTTAATTAATTAATTAGAACTTTTTATTTATTTTTTTCTATTGTCTATTTATTAAACTTTTCCCCCCCTTTTGGTTAAATAGTAAAACTTCAATGTACGCCCTTGAATTGATTTCATAATTATCAGCTGTTTTAGTTTAATCACTTCCGGCGAAAAAAATAAGTTGCCAACCTTCTATAGAGTTTGTACCACATAAATAGGAATGTGAAAAAAAAACATTACATTGGTTAAGACTAGCAGCTACGCCACTAGAGGCTTCCATGGACACTTAGGGTAATTAATCAAATAAAAATGTCTGACTCTAAGCCTGGTATTTTATTTTTGACAAGGAAATTAATTTTTTTCTGATTGGTAGGGTAGGAACTTTTTCTTTAAGCAATTTCTCTTGGGAGCCCAGACAAACATCCTGTTACTTTTATAAAAGGATTGATAATTACATATAGTTATTGAAGAAAATATCAGTAAAATATACAATATATTTAAATTTGTTTTGAAATTATTACTTTTTTGGTCTTGGTCTAATATTTGTATGTGTTGGCTAGCGAAGGATTATAAAGACTCCTGTTCTTATTTTCTGCTATCCTGTTATTATAAGGTTTATTTCTCAGTAAAATTATGTTAATATTATCAATAATTTTATGAATAAAAACATAAACACTAAATGTCAAAAGATACAACCAAAAAAATACTGAATGTACTATTATTTCTTAAGATAATTTCATATTTGTTTTACAGACTGGGGTTCCTTCTATTAAAATGTACTTTATGAACATTCCACCAAGTACAAACAAATATTTCAGGTCAAAAGATACAACCCAAACTTATCCTACACATCTTGTTCTGATATCCCAATAAACATAAGGAAATATATGTGAGAAAAACCAAGATTTTGAGAGAATAAGGAAGGTGAAAAGGCAGAATTTATATATTCTCTATACCTCTATTTCAGTTATGATATCCCAATATAAATTAGGAAAATTATCTGAGAAAAAGGAAGAATTAGGGGAATTAAGGAAGAACTTCATAGAATAAGCTAGGTTATCTGAAAATAAGAGAGAAATATTAAGGAAAAGGAAGAATTACTTAGAATGAGCTAGATTTTCTTAGAATAAGGAAGAATGTCTTAGAATAAGGTAGATTTTCTTAGAATAAGGAAGAATGTCTTAGAATAAGGTAGATTTTCATAGAATTAGGAAGTATTTCTTAGAATAAGGTAGATCTTATTAGAATAAGGAAGAATTTCTTAGAATAAGGAAGAATGTCTTAGAATAAGGAAGAATGTCTTAGAATAAGGTAGATTTTCTTAAAATAAGGAAGAATGTCTTAGAATAAGGTAGATTTTCTTAGAATAAGAAAGAATGTCTTATAATAAGGTAGATCTTATTAGAATAAGGTAGATTTTTTCAGAATAAGGAAGAATGTCTTATAATAAGGTAGATTTTCATAGAATTAGGAAGTATTTCTTAGAATAAGGTAGATCTTATTAGAATAAGGAAGAATTTCTTAGAATAAGGGAGAATGTCTTAGAATAAGGTAGATTTTCTTAGAATAAGGAAGAATGTCTTAGAATAAGGTAGATTTTCTTAGAATAAGGAAGAATTTGCTAGAATAAGGTAGGTCTTCTTAGAATAAGGGAGAATTTGTGTAATTAAGGTAGAATTTCTGAGAATAAGTGAGAATTTGGGTAAATAAGGTAGATTTATTAAGCATAGTTGTAATAGTGAGGAAAAGGAGGAATTTCTAAGAATTAGGAAGAATTTGTAAGATGGTGGACAGAGGTCACCTTCCTTTAGTGAGAATTTGTAAGATAGTGGACAGAAATCACCTTCCTTACTGAGAATTAGTAAGAAAAAGGAAAGTAAATAGCCTTCCTATACCCAAGGAAGAGAATTTCTGTCCTTTTTAGGAATGACTTCATTTTCTTCATATGATCCCAATAATCTTATTATAATTTATGAGATACTTGCGGCTTCGCCCCTAGCCTCTAGAGGCTTTGCCCCAAGAGGTGATAAAAATTTTTTTTTGGCGAAATTCGTAAAAGGACCAAGGAAATCTTCAGCAAAAAAATTGGTGTTTTTTTTATTTTTTTGGGGGGGTTGGGGGTGTCCCACCCCCAAGAAAATAGCCTAAAACCACCACAGGACCAGTAGGTATATTCCCTGAAGAGTAGAATCCGATCGGTTCAGTGGTTACCGAGATCTTAAGGGACGGACAGACAGACAGACGGACGGACGGACAGACATCATTCTACTTTGTATTATAGATATGAATTATTGACATGAATTGATCCTAATGGTTCCATCGGGATTCCTCCCAGAGGTATCCCGTGTGGGAGGAGTCCCGTGTGGGAGGAATACCGTGGGAGGGATCCCGTTGGGAGGAATCCAGTGGGAGGAATCCCGTGGGGAGGAATTCCGTGACTACAAATCCTAATATATTAGTTGGATGTTGTTTATATGTCTCAAAAGGCCGGACTGATCGTTACACAATTTTCAAAGAAGTTTAGCCATGGTCAAAGGAAGAAGATCTCGTTAACCACTGCACTGGACCGATATGGCTATCATTTACAGTAAATATCCTTATGGGCCATAGGGAGTTTGGTTTTTTTTCTCGAGGAGAGTAATGTCCTAAAAGAAATCGCTACAAACAATTCTTGCTTTTTTTATAAAAATAAAAATTATTTCTGTTTGATAAAAAATATACCTTTTATTAATTAAGATTTCGATTTTTCTGTTCACATTTTTTAAAGATTTTATTCAATGCTTCTTATAAATACCTCAATCCTTTGTTAAAGATTCTCATGATTGACACCTTATCTAATTGTGTTTAATTAATAATTAATCTACAATAAAATATGCGGGATCTATTTTTTAAGGCGGAGTTTTTCAAAGGAGGCGGGGCGATAATAGATGTGATTAAATTGGTGGAATTTTATTCTTTACACAGAGGTTCAATTGTTTAAAGAATAAGTTTTCTATAAACTTTTTGGGACTTTTATAGAATTTTGATTTGTTGGTTCATAAAGTTGAGTGTCCAAACGTTTTAACCACTAATTGTAATCTAAAGAAGGGGTAATTTTGTGCATCATGATTTGGGATTACATCAATTTATCGACCATTGTCTTATCCCTTTAGATCCACGAGGTTTTACCATACGTCCATAATGAATAAATCGTCTTAATTGTTTAACCTCACATAAGTTAATGATAATATCCGCATGTCTTTTTTTATAAATGTTTCTTTCTTTAAAAAATTGTTAAAGTTTTTTTGAAATGATCATTCCTCCCTAGCAGCAATGCCATAAGCGAAACATCTCTATAATTATTTACTAAACTAGAACTTCTATGTAAATAATTCAACATTTTACATTCTTAACTCATGATAAAATGTTTTTTAAAATGGACAATCTCATCTAATAGAGGCGAGTTAAAAATAAGCTAAAATTGCACATTAAATCTAATGTTTTAATTCCTGATTTTTATCTCTTTGGTATTCTGACATGCTTGCTTACTTTATAAAGCATATACTTTTCTATACATTTAGCTGCTAAATATTCAATTTTTTGTTTAGATAGTTTAAAAAATCGACAAATCTTGATTGAAATACCAAGTTTATATTTAGTTTTTTATTAACAGAGTTACTAGAAATCATAAACCCTCAATTAAAACATACATTTTAATAGAAGGTTTCGTTATGTCACCGAAAGTTTGAGATAATAAAAAACACCAAAGAATAAATTAAATAGACAAAAAAAAGTGAGGAAATTCTTCACAAGAATTTCTTTTTCTATATAATATACAGAAGAAAAATAAATTATATTTTCCATTGAGAATTCACGGACAGACAAACGTACAAATAAAAAACATGAACTGTAAAATAAATGTTTTGTAACAAGTAGAATATTCAGACAAAAATAGCATCATGGAAAACTGCGAATTATGAATTATTTTCAATAAGAAAAAGAAAATTTGATGTACATTGATAATCAACCCCCCCCCCCCCCCACCCCCTTTTATAGTCTATTAATACCAAATTTACAATTCTGTGTAAGTAAACCATCGATCAACCAAATACATAGACACTTTGTCAAATTAAATCACGTTCCTATAGACCTAAAAACCTTAATATAACAGCCAAATTTGTACCTATACCATGCTTTTAATATGCTGTTACAAAATATGTTTGAATCACTTTAGCAGAACCTTATCAGCGTAGCTACTCTATAACCACGGGATTAATTTTTGATGCATAGATAGACAGACAGACAGGCAGATGGATAATCAAATGGACAGACATATAGACAGACAGACAGATATAAATGGACAGAAAGATATACAGACAAACAAACAGATAGACATATGGACAGACAAACAGACATATAGACATGTGGACAGACAAACAGACATATAGAGATTGGTGTAGGAAAACTGTCCCTAGACAGTTTTCACTACAATATCTATTCAGTCAACGCAATCCGAAGCCCCCCCCCCTCTTCACACGCCCTTGGTCGACCATGCTAAAAAAACCAGTGGTTATAAATGTAAACATTACTTTTTCTGAATAGGCATCAAATATATTTACAATCCATGTTTTACTGTTCACTAAACTTGTAAAATATTGTTAGCTTGTTATCGCTGCGCTACTATGGACAAAATTACTTCCGTATTCCTGGTGAGCGCGAACAATTGAAAAAAAAATGGCCAAAATAAAATAAAACATCGGGGAGGGCCGCTCTTCTTCTTTATATATAAGGGATGTTGGTATCTACTTTGACGGATAATACAAAGAAAAAATAACAAGAATGACATTTTTCATAACACGAATCGGCGAACATTAATCTAAATATAACAAGTAGGTTTTGAATCTCAACTAAACACAACGTCATACCTAAAGACGTTAAAAGACGTTCTGCTACAATATCAGATGTGCTATAAAAATAGTTAGTGTAGGGGGTGGGGGGGATTTCTTGGCCCAAAAAGTTACTTCATTTGCAAGACTAGGTTCATAAATACACCAAAATAAGATCAAATAGTATATCCCGTCGGTCCTCTAGAAGTTATCTAGGTTAATTAATGTTTAAATTTGATTGGCTCAGTATAATTTTACTGATAATATATGAACTAAACATGCAAATGAGCTAATATTCTTTTTTAGCAAATCCAATGTCATAAGAAATAACTACATTATAGCTAAACGTTTAATAGATAAACTAACTTAATAATGTACACATTAAATAAAGATTAGCTTTGCTTCCGAAAAAAATCTGGGAGGGGATGCGGTTATTGAAGAAAAAGGGGTGGAAAAGAGGAGATTTTTTTTAGGGTGTACATTTACTTTCCCTCATTTATCTCATTATTAAATAATCACAACGGTATATTGTTACAACAGCACAAAGTGTTCCTCCCCCTTTGTTTCGCTTAGATATCAAATATTCACTCATTTATTTGCTTTTGTGATTTTAGCGATTTTTAAACGCTTTGCTGATATAATAGTGCGGAAGTGAAAACACACCACTTTTTTAGACCACACAAATTCCGCTGATTTAGATTTGTGAATAGTATTTAAAGATCAAATAGTCACACTAATGTTGGATAATAGCCCACATGGTTCTACCCTTCAGAAAGTATCATTAAATAACTAAGATTTGTGAACAGTATGAAATTATTAAATAATGAAACTAATGTCGGATAATTGACCTTATAGAATTATTTGTGTGTCAACTGTAGAAAAAAAATAGTTTTATTTGGATACTATATTTGATCCATTTACTGCGATTTGGATATATATTTTTTATAGGAACTTTGTCCTACATTTTTTTGAATTTCTGCAACAATGTTTGAGTGACTGGCAACATCAAAAAAAAAACTTTACTTTTCTGGCCTCTTTGAAAGATGTACATATACAATATGGGGGTATAGTCCTTTCCATGACATCGCTCCATATGGGGCGATGATTTTCTATAGCTCCTTCAAGGAGCTATATCATAGCCTCTTATCATATGGAGCGATGTGATAGCCCCTTTTAAGGAGCGTTCAT
The DNA here is from genome assembly GCF_053477335.1 of Acartia tonsa. Lineage (NCBI taxonomy): Eukaryota > Metazoa > Arthropoda > Copepoda > Calanoida > Acartiidae > Acartia > Acartia tonsa. Next base: position 26,326,557 of record NC_137266.1, on the reverse strand, counting down.
ATCGCCTCTTATGATAAGAGGCTATGCTATAGCTCCTTCATGGCCTCTTAATAGCTCCTTTGAAGGGGCGTTAATATCGCCTCTTATGATAAGAGGCTATACTATAGCCCCATGATGGCTCCTTCATAGCCTCTCCATCGCCCCTCCATAGTCCTTTACCTCCAGTGCCCCTTCATCGCTCCTTCATCGCCCCTACATCGCTCCTCCATCGCCCCTTCTCCAAATTTATATTACATTGTACTTTGATGGCCCCTACATCGCCCCTACATCGCCCCTACATCGCTCCTACATCGCTCCTTCATCGCTCCTTCTCCAAATTTATATTAAATTGTACTGTGATGGCCCCTACATCGCTCCTTCTCCAAATTTATATTAAATTGTACTGTGATGGCCCCTACATCGCTCCTACATCGCTCCTTCATCGCTCCTACATCGCCCCTTCATCGCTCCTTCTCCAAATTTATATTACATTGCAACTTGATGGCCCCTACATCGCTGCTACATCGCTCCTTCATCGCTCCTACATCGCCCCTCCATCGCTCCTACATCGCTCCTTCTCCAAATTTATATTAAATTGTACTGTGATGGCCCCTACATCGCTCCTACATCGCTCCTTCATCGCTCCTACATCGCCCCTTCATCGCTCCTTCTCCAAATTTATATTACATTGTACTTTGATGGCCCCTACATCGCCCCTCCATTGCCCCTCCATCGCTCCTACATCGCCCCTCCATTGCTCCTTCATCGCTCCTTCTCCAAATTTATATTACATTGTACTTTGATGGCTCCTACATCGCCCCTCCATCGCTCCTACATCGCCCCTCCATCGCTCCTACATCGCTCCTTCTCCAAATTTATATTAAATTGTACTGTGATGGCCCCTACATCGCTCCTACATCACTCCTACATCGCTCCTACATCGCTCCTTCATCGCTCCTACATCGCCCCTTCATCGCTCCTTCTCCAAATTTATATTACATTGTACTTTGATGGCCCCTACATCGCCCCTCCATCGCTCCTACATCGCTCCTTCATCGCTCCTTCTCCAAATTTATATTAAATTGTACTGTGATGGCCCCTACATCGCTCCTACATCGCTCCTTCATTGCTCCTACATCGCCCCTTCATCGCTCCTTCTCCAAATTTATATTACATTGCAACTTGATGGCCCCTACATCGCTCCTACATAGCTCCTCCATCGCTCCTCCATCGCTCCTTCATCGCTCCTACATCGCCCCTTCATCGCTCCTTCTCCAAATTTATATTACATTGCAACTTGATGGCCCCTACATCGCTCCTCCATCGCCCCTTAATAGCCCCTTACCTTAATTTATATAACAAAGCTCCTATATGGCCTCTCTATCGCCCCTTAATAGCCACTTAATTTAATTATATAACATTGCCCCTACATAGCCTCTCCATCGCCCCTTAATAGCCCCTTACCTAAATTTATATAACAAAGCTCCTATATAGCCTCTCCATCGCCCCTTAATAGCCCCTTACCTTAATTATGTAACATAGCCCCTACATAGCCTCTCCATTGCCCCTTAATAGTCCCTTACCTTAATTTATATAACATAGCTCCTACATAGCCTCTCCATCGCCCCTTAAAAGCCCATTACCTTAATTTATATAACATAGCCCCTACATAGCCTCTCCATCGCCCCTTACCTTAATTTATATAACATAGCCCCTACATAGCCTCTCCATCGCCCCTTAATAGCTCCTTACCTTAATTTATATAACATAGCCCCTACATAGCCTCTCCATCGCCCCTTAATAGCCCCTTACCTTAATTTATATAACATAGCCTCTACATAGCCTCTCCATCGCCCCTTAATAGCCCCTTACCTTAATTTATATAACATAGCCCTACATAGCCTCTCCATCGCCCCTTAATAGCCCCTTACCTTAATTTATATAGCATATCCCCTACATAGCCTCTCCATCGCCCCTTAATAGCCCCTTACCTTAATTTATATAGCATAGCCCCTACATAGCCTCTCCATCGCCCCTTTTTATTACATTTATATTACATTGCAACTTGATGGCCCCTACATCGCTCCTCCATCGCCCCTTAATAGCCTCTTACCTTAATTTATATAATCCTTACCTTAATATATATAACATAGCCCCTACATAGCCTCTCCATCGCCCCTAAATAGCCCCTTACCCTAATTTATATAACATAGCCCCTACATAGCCTCTCCATCGCCCCTTAATAGCTCCTTACCTTAATTTATATAACATAGCCCCTACATAGCCTCTCCATCGCCCCTTAATAGCCCCTTACCTTAATTTATATAACATAGCCCTACATAGCCTCTCCATCGCCCCTTAATAGCCCCTTACCTTAATTTATATAGCATAGCCCCTACATAGCCTCTCCATCGCCCCTTAATAGCCTCTTACCTTAATTTATATAATCCTTACCTTAATATATATAACATAGCCCCTACATAGCCTCTCCATCGCCCCTAAATAGCCCCTTACCCTAATTTATATAACATAGCCCCTACATAGCCTCTCCATCGCCCCTTAATAGCCCCTTACCTTAATTTATATAACATAGCCTCTACATAGCCTTTCCATCGCCCCTTAATAGCCCCTTACCTTAATTTATATAACATAGCCCTACATAGCCTCTCCATCGCCCCTTAATAGTCCCTTACCTTAATTTATATAGCATAGCCCCTACATAGCCTCTCCATCGCCCCTTAATAGCCTCTTACCTTAATTTATATAATCCTTACCTTAATATATATAACATAGCCCCTACATAGCCTCTCCATCGCCCCTTAATAGCCCCTTACCTTAATTATGTAACATAGCCCCTACATAGCCTCTCAATCGCCCCTTAATAGCCTCTTACCTTAATTTATATAACATAGCCCCTATATAGCCTCTCCATCGCCCCTTAATAGCCCCTTACCCTAATCTATATAACATAGCCCCTACAAAGCCTCTCCATCGCCCCTTAATAGCCCCTTACCTTAATCTATATAACAAAGCTCCTACATAGCCTCTCCATCGCCCCATTATAGCCTCTTACCTTAATTATGTAACATAGCCCCTACATAGCCTCTCCATCGCCCCTTAATATCCCCTTACCTTAATTATAACCATAGCTCCTACATAGCCTCCCCATCGCCCCTTAATAGCCCCTTACCCGATTTTATATAACATAGCCCCTACATAGCCTCTCCATCGCCCCTTAATAGTCCTTTACCTTAATTTATATAAAATAGCCCCTATATAGCCTCTCCATCGCCCCTTAATAGCCAATTTATATAACATAGCCGCTACATAGCCTCTCCATCGCCCCTTAATAGCTCCTTACCTTAATTTATATAACATAGCCTCTCCATCGCCCCTTAATAGCCCTCCATCGCCACTTAAAAGCCCCTTACCTTAATTTATATAACATAGCCTCTACATAGCCTCTCCATCGCCCCTTAATAGCCCCTTATATCCTCCTTCAAAACAGTTATACACCTTCCCAGGATCTATTGGAAGCTACCCTATAAAGGAGAACCATATTGGTTTTGCAGTTAGCGATCTTCTTTGATACATACAGACAATGATCCTGTTACTTTTTATAAGGATTAAAAATAAAATGGCCTAAAGCCATCTCATTACCCATAGGAAGCTTCACTGTAAAGGAGAACCATGTCGGTTTAGTGGTTAGCAAGGTACAGACAGACATACATACAGACAAAGATCCTGTTACTTTATTATAAGGATTAAAATAAAATAGTTATTAACCTCCCCAGGACCTATGAGAAGCTACCCTATTAAGGAGAACGATCTCAGGACCTATAGGAATCTTCACTGTAAAGGAGAACCATATTGGTTCAGCGGTTAGCAAGATCCTTCGGTACAGACAGACATTCATACATACAGACAAAGATTCTGTTAATTTATTTTAAGAAATACAGATAAAATTGTTATAAACCTTTCCAGGCCTAAAACCATCTCAGGACCTAATTTCTGCCGTTGACAACTCGAGTTAAGTTACTATATTATTTTTACAATGTTTAACTTATCTGTTATTATTGGCTGACGAAAAGTTTGGGCAAAAAAAAAATTTATTCTTCAATGAAATATCTCTCCAGTATAATTTTGCCAAGTGCTAATTTATTAAGAATAAAGTTTGCCACAAATTTACCAAAAAATCTCATTGTCATTTCGCCAGGGAGGATTAGGATAGTTCCCAAAGTGTTATAAGTTGGCTTATCCAAGAGTGCTGTCTAGTCTCCAAAGTTTTATAATACCGTTTTCTTATTCGTTAGATTAACAACCTTGGGGACTTTTTATTGTTTTGTGATTGTTTAGTTCATTAAGTTGAGTGTCTAAATGTTTCAACCACTAATTCTAAACTAAAGAAGGGGTAATTTTGTGAATCATCAATGGGAATAATTAATATATAAACATACATATATATACAGTGTTTTTTTTTTTATGAGAGCATTTTTGAAAGCAATTTTACCCTACTTATAGTTATCAGAATTTAATGATTAATGGCTTATTCTCTTCGTTTTTTATAACCATTAACAGAAAAGCAAAAAAATATTTCAGTTTTTATTTAAAAAGTACAGTAAATTCAAAATTTCAAAACATGGGTGTCAACATCTAAAATAGTTATTTCTCGCATCGTATTATAAACGGCTTTCCGCGGATATAGAAAGTACAATTATGAGATTAAAACTAGTTTTTTTAGCCCCGAGGTGCAGAAGGCACCGGCTAAAAAAACTGGGTTTAATCTTATGATTGTACATATCTATATTCGTAGAAAGCTGGATATAATACGATGCTAGACATAGTTTTTTCGTATGGATGAGAACCGGTTCCTATCCACCGGATTCAAATGAATACGAGAAATGGTTTTAGCGCATTTTTCTTATGCTCAAATCTTCTACCCTTTCCAAGAATGGAGGGAGTACATTGGGGGGCCAGTATTCCCTCCCTGGTTGAGATATGGCCTTCAAATTTCAAAATGTTCTAGTACATGTCACAAGTAGTATCTATATAAATTTTTAGCTCAATATCTCAACTTTGAAGCGTTTTGCAGCCATTCTTGCAAAGGTAGATTATAAGAAAAATGCACTAAAACCATTTTTAGATGTTGACACCTAAGTTTTAAATTTTTTAATTTACTGTACTTTTTGAATAAAAACTGAAATATTTTTTGCTTTTCTATTAAAGGTTATAAAAAAGAAGCCATTAATCATTAAATTCTAATAACTATAAGTAAGGTAAAATTGCTTTCAAAAAAGTTCTCATAAAAAAACACACTGTATATATGTATATATATCATTTTATCGACAATCGTCTTATCCCTGTAGATCTCTGATTATCAGAGCATTTTTGAAATATTTGCTGCTTATTTTTTGGCTGCCTTTGGCAAAATAATTTTTTTTCATAAAAAATGTATACAAAATTATCGTATTAATTTGGTAAATATATCATTGCACTTGAATTATTTTTAAGTCACTAACGGCTAATCCCATAGATGACCCTAGGAGTACTTTAATGAATAGATGTGGTGGAGAGGGGGGGGGAGGGGGAAGGTTAAGAATTTAAGGGAAGTGATACCTTCCGGGGGCTGAAAGTGTTAGTCCCCTCCCCAAAATGAAAACTTTTCCTGCGAGTAAAATAAGCTTCAATGTAAAGGAGAAGCATATCGGTTCAGTTGATACTGATAAACATCCTGTTACTTTAATGTAAATATTAGTTTAAGGATAGTCTGTATAATCTCAGGGATAAAGGAAACATTAGGCAATTTTTACAATAGTCTCCAAAGTTTTATAATGAAGTTTTCTTATTCGTTGGCTCAAAACTTTGGGGACTTTTGTCATATTTTGGTTGTAGTGTTGCAATTTTGTGTATCGTTATTAGGGATGGATAAAAATTTATCGGCCATTGTCTTATTCCTTTAGATCCTTGGTATAATCAACTGAATAACAGTTCCAACAACAAAAATTAAGATATTGCTTCGCTTTTTATGGACAAATATCCTGTTATTTTATTATAAGGAAAAAAAATAAACTATCTTAAAATCATCTCAGTACTCAGCGGTTAGCAAGATCCTACGGTATAGACAGACAGACATACATCATATCGGTTTAGCAGCAAACGAGATCCTTTGCTACAGACAAAAAAAAAATTTGTATATCGACTAGCGGCTACGCCCCCAGCATCTATTGGCTCTGTATTCAAAGGGGAATGAATAAAAGCCTAAAGCCTTCCCAGGACTTAAAATAGAATAGCCTAAAACCATCCCTCGACTTAAAATAAAATAGCCTAAAGCCATTACAAGACAAATATTAAGCTTACCTGAAATAGAAAGCCCAATCTGTTTAGTAGTTATTGAGATCTTAAGTTTCAGAACAGAAAGCCTTACTAACGTGGACAAACACAGGATATTTCGGACAAATGTCGGAGTGGACATTATATAAGTAAAACGCAGAAGTGTCTATAATATCTTAAAAATTAGGTTTCAACAACATTTGTTTAGTTATTTCTACACACGTTAGGTTAGGTTAAGATATAAATATACAAATAAGCCCCCTGCAGGGGTTAGGCATATAAAAAAACATATTTGACAGTTGTAAACAATGTGAGAAAAAAATATGTTTTAGTTTAATGAAATGTTCTATCTGTTTCAAACCTTTGCCTTTCGATAGAACTTACCTACTTTGGAAAACTGTTAGACTGATTTTAAAATTTCAGTCTGTGAGAAAAGATATTCAAGATTTTTTTTTGTTTTGAAAGATTTTTATCTTATAAATAAAATAAAAGACACTCCTGCGTTTTACATAAGCAATGTCCACTCCGACGATTGTCCCATTCCTAGGTTTGTCCACTCCAACGTTTGTTTATGTTTTACTACTTTATATAATAGGATAATATGTATTCTTCTTTTATATTTCTCTTTTCTTATTCACTTGCAGCTGCGCTCTTTTTAATGTAAGGAGGCAGAAAAATAGCCTAAACCAATTAGGGGCTTAAATCTGAAAATGAAAAAGCAAAAAACCATCCCATGACCTATGACCTATTTAAGGGAATTAAATGGAGAATTTAGTCAGTTTATGAAATTTTTAAGCTTCAGACCAAAAAAAATACTTTTTTTGTTAAAAGAGAGACTTTTCTACAATTAGGGCTAGTCCTTTCGTCATTGCTCTTCTCATTAAGTTAAGCATGTGGTTTTCTCTGCTATTGTTAAAGATAGACTGTTGAGATTTTTAGTGAATATTCCCATGACATATGTATATCCAGTCTATAAATTATTTTGTCTGTCTCTCAATTATGCTTCAAAAGACTTAGGTTTCGTGATAATCTTTGAGTAATAGCATATTCTCTTAAAGTCTGCTCTATAACTTACTTTGTCTGTTTGTCCATTATATGATCCTTATTCAATATTCTATTTAACTAAAAAATTTCATTCTCTTAGTTTATTTTTTTTCTTTATTTCATTATGTTATTATATTATTTATATTTATTTTATTAATTCATTATATTTTCATTATAATTTTCCTTTTTAAATGCGAAACTTTTCTATAGTAAGGATTGGTTTGTCCGTACGTCCAAACGGTTAGACGACATTTTCTTTAATTTAGACATGTTATAAATATCCTATCGATTTCAAACTTTGCAGAATGATTTCTATAACAGTTGGGTACAATACTATATTCATTACTAGAAAGTATGTACGTCCATTTTTTTGTATAATATCATTGTCCCATTCATCTGGGTTTTGGAGTAATGTTTCTTAGGACAACAAGGTTTAGTATTATAATCAAATACTAAAAATAAAATTATGCCCTTTTACTATATTCTATACTAGCAGATTCGCCCCTAGCCTCAGGGGCTTTGCCCCAAGAGGTGATAAAATTTTTTTTTGGCGAAATTCGTAATAGGACCAAGAAAATCTTCAGCAAAAAAAAAATGGGGGGGGATTTTTTTGTTTTTGGGGGGGTTGGGGGTATCCCACCCCCCAAGAAAATAGCCTAAAACCACCACAGGACCAGTAGGTATATTCCCTGAATAGTAGAATATAATCGGTCCAGTGGTTACCGAGATCTTAAGGGACTGACAGACGGACAAACAGACGGACAGACAGACAGACGGATGGACAGACATCATTCTACTTTGTATTATAGATTTACGCTAATTTTAACAAAATTTATGTTTGACCTCCTGATTTTAGAGCTTTGCTTTTGTGAATGTTGTTATCCTTGTTATCTTGCTTTTTTTTCCTTTTTCATAACCTATTATATAAAGTAGTAATCTTTTTTTTGTCTGTAGAAAAGCTAACCGCTGAACCTATATGGTTCTCCTTTACAGTGAAGCTTCTTTTAAGTTCATAGAGGGTTTATAATTATTTCGAGGGAGGGTATCTCCACCCTCCCAGAAAATTCACCCCAAGAAAAATATTACCCCATCCCCTCAAAAAATCTTTTTAACTTTTTAAAAGCAAAGCTTTTCTATATTAAGGATCAGTCCGTACGTCCGTAACGGTTAGCTATTTTCGTTAATTTAGGCATGTGATTCCTGTAGTAGAAAGGTACGATTTAGAAAGTCTATAATCATTATCAGAATATCCATACGTCCATTTTAAGCATACTAATTATTAACTTACAACAAATTTTTATGTATCAAAATTATCCGATTAATCTGATTTCTGGGATACTGATTCCTAGGACAACAAAATAGAATGTTATAAGCGAATCATATCTATAATCAAGTCCAAAAAATGTGAGTACGTCCTTAAGCATTTTCCTGCATGTAAGCAATTTCTCAATAAATTTACTTACAATTTTGTTTCGAATTTTAAATTTATGTTCTGACTATTCAGTTCTGACACTCTACATTATTAATGTTCATTAAAGGACGCCTGCAAGAAATAACACGCTTTAACTGCTAAAAGACTGCCACAAGAAGACCCAATACCCCAAATTATAAGCCTTCAGCTTCAATAACAAAAAAGTTCTAGGCATTTCAAAATAGCATTTTATGTACAATGGAATTTTTGAAAGATTTCCAATGCTCATAAAAGAAAAAACAATATTAAATTACGTTGCCTAGACATAAAATTATAACCTTATCTTTGTCAGAAACTTAGATTGCCTGTAACTGATTACATTTTTACAATAAAAACACCACATTTCATAGTCAAAATCTATGAAAAAAAATCGATTTAAATTGCATTTTTAAACGAAAATCATAGCGGAAACAAAGGGGTAAACTAATACAAGCTTAGCTGTGATTGGTTGTTAAGCTGATTCAGCCTTCTGATTGGCTACAGTACATTCGGTACAACGCAAGTAAAACTTATTTTTTTTAATGATTTTGACTATAAAAATGGGTATTTTTATTGTAAAAATATAATTAGTTACTGGAAACCTAAATTTATGACAAAAATAAGCTTATAATTTTGTTTCTAGGCCACGTAGTTTAATTTTAAAGTTTTCAACATGAGCATTGCAATTCTTTCAAAATTTCCATTGTACATAAAATGTCATTTTAAAATGCCTAGAACTTTTTTGTTATAGAAGCTGAAGGCTTCAAATTTGGGGTATTTGGTCTACTTGTGGCAGTCTTTCAGCAGTTAAAGCGTGGTATTTCTTGCAGGCTTCCTTTAAACTTTTTTCTACCGTTTCAGAGCTTTGCTTTTATAAATGTTGTCATCCTTGTCATCCTTTTAAAACTTAAATTTAAAACTGTAGAGGGTCACATTCCTTCCTTACCTTAATGCCCTACCTTCTATAATGAAGGGGCAATACAATTACAGAGGCTGTACAGGAGCCATAAAGGGCCTATGTTATATAAATTAAGGTAAGGGGCGATGAAGAGGCTATGAAGGGGCTATGTTATATAAATTAAGGTAAGAGGCTATTAAGGGGCGATGGAGAGGCTATGTAGGGGCTATGTTATATAATTAAGGTAAGGGGCTATTAAGGGGCGATGGAGATGCTTTGTAGGGCCTATGTTATATAAATTAAGGTAAGAGGCTATTAAGGGGCGATGGAGAGGCTATGTAGGGGCTATGTTATATAAATTAGGGTAAGGGGCTATTTAGGGGCGATGGAGAGGCTATGTAGGGGCTATGTTATATATATTAAGGTAAGGATTATATAAATTAAGGTAAGAGGCTATTAAGGGGCGATGGAGAGGCTATGTAGGGGCTATGCTATATAAATTAAGGTAAGGGGCTATTAAGGGGCGATGGAGAGGCTATGTAGGGCTATGTTATATAAATTAAGGTAAGGGGCTATTAAGGGGCGATGGAGAGGCTATGTAGAGGCTATGTTATATAAATTAAGGTAAGGGGCTATTAAGGGGCGATGGAGAGGCTATGTAGGGGCTATGTTATATAAATTAAGGTAAGGAGCTATTAAGGGGCGATGGAGAGGCTATGTAGGGGCTATGTTATATAAATTAGGGTAAGGGGCTATTCAGGGGCGATGGAGAGGCTATGTAGGGGCTATGTTATATATATTAAGGTAAGGATTATATAAATTAAGGTAAGAGGCTATTAAGGGGCGATGGAGAGGCTATGTAGGGGCTATGCTATATAAATTAAGGTAAGGGGCTATTAAGGGGCGATGGAGAGGCTATGTAGGGCTATGTTATATAAATTAAGGTAAGGGGCTATTAAGGGGCGATGGAAAGGCTATGTAGAGGCTATGTTATATAAATTAAGGTAAGGGGCTATTAAGGGGCGATGGAGAGGCTATGTAGGGGCTATGTTATATAAATTAGGGTAAGGGGCTATTTAGGGGCGATGGAGAGGCTATGTAGGGGCTATGTTATATATATTAAGGTAAGGATTATATAAATTAAGGTAAGAGGCTATTAAGGGGCGATGGAGAGGCTATGTAGGGGCTATGCTATATAAATTAAGGTAAGGGGCTATTAAGGGGCGATGGAGAGGCTATGTAGGGCTATGTTATATAAATTAAGGTAAGGGGCTATTAAGGGGCGATGGAGAGGCTATGTAGGGGCTATGTTATATAAATTAAGGTAAGGAGCTATTAAGGGGCGATGGAGAGGCTATGTAGGGGCTATGTTATATAAATTAGGGTAAGGGGCTATTTAGGGGCGATGGAGAGGCTATGTAGGGGCTATGTTATATATATTAAGGTAAGGATTATATAAATTAAGGTAAGAGGCTATTAAGGGGCGATGGAGAGGCTATGTAGGGGATATGCTATATAAATTAAGGTAAGGGGCTATTAAGGGGCGATGGAGAGGCTATGTAGGGCTATGTTATATAAATTAAGGTAAGGGGCTATTAAGGGGCGATGGAGAGGCTATGTAGAGGCTATGTTATATAAATTAAGGTAAGGGGCTATTAAGGGGCGATGGAGAGGCTATGTAGGGGCTATGTTATATAAATTAAGGTAAGGAGCTATTAAGGGGCGATGGAGAGGCTATGTAGGGGCTATGTTATATAAATTAAGGTAAGGGGCGATGGAGAGGCTATGTAGGGGCTATGTTATATAAATTAAGGTAATGGGCTTTTAAGGGGCGATGGAGAGGCTATGTAGGAGCTATGTTATATAAATTAAGGTAAGGGACTATTAAGGGGCAATGGAGAGGCTATGTAGGGGCTATGTTACATAATTAAGGTAAGGGGCTATTAAGGGGCGATGGAGAGGCTATATAGGAGCTTTGTTATATAAATTTAGGTAAGGGGCTATTAAGGGGCGATGGAGAGGCTATGTAGGGGCAATGTTATATAATTAAATTAAGTGGCTATTAAGGGGCGATAGAGAGGCCATATAGGAGCTTTGTTATATAAATCAAGGTAAGGGGCTATTAAGGGGCGATGGAGGAGCGATGTAGGGGCCATCAAGTTGCAATGTAATATAAATTTGGAGAAGGAGCGATGAAGGGGCGATGTAGGAGCGATGAAGGAGCGATGGAGGAGCGATGGAGGAGCTATGTAGGAGCGATGTAGGGGCCATCAAGTTGCAATGTAATATAAATTTGGAGAAGGAGCGATGAAGGGGCGATGTAGGAGCAATGAAGGAGCGATGTAGGAGCGATGTAGGGGCCATCACAGTACAATTTAATATAAATTTGGAGAAGGAGCGATGAAGGAGCGATGTAGGAGCGATGGAGGGGCGATGTAGGGGCCATCAAAGTACAATGTAATATAAATTTGGAGAAGGAGCGATGAAGGGGCGATGTAGGAGCGATGAAGGAGCGATGTAGGAGCGATGTAGGAGTGATGTAGGAGCGATGTAGGGGCCATCACAGTACAATTTAATATAAATTTGGAGAAGGAGCGATGTAGGAGCGATGGAGGGGCGATGTAGGAGCGATGGAGGGGCGATGTAGGAGCCATCAAAGTACAATGTAGGGCTATGTAGAGGCTATGTTATATAAATAAAGGTAAGGGGCTATTAGGGGCGATGGAGAGGCTATGTAGGGGCTTTGTTATATAAATTAAGATAAGGGGCTATTAAGGGGCGATGGAGAGGCTATGTAGGGGCTATGTTATAAAAATTAAGGTAAGGAGCTATTAAGGGGCGATGGAGAGGCTATGTAGGGGCTTTTTTGATGTAGGAGTGATGTAGGAGCGATGTAGGGGCCATCACAGTACAATTTAATATAAATTTGGAGAAGGAGCGATGTAGGAGCGATGGAGGGGCGATGTAGGAGCGATGGAGGGGCGATGTAGGAGCCATCAAAGTACAATGTAAGGCTATGTAGAGGCTATGTTATATAAATAAAGGTAAGGGGCTATTAGGGGCGATGGAGAGGCTATGTAGGGGCTTTGTTATATAAATTAAGATAAGGGGCTATTAAGGGGCGATGGAGAGGCTATGTAGGGGCTATGTCATAAAAATTAAGGTAAGGAGCTATTAAGGGGCGATGGAGAGGCTATGAAGGAGCGATGTAGGAGCGATGGAGGAGAGATGTAGGGGCCATCAAAGTACAATGTAATATAAATTTGTGGAAGGAGCGATGAAGGGGCGATGTAGGAGCGATGGAGGAGCGATGGAGGAGCCATGTAGCAGCGATGTAGGGGCCATCAAGTTGCAATGTTATATAAATTTGGAGAAGGAGCGATGAAGGGGCGATGGAGGAGCGATGTAGGAGCGATGTAGGGGCCATCAAGTTGCAATGTAATATAAATTTGGAGAAGGAGCGATGAAGGGGCGATGTAGGAGCGATGAAGGAGCGATGTAGGAGCGATGTAGGGGCCATCACAGTACAATGTAATATAAATTTGAAGAAGGAGCGATGAAGGGGCGATGTAGGAGCGATGGAGGGGCGATGTAGGGGCCATCAAAGTACAATGTAATATAAATTTGAAGAAGGAGCGATGAAGGGGTGATGTAGGAGCGATGGAGGGGCGATGTAGGGGCCATCAAAGTACAATGTAATATAAATTTGGAGAAGGAGCGATGGAGGAGCGATGAAGGGGCGATGTAGGAGCGATGTAGGGGCCATCAAGGGACTAAGATATATATAATAGTGAAGGGGCCATGAAGAGGCGATATTTAATTAAATAGCCCCTTGGGATAAGAGGACATATCATCTCCTCTTTAGAAGGGGCGATAAAGGAGCGATAAAGGATCATTTAATCGCCTCTTAGGGCAAGGGGCTATTAAATCGCTCCTTTCAAGGAGTCATAACATCGCCTCTTGTTATATGGGGCTATTAAATCGCCCCTTTCAAGGAGCCAATACATCGCCCCTTGTCATAAGAGGTGATCAATTAAAATCATCGCCCCATATGGAGCGATGTCATGGAAAGGACTATACCCCAATATGGTTTACATTTGGTCAAAAATGCAAGAAAAGTACCAAAAACATAGAAATTTTAAGAAAGCTAGGTTTACATGCTAATAGATTTACACTATACAGACATAATTAGGGATGTTTCATAATTAAAAAGATTATTGCTTATTTTTTTTAAAGCGAAGCTTTTCTATGATTAGGGTCGGTCCGTCCGTCCGTCACAGTTAGCTCTTTTCGTTAATTTAAACAGGTTAGAATGGTCCTATCGATTCCAAAATTTGCATGATGATTCATGTAGTAGTTAGGTACAATTTAGAAAGCGTAGCAACTCTATAATCAATACCAGAATGTCCGTATTTCCATTTTAAACATGTCGATTTTGAATTTTATATATCAGAATTATCCGATTCTTCTGATTTTTTGCAAACTGATTCCTATTACAACCAGGTACAATGTTATAAGCGAAGCATCTCTATAAACAAGTCCTAAAAATGTAAGTATGTCCTTAAACAGTATCATCTATTTATGCAGTTTTGCAACAAATTTACTTACAATATTGTTTGTACTGATGCATTAATATTCTGCTTATTCATTTCTGACACTATACAAGTGTTAATGTTCGTTTGTCCTTCTATTTCAGAGCTTCGCTTTTATGGATGTTGTTATCCTTGTTTTTAAATATGCCTTATCTAGACAAAATAATTCAACAAAATTACTTGCTTTTAAAAAATATTTATTAAACAGTCTGGACTAAAGTTAGAAGCTTTTATAGTGCCTATAAGAAATATAATGTCTAACTGGCCTACCATTAGTCAATTAAAAGTTATACTGGCCTACCATTGGTTATTTAGCAGGGTTCGGAAGCCGCAGCCGCAGCCTCAGCCTCAGCCACCATCAGCCGCGCGGCTTACGAGAAGCCTCAAAATCAGCCGCGCGGCTTCCTCAGCCACCCAATAAGCCTCAGCCTTAGTCGCAGCCGCGCGGCTTAAAGAAAACATAAGCCACTGTAAGCCTCAGCCGCATTCAGCCACTGTAAGCCTCAGCCACTGTAAGCCTCAGCCACTGTAAGCCTCAGCCACAAAACTCCAATTCAGCCACATTAAGCCTCAGCCGCACTAAGCCTCATTCAGCCAACGCCCCTCTAAGCCTCAGCCGCAATCAGCCGCGCGGCTTATAGTTGGGGAAGCCTCAGCCACACTCAGCCGCGCGGCTGTTAATAATTTGAAGCCGCAGCCGCACTCAGCCGCGCGGCTCCAAGAAAGCCTCAGCCGCAGCTGCAAAGTTATGATTATGCCGCAGCCGCAGCCGCGCGGCTTGATATTTGTAAGCCGCAGCCTCAGCCGCAGCTTATTTTTTTAAATTCAGCCGCAGCTTTGACACAGCCGCGCGGCTGAGATATTGTAAGCCCCAGCCGCAGCCGCAGGTGCTAAATTAGTACAAGCCTCAGCCGTCAATTCAGCCGCGGGGCTTAATTTTCATTTAATTTTGTCTGTCTGAAGCTTAAGATCTCAGCAACCACTGAACTGACAATGTTGTCCTTCTCAGGAATCCTTTTACTAAAGTAACAGGATGTCTGTGTGTCTGTGTATCTGTGTGTCTGTACCGAAGGATCTCTCTAACCGCTGAACCGATCGGGTTCTCCTTAACAGGGTAGCTTCTCATAGGTCCTGGGAAGGTTTATAACTATTTTTTTGGGGGTGGGACACCCCCAACCCCCCAAAAAAATTAAAAATCCCCCCCCTCAAAAAAAGAAAAAAATTTTAAAATTTTTTAAACTAAAATTAAAAATGAGGGGGGAGGCCCCCCCCCCTAAAAAAAAAAAATTCCCCCCCCCCAAAAAAAAATTTTTTTTTTACTTTTCTTTAAAAATTTAAAATAAGAAATTGGGTTATTAAATTTGACTCTCTCTCTTCCTCAAGTGCCCCCTAGAGGCCTCTAGGGGCGTAGCCGCTAGTTATATATATATTGACATGGGATGGTTTTGAGCTAATTTTGGGGTGGGGGTCAGACATTTCCATCGCCCAAAAATAATTTTTTTAAATGTTATACTTTTAAATTTTTTTATATTCTTTTATAAAAATTTTATCTTAAGTTTTTTTTAAAATTACAACATAGAAACTACCATCTCGAACAACTACAAAAAGTTTGAACCTGTAATGTAAGAGCTCCAGTTGCGCAATCAGTTAGCGCACGGTTCTTCTACACTGTTATGCCGGGGTTATAAGTTCGAATTTCACCAGGAGCAATACGTTTTTGAACGTTGATACTTATGAATATTATTGAATACTATTTATAGGGTAACTGCCCTACTGACGTTTGCCTAATTTTATTGTTTTTAAAAGATACAAATTTTTCAGAATTTACTTAATATTCACTATGAATTTGTATTATCTTAAATTTTTTTTCTTGTACAAGTGGCCTATTTAGCTCAATGGTAGAGCACTCGTCTAGTAAACTAGGGACTGTGAGTTCAAACCTCACAGGGGGCAATCAATTTTTGTGATACTCAAGTTATATAGTAGCTTCTCTATTATTTTTCCGTTTAGGTACGCAATACTTGTTCTATATAATTAAGCTTCTCCTACTTAGATATTTCTTCAATTTTAAATGTATTTAATACTTTGTGGTTGATGAGAGACACTGAAAAAGTTATGCAAAAAAAAGATTTATACATATTTCATTTTTCATAGTATTTTTAAATTAATGAAAATAATTAAATTAAGATTTGGGGAGGGGGGAGGGTGTGTGTGTGTGTTTATTTTGAACACAAATTATCCTAATATGTTTTCTAACAAAAAAAATTTAAACAGCGATGTATTTTACTTTTTAAAGTTGTTTAAAAAAAGGTCTGTAAAATGCAATAAATTGTCCTGTATAATATGCAAAAAAATCTACATAATCTTTATGTACTCGATAGATTGAAATAGTTAAATGATTATCATATATCATCCGATTTTGTTTATTTTACAAAGATGCTTACTAAAATTGATTTTATTTTCGAAACTGCAATTATTATAAAAAAAATGTTTCTTTATCTTTATCATTATGTTATACAATTTCTGAATTTATAAGCAATACATGAATCGATATATTATTACTTTGATGTTGTCCATATTTTCATGTACTCTGATAAAGAAATAATCTCAGCTGGCTAAAATAACAATAACCCCCATACACCCCCTTTAATCCATCTCTCCCCTCTTATGGGATATATAAATGAACTGGCCAATAAATGAGGTCCATAATTTTATTAACAAATTTTCTTTTTTTTAATATATCCACATATTCTATTATATAAAGTGGTAATGTGAAGCTTCTTATTGATCCAGGGAAAGTTTATAATTTTTTTGGGGAAATGTATCTTTTCCCTCCCAAAAAAAGATGACCCTCAAAATAAATTATTTTTGCTTCCCTTAAGTATTCCTAGAGGTTTTAGGGGCGCAGCCACTAGTATCCTTTAACCATTAACTCATTACATATTAAAACAGGTTTTAAAAGTATGTACATAAGAGTTATACCTATGAAATTTAGCACCCAATAATTCTCCCCCCTATTTTCCCATAAAAAAATTATAAAAGTCACCCTTCATCCCCCCAAATTTTTTTTTCTTCTGGGATTCGAACCCGGATGATAGATGGTTCAAAGCTGTTACCGTACCAAAAAGCTATCAGAGCTCCAATATTTCAAAATGAAAATTTGTCTTATTTTTAGATCATTAAGTATTATGATGTCTGTTTGTTTGTCTGTCTATATGTTTGTACTACAGGATCTCGCTAACTACTAAACCGATATGGTGCTCCTATTCAGGGTAGTTTCTTATAGGTACTGGGAAGGTTTACAACTATTTTGGGGGAGGGTACCATCACACTACCAGAAAAAAATTGCCTTAGAAAAAAAATTAAACAACACCCCAAAATTAAAAATGGGATTTACTCGCCCCGGCCCTCCCCACCAAATAAAAATCACCCTACCCCCCAAAAAATTATTTTAATTCAGTTCTTCTTTTTCCAGTACCTATTGTTTAGTATTTTTTGTAATAACTTCATAATTATTACATTGTCATTAAGATTATGTGATATTAAAAGTTAGTCATAAAAATTATACCCATGAATAATTGTAATAAAAAGCACTTTTGTAAAAAAAACATTTTTCATAAGAGGTAAGTTTTTATGACAAATACATTTATTGCAAGTGTACATATGATAAGCATTTTAAATACGATTATTTTTAAGACAAATTTAACCTGCGTACCATGGCTCAACATGTAGCGCATCTGCTTGTCATCATGGAGGTAATAGGTTCGAATCTTGGCCAGACACTGCGTGAAAACTGAAGACGTTAAATGGTTCCTACTGCAGCTATGCCAGGTATGCAACATGTAAAGTTAGAGTATGAGGATTTCCTTGGCTCGTAAACAGGCGTAACTCATTACCATAGGACTTTCTGGCAGGTAGTTGGTTGCTGGATAGATGTCACTTAAATTGGAAAGAATTGGTTCCCCTTAATTATCCAAGGTTCAACAAGAAGCGCATCTGCTTGTCATCAGGGAGGTAATAGGTTCGAATCTCGGCCAGACACTGCGTTATAACTGAAGACATTAAATGGTTCCTACTGCTGCTATGGCAGGTGTGCAACATGTAAAGTTGGAGTAGGAGGATTTCCTTGGCTCATAAACAGGCGTAACTCATTACCATAAAACTTTCAGGCAGGTAGTTCAATAAAAAAAAGTTGGTTACTGGATAGATGTCACTTAAACTAATACAGAAAAGGAAAGAATTGGTTCCCCAAGGTTCAACAAGTAGCGCATCTGCTTGTCATCAGGGATGTAATAGGTTCGAATCTCGCGCAGACACTGCGTTATAACTGAAGACATTAAATGGTTCCTAGGTGCTAGGTGGCTCAACATGTAGCGCATCGGCTCGTCGTCTGGGAGTTGATAGGCTTTGTACTGCATCATAACTAAAGATGTTGAAATAAATTCCTACTGCTAAAAAACTTGTATAAAACTTTGGGTACCACTATAAAACTTTGGGTATCAGAATAAATTTTTGTCTATTAGTATAAAACTTTGGGTACCAGAATAAACTTTTGGCTATTAGTATAAAATTTTGTTTACCAGTATAAAACTTTGGGTACCAGTATAAAACTTTGGGTACCAATATAAAATTTGGGTACCAGTATAAAACTTTGGGTACTCGTATAAAACTTAAGGTACCAGTATAAAACTTTGGGTACCAATATTAAAACAAAATTTTAGGTATTAGTATAAAATTTTGGGTACCAGTATAAAACTTTGGGTACTAGTATAAAACTTTGGGTACCAGTATAAAACTTTGGGTACCAGTATAAAATTTGGGTACCAGTATAAAATTTGGGTAACTGTATAAAACTTTGGGTACCAGTATAAAACTTTGGGTACCAGTAAAATATTTGGGTACCTGTATAAAACTTTGGGTACCAGTAAAAAACTTTGGGTACCAGTATAAATTTTTAGTACCAGTATAAAACTTTTGGTACCAGTTTAAAACTTTGGGTACCAGTATAAAACTTTGGGTACCAGTATAAAACTTTGGGTTCTAGTATAAAACTTTGGGTACCAGTAATAAACTTTGGGTACCAGTATAAATTTTTAGTACCACTATAAAACTTTGGGTACCAGTTTAAAACTTTGGGTACCAGTATAAAACTTTGGGTACCAGTATAAAACTTTGGGTTCTAGTATAAAACTTTTGGTACAAGTATAAAACTTTGGGTACCAGAATAAAATTTGAGTACTAGTCTAAAACTTTGGGTACCTGTATAAAAACTTTGGGTACCAGTATAAAACTTTGAGTACTAGTATAAAACTTTGGGTACTAGAATAAAACTTTGGATACCAGAATAAAATTTGAGTACTAGTATATAATTTTGGGTACTAGTATAAAACTTTGGGTACCAGTATAAAACTTTGGGTACCAGTATAAAATTTTGGGTACCAGTATAAAACTTTGGGTACCAGTATAAAACTTTGGGTACCAGAATAAAACTTTGGGTACCAGTATAAAATTTTGGGTACCAGTATAAAACTTTGGGTACCAGTATAAAACTTTGTGTACCAGTATAAAACTTTGGTTACCAGCAAAATTTGGGTACCAGTATAAAACTTTGGGTTCTAGTCTAAAACTTTGGGTACCATTATAAAACTTTGGGTACCAGACTAAAACTTTGGGTACCAGTATAAAACTTTGAGTACCAGTATAAAACTTTGGGTACTAGAATAAAACTTTGGGTACCAGAATAAAATTTGAGTACTAGTATATAATTTTCGGTACCAGTATAAAACTTTGGGTACTAGAATAAAACTTTGGGTACCAGAATAAACTTTGGGTACCAGTATAAAACTTTGGGTACCAGTATAAAATTTGGGTACTAATTCTGAATCAAACATTTGAAAAAATCCTGCTGTCCTCCCCCCTCTTCCCTCCACTCTTATTCTCACAACCCCTAACCACCCTCAACTCTCCAAAAAATGTCCTAGAATGCATTTAAAAAATCTAATTTAGCCGAAGCCTCAGCTGCAAAGCTTATTTTATAATCAGCCATAAGATCAGCCGCAAGGCTTAATATTGTATTCAGCCGCAGCCGCAGTCAGCTGCGCGGCTGAATTTAATTCAGCCACAGCCTCAGCCGCACGGCTTTCAGTAAGCCGCAGCCTCAGAATCAGCCGCGAGGCTTAATTATGTTATCAGCCACTCTCAGCCTCAGCCTCACTCAGCCGCGCGGCTTAATTTTCCAATCAGCCACTGTAAGCCGCAGCCGCTATGAGCCGCGCGGCTTTCAGTAAGCCGCAGCCTCAGCCACAAATCCTTCAGCCACTGTAAGCCTCAGCCACCCTCAGCCACTGTAAGCCTCAGCCGCTCGAAGCCTCAGCCACAAAATTCCAATTCAGCCACTGTAAGCCTCAGCCACCCCAATTCTTATTAAGCCTCAGCCGTATTCAGCCGCAGCCACTCTCAGCCGCACTAAGCCTCAGCCACTCTCAGCCTCAGCCACTTCCACAACTTTAAGCAGCCGCAGCCGCAGCCGCAAATTAGGATTCAGCCGCAGCCGCAGCCGCGCGGCTGATAGCGCGGCTTCCGAACCCTGTTATTTAGTCTATTTATTGGCCTATCATAAGTTATTTGTTTTGTATCTTCCTGAAGTAATTATAACATGGATGCGATATCCTTTTCTATAGAAATAAAATTTATTTAATTTGTCCCATGATATATTTCCTAGACCATTGTGTAATGTCACGACAACCTATTGAACAAATATTCATCAGATCATAGTTAAAATCTAAATAAAGTTCTATTTTAATTCTGAACAAGTAAACGTTTAACATTATTGGCGTAGCTGAGATATTATACTAATTTTAAAATCTTTCTGCTGGGCTTCTTTACCTAACCAAACCTAACTTAAAAGCATGAAAATATGGGTTTTAAAAATTAAAATATAGAAGTAGAAATAGATAAAAGTTAGTTTTAAAATATTTAAGACGCGATACGGTTAGCCTGTTTAAGATATAGATTAAAGGTAAGTCTAAAAGTCTACTCTAAATCTTTATGAAAATGCATACTTTATTTAAATCTAAATAATTAAATAAAACATGAAAAGAAAGAAAGCATAAAATAAAATCTAAACAAAGGCTGTCAAGAATATGCTTTTTAAAGACATGTAACCTTTAGCCTTCGCTGTAAAGAGGTAACTTTTGAAATAACAAGGACACATTTGTCCATGATTGACGAAGCAACAATAACAATATGTTAGAAAAAAAGAACAATAAACTGTTGAACAGTATGATTATAATGAGAGAAACAGTGACTGTATTGATCCTATAGTCTGCTGTTTTATTGCAGAAACAAAGTTCCAACAGGCATGCCTTGGTATTAAAGAAATGTATTTCTTTAATGTATTTCTTTTACTATGTCTCGATACACATTTATACTTTCAATCTGTGTGACAGATTAAAATGTATTACTTGCAAACAAATCTTTTTGGAAATACGTATACATAACATTGCACTCTTAAAAATCAGATTTTAGTGTAAGAATGTGGGAATTATTTTTTGTCTAATGTTTTAGTTGTTCTGTTAATATAAGAAACATTGAAGCTGAATTTTCGCCATATTTTAGGCCCAAATCTTCTTTATAACGGGCCTAAATATAACTTTTTCAGATAGTGCGTTTTTAAAATATCGCTACAAAAGTTCTGTATCTCATAGAAATTATTCAAATAAAACGTCATTTATCTTAAAATTGTAAATTTTTAAAGTGAATGTTCTACACTAAGACAAATAAATGTTCAAAACCCCATGTTGCGATAACTCAATCAATTTGATTGTTTACAATTAATTCCAGGTTTGATTTCCTAAATTTTATCTATTTTTTGTTAATTTCATTATATCTGTAAAATCTAAGCTATATTCCTATTTATTTATCAATATTTTGCTCCTCTTTTATAGTAGTGAAGCTGTTCTAAAAATCGCTATGTCTGTCAGTCCATAAAAATGATTTTTTCGCCTGCTATTCATGATAGATGACGAAAGTTTCCCTATACAAATTAACACCAGGTACGTGAGTTACTTGGTTCGTCGGCCTGTCAGTAATGCGACAAAATGTAGATATTAAATTTAAAAAGATATATAAATATGTGTAAAAGGTTTTGTGATTTTCCTCCAATGTATCTTTATTTAATTCAAACACCTGCTTTGAATCATCATGATAATATTCCCATCCATTATTTTGTGTGCCGAGCTACTTATGGATGTTGTCATCCTTGTTTAATCAAAAATGTTGTATTACTTATTGATATATTTATTTTAATAAATTGCTTGTTTGGAAATGGACATCCTTGTTTGAAAATGATCTAAATGGTCCCTTGGCTCCTATACATCTGAATATTTAAGCCAAGGATTATAATTTTTAAGTTTGAGAAATAGAAATGAATATACATTTTGATGGTTTGTTGTTTTAAAAACTTTTAAAAAGAGTTATAAAATTGCACGTATATACAAGAACAATTTACTAAACTAATAATGAAATCTAAACGCTTTATTATGTTAATCAACATTAAAAGATATCAGATTTCTGCCAGAGCAATAAACTTGCATTGCCGTTACATTCCTTAGGATAGACGGATGGACAAAGTAAATTAAAAAGTAGATGCTCATTAGAATCATTGAATAGCCTCAATAAAAGAAAGGGATTATCATTTAGAAATTCCGTTTAGTAACCTTTTGTACAAAACTATGGTGAAAGTTTTGTAAAGTTGTCAGACTCTCCAAATATTCAAATATTTTAAAGCTCATCAATTTAAACCTTGCAGAATATTTTAACTGAAAAGAAGTGAAATTTTTTTTTTCATTTTAAAAGTTATTAAAAAAGAATAATATGTGGACCCATCTTCTTTAAATGTAAATAAAGATAAAAATATTTAAAAAAATATTTATATTTTTTTGCAATTGTACCTTTATGCTTAAATCAAAATAAAATTTTTGAAATTATTGATTATAAAACTTTAACACACATTCTAAAAGTGTAAACATAATTTAAATTTTGAATGCTTTACAAAATATCTGACATGATTTTTACTAATTTGAGTGAAAAAATTCTTGTTCTATAGGTGTTATAGCACACAAAATTAAGCATTAATATCAAAAGATGAAATGAATTTTGGTTAATAGACTCAAAAATAAACAAGTCAGCTTGATTTGTCTGTTCTATAATCCTGATACTTCTATGCAATGCATTATCTCCATAACAAAATTTGTAATAATTGTAAAAAGAAAATGACTCAAACTGCTAAGTATATGACTTTATTCTTAAAAATCCGTTACCCTTCTAAAAGAAATTCATAGTACACACTGGAAGGGTTAAGATACCTCAAAATTGGGCCACTTTGGTTGGCTTGTGCTGTCTCATCATTTTCAACGAAATTAACCATGTGACATATTTGACAAGGCTTTGTCTTATCCAGCGATAAAGTAAGAGTTAAATGGAGAAAAATGAAGATGATTAAAGTCCCTCCATAGATTATGACGTCATACTATAGAATAGCCAATGAGAGGCCAGTATGATCTGAGGAGGGACTTTAATTATCTTCATTTTTCTCCATTTAACTCTTACTTGCTTTAAAAATAGAATTTTTCTCAAGATGATTAAATTCCCTTCATAGATTATGACCTCATACTTCATTTTACTCCATTTAACTCTTACTTGCTTTAAAAATAGAATTATTCTGAAGATGATTAAAGTCCCTCCATAGATTATGACGTCATACGATAGAATAGCCAATGAGAGGCCAGTATACACTGTAATTGACCAATGGTAAAATTTATGTTGGCCTCCCATTGGTTATTTTATCGTATGACGTCATAATCTGTGGAGGGACTTTAATTCATCTTCAGAAAAATCATATTTTTAAAGCATTTGTATCTTTTAAAAATATGTAATCTGGTACCCTATTCGAAATGTTTGGTGGGGTTATTTGGTTTGTTTCACAGGTTTTGGTGGTCGGTTCTGGAAGGCATAGGTCATTCCTATGTTACCCCCAACTTTCATTGTAAATGTCACCAAAAATACCCTTCATTGGAACCTAGTAATAGTGTCTGACTTTTTATCTTTGTGACGTAACAAAAATCCATCTATTTTTTAGGGGTTTCCTTTCCCACCTCCCCTCTCATCCTTCGATTTTTGTTACGTCACAAAGATAAAAAGTTAGACACTATTACTAGGTTCCTTCATTGACAATCTGAAAATAAACGAATATATCTCGAATTCAGTTTAATGACGTAAAAAAAATATGCATACAAATTTTAATGAGATTACTGCATATTCTTTTATTCCTGGCCTTAAGTCTAGCCCATTTCTTTCCAGATCTGCAAATAACCTACGGCAAGAAATTAACAAGGATGTTCTAACAAAAAAGATAAAGCTTTCTGTATTTAAGAAAATAATCTAAATGAAGGTATTCTCAATATCAATATTATAGCAAAAGAATAGAGGGAGCATGAGCTATGTGTAAATCTAGCTTCGGGTTGGGGACCCTGTGCTGACTTTCAATTGGGTCTTTGAATATCAGCCAATAGCGTCGCAATTAAAACACAGCCAAGTTGCTACAAAAGAGCAGAAAGGAATTTGCTAGCAGACGAAAAGGGTCCCCACCACTTGGGCTTGGTAGTTGTTTGGGTTATTCATCTATACTTGCAAAAAATAAGAATACTCTTCTCACTTTGTTGCCAATATTTGCATATTTGCTCTTTAATTATAATTATAAGACCCTAATGTGCATTTAGAATTATAAAATTTATTATTTTTCAGTGCTAAATCTTTGAAATTTGTTGTACCAAACAAACATATGAAATGGAGAAAGGGTTGAAAGAGGGGAAAGATATTGCAAATTTTTAGAAAACAGTTTTAAAATTTCATTCTCAAATATTAATAATGCTATATGCGCTTATATGAATTTTAAAAAAGTAAGTGGAAAATTAATTTTATTTTCACCATCTCTAATATATGTATCTATTCTTCATATGTATGATACTTCGTTCACTTATTTCTTTTAGTTAAAGTGTTTCTGATTGTCGTTGATTACGAACATAAATGCCCTTGCTTTTACTTCTCTAAATGAAAATTACATTTAAAGGTTATTGTCAGACATTCTTTGCAGGAATTAAAAGTTTGGATGTGTACGCAAAATGCCGCAAAACTTTTTTTGAATTGACAGATTTTCAAACTTTCTAAGGTTGCGTGGTTTTTAATTTCAATGGTTTTAGTTATTTGTTGTTTTTTCTCCTTTGAAAAATAGACTTGATTTTCTAAAACAACATTTTAAATATGAATAGTTAGGTTTTTCAAGAGATATCCTTTAATAAAGTAAAAGAATGTTTGTCTGTATGTCTGTCTGTTTGTTTATCTGTACCGAAAGATCTCGGTAACCACTAAACAGATATAGTGTTCCGTTACAGGGTAGCTTTTCATAGGTCCAGGGAAGGTTTAGAGGCCTCTAGGGGCGTAGCCACTAGTAAAATATAAAGTATCAATAATAGGTGTTTTGGTTATAAGAATAAATTAATATATTCTTTTACAAGGTTTATATAGTAATTCGCATTAGATAGAGAACATGAGAAACAACTATTTTATAGTCTAAGCCCTAAAATTATCTTTATCTGATTTTGGCTGACCAATGCCATAGAAAATATATAATAATGAATTATGCATAACCTTTATTATTGCCAAAAATAACACTTTTTGATGAATAAATATTATTGAATACAATACGAAAAAATATATAACTAGCGGTCCTCTCTGAGGCCTCTAGAGGCAAGTCAGGTGATAAGGGAAGCCGTCCCCCCCCCCCCCTACATTCAATTTTAGTTTTTAAAAGAAAAAGCTAATTTGATATAAATTTCAGGGTGGTCATTTTTTTCTATGTGCGAGTTATCTTGGGAGGTAAGTGGTACCCTCCCCAATATGACCAATATGAAGCTTCACTGTATAGGAGAACATATCGGTTCAGCGATTAGCGAGATCCATAGAACCAGGCACACAGATACACACACATACATAGATCCTTTTACTTTATCATGAGAATAGTTTATATCATTTTTTGACAACAGAATGCTGAGTTTTGAATCAAATATTGTTTTGAAAAATCTAGATAAGAAAAAAAATAAAAAAAGAATGTATATAATGGATATAAGGTCAGATTCTCTATGAATAATTAATTTCTTTATTTACCTCAATAGGCCCTTCTTTCATTTTCTTTCTCTCTCCCTCCTTCAATCTCTCTTTCTCTTCCTTTTTTTTCTGTTTTCTATATCTCCGGATATTGACAATCTAAATGCGGAAGGATTCCCAAATAGATATATAACTCTTTTTTTGTAGCGGAGCTTCTCGATAATCTACATCAACTTATTGTGGTTGCAATTCTTTAGGTTATACATTTTTTAGACATTTAAGGACAGTTATGCCCAAAAGAAGCGCAAAGGTAATTGAGTAAATTCGCTAATTGTATATTATAAACTAGAGATAATGCACCAGGCATTCTATTTCAAGGGGTAGGAGGAGAGCATAAAATAGTCTAAAACCACCCTAGGACAAATGTAAAGCTCAATCGATCCAGTAGTTGTTGAAATCTTCAGATTTGGACAAAAAAATCTTACTTAGACAACAAGTTTGATTTAAATTGTAGAAAAAAAGATACAAATAATTCCCATGAGTGACTTGTTCAGACAGACTGACGGAAAGAAACCAGATAAGAGTCGCTTTGCTAATAAGACGGGAAAGAACTCTTTGAGGCTACTAGATGCAATGACCTTTTTTCTAAATTATAAATATGGAAGAGGTATGGATGTTACTATCCTTGTACCAAGAAATTAGTCAATTGTGTGTATAAAGATGTAAAGAATACATATAGTAGAAATACCTATAAATAATATATAAATGAATAACATAGTGTGTATTCACTTCCGCATATCATGTTATCATGCACAATGTTTCATTAATGTAAAAAATGGATATATAATATACGTGGATATTATGATAGGGGAAAAAATGTCTTTAATTTAGGTTACTAACAAGGACATCATTTAATTGTCAGTTCGTTTATCGAGTAGGAGGGGAGGGGATGGGGTGAAAGGGGTGGATAGGGGAAGATTGTCATTTTAGCCAGCATTTATTAGAGTAAATGATTATATGGTGTTAGATCCAATTAATAATAAATCCATTATGCAAATAGACACAATAGCAAAGTCCTGATTATCTGATTACGTGATCAATTTGCAGAAGTAAAAGCACACTGAATAATATAAATAATAAATACCTATACATAATATACAAGAAAAACGCATAAAAGGAATTGCTTTGCAGTAATTTCTTAATAACATACCACTTTGTTGCTTGTAATTTTTATGATAAATTTTGTTTTCTATAAGCAGCTATTTCTATTTTCAGTGAAGCTACTTTGCAAATCTAGAATTTTGATCTTATAATTAATTCTATTAAAAGCTATTTTATAAATACTAATTAGTTTTAAAACTTCCAGTTATTTGTAAAATGGGTATAGTCCCTTTCGTGGCAACGCACCTTAAGGGGCGATTCTTTGTATTTTTCACAGTAGCTTTTGTCCTATTTCTAGCCCCTGTGGGGGGCTCTAAACCTGCGGGGCCAATTGCCTAACCCTGTGGGGCAATCATCTAACCCAATATAACCTAACCTAACCTAAAATACTCTATAAAAAGCCATTTCAAAGATACGACGAATCGCCCCTTAAGGGGAGTTGCCACGAAAGGGACTATTACACAAAAAAAAACTTTAAAAGCTGGTAGCGGCGAATTTTTTCAGATCTGGGATCCTTTTTTCATCCTTAGGGTTAGTAAAGGATATTGATAGAGCATAGGCCATGCACAATGGTTTCCAATGGTCTTGGAAGCATCCGTGCGTTGGTTGAAAAGCTTTGGGAACTTTTAACAAATCTTGATTAGGTTGTGTAATCAATAATATGTTGCTTTACTCATAATGACAAAAATCAAATCTTGTGTAAATTTTTTATTAAATTTACATTATCAACATTTGTTAAAAGCGAAGCTTTTCTATAATTAGGGTCGGTCCGTACGTCCGTCCGTCCGTCCGTCCGAGATAGATAGCTTTTATTCGTTAATTTAGGCATGTTAGAATTGTCTCATCGATTTCAAACTTTGCATGATGATTCCTGTAGTAGTTAAGTACGATTTAGAAAGCGTAGCAACTCTATAACCATTACCAGAATGTCCGTATGTCCATTTTAAACATGTTGATTTTTCTACTTTTTTAACAACAAATTTTTATGTGATCTAATTATCCGTTTGATCTGATTTTTGGTATATTGATTCCTGGGACAACAAAGAACAATATTATAAGCGAAGCAACTCTATAATCAAGTCCTAAAAATGTAAGTATGTCCATAAACATTATCCTGTATCAAGCAGTTTTTCAAGAAATTTAATTACAATTTTGCTTCGACTCTTATACTTTTATATTCTGATTATTCAGTTTAGACACTGTACAAGTGTTAATGTCCGTTTGTCCTACCGTTTCAGTGATTCGCTTTTATGGATGTTGTCATCCTTGTTTAATTATAATTATCATGTCAAATATTAAGAGGAATATTTTACTGATAATTAAAAATATTCCCAGGATGCTTGAGACTGTGCACTTGAATTAATGTAATTGTGTTCAATTAAGTCTGAAATGTGTGTGTCTGATATTTATTACTACCGGCTTCGCCCCTAGCCTCTAGGGGCTTTGACCCAAGAGAATTTTTTAAAAATAGTGGTGGTGGTGGTGCAGGAACAATGTTTCTAAAAGAAGAAAGTTGGGGTAATTTTTTTTATTTTTAGTGGGTTTGGGAGTGTTCCAACCACCACAGGACTAGTAGGTATATTCCCTGAAGAGTAGAATCAGATCGGTTTAGTAGTATCGAGATCTGAAGGGACGGACGGACATACATCATTCTACTTTGTATTATAGATAATATATTTTTTTAAATTTAGTTTTTCAACAAATCAACAACGAATTATATTTTAGGCTCTCATAATTTTTATATTAGAAGAGATGTTAAAGAGGGTGATAACACCCCTGTAAAACAAAATGAAAATACTGCCTTCCCTTCAAGGTTTTAATCTCAGCTGGTGAATCGCTGTGTATGCTATTAATTTGTTGAGCTTTATTTTTTGGATGTTGTCAACCTTGTTTGCAATTAGATAGCATTAGAGACACCATATATAATATCTTTCTTTAATTTCCCTAAATAATTATAAAAATGACCTTTAACCGCGGTGTCACTGCTAATTTTCATAATCTTTACTAATTGATGACTAAGAGAAAATTCTCATAAAAGCTTAAAGAGTTGTAATATGTGTATATCTGTCAGGCTTTGAATCTTTCAAGATCTTGCAAACCAGAAGTGGATTCTTTAAAAAAATTAGGGTCACTTAGCGAGGCAAAATATTTTTGTGAAAAATCCTCCAAAATCGCATGAAAAATCTACAAAAATTAAATAAAATCATAAAAGGGTTATTAACGTAAGACTTTTATGTGATTTTGGAGGATTTTTCACAAAAATAATCTTGCCTGTTATGTTTTAAAATGATATATTTCAACTTTATGAAAAGATATCATACATATTAAAATAAAAATAATGAACATTCTACATATACATAAAATTACTGTGTAATCAGTAACTATTTAATACAACACAAAATATTAAATAGCTAAATAGTTATGATAATGAGTTGTTATAAAATAATCTTGCCTAACATCATACATTATTGTCCCAGAAATCAATATACCAAAAATCAGATAAATCGGATGATTAGATAACATAAAAATTTTATGTTAAAAAAGTAAAAATCAACATGTTTAAAATGGACGTACGGACATTCTGGTAACGGTTATAGAGTTGCTACGCTTTCTAAATCGTACCTAACTACTACAGGTATCAACATGCAAAGTTTGAAATAGAAAGGACAATTCTAACCCATTTACATTAACAAAAAGAGCTATCTGTCTGTGACGGGCGTACGGACAGACGAACGGACGTACGACCAGACCCTAATAACAAGCTTCGCTTTTAAAAAGTAAAGAAAACTTAATTTGAAAACTTTAATTTTTAAAATCAAACTTACCCCCTAAATACTTACCTTTCAATAGATGTCTCTTTGTGTCATAGATCTTAAGGGATATGACAATGGATGATAGATTGTTGTACATCCCCAATAATGTTAACCAAAATTACCCTTTCTGCATAATCTTCTTTGCCTCTCTGTAGGTTAAACATTATTGGCTAAAAAGTTTCATCACTGCTAGTTTGAAACAATCAATAAATTTAAAAGTACCCAACAAACAAGAGGGCGTTATTGTAATACTTTGGGTATCAGTATAATTTACAGACAAATGTCCCCTGCCTCCCTGGTATTTATAGTCTATTGAATCAATTAATAATGTTGAAGGATAACAGACATCATGCTAAAATGTGTATAAATTCAGGGATAGGACAATAGACGACAAATTATCCCCCCCCCCTTGTAGATTAAAATAAATGCAATTGTGCATAAGCTATCTTATTAAATTTAAACAAGGATGCCAACATCCATAAGAAATAAGCCCCAAAAATCATGAAGTAGGCAAAGTTAGTTACAGAACAGATGTTAAGTTGTCATCAAAATAAAAAAAGAGAGAGGGCTTTCTTAAAAATTAATATTTCAATTAAAAACTTCCCAATAGCTTCTTTTTACCTTATTTTGTCTGAATTGGGAAGATTAATACATCATTGTCCTATCCCCGTCTCCCTGGTACAAAGGATAATAAGTAAAATATTTTCACCTCAAGAGAGAAATATTCCTTCAAATCCAGATAATTAGAAATAAGAAAGGGGGATAGGGTCAGTTATAGTCCACGATCAAGAAGTTAAGTTTTGCAAATTTTCTGTCATTTAACCTGATAAATTTGGTGTAATTCCATATGATTTTATGTGGCTTTAATGCTTTGAAAAGTCTCCATGCGAAAGGTTACATAGAAAGAAGGTTCTTACAAGTTTCTTATTATTTGTAAGGATGTGTTTTTTGTGTGTCATTATAATGTCAGCTACTACAACTTTTTATCAGTCAGCTATGTCAGCTGAGACCACTTTTTCTTTATATTATAACTTGGATGTTTCACAAGATTTTTTGTACTCTGATAAAGTTATGCTCTCAGTTGGGTAAAATAACTAAAGGGTGTGCAAAAAAAATGCGGACATTTTTAAAATTGAAATTGCGCGGCTTGTGTTAATAGTAGAAAATTCTTATACAGAAAAATGGAGATCAAATCTTTAAAAATGATTATTAGTTATTCATTACTTCTTTGTTTGTTGTTAGTTTGTTAACTTCTTTGTTTGTTGTTAGTTTGTTAATAAATTAGTTAATTTTATAAATTTTCTTGAATTCATTGTTTAAAAATAAAAATTAAACTTGTTTTGAAAATTTTTTTATTCAATCTTTTTATACTTTGATATTTGATAATTTACTGGCAAGTTAAGTTTTAAGGCAATAGGAACATTTCACCACGTAGCTCCCTAACTATACGTAGCACAGGATTCGTTCCTATATTTCCAAAAACTAGAGTTCATAACGATTCTAACGATATGCATAAGAATTTTCTACTATTAACACAAGCCGCGCAATTTCAATTTTAAAATGTCCGCATTTTTTTTGCACACCCTATATGTATCGGGGGAGGGGGGGATATACCAACCTCTTTTCAACTCTAACTGGATGAATGAATAGACCAATAAATGAGGTTCATATTAGCAACATAAATTGATGACAAATTTTCCTCTGTCAATATATCCACGTATATCCTATATCCATTGACGTTTAGCTCAAATCTTTGTATCAAATGAAGGAAATGAATCGCGAAACTGACATGAGGCGGAAGTAAGCGTTCCCCCACATTATCAAAAGATTGATACATCATTGATCTCAATGGTGTTTCATCAATTACGCAAAAGGCTTGCTTTTTATACCGGAGCTGAATCATTAAATCATTTCAGTGGTGAGCAAGATCGGGGTGAGCCAACTTTCCAACAATGTCGAGAGCTCAGCATTTTATGAAATGCCGCACTGTGATTGGCTGAAATTCGGCTCACCCCGATCTTGCTCACCACTAAAATGATTTAAAGATCCAGCTCAGCATACTGTAAATCAGCCACTTTTGAAATAGTAAATGCTTTAGATCCAGATAGATATATCAATACATGCTATTCCAATTTTTTAAAGTCGACTGTACAGCATAAGATAAAAGTAGCCATGGCTGACATATAATCAACATTGGAAATTATTATGACTTAGACTTTATTTTTTTAATAAATATATCCTTATTTTTATAATTATCTTACAGTAAATTATTGATACAGGGAGAAGAAAGGGTGTAGATTACTTTAACGTCATCATAATAAAAAAGTAATTGAATACAGCAGAATAAAATACTATGTAATCATAAAAACAATCCACCTAGTATTTTTGACTATTATTATTATTATTAACAAATCCATATTTTGGCGGCTATGTTTGCACACCTGATCTTTACCTATAAGGGTTCACTTATATTTACTGTGTACCGATTTTTTTAAGCAGAAGAAATACACCTTTATAAAGAATATGATAAAATGATAATTTTGCCTTTCTCATGGAAAGCACAGGCCCTGCCGTTTAAGAGATTTTCTAAGACGACTAATTAATAATTTGTTAGACATTTTTATCTGTTCGAAACACTTAGCCCAGTGAACTAAGCCTTTATCTTTATATTAGGAAAAGATGGGGTAAATATTCCCCAACTAACTTTATCATTATCATTGCTATTATCAGTTTTTATGTTAAAACGATACAGCTATATTTTTGCTCTTTATATTTGCAGAACTGATGATTATATAGCTGTGTCGTTAAAATGCACCTACAATATTATCACAAATAAAATCATTATATAGCATCGTATTACAAACAATTTTCCACGAAAATTAAAATAAAATAGAATTAATACCAATTTTGTTAGCCCTGGCATTTGGCCCTTCGAGGTTAACAAATTTTTATTTTTTCATTTTCTATTTCAATATCCACGGAAAACTGTCTATCATAAGATGCGATAAATATCTATTGTTTAATTCAATGCTGCTACTTGGTCTGACCTACAAACGAACAGACGGAATAACGTAATTAAGCAAAGCTACTAAAAATATTAATATTTTATAACCTAAATTTTAAAAATCGTTTAAAAATTTATGAAAAAATCTTCCAAACAAAAGATAAAAAATCTGTGAAATAATAATCTGTGATAGTCGAATAATAATTAGTTCCTTTTTATCACCTAAATATATCACACGCATAAATTCAGCATGGCTAAAATGGCTAAAACTCAGACGATGGCTAACAAGAACAAGAGAAAATCAAAGGGTGGAGCTGCAGCCAAAAAGACAAGGCGCTACAAATCCAAGCTTCATGAAAGATCATCCCGCAAGGAGGAGGATAAAGGCCACAATATCAAGCGCAAGTCCAAGAAGCACCAGGTGAAGGCCAGGACTAAGGATGCCAACAGGTTCAAGAGGTATGGGAAGAGCAGCACCAACACTCATACAAGCAAGAGCCACAAATCGTCACAATAAAATACTGAAAATTTTTATCTAAATAAATTATAACATATGAATATAAAATTTTTATTTGATTTTATAAATTTTTTGTACAAGAACTATTACTTCCATAAGTAACATAGCAATAACAAGCTTTGAACATTCTTTTTAAAGAAAAAGGACCATATAAACGTTATTTAGTAAGAACATAGAAAATCTCTTTAAATTTGTTTGAAGAGTTTGAAACTAATAGCAATAAAATATATAGTTTTATGTAAATATCTCATAGCCATCAATATTCTTTCTCTCGCTATATCGTGGAAACACTAAAATATTTAGTTTCTAACAGGTCGACAGATATTTGTTGCTTAATAAATGATATTTACTTATATTTGAGGTTTTGTGTTTTTGACATAATAGGTTCTAATTTTGGACTAACAAGGTCTTTGAAAATTTATTTTTCACTAGCAACTGCGCCCCTATAGGCCTCTAGGGACACGTAAAGTGCTTTTTTTACAACCTTTATAAAGATCAAAAAACCAAAAATTTATTTTTTCGCCGCAACATGGGGTTAGTTATGTTTTTTTATCTTTTTTTTTCTTTAACCCTTAACGTGATTTTTTAAGTATGGGTATGACATATAACTGAGAGTTGGAATTTTTTTAATATCTCCATCCCGGCGGGCACAGGATGCCAACAAACCTGGCAGGGTCATCCAGGTAAAGAGCAAAAATATTTTTTTGACTAAAACAAAGCATTTTATCATACCAAAATACTAAAATATCCTCTAGTAGTACATTCCAGGTATGATCCTGCAGGTCCTGATCTTTCATGTCTCCAGAAATCTTTAAAAGGCTCCTGTGGCTGCAATTTTTGACTCAGAGACTTCAAATTTTAAACTTAAGCTTTTCTTACATGTCTACATAACGTACTAAAATTTCATAAAGATCCACCGCCGTTTTCCCGCCGACCGCCGACTGCGGCGGCTGGCAGCTGCTAAGTACAGCTGCGGCCGCTGAAATTTATATTTTGATATTTCTAATGTAAAATTTACATAAAGATAAACATTTTCTGGAAAAAAATTGTTCTTCTAGCTTCAAAAATAAGAAAATTACAGCCGTTTGAAATTTTTAAGTAAAAACCTAAGTAAAAAACCTAAGTAAAAGACCTAAAAACAAAGGTTGTTAAATAAAAGGGTAAAGGAAGCGAAAATTGACTTAGAATTATAAAAGGTCGGAAATTTATTATCAAACATTATTTAGTCCTCTAGCTCTAATAGGAACTGAGATAATAGAGGGGGCCCGACTGTAAAGGGTTAAATTAAATATTCTTAAAAAGTTTTCTTTCGACAACAGACAACTCTACTCTTGTGGGATCATAGCCCTATTGTTTGTCCTGTAATATCTCATTAACCACTAATTCAAATAAGTTATTCACTGTACTGCATAAAAGCTTTACATAGCTCCAGTGATGGTTTTTGACTATTTTTCCCCTAATCTACAGTAGACAGAAATAGTAATTACTTTTACTGCTCTGGAATTTATATTCCTTGTTTTACTATATAGCTAGCTACTTCATACCAAGACTATTGCACTTGAATAACCAGTAAAATCATAAAGGTATTCAAATAAGAACAAGGATGACTACATTCATAAAAACGAAACTAAACATTTCAGGCAGGGCTTTTATTATTGACAAAACAGTATTCAATGTAGACCTTTGATAAAAAAAAAATATTGAAACCAGGATAACTAATGTGTATTGCATGATTTTGTCAAATCGTCACATGAATCCGGATACCAAAATTTGGTTCGAAAAAGGATAATTTCTAAAGCTAAAACCCAAGATGTAAATATAAGATGAACAGACATTCGGTTTTAATGAATACCACATGGACTTTAATCAAAAAGAGCAAACCGTTATGCACCATCACACCCTAAATGTAGGAAAGCTTCGCTTTTAATAATAAAACTAGGAACGTATTCACCACAAATGGTCCTAGTAAAATTTTATTGTATTATTTCAAGTAGGTTCAACACATAGAGAAACAACAATATTTAAACTACAGCTATAAAGATATCTGAAAGCAGTACTATGGTTGCAGGGAAAAGACAATGAATAATAATGTAACAATATTCTTAAATGCCATTATTTTATTTGTTGCTGTATAAGATGTCAATACTAATAACAGGTTGATTTTTTCGTAGCAAAGCTACTCTTTTTTTCGTAATGTCTGTCCGTTCATCTGTCCATTTGTCTACCCTCCCGTCCGTCTGTGAGAAACAGGTAGGTAAGTTTGATTTTCTTGGGTGCTATTCAAGGGAGACGGCTAGAAATTTTTGTGAAGGTATCCTAGACCTATGAGCGATTTTACTTGGTCCCTAGTTCTGTCGGTCAAGCTAAAATACATATATTTCATATTTAGATCATTTTAGTTATTTGACTATCCACCATTGTTTGAGCTTTGCTACATATGGATACTGTCATTCTTGTTTTATTAAAAGTTTTCATATTTAGCCCTCTAACTTACTCTAACTTAGATCTTAGATATTATTAGATATTATTGCAGGGCTCAGCAGCTTCGCGTTAGACGCTTGTAAACCTCATGGGGAAAGACTTTTAACAATTTTAAAAATCAGCTTTAAGTCTAAGCCTGGATAAGATATGGCAATCCATCCTTTAAAAAAAAATTCAAAATGTATCCAATCTGGTTTAAAGCAATGATAGTTTTAGTTTATAGTATTTTTCAAAACATACTCAAAATCTTAAACGATGGGTGATTTCGTAGAGAAATGTTACTGTTTTCAATATTTTCAAAATACTAAAATAACCCTAAAAATATACAAATTCCCCGATATATTCAAACGACCGGAAATTGAGACTTCACACCTTTGTTAACATTTTCATACGGATAGAAGGGGTCAACTTATGCTAGATTTGGGATGTATTTGTAAGATACTACATATGTTCACATATCTTTACGGTCAAACATTGTCAGAAAATCATAAAAATTCCGGAAAATATTATCATACGAAGAAGGTTTATGGCCTCACTAGAATTTTATGACTTGGAATAATAAAGGTTTGGTGAATACATTTTTTTTCTATCATCACGCAATCTCGTAGCAAGATAGTTAATCTTAGTTCTTATTGCTAATTTCGCTTGTTTTTTTATTTTCATTTTGGCAGCATTTCATGCTTAATAAACCAACCAATCAAAATTAAAGAAAAAAAGTCTCCAAAGTTGTTATTTGCAACTCTAAATGTGTTAATGTTCGTTTTAGAGCTTTGCTTTTATGTATGTTGTCATCCTTGTCAAATAACATATTACAGAGTAGCTTTGTAACTAAAAATTCAAAAAATCAAAATGTTTAAAAAGGAGTAGCTTGGCTTCCGCTCTGAATGTAACTAAACAAGTATGATAACACCCTTAAAAGCAAAGCTCAGTGAATATAAAGTCAGACAAACAAATATAGAGTTAACAGCGCATTTAATATTAAAAATCATGTTGAACAAATTTTATTATAAATCTAACCAAAAAATAATAAACATTCAAATTCTCAGAGACTCAGTCATACTTACAATTAATATAAACCGCTTTCTAGGATATAGAATGTACAATTATAAGAATGCTTAAATTAAATAATAATAAAATAATAATCAAAATTATCATGCATTTTAAATTTGTTTCGCTTTTATGGATTTTGACAATTTGTGTATTGTAACTTATAAAAAAATTGCTCATTTGTAAACATCATATTCATGACCAACTTCCTATCATAAAGGGGAGGGGGAGGACTATATACTGTTAAAGTTTAATAAATGTATGTCTAAGCTAAGCGAGGTTTTTCTATAATTTGTGTTGGTTCTTGAGACTTGACGCGTCGGTCTGTGCATCATTAATTTAATGTATAGATATTGTATAGATTTAGAAAGCGTTGCAACTATATAATACTTATAATTTTGATTATACTTATACATTTATGCTTATGTTAATGTTTGATTGTACTACCATTTCGCTTTTATGGATGTTGTGATCCTTGTTGATATAATTAAACCTTAAAAATATCCCTCACCCCCCCCCCCTTCATATTTATATTTGACTTACAACTTTGGATGGAAGAAAATAATACCCTTTAGGATTTAACTTTCACTTGACCTATACTGAACTCCCCCCCCCCCCCCATCTCTTTTAGCAAAAGTTGACCGATGATCATTCATCATATATCATACATCATAATAGGGGGAGGGGAGGGATCTTTTACTTACAACGAGACTTAAATAAATATAAGAAGAGTATAAGTATTTAGAAAAAAATAACATCCTATTATATAAAGAAGTTGGAGTTTTTTGTCTTAAGCTTTAGATTTCAATAACTGCTAAACAGATTGGGTTCTCTATTCTAGGTAAGCTTCACATAATTTTTGTGATGGTTTTATGCTGTTATATTTTCATATTTAAGGTTTACGATGGTTTTAAGCTATTCTTTAGTTCTTTTTTTGCCCCTTCGAATAAAGAGCCTCTAGATGCTAGGGGCGTAGCTGCTAGTATACATATAATAGGATACTAGTTCAGATATTTTTTAAGCTACTGACCCAAAAAAAACAAAAATAACAACACAGCACAAATTTTGCCGTTGAATGTGTGCGTCTGTTTTGATCTAGCTGAACTTTACAGGTTAGCTTCTAATAGGTAAAACCCTCTCAATATTTTTTAACATTCTTACATAAAGATCATAACAGAAATTCTTTACTGTCCCCAGGGAGGAGGGTGTATTAGACTGTAAATTAAATTGGTACCCAAAGTTTTAAAATTACTTTATTTTATTGGTTGGCGCAAAACTTTGGGTACTTTTATTGTATTTTCATTGGTTGGTTTAAGACTATCAGTGTCCACACTTTTCAACCAATAATCTTAATCTACATATGGGGTAATTTTGTTTATCATTACTGGGGATGTACCAGGGGCATCCAAGCTTATTTTTTTTTTTGGGGGGGGGGGGAGGGTAAATATTTTTTTTAATGGGAGGTTATTTTTAACATATGGTTTTGTTTTCAATTCTAAATATACTACAAACTACGCTTGAAGTTAACCAGTATTTCTTGTAAAAAAAAGTAACAGGATGTCTTTATAACTTATTGTTTCTTTGGATCGATATGATTTTAACCCTATTTTATGGTGGGGGGGGGGGGGGGGGGGGGTTGAAAATGTATGAAATCTGAGTACTAAGCTTATTGAACTAGCAGAGTCACGGAGAGGGTGGACATTGGACTGTAAATTATATTAGCTTAAAAACTTTGGGTATAAAATGTATTTATCAACTCTGTGATCGTTGCTTAAAGATTATGTGACAATTTAAAACACAATAAAGTTAAGTGTCCAGACATTTTAAACTTAAATTGTAATCTAATGAGGGGTATTTTTGTTTATCATCAAAGTTCCCTTCCTGGGCCCAGCTGAGTAAACAACTGCAACATGCAACATGAGTATTTTATAATATAGCTCTATCAATATCCAGGGAGGGAGGGGACAATGGGCTGTTCATCTCACTAATCATATATTCGTTGGCTTTACAAATTTGGGGACTTTTATTAAGTTTTGAATTTTGATTGGTTTGTTCATTAACCCTTTACAGTCGGGCCCCTTGCCGCACCTTAATCAGTCGGGGGGGGGGGGGGCGTTCAGTTCCTATTAGGGGGCGTTCAGTTCCTATTAGAGCTAGTGGGCTAAAATTTTTTGTGCAAGTCCCCTGTGTTATGATGAATTTTGGACCTTAAGTAAGTCAAGGTCAATTTTCGCTTCCTTCACCCTTTTATTTAACAACCTTTGTTTTTAGGTCCTTTTTTACTTAAAAATTTCAAACAGCTGTAATTTTTTTATTTTTGAAGCTAGAAGAAAATTTTTTTTGCAGAAAATGTTTATTTTTATGTAAATTTTATGTTTGAAATATCAAAACATAAATTTCAGCGGCCGCAGCTGTACTTGGCAGCTGCCAGCCGCCGCAGTCGGCAGTCGGCGGGAAAACGGCGGCGGATCTTTATGAAATTTTAATACATTATGTAGACATGTAAGAAAAGCTTAAGTTTAAAATTTGAAGTCTCTAAGTCAAAAATTGCGGCCACAGGAGCCTTTTAAAGATTTCTGGAGACCTGGAGGATCAGGACCTGCAGGATCATACCTGGAACCTGAAATTGACTTGAACACCTGTATTTAATATGAGGATGTACTACTAGAGGATATTTTAGTATTTTGGTAAGATAAAATGCTTTGTTTAAGTCAAAAAAATATTTTTGATCTTTACCTGGATGACCCTGCCAGGTTTGCTGGCATCCTGTGCCCGCCAGGATGGAGATATTCAAAAAATTCCAACTCTCAGTTATGTGTCATACCCAAACTTAAAAAGTCAAGCAGTTTGGGCTCTTTATCTCTCACACACAGAAAATGAGATAGAAAAAACCGGATGGGGGGGCGTTCAACGCCCCCCCCCCCGACCGTTAAGGGTTAAGTTGGGTGTCCAACGTTTCAACCACTATAGTAGTAAAAAAAAGGGTAAATTTGTGTATTAATATTAGCGATGTACATCAATTTATCGGCCATTGTCTTATCAATTTAGATCTCTGATCAATATCCTTGTCAACATGCAATTTTATTGGTTTATATCGACTACAAGAAGAGAAAAATTTAGGTTGC
Source organism: Acartia tonsa (assembly GCF_053477335.1). Lineage (NCBI taxonomy): Eukaryota > Metazoa > Arthropoda > Copepoda > Calanoida > Acartiidae > Acartia > Acartia tonsa. The sequence continues at coordinate 26,285,954 of NC_137266.1, read as the reverse complement.
AATATCCCCTCACATTTGTTGGTCGGGATGGAAGGGAAGGGGTAAAGAAGAGGAATGGGGGAGATATAAATTTTAGCCCGCCGAATAGTTCACTTTTTAATAGAACAGGAAAATCTGATGTAATGTCTAAGTAATTATAAATCCATTTTAAAGTCGATACTATCCCAAAAAAGGACCACTGCACTGTTAAGGACATTTGATGATTAATGACACAAGTACTCAAAGTTTTATTAATAAGTTTTTTTACTCGTAGGTTAAAAAAATTGAATTGTGATTGGTAGGGTCCGAACTTGTAGTGCCCAATCTTTTTAACCAATGTTTTATATTGTATAGATTTTTATTTATAATTTTTGGTGATGTACATCAATGCAAAGTCCATTTTCTAATCCCCTCAGATTCCTGGGTATGAATCATAGATTATTTGTGTGTGTGTCCATTCCATTTTAGAGGCGCTACTACAACGGAAATATTATTACTTGGATGCTGCATCATATTTTCATGTATTCTGATAAAGTGAAACTCATAGCTGGCTAAAATAACCATACCCCCCACCCCCCAATCTACCCACTCCCCTTCTACTAGATGAACTAATGAACAATAAACGAGTTCTGTGTTAGCAAGCTAAATTAACTACAAATTTTCTTTCTCAGTATATCCATGTATATATTTCATATTATTTCATTGTTTGTCCATTTTTAAAAACCCGGAAGGCAAGTAGGGATTGAATGGACTGTAAAGTGTAAATTATACTGGTACCCAACGTTTTATAATCACGTTTTCTCATTCGTTTGCTTGGACTTATAAATGTATTATTTTTGACAAAATCATACGTCATTTTTTTTGTAAAATTGTTAAATACAGAATACTGTTTAAAGGACATACCTAACCGTAATTGACGGACATACCGACTCTAATCATAGAAAAGCTCTGCTTTATTAAAAGTAAGGTTTCAAGTTCGACCCCTTGCTCAAATCAAAACCTCAACTTCTTTTCTATTATAAGAGTCGGTCCGTACGTCTGTAACAGTTAGCTCTTTTCGTTATCAGAATGTCCGTATGTCCATTTCAAACATGTTGATTTTCAAGTTTTTCAACATCAAATTTTTATGCATTATAATTATCTGAATGATATGATTTTTGGAATACAGATTCCTAGAACAACAATGTATAATGTTATTCAGTTCTGACACTCTACAGGTGTTAATGTTTGTTTGTCCTACTATTTCAGAGCTTCCCTTTCATGGATGTTGTCATTCTGTTTTTATAACTTTTATAAATGCTCAAATTAAAATTAAAATTTAGAAAGCGTAACAACTCTATAATCGTTACCAGAATGTCCGTACAACTATTTTAAACATTTTATTACTATTTTATTACATACAAAATGATATTTTATTTTTCTAAAAAAATAGCTGTTTTAAGGCATACAAAAATTATTGCATGAGAATACTGAAGGGGTTGGAAAGACAAAAGTATAAGTACAGATTCTATATATAACATATCTCCGCCCATTTCCCTATCCAATTTAAATTTTAGCTAACAAAAAATAGCTATTTGTTCTGAACGGACGGAACGATCCTAATCATAGAAAGCTTCGCTTAAAAAAAAAGCTTATTATATAAGTTTTACAAGCAGAGAATCAATACAAAACAAACAGATTCTATTTTTAAAAAAAGATTAATTTTGCAGATTTGTAATTGATTGTTTTCTACCTATTCCCTAGAAAGGTCCAAGTCATGCTCTAACTAAGGATCTCACTAACCGCTGAACCAATGAACAATAAAGCTTCTTAATTAAAAGTGAAAGTTAAATTTTGTTTCTTTTAACTTTTAAAACTGCTCATATTTAAACATCAAGTTCCTATTGTAAAGATTTATGGGAAGGGGTGTTAATTATATCTACTGCTGTTAAAAACAAAGCTTTTCTATAATTGGGGTTGGTTTCACGTCCGTCCGTCTGTACATCTAGAACTGATAGATTAAGAAAGTGGAACAACTTTATAATATTAACTTATAATTCTGTTTATACTTTATTCTGATTATTCAGTTCTGACAATCTACAAGTGTTACTGTTTGTTTGTACTACTGATTCGCTTTTATGGATGTTGTCATCCTTGTTGATAGACCCTCTGATTTCCTTTATTTGGCTAAAGTTAAACAGAGTTGCCCCCCCCCCCATATCCAATTGAATATGATTTACTACTATTTTCTGCCAAAATAAAGGTAAAAGGTAAAACATGGACAATAATAGTTATTTCTTTCATTGTATTATAAACGGCTTTCCGCGGATATAGAATGTACAATTATAAGATTAAAACCAGTTTTTTTGGCCCCGAGGTGCCGAAGAAAAAAACTAATTCTATATTCTAATCTCCCTCCCCCCCCCCCCATAAAAAAAGTTGCTCTTAAGAATTCATTTGTAGTTCAGGAAGGGAGCAGAGAAAATAAGAACGGCTTGTTTTTTTCCTATGCCTTGTAAAGTAAATCATATTCAATTGAATATGGGAGGGGGGGGGGGGGGGGGGTTAAAAAACCCTGTGAACACACCCCACCCCCCATAATCCTATACAATAGGAAGTTTAAATATGAGCATTTATAGAAACAACAAGGATGACAACATCCATAAAAGCGAAGCGCTGAACTGGTAGGACAAACGGACATTAACACTTGTATAGTGTCAAAATTGAATAATCAGATTATAAATGTATAAGAGTCGATGTAAAATTGATTCTAGAGTTGCTACGCTTTCTAAATCTTACCTAATTACTGCAGGAATCCCTATGCAAAGTTTGAAATCGATAGGACAGTTCTAACATGCCTAAATTAACGAAAAAAGCTATCTGTTACGGACGGACGTACGGAGTGACGGACGGACGTATGGACGGACCGACCCTAATTATAGAAAAGCTTCGCTTTTAAAAATTAACTTTTATGTGAGACAATGTTAGATATACCTTTGTAAGAATGTGTTTCTAAGGACCAATTTTTAAAAGCGAAGCTTTTCTATAATCAAGGCCGCTCCGTCCTTTACTGATATCTCTTATCATAATTTTCTTTTCTATAATTGGGGTTGGTTGCACGTCCGTCCGTCTGTACATCTGGAACTGATAGATTTTTTAGAATTTAGGCATGTTAGTATTGTTCTATTGTACAATTTAGAAAGCATAGCAACTCCAAATATTCACTTATAATTTTGTTTTTACTTAAACATTTATATTCTGATTATTCAGTTATAACAACAGACAAAATACAAGTGTTAATGTTTGTTTGTACTACTATTTTGCTTTTAAGGAAGTTATCATCCTTGTTTTTTATCTCTCATTTTATTCTTAATCCTCTCCCTCTCCCATATGTTGACCCGTTTAAGATGACCCCTTCTTAAGTTACAGTGGAGTATTATCATAAGAACCTCATAAAAAGGAGGGAAATTTTAACTGAAGATAAATTTTTTTTCTGCAGTGCCGCTACTTTACAAATACGAACTGTAAAATTACAAGTCAAACAAGATAAAGTGGTTCTTTGACAATCACTATTTAATCTGGACAACATTTTGCTTCAGTAAACAATGTTTATACTTTATAATGACATGCATATTAAGTAAATATTAAGTAAAAAAACCTTTCAGTGTTAAAAATCTTATCTATTATACAAATTTTATATCTATTTAAATTTTTTCATGTATATTTCAACAAAAAAAAACTTTAGCTAGAAAATTTTTTTTGTAATATGCGAAGGTTCCGTGATCATATGAACATGCTAATTTATTTGAGAAATCCAATATTTTTTAAAAAACTCAAATTGCCCAATAAAATTAAACGGTCTAGCTAAGTTTTTGAAAGGGATAATTAGTGATTTACAACGATATCCTGGCCGTATGAAAATGTATAGCTATTTCAATATTTATAATATTCCCATTTAACCCCTTTCTTTCACACGTTTAACCCCAGTATGAAAATTAGGGAATTTAGCAATATTTGGCACCAATTTTAATATTTTGAAGCCTTAAATTAGTTTTTGAAACTAACGATATGACTGGTTTAAAGTTGAGACTTAAGCACGGCTCCCGAATCTTGAAATATTTTACTTTATCAAACCCTTTAAAAAGCTTATACTCCATTTAATTTCTGTTATTTTGATAATCTACATTATTATAAAATAAAACAATAGCATGATATGTTATGGAATACCTTAATTGTTGATAAAGCACCTCTCTAACTCATTCAATTTTATGAAAGTTGTGACTTATAGCCTAATTAGTGAGACATTTTATCAAAAATCAGGAATCTTAAGGGATAAGTCAATGGACGATGAATTGACTCCACCAATTATGATAAACTTAATTACCACTTTTGTAAATTAGTTTGGACAATGCTAGTTTATACCAACCAGTAAATATTTGATAAGTGTCCCCAATTTTCTTAAGTCCACGAATGATCGAACATGATATTTAAAACTTTGGGGACCAGTATAATCTACATTATTATGTTTCCCTCCTTCCTATTTTGATTAATATACATATAAATACATATTTCGTGGCTTCCCTGGGAACCGTAGCAATTATAGAGGTAATAATTGACCTACAATCACCTCCAACTACTATGGTAAAAAGTTCATGTTTATTATTTTTTTTGTGAATCTAGATAAACCGATAAAAAGATTTTCTGTAATTATATGATTATACCAACAATGCTATTCTATCTTGTACTTTTATATTCTTGTAAAATATGTGCAACCTACAGCTTCCTAGCAGGCGTCCTAAATTTAAAGATAATGATAACTGCTTTTGATGCTAATTTTAGGAAATCATCACAGTAGTTAATTTGATTCCTCTGTTTTTTAAAATTCTGAAACAATGTGGCTATTTTGATACTTGAGTTTTTAAGGATTGGCAACCGCGGCTGACCGCCAATTTTTTCGCAGCATGCCGCCGTATAATACAACAGAAGAAAAACTAATCCACTGCCGTTTTAGACTATACAAAGCTGTTGAGCCACTCTTTGTGAAACCATAAGCAGCCAACCGCTTAACTTTTGGCATTCAAGAAGCAAGCGAGCCCCTATGAGCCAACAAAACAAAAAATTACAACCGTTTGAGACTATAAAAAGCTGTTGCCGATTATTGAACTTCTTATTTGGCGACTGCCAAGCCATGTATTTTTAGAAGAGAGTTTGGTATTTATAGCGAGTTTTAAGATGTTTTAGTTAACTGATAAATTTAATGCTTTTATTGCATCCTAATTGTAAATTTAGATTTTTTAAACTCTTAAAAAGATAATGAATCTTCTTTAGTAGCAATTATACTCTTCAATTCGCTTGTGCTGTTTTGTCTGTAGGTTTTTCTGTTTAATAAAAGTATACATTTCTGTATTTCCAGAGAGAGAGAGAGAAAGATAAAAGCCTCTTTATTACAATTGTCCTCAAAGTTTTATTTTGATTCGTTGGTTGATTGTGTTGAGTTTTCAAACGTTTCAACCACAAGTTTAAATCTACAGAAGGTGTAATTCTGTGTATCATCATTGGGGATATACATCAATTTATCAGCTATTATCTTATCCTTTCAGATCCGTGGGTATTTGAATACGCTATGATAAAGATAAAGTAATATTTATGGCTATACAAGGAAAAGTTTGAAAAGAATGAATAACAAATTTTTAGGTAATCATGTATTGAAATTTTATTTTATTTTGACATGAAATTTATCCCAAAAAAAATGTGGCCCTGACAGTTTGACAGTTAAATTGTCTTAAAGGAAAGATTTTAACATAAATTCAATAAAAAAAGATTGTATATTTGGGGAATATTTTCTTTATCAATGTTTGGTTTAATAATAATCTTTTCTAATTATAGGTTAGACCGTCCGTCATTTAATCAGTAACAGAAAGCTCTTTATGCATGATGATTCCTGTATTAATAAGGAATAGTGTTGAAAGTGTAAAATTCTACTAAACCTAAAGTTAATATTTTTTACTTTTTTGGCACAAAAGTTTTATCAGAAAAGAATTGCTTCATTTTAAATAGCAATTTCTAGGACGATAAAACATGATGTTATAAGCATAGCATCTCGTTAATTCGCTTATATTAGGCATTACTAATTTTGAACAATGTAATAACGATTAAACATATTTTAAAGGACGCCTGCAAGAAATAACACGCTTTAACTGCTGAAAGACTGCCACAAGTAGACCCAATACCCCAAATTATAAGCCTTCAGCTTCATTAACAAAAAAGTTCTAGGCATTTCAAAATAGCATTTTATGTACAATGGAATTTTTGAAAGATTTCCAATGCTCATAAAAGAAAAAACAATATTAAATTACGTTGCCTAGACATAAAATTATAACCTTATCTTTGTCAGAAATTTAGATTGCCTGTAACTGATTACATTTTTACAATAAAAACACCACATTTCATAGTCAAAATCTATGAAAAAAATTCGATTTAAATTGCATTTTTAAACGAAAATCATAGCGGAAACAAAGGGGTAAACTAATACAAGCTTAGCTGTGATTGGTTGTTAAGCTGATTCAGCCTTCTGATTGGCTACAGTACATTCGGTACAACGCAAGTAAAACTTAATTTTTTTTAATGATTTTGACTATAAAAATGGGTATTTTTATTGTAAAAATATAATTAGTTACTGGAAACCTAAATTTACGACAAAAATAAGCTTATAATTTTGTTTCTAGGCCACGTAGTTTAATTTTAAAGTTTTCAACATGAGCATTGCAATTCTTTCAAAATTTCCATTGTACATAAAATGTCATTTTAAAATGCCTAGAACTTTTTTGTTATAGAAGCTGAAGGCTTCAAATTTGGGGTATTGGGTCTACTCGTGGCAGTCTTTCAGCAGTTAAAGCGTGGTATTTCTTGCAGGCTTCCTTTAATTAATAAATTTCGTCATTAGTTCAATTTTGTTTCTATTTTGTCACCATTTACAGATTAAAAAAAATATATTGATATATGTAAAGAAGGCGTATCAACTTTTTCACTTTTTATTTAAGATAGCTAGCCGGTTCTTTTAGTAAGTAGTAGATGTAAAATTTTTGATAGAATTCAGATATGCAATCGGTTTTTTTTGTAGACCTCTTATTTTTTAAGTAATTTAAGTTTTTTTAAAAAATAATTAAGTCAGTTTTAAGGTACTAAAACGCAACAAAATAAAAGAAGAAAATGGCCAGTATGAACAAAAATAGTAAGATCTTTAATTTGACACCTTACTTTTAAAATTCTGTTGAGTAATTATTGAAGAAATAATTTTTTTTAACCTTGGTTTAATCAAAACTTTGAAGTAAAATATAATCTCCCACAGGCATAAAAAATATGGGTTCATATATACCTTTAGAATCAGAAAAATATTACGAATCCATTGTAAGCAAAATTGAAAAAAGTAAAAAAATAAAAATAATAAAAATGGCCTAACGTATTTTTTTTTACAGGTAACACTTAATTGTAACTATTAAACTAGCCAATCACAAGTCTCAAAAATTGACTAATCAGGAAGCTTAACCTCAAAACCTCAACCAATAGAATTGACAAAAAAAAAGGATAATGTTCATAGAATATATACAATAGATACTACAATGAAAATAGTGATACTTACATAACATGTAAAGAACAAAAAATTATGAACAAATATGCTTCAATCTGTTTATAAACTTCAAAACAATGCAGTTGGTGCATTATTTGCCAAATGTACCACTTTTCTGCACTACCTCTCCGATTTTGTTAATACTCTATATTTTGGTCCGTTGGGTCATTCAAGGATGCTGGATGGCCAAAAAAAAAGTTTCAGAGTCCCTGGATGTCTAGATATCTAGCTATCTATGAAAGTAGGTAACAAAAATGTAAAAAACACCAATTTTTTCACAATTTTAAAAATTAATTTTTTCATCAATCTTACATCCAATCTATACATTTTATACACCAAAATGATCGTTTATTTATGTAAAAAGCGCACATAATGCTATTTTGGCCAAAACTCTAATTTTACAGGGTGTCCAACAAAAAGTGTATTTTGGATATCTAGCGTAATACCCAAAATACCTGTCCGAAAAAAATCTTTTTTTTTGGCTTAAATCCTGTGTTTTATCTGAGTGCATATGTGGTATATAATGGTTCGGACCACCCGGGACTATAAGGTTGTCAAATTTCACTTTGGGACACCCTGTAAATGTGATTTTTGCGTCTGTAGAGCTAAAACTTGGTCCAAATTGGCTATTTTTTTCAAATTACTCTAATATGTGCCTTAGTATGTTTGGCCATAGTGTTTTCTGACCAGGTCAATATTTTCATATTTTTTGGACACCCTGTATTTTCAAAAAAAGAGAAAAAAAATTTTTGTTTTTTTTTAAATTTTTTTTCTATTTTTAAGTTACTTAAAACTGTCATATAGATACAGATTTTGACTAATAACAATAATATTTGCCTATTATACAATTTTTTACACTTTTGGGACACCCTGTGCATGTTTTTGAAAAATGATGGTTTTTGCCCATTTTTGGGGGGAAGGAGTCGTTTTAGGGCCGTAGACTATTTCTTAATTTTTATAGAACTTTTCAAGACACATCATTTGTTATTTATGCAAAAACCGCAAAAACCGAACCGTTTTGCCGTTATTCACCGCCAAAGGCAGAATTTTTTACGTTTTTTGCCGTTCCCGAGGTTCTAATGGGCATTTGTGGTAAGAAGACGTTGATTTATCAAGATAACTGTGAAATACTTTTATTTAGGCATTTTAATTTACTAAATTTCATGTGAAGTAAATTTTTTTGTATATCCAACCGATTTTTGTCAAAAGGAATTTCAAATGCACATGATTTATGTTTCTTTAATCACTTATGTTATAGCCATTATTTATGTTATATTCACTTAATTTTCTTGTTTTAACAATTGAAATCCATCTTGACAAAAAACGGTTAGCTGCACAAAAAATTTTACTTAATATGAAATTTAGTAAATTAAATTACCTAAATAAAAGTATTTAAGAGGGATCTTGATAAATCAACGTTTTCTTACCACAAATGCCCATTACAACCTCCGGAACGACAAAAACGTAAAAAAATTCCGCCTTTGGCGGTGAATTACAGCAAAACGGTTCGGTTTTTGCGGTTTTTGCATAAATAACAAATGATGTGTCTTAAAAAGTTCTACAAAAATGAAGAAATAGTCTACGGCCCTAAAATGACTCCTTCCCCCCAAAAATGGGCAAAAACCATCATTTTTCAAAAACATGCACAGGGTGTCCCAAAAGTGTAAAAAATTGTAAAATAGGCAAATATTATTGTTATTAGTCAAAATCTGTATCTATATGACAGTTTTAAGTAACTTAAAAATAGAAAAAAAATTTAAAAAAAAATAAAAAATTTTTTTCTCTTTTTTTGAAAATACAGGGTGTCCAAAAAATATGAAAATATTGATCTGGTCAGAAAACACTATGGCCAAACATACTAAGACACATATTAGAGTAATTTGAAAAAAATAGCCAATTTGGACCAAGTTTTAGCTCTACAGACGCAAAAATCACATTTACAGGGTGTCCCAAAGTGAAATTTGACAACCTTATAGTCCCGGGTGGTCCGAACCGTTATATACCACATATGCACACAGATAAAACACAGGATTTAAGCCAAAAAAAATGATTTTTTTCGGACAGGTATTTTGGGTATTACGCTAGATATCCAAAATACACTTTTTGTCGGACATCCTGTAAAATTAGAGTTTTGGCCAAAATAGCATTATGTGCGCTTTTTACATGAATAAACGATCATTTAGGTGTATAAAATGTATAGATTGGATGTAAGATTGATGAAAAAATTAATTTTTAAAATTGTGAAAAAATGGGTGTTTTTTACATTTTTGTTACCTACCTTCATAGATAGCTAGATATCTAGACATCCAGGGACTCTGAAACTTTTTTTTGGCCATCCAGCATCCTTGAATGACCCAACGGACCAAAATATAGAGTATTAACAAAATCGGAGAGGTAGTGCAGAAAAGTGGTACATTTGGCAAATAATGCACCAGTTAAAAATGCTTTATGTTTCTTGTGTTTAAAAAATATCTGTTACATTGCACATTGGGGCAAATCAACCAAAAAGGGGATTTAATTATTTAGTACCCTTAAAATTCATCTCACAAAAATTTCATTTTATACTTTTTTGTAGGTAATTTAACAACAAACAAATTCGCTTTTATGTTTTTTTCTGTCATTTGAAAGGAACATGGAGATAAAGGTCATTTTATGAAGGTAGATAGAAAATTACCAGATTAACCCCTCCCGAAAATGGCCCCCCCTTACCCTATCCATCTATCTATCCATCAATCTATCCATCTATCTATCCATATATCTATCCATCTGTCTATCCATCTATCCATCTATCTATCCATCTATCTATCCATCTATCTATCCATCTATCTATCCATCTATCTATCCATCTATCTATCCATCTATCTATCCATCTATCTATCCATCTATCTATCCATCTATCTATCCATCTATCTATCCATCTATCTATCCATCTATCTATCCATCTATCTATCCATCTATCTATCCATCTATCTATCCATCTATCTATCCATCTATCTATCCATCTATCTATCCATCTATCTATCCATCTATCTATCCATCTATCTATCCATCTATCTATCCATCTATCTATCCATCTATCTATCCATCTATATCCATCTATCTATCCATCTACTTATCCATCTATCTATCCATCTATCTATCCATCTATATATCGATCCATCTATCTATCCATCAACTATTCATCTCTTTATCCATCAACTATCAATTTATCCATCCATCAATCTATCCCTCTATCTATCCATCCATCTATCCATCTGTCTATCCATTTACTTATCCATCTATCTATCCATATATCTATTCATCTACCTATCCATCTATCTATCCATCAACTATCTTGAATTTCGTGTTTAAAATGTCTAATTAGGGGTTTTGGTTATCAGAGCAATATGAGAATTTTTTAGTAGCGCAGCTACCCTATCACTAGCTTTTTGGGCCCTTTAAAGTGTAACTAGGTTAATTGTAGTCCGATTTTAGTGTTCAAAGTGTCAAATTTGGGGTCATGGAATTCATTTCAGTAGGAGGGGAGGGGATGGTGTAAATGGGGGTGGATGGGGATCCTTATTTTAGCAAGCTACAAGTTTCACTTTATTTTTATGTTTAATAAATCCATTATAAATGTGGGCATGATTAACATAAATTTTTATTAACTAATATCTATATTTATAATGATATTATGATTCTTGTTTACTGTTTATATGTATACTAGAGGCTTCGCCCCTAGCCTCTAGGGGATTTGCCCCAAGAGGTAATTAAACAAGGATGACAACATCCATGAAAGAAGCGAAGCTCTGAAATGGAAGGACAAACGAACATTAACACTTGTGAAGTGTCAGAACTGAATATTAATGCATGTCTATACAAAATTGTAATTAAAACTGATTAAATACATGTTACTGTTTAAGGACATACTGATGTTTTTAGACAGTTGTATTCTAACTCTTGTGGGGGAATGTTGACCAGCTAAGCTAGCCACACATGTGGACAGTTATGAAATAATGTCAATTCCCCGTTTGACTAACCCAAACTAATTGTGTATTATAGATAAATGAAACAAATATCAGTTATTATTAAACAGTCAATTATTTATCAGTTATAAACATTAATGTATAAAACTTACAGCTCTAACAAACAATCAACAAAACTATATTATATTGATAAACTGTGCTTGTAATTTCTTACACAACAATTTTTTAACTCTTTAAGAGCTGATTCATTAGGCCAACATGAAGACAAGAAATCAGCATAAAGCAGAAATCGTCGGGCTCTGCAATTCAGGGCCTAAATCAAGTCAGGTTACACCCCCTAAAGTTAAACCAATCAAGGCAGAAATTTCTAAATGCCATGAAGAAATCAGTAAAATAAGGGAGGATGTTAATAAATGTTATAACAAATCTGATGATAAATATACAGAGTTAAGTTCACAATTTATAAGGCTAAGTGATAATTTTCAGGATATGTTAAAAAGGCTTAACCTGGATGCTGGCAGTGGAGATAATCCAATACACATACACAGTGCCAATAAAACTCCTGAACTACAAGAGCTTTTTGCCACAGCCCATATTGTTAATGTGGCGGGTGTGATCAATATAAATCCATCTACATGGTCCACTCAATACTCACACTATGAGAGTCTGGCTAAGGTTTTAGGAGGCACAGGTATTGCTGGTATTGATTATATAGAGGAGATTATCCAGTTACCTACAGTTTCTGAGAGAGGACAGACGAGATATGCTGTAAACATAAAATACAGCAACAGCTTAAAACGACAACTGGCAGTTTCCAAATTTAAGGAGATATGCAAAAGCAAAAATATTTCAGTACCTGTACACTTTTCCCTATGGAAATATCCTATATTGAAAAGGAATGTTACAGCTCTGTCAAACATACTGAAGGACATGCAGGGCAAGGAAAAGATTGAATGGTACAGCATGAACAACTTCATGGCAGTCAACCACATGGAGTACATTGCTCCAATGTTCACAGTGAAGATTCCAGGAGTAGAGGAGCCAACAGAGTACAGATCATGTCCTACCAACAGCTTATTTCATTCAGGATTCTACATTCCACTGGATGTCAAAGATTCTGAATCCAATGAATTTGAGTATCTCAGAAAGACCATCTATGATTTTATAGACGAGATAAGCAATAACAATAGTAGTATGGAACATGCTACCAAAGGCATGTCATGGGCAGATATAGTAGCTAATTCTGGTAAGGATAACGAGAAAGGAGTAGCAGAAAAACCGCCTGTCACTTTGTCCAAACATAAGCAGGATTCATTTCAGGATAGTGAATTTATATTGAATAGTAATAGAAATAGCAAAAGCCTAATGAACCAGCCCAAAACAAACAAAACACCTAAAATGTATAATAGTTGGACAAGAAATAACAGTGGGGGGAGGGAAGGGGGTAGATCAGATTACAGCAGAAGGCCTTTGACCCACATATCTCCAAGATTATTATTCCAACACCCTCCGCCCTACGCATCTACACCCTTTGCAAGAAGTCCGTATAACAAGAACGAAAGCAATCATAGCACATACAATTCAATGCCAACACCTAATGCTCAACACCTAAGTCCTGTAACTCTGATTGAGCCAAGTCTTTTAAACCCGCATTATAGCCCAAATTATAACATATATGCTGCTTTAAGTTTGTTAAAATCTCAATCTAAATACATTGAGAAATATTAGATAGTGAGTAAAGTGAAAATATAAAAACAAGTGAAACCTTAATTGATCATTAATTATAATTATAATCTTTTATTATATTATCATCAATTTATCATTTAATATGTAAATAAGGATACAAGCATCTTTTTTTTTTTAAACCGATTATTTAAAAAATCCTAATTTAAAAAAAAAAATCATATTTCACAGAGTAGCTTTTCTCTACAATAATTAATTGTGTATACATACATCATTAGGGAATAACGGGAATAGAGGGAAGGGAAGGAGAGGGGATGGAGGGAGAATGAGGGGATGGAGGGAAAGGAGGGGGTGGTGGGCGAATAATATACAAAGTATTTGCGTATATTTTGTCTGTTTTATACAATTTAAAGGGTTTAGTCAAATGATCTAGGAATTATTTTTTTACAACTTTAAGGGTTCTGTTTTCTGACCTTAGAAATTAAATTAGAAAACAAGGGTTGTTTAATTGCAACTTTAGCTAGGAGTGACTTTGTTATCATTCTTAGAATTCATATTTTTTTAAAGCAAATTTTTTTTTTTTAATTTATTTTTTATCTACTTTTCTAGAATTTAATGTCAAATAGTAAAATTATACCTTTGAACATAAAATTTGTAAATATAAGGGGACTAGGGTTTTATTCAAAGGGTAAATACAAACTAGATAAAGTTCCATTTAAAATCAAAGAATTAACAGCTTCAGCTAATTATAAACCACATATTTATGTCTGCTTAGAAACAAAATTGAAATGTTCACACAAAGATATTAGGTTGCCAAATGGTTGTAAATATGGGGGTGAAACTAGCGGCAACGAGGCTAGTGGTGGTATTTTTGTTTATCATGATAATTTATATGAAGTAATAGAAACTAAAACAATTATTTCTAAATATGCAATGTATTTAAAATATAAAATTGGAGATCGGACGTATCATTTTATACCTGTTTATTTACCAACTTGTTCAGCTAAAGACCTTGAAGATATGCTAAGAAAAATATCTATTTTTATTCAAGATCACAATTTAACAGAATTTAGCTTTTTAGGTGATTTAAACGTAGATTTCAATAAAGTAGAACATTATTCAAGAGCAAAATTATTGGACAATTTCTTAACCAAATATAATATGTATAATCTTGCTAACAAAGTAGGTGTTAACCCTGGTTTTACTTGGATAGGATCAGGCCAGAGATTTAGGTCAAAAAGTAGTTTAGATTATTTCTTTTGTAATTTTGAATATTTTAATTATATAGAGTTTAACTTTAATAGTTTTAGTGACCACAAGAGTGTAACAATTGGCAGAAAAGAAAAATTTAGATATCAAAGTCCTAACTGGAAAACTTTTCTTTTCAAAAACAAAAAATTCTTGGAATTAATGAAAGATCAAACAGATCAGTTTTTAAAGCAAAATTCTGATTCCAGTCCAGAAAACTTGACAAATGTTACACTCGACAATCTAACTTTCATTGAAGCAAAGAATCAATATACTGGTGTTATGTTTAATCTTATACAACATCTAAAACAAGAACATGATAAATTCTATTCTAAATTAAGACAACAAGAATTCAAAAAAACAAAAGATTTTGACCTTCAGATGGATATGTTGTATAAAAAGATTGAAAATAATGACAGTAATAATTATATGTTGCAAATTAATGAACTTATTCTAACACAGCAGCAATACTTCAAAACGTTAGTTAATTATAGAGCAGAGACATACTACATGAGAAATTTAATTCTAGATGGAATGCCGAATTCTTTGACATATCAAAATGTAAGGCCTTTTAAAAAAAGGAATTACAATTTGATAATAGACAATGAATTGACTAATTGTAGAGAAAAAATTGCAGATAAACTGTGTGATATCCATGCGGAAAATGTGTGTCCAAATGAAATACCAAAAGCTGATTTAAGTGGTCTTTTAAAAACATTTGATCTAAAAATAGATGACATATTTCCAAAAATACAAGATGTAATTTCCCCATACAGTTCTTGTGATGAATTTCTTAAAGTTATTAAATCTATGAAAAACAGTTCTAGCCCAGGCCCAACCTCTGAACCGAAAGCCCTATATCTATTTCTATTTCAAAATGTTCCTAAGTTTGCCACAAATGCCTTTAATCAAATTTATGATATTGAAAATATTGATAATTCAGACTTCGCATTTATTAAATTAAAAAATGTTTGTTTTCTTCCTAAAAAAGATTTAGACTCATCAGAGCCTAACAATTTAAGACCAATTTATTTATCAGAAGTAAGTCAAAAAATTTTGGACAAGGCACTTAACAATAAAATATCAAACTACATGACAAAAATAGTACATGCGGATCAATTTGGTTTTATTAAACAAAGGCATATGGCTACTGCAACTATTTCTATAACTGCTATTATGAACTATATAAAAACCAAAGAAATAGATTCCCAATTAGTATTTTTTGATTTGAAAAAAGCATATGATAAAACATTATACGAAGTATCTGATGCAATATTAGGTCATATATTCTCAAAAAACTTTGCCAAAATTTGGGCATCTATTTCAAACGGTGGCAAATTTAGGGTAGTCGTAGATAATTATGTTTCCAAAGTACGTGAAATAAAATTAGGTTTTGCACAGGGAGCACCAAGCAGCGCTAATAAATTTGTTATTTATAACCATTTATTTTTTTCATGTTTGAATAGCAATCTGCTATCTCATTTAATGCTAAAAATAAACAAGCAAAATCTTCCAGCAATATTTTTCGCAGATGATGGTTTCAAAGGTCTCAAATTAAAGTCAGAAAATGATGTTCACACCATTTCTAATGTTCTTAAAAAATTAAAATCAACAGTAAATATAGAAGTCAATTTTAAAAAGACAAAAATACTCGTTTATGGAAATAGCCCTGCAAACCTTAATATTTTGGGTGCACCCTGTAGCCATGTAAAACATTTAGGCGTATATCTTTCCTTTGACTTTAAAAATGCATATGAATTAACATACAAGGAATTATTAGAAAAGTTTTCAAACCGTTCTCGACAGATATCTTTCAAATATGGATCAAACATATTTAAAAGAAGAAATGTTTGCCTTGCTTTCATGAATTCATTAGCATTTCATATTTATAGAGTTTATAGTCCAAATGAAGCAATGAACAAACAAATTTGGAAACATACATCTAAATTTCTTTGGTCAAGTCCTTCTGGCTATAGATTTAAAGTAGCTAAAAAAAGAATAGAGTTAGATTTTATTGATGGGGGACTTAATATGCTGTTACCAGAACAACAGAGCTTTTCAATCTGGTTAACTAGTTTTTTTAATGTATTAAAACATGCTGAAAAGTACCCAAAATCAAATCTAGCTATAATTCTTGCAAACAAGCATGTTCCAATTTCTTCCATAACTAAAAATTTTGGCTCTAAGACTATTAGAAAGTACAGAACAAAATTCGATTTGCTATATCCAATGCAGGATAAAAAAAACTTCAGAAAACTATGTGTTTTTATGGAAGAATTGGAAAAGAAGCCTTTAACATTTCTTAACTCAACTATCTCAACATCTTATTGGTCTAAAGATATTAAATTTACTAACGCAGAAAATAGAATACTCACTAACTCTAATATTGTTACATTAGCATCAATTATTAAATGCATGCCAATTAAACATAAATTTCTCTATCTTCCTATTATAAACGAAAATTTAAAGCAAACCTTGTCTGGACATAACCAATTATATGAGAAAATAGCAAAAATAGTTAAAAATATATCAAATGAATTTGAGTTTAATACTTTAGAATGTATTTCTTCAAAACAAAGCAAAAACTCAAATAAAACTATCATGACAATGTCATTTAATTCTCCTTCCATTTTTGCCCTTTATTTTAAGCAAATGCACAAGAAAAAGATTTGGTCAGCACATCCTTCTTTGAATTCACGAAAAATTGACAAAAAATGGTTCCCAGACATGGAAAGTTTTAAATATAGTTTTAATATAATACTTAACTTGCCCATAACTATGTATTTTAAGAGTTTTCTTTTTGAACAATTTACTCGTACATTAGTTAGCTCTAACAAACTTTTTAAATGGAATATTATTGAAAGCAATTTATGCAAATCATGCAAAGTTATAAATGACAGTGAGCATGCAATTTTTGAATGCAAGTTTGCAAAATATTTTGCTCACTGTATGGCCACATTTTTGGATAAAATATATAATAATGAATGTCCTGAATTTATCTTTCTAAAAGAAAATTTTTATTTATTTAATATTTATTATGATTGTTTTAAAGGGGATGACTTCACACAAATAACTTTACTTATACTGATAGCAAAAGATAGGGCTTTAAAAGCAAGCAAGGAAGAATGTATTATAAGATGGAATGAGGATAACTTTTTCTCACAAACTTTACTGTTAGCACAATTTACCATAAAACTACTTAATTCCATCGGATTAAATTACAGTTTAGTAACTAATTTTATAGATTTTGTTTTAGAATATAAGGACAATACAAAGTATTTTAGCTGTTAGATAACGTCCGATCTCCATTGTTTTAAAAAAAGTAATATGAAATCAATATAAATCAAAATATAACATTATGTTTTAACATGTATATATATAAATATGTTTATAATATGTAATATTATCATATTTGATTTGTCTATGATTTGTCTAATAAGAAGAATAAATCATTTAAAACACACACTGATGTTTTTAGGACTTGATTATAGAGATGCTTTGCTTATAACAATAGACGTTATTGAAATAGGAATCAGTATTAAAAAAAATCAGATGAATAGGATATTTTTAACATTCAAAACCATTATTTGTTGTCAAAAAAGTAAAAATCAGCTTGTTATAAATGGATGTACGGACTTTCGCACCTAACTGTTGTAGAAATCAGCATGAAAAGTTTGAGATCGATAGGACAATTCTAGCCTGTTTAAGTAAAGGAGCTAACTGTACCAGACGTACGGACGGACCAACCCTAATTATAGAAATATGAAAAAATTGAGGGGGATTTTTATTTATGAAAAAGATCTTTAAACAACCACAGGACCAGTAGATATATTCCCTGAAGAGTAGAATTCAATCAGTTTAGTGGTTAGCGAGATCTTAAGGGATGGGCGGACAGACAAACAGACATCAAGCTACTTTGTATTATATATTAACACCTAGGGATCTAAGGAACAAAACAATAACCGATTAATATGTACATCCCCAATATTGATACATATTTAATAAATTATATTACAAAATTATTTGTCTGTAGATGACAATTAGTGGTTGAAAAGTTTTGACACTCATCTTAATGAATCAACCAATAAAAAATCAATTAAATTTCCTGAAGTTCTTATGCTAACGAATATAAAAACGTTATTAAAAAACTTTGAAGTTTGGGGACTAGTGTAATTAACAGTCCCCTCCCTTTCTAAATAAAACTGCTGACTTTAAACATGAATACCCTGTAACTACATAATTTAAAAACAAAGCATTACCAATAGACAGACAGATAGACTACTTGCTAATTCCAATTTAGAATGATTATAAGAACCTCACGTTATTTGGGGACATTGGGCTGTTTATAACACTAGTCCCCAAAGTTTTACAGTTGTGTGTTCAAACGTTTTAACTACTTACTTTAATCTACACAAGGGGTAATTTTGTGTATTATCATTGGGGATGTACAACAATTTATTGACCTTTGTCTTATCCCTTTAGATCCCTGATATTTGTAATAATCTATAGAAACGATTATTTAGTTACATTAAAACATCAAACATAAAGAGGTTTAGATTTAGGTTTAGCCCCCCCCCCTCTCCTCTTCATCATTTAGTGCAATAGAACTTGAAAATATTTATTATTAACTTTAATTCTAAGTCAGAATAAATATTTCCCAATATGTCTATGTTTTTGTGTCTTTTATTTATTTGAATTATATCTTAAGTTTTGACTTTAAAAGCGCATTTAAACGCCTTTTCTTACAAGCTTTTCGTGCACCCACGTTCAGAAAACGGGCTAAAAACCCCTACGGGGGCGCGGGGGGGTAAATGAAACCAATACTGGCGATTAAAATATGTCTTTGGGTAATCAAATATCGTTTTTTTAGCCGGTGGCAACCTGTGAAAACATGTTTCCTCTTACTGTCTTCTTAAATGTTGATTAAAAAACAAACAAATTAAAACTAAAATCTTGACTTCAACAAGAATTATTTAGGACTAATTTCTTCAATTTGTGTTTTTTTCTTTTATACTGTCAAAATATATGTAATGCATGACTCATCAGAAGTTATTTTGTCTAATTACGTTAATTCTAAGAGATTTTATAATACTTTTAAAATTGTTGGTGAAACACAAAAAGTATGCCTTTTTCTGTAAGAAAATTTTTGCATTTCTTGACTTCCATGCATTAGAATGCTTACTTAAAAAGCGTATTTTTACGATTCCTTTGAAATCTGATGTACATTGGGTATGATAATACTCATAGAATGTTTAAAACTTGATTTGGGGGTGGTGAATTGTTGCCCCTTGTTGCCCCTATGTGCATTGTATGTATATTTATTTAGGTTTATTTCAAGTTTCAAGTTTTCAAGTTGTTCAACCCTTTAAAGCCGAAAATTATGATTCCTAAAACAAACTTATATTTTTTATTATAGTTTTATAAAACTTTTTCAATTTAGCTTACAATGGATTCATAATATTTTTCTGATTCTAAAGTTATATATGAACCCATATTTTTTATGCCTGTGGAAGATTACATTTTACTTCAAAGTTTTGATTAAACCGAGGTTAAATAAATTGATTTTTTCAATAATTACTCAACATAATTTTAAAAGTAAGGTGTCAAATTAAAGATCTTACTATTTTTGTTCATACTGGCCATTTTCTTCTTTTATTTTGTTGCGTTTTATTACCTTAAAACCGACTTAATTATTTTTTTTAAAAACTTAAATTACTTAAAAAATAAGAGGTCTACAAAAAAATAATAATAACAAAATATATACATTCTGTAATGTGGCTGAAAAAAAGTAATATCTTATCCTTATTTTTGCCAGAAAAGTTTTACTTTTACAGAAAAAAAGGATTCAGAGATTGAAGGACAGGTAAATGTCAGAAGAAAAAAAATCCCAACAAAATTTCCAAATTTTTTCTGTACCTATAAGAAGCTGCACTGCAAAGGAGAACCATATCATTCCAGGGATTATCAAGATCCTTCACTACAGAACGTGCGAACACCTTTACTTTTATGTAAGGATTATTAATAATATTAATTTATCCTCGTATTACCTATCCTTGTATTGCTGGAGGGATTATAAGTTGATGAGAAAGTAGAACGTGTTGCTTAATTAGACTTCGGCAATTCAGGGATAGCTAAATGGACAATATTCTTTGTTTGCGTAAGAATTAAATCATTTAAGGTTAGGGGGGGGGGGGGTCTAGGAATAGAGAAAAGACCTCGCTCTCTCAAATTTTAGTTTTAAAAAGAAAAAGTAAAAATGTGGAGGGGGGGGGGGGAGAGGGGTGGATTTTTTTCTAGAGCTATTTCTTTCTATGTAAACCTAACCATGACTTGTGGAAAGCTCCGTTGTAAATGAGAACCATATCGGTTCAGGGGATTGCGATATCTTTCGGAACCACCGTTTTAGGAACAGGGTAGCCTCGCAGGTATAGGTCCCACAGGCTTAGGGCCTCCTGTAGAAATAGTTCAGAAGGAAAGGATCAGATTCATTGGTACATAATTTTTTTTAACCAGTTTAAAAGAAAACATACACATTTACGTTATATTGAAATTTTCTCTTTAATTATAATTTTCTAATGGATTAAGCCAAAATATTTATATTCCATTTACCTATTCCTATTTCTCTCAGAAAATACTTTCTGATTGATAATAGTCTATACCAAAAAATAGTATCAATCTATAATACAAAGTAGAACGATATCTGTCTGTCTGTTTGTTTGTACCGAATGATCTCGCTAACCGCTGAACCGATCGGGTTCTCCTTTACAGGGTAGCTTCTCATAGGTCCCGGGAAGGTTCATCACTATTTTCTTTTTGGGATGAAACACAGAAATTTTTCTTTTTAAACTAAATTTAAAATAGTGGGATCGAATAACCTACCAACCAACCCCTCCCCCCCCCCAAAAAAAAAATATTTTTTTTCTTAAATTTTTCTCATAAATCTAAAATACGAAAAATTAGTTTGTTCAAACCTATTGGGACAAAGCCCCTTGAGGCTAAGGTATATTGATAAATAACTACAATTTAAGAAAAATTGCTTTAGTTTTAGGAGCTTTATCTGTAAGTTTGGTGTTATTTTTCCCCATTTTTTTTGGAGGATTTTTAGTCAGGGGCTTTTATCCTACAAAAAGTATTAATTAGATATATTCTTTTCTTTATGTAATTAGAACGCGAATATGTTTGTTTTCACTGTTTACAGAAAAAAAAGGTTAATTATTTATCCATAACATACTATTGTCGATTGATTTGCAAGAATAAGGTAATACCATTTGTTTGGATTAAAACTTTAATTTTGGTATTTTGATTTGGCAGGCAACTATATAAAATTTAAATTTTTTGTTATTTTTTTACTGGGGGGAGGGGTGTATTTGAATGGGATTATTCATTATGATATTATCAAAATAAGATCAGGACAAAAAATGACCATAATATTTATGAAATAGGAAAGAGGGGCAAATTGCCCCCCCCCCCCCTTACTATCTCACTTCCTATTAGAGTCTGTTAGAGGTATAACAAATTACTTGAAATGTGGTGATACAAAATGCTGTTCATACATAAACCCGACACTTTAAACCCTACTTACGTACAGGCTGACAGAGACAGCGTGTCAAGTGTTTATGTGCTTGAACGCTAAGATTAAGCTGGCCCCAATAGCTTTACAAAATTGCCTAATCCTACCCCATGTTTACTTTGGTCCAAACACTAAGAAACTAAGGCTACATACACATTACACATATACCTAGTATAGACAGACAAACCATAGTTACAGAGTATCACTGGTAATGGTGTATATTTACATGTTTCTAATTAATTTATAGGCAAAATGTAAACGTAGATTAATTCCCCAAATTTACTGAAACAAAGTAAATATTTTAATGGATTTTTAGAACTTTTAGTACGTAATATATTTAACTGGAAATTATTTCAGGTTGGTTAAAACACAGGAATAGAGGGTAGAAAAATTAAAAATATGTCTTCAGCTATTTCTTACCAAAAGATTGGATTTGGATATTGATACACTTAATATAACAAGGAAAACCATATCCATAAGTTGCGAGCCAATAGCAAGTTATCTAAACTTAAGATAATTAAGAACAGTAAAATGTTGCAGAGTAATAACAAAGATAAGAATACGGACGCATATATTAGTGAGTAAATGTACCTGGACATACTGTCTCCAAATCAGCCATGTTACGTCATATAAAATGAGTGATTATCCATCTCTTTTTTAGGAGTTTGCTTACCCAGTTCTCCTTTCATCTCAATCATTTTTATGACGTCACATGGCTGATTTTTAAGAAACGTTGTCCAGTTACGAATAAATCCTAAGTTAACATACTATGCGAAATTTGAAAATATTGTGTATTTTGACTTTAGTAAAACATTTGATGGTAGTGGTACAAAGTGTCTCAAAAATCAGCCAAGTGACATCATAAAAATGAGTGATTATCCATCTTTTTTTAGGTTTTTTCCCCAGTTCTCCTTACTTAGCTGATTTTTGAGACACTATGTCCCACTACCATTTGATGATTTTCATCTTTAAAAATTTCACACATAATGTTTAATTTAAAATCATAAATACACAAACCCCGATGAATGATGCAATTTTTTTTTAAATAGACATTTTTGTTCATTAGTGGCGCAGCAAAAATCTGTAAAATATAAAGAATGATAGATGTAGACGGTTAAGTTGAAGCAAATTTAATGTTTAAAAATGTTAGAAATAACTACATTAAGAAAAGTAAAGAGCGTTTACACTTTCATAACTAAATTTTTCATAGACAATATATTTATAAGCAAAGGTGTATTTTCCAGAAAACTACTTCTCCCAAATAGCAAGGACACTTTCAACAGCAGAAAAAAATAAAAGCTTTTATTCGAAATTTTGTAATTGTTCTCTTATATGGATTTGCCATTGTTATAATTAGAGAAACTTAAAATCTTAATATAGCTGCTATGTTCTTTTTCTTTAATACAAAAACAGGCATCCGTAAGTGTCTACAACGTTCCTTATCTATATGATAGCTTCGCTGCTAACAATTACCCAACTAATTCTGTTTTTTACATGATTTGTGTATTTTCAATTTACACCTTCTCTCTCCAGTCAAATGTTTATGTTAGAGTTCATGTTTTTTTTAGAAATGTTACTTCTCTATAACTAATGCATGTATGTCCGTTTGATTATATACAAGTTTAGCATTAATTTCTTTTTTAATATGTTAAAAGTATTGATATATTTCCATCATCGTTTTAAAAATAAAAATTTCTTGAAATGAGTTACCTACCTATTCACATTTTCTGCTGCTTACATATTCTGTTATAATAAAATTTGGAGCAAGGAAAGAAAACGAGGAAGTGAGGTTCGTCGTATTTTCACAGAAGCTTTTCTTCTACTTCAAGCCCCTGCGGGTGGCTCTGACCCTGCGGGGCAATCATTAACATTTTCTCAACTTAACCTAAAAGAATAAACAAAAGCTACTATAAAAAGGAGTGGGGACAAAACACCTAATTTAAAAATGCCTAACTAAAAATGCCTAACTAAAAACACCTAAGTTTAAAAATACCTAATGTTAAAAACACCTACGTTAAAAACACCTAATTTATAAATGCCTAATTTATAAATACCTAATTTAAAAACGCCTAACTAAAAATGCCTAACTAAAAATACCTAATTTTAAAAATGTCTAATTTTAAAAACGCCTAATTTAAAAATACCTAATTCTAAACTATCTAAACGCCTAATTTAACAATGCCTAATTCTAAATATCTATTTTTAAAAGCGAAGCTTTTCTATAATTAGGGTCGGTCCGTCCATACGTCCGTCGGTACCAGATAGCTTTTTTTTGTTAATTTAGGCATTTTAGAATTGTCCTATCCATTTCAAACGTTGCATAGTGATTCCTGTAGTAGTTAGGTACGTAGCAACTCTATAATCATTATCAGAATGTCCGTACGTCCATTTTAAACATGTTGATTTTTCTACTTTTTTAATAACAAATTGTTGTGTGATTTAATTATCCGTTTGTTCTGATTTTTGGTATATTGATTCCTGGGACAACAAAGTACAAAATTATAAGCGAAGCAACTCTATAACCAAGTTCTAAAAATGTAAGTATGTCCATAAACATTATCCAGTATCAAGCACTTTTTCATCAAATTTACTTACAGTTTTGCTTTGACTCTTATACTTTTTTTCTGATTATTCAGTTCTGACACTATACAAGTATTAATGTCTGTTTGTCCTACCATTTCAGTGCTTTGCTTTTATGGATGTTGTTATCCTTGTTTTCACTAAAATACTTAAAATTTTGATAATATTAATCCAATTGGCTGATTGTTCTTGTTGAAGGATATCGCTTAGTCATTGAACCAATATGATTCATCTTTACAATGAAGCTTCCCTTAGGTCATGGGAAGGTTTATAACGCTTTTGGGGAGGTTACCAACACCTTTCAATGAGAAATCGCCCTTTGAAAAAAAAAACCTGGCCCCCCTCCCCCCGTTTTTTATATTTCTTCAATCTTTCTTTATAAAACTAGAACTAAAATGGGGGATGGTCAACTATCACCCCCCAATAAAGTAACGCTACGGCTACTTAGGTTAGGGAAGAAACCAATAAAAATTTTAATTCATTTTCTTTGTCCTTCAACCTTTGATTTTACTAATTATTTTATTTCTCATGTGAGGTGCCACAAACTAATCATAAAATTTTATTTTTAAAAGCGAAGCTTTTCTATAATTAGGGTCGGTCCGTTCGTACGTCCATTCAGTTTTCTATTTCAAACTATGTTTTGAAATTTTGGAGGGGGTCGTGACCCCCCCCCCCCAGACTAATCGAATTCCCCTCCTCACTGGAATCGCCCCTAGAGGACTCTAGGGGGTGTAGCCGCCGGTTTAATATATTCAACAACAGTTTTAAGATATGCTTAAAATTAGGTTTTTTTAAATTAGGTATTTTAAAATTAGGTATTTTTAAACTTAGGTATTTATAGTTAGGTGTTTATAAAATTAGGCATTTTTAAAATTAGGTGTTTTGTCACATTAGGCATTTTTAAAATTAGGTATTTTTAAATTAGACATTTTTAAATTAGGTATTTATAAATTAGGTGTTTTGTCACATTAGACATTTATAAAATTAGGCATTTTTAGATTAGGTATTTTTAAATTAGGTGTTTTGTCCCCACTCCTATAAAAATATGACGAAACTCGCTACTTCGTCTTCTTTCCATGATGCTAAAATTGTTGTTGGTTTTTTATTCCTATGCTGCTTATGTTCATAATGATATTTTTTTTTATTAATATTCAATTAGCTTTGCGTAAAATAGTTCTTGTTATGTACAAGTGTTGTTTATTTAAACTACAGTCAGGTTATTCACACGAGTTTTTAAACAATTTCTAAATTAAAAGATTTGTCCTCAGTATCCTGTAATAAAAATTGGGAATGTATGTTTGTGTTTATTTAAAATACCAAATTATCATAAAAATTGTATTAAAAATCGTGGCTTTGATATGCCTACAGACAGTTATACTTTAATATCAGCTTTGCAACTTGAACAATCGAAAATCGCAATGCTAAATTTTACGATTATTACATGCCTAAATATGCTAATCTGTTTTATAGATATACTGATGCTCTTGTCCAATTAAATATAATCTTTGCTTTTAAATAAATAAAAATTCAATTAGAAGACTGTAACTAAAATAGCCATAAAAATTTAAATAATTTTTCATCTATTGAGAACTTTTATATTTATTATTATTTTCCTTTATAAAAACTGTCTCATCCCTTAGAAAAACCCTTTCAGACAAAATCAGAAAAAGTTTAACGTCATGTAAATCATTGATATGAATGCATTTATTAACAAACAAGAAATATTATATCCAAAAGAAGTCCACCAATAACAAGCTAATTCATAGTAACTGGGAAAAATGGGAATGAGGACGATTTAGCAATAAAATATGGAAGCCTTTGAAATTATAACCTTCATTATAAAGCCATTTTAACAGAAGGGCCGACAAGATTATCATTATAGACTTTTGCTTTGTCAATAAAGTCTATAATTAGATATTATTTATCATAAGTATTGTTAATAACAAGAAAATATTGTTATTTTATAGATCAATGGCCAATTTATAAAGTAGCATCGCTACTAAAAATCTTGTGTAAATATACAAAATTGCTTGATAGACAAGAAGCCTTTTTTCATTGAGTCATAATGTAAACACTTTCATTTATCTTTCAAAAATTAGTTTTTTTTTAGGAGCAACTAATCTTAATTTAAGATTTATATTGTTTGTTGGTAGTCTGTTCAGTAAAAAGTAGTAAAAAATAGTTCTTTTCAACTCACCCATTCCTAAACTAATAGCAATTTTTCAACAAGCAATTTCAATAGCTTATGCTGCATTCATGCGATGGACAAAATATTGACTTAAAATTACAAAATTGAAATAACTGAAGACTGTAAAAAAAATATTTTGGGAGATTCCATAACAGGCAAGGGGCGAAGATTTTCAAAGAATTAAATAAGATTTTATTAAAGAATTTTCCCAATTCTAAATTATCAGGGAGGAGGGAAGATGTGGTATGCGGCAGCTCTGGACCATGCAGAAACCAAGACATTATAGTGATGCTACGCACCTAGCTAAATCCTGTTATTCTACAATTATGAAGCCACCTGAAAAGATGTCAGATAACGGTACTGATTTTATCTCTCAGTTGTCCTGCAAATGGAGGGAGGGGTGTTACCCCTCCCTCTCCCATCTTAAGCACCGGAACCTTCCCCTTCAACCACCAAGTTATCAGCACCACCTCAACCCTGAGGATAAAGGATCTAAACCTGCCCTCACCTGATAGAATCACCCCCACACAGACTGTTGTTGTCACAAGTAATCATCAAACCTTCCCTCTTTAGTACCCAGACCTACCACTCAACCCCTCTATGCTTATCTACCTATTGTGCTGCTCCATGGGCTATCCTGCCTGCCCCAGACAGGGATAGCCATCTACCTAACCATTGCAATTATCTATGTTTTACTGTATGATTTATCTTTAACCATCTTTATTCCTAATCCATATGTATTTATATTATGGTTAACTGTATTCTTAATTCCCCCCACCCTTTCCAGGGATGGGGAATCATGATTGCCCAAACTGACTATTGTATATGTATTATAATGCTTTTATGTTATGATCATTTATTCCTATCCATGTAGTTATTGTTTGTTGTATATAGCTTTAGTATCCTTTAAACCTCCAATAAAGTGACAACTGAAATAGATGTTGATTCTTGTCTAGTGAATGCTAGAGAAGCGTAGCTTCTCTATAGTAAGGTGTCCACGTCTGTTCACACTGCCGTAGTCTTTATTCGAACTCTGGTGTCTGCCATTTACCCTAGGCGGATACCACAACTTTTGGTGACAGCTGTGTGAGATTACGGCGAACCACAAGTGTAGAGCAGACGCGCAGCTGAGGCTAAGGTACTCCCAGCAGTGAAACTGGCAAAACTGACACAAGCAACCTGAATTACCCACCCTGGACAGCAAGTCTAACTCTGCATCCGGCAGTTGTGGAAGTGAAACTGGACGAAGAACCGCGAGAAGCGCCGACATCTAACGGAGAATTGAGCGCTCAAAAGGCTGAAACAGGCCTGCGGACCGGCTGAAACAAGCCAAATAAGTGTAAACGGCTGAAAATAGGCCAATTTTACTGCAAGAGATAGCAGGATCCGAACCAGTGGCGCTAGCAGGACGGGACATTCCCTGCCGCCATCAGCTGGATTTGGATAAGCGGCGCTAGCAGGACGGGACATTCCCTGCCGCCGATAGGCTGAAACACGCCACATAGCTGCAAGCGGCGCTAGCAGGACGGGACATTCCCTGCCGCCGATAGGCTGAAACACGCCACATAGCTGCAAGCTGCGAGCCAACATACGAGTGTAGTGCACCAGAACAGAGAAAAACTACGTCAACTCCAAGTATCCTGAGAGGCTACAACGCAGCCACCCATCTAGAAAAACAGATATTATGTCACAGTGCAGGGATTACCACCCTGGTGTGATGGCTAAACAATAGATTTATGAGCAAAGCTTGGCAAACAAATTGTTGTGTTGTGATAAATCTAAAAATAGAACAGGCTTGGATTTATTGTGTATTGTGATAACAGCTAAAAATAGGACAGGGTTAGTAAACAAATCTGTTATGCAATTGTGATAAGGACAAAAATAGAAGCTAGATGTAATATAATAAAGACCCTGATATACAATCAAATCACCTCAAGCCTATAGCACAACAACAATACACCCCTTATTTCAAGGGAAAGGGAGGAGCCCCTCTCCATTGAAGGCAAATACAATCAGGGTGATATAATAGATAAGCCTAGGATTAAGAAGAAAAGGCACTATTACACCAGCACACAGTTACCCCCCTCCCTCACAGGGGGAACGGACGGAGTTACCCCCGTCCCCTCACGCGCTCCCCCCCCTCCTACCCACACTAGACTAAGTCCGTCTGTAGTGTGGGGCTAGCGACCGGGAACACAAAGCGCCATTCACGGGTAGCGCAACAGAGTGCGGAAAATATCATAAGTCCAACGGACAAAGCGGACCAACGAGAGAGCGAGTTGAGGGACAAGTGCGCGTTTTATCTGTGTGCGCGGATTGACGGTGCGTAAGCGCGCTGCACGGAAAGGAGATTTCACGCACACACACACACACACACACACACACCCACACAGGAGAGGGGCCACTCTATAGCATACAACAGAGATATTTTTTTAGGAGAAAAACTTGCAAGCTCCTCCCTCCCTGTCTACAGTGTGATAAGGAAAACTAAACCAGTTCCTTAAACCCGCTCAGACCCTCAACATCTCCTAGCCCTGCCAACCCTACTTCAAAGCTGAGTGGTTAGTGAAACAAATATATGTATATATAAATACCCAAGTGATAAATAATGTTGTTTTTTTGTATCATGGGTACAAGTAAGTGAATACTAACCCCACCATACAACACTGGAAACTGATAGGGTAACTGAACGAAAGTACGCCCATCCTGTGGACATAGCCTGACTTGATGCCCCACACTGGGCAGTGGTGGTGTGTACCTGGACCATCGACCTCATAGTTGTGAACTTTATACAGAGGAAGCGTGATTTTTTTGGAGCAAGGAGGAAAGCTAGCTAGCTCTGGGGATATTCTTGTACACGTATATATATATATGGGAGTGTAGCCATATATATATATATATAGTTAGCCTACCTATCCATATATCTACCAGCGGATACGCTCCTAGAGACATCTGTGGATCCCTAACATATTCCTTTTACCTTTAAGCTAAGATCCGCTGGTTATCACAGAAATCAAGAGCTATACTGGAAAGGAGAACAACTCAGGCTCAACAGTTAAACAAGACGCTGGCACCAACAGACCAACCCCCTGCTACTTATCATGGGGACGCGCCAGCCACAGAAACTCTTGAGCCAGGAGGACCGAGCCTACGGCTACGTGGACTACCACCCTAATTACACAGCTATAGTATTTATATTAGGGGTGAGCCGGCTCGACCCCCCTTGCGGCGCGGCTACTCTACTCTGCTCCTACATCTACAAGATAAGAACTTGGCAGCCCCTAGCCCGACGTGCGGAAATAGAAGACATTCATGATTGGGCATTAACTGTGTGCCTAGGCCTGCTGCTGACACTGTGGTGGACAGAAGTCTTCATTTGGACCAGAACCACCAACATCTGTACCCCACCACTCTCTGCTTCTTCATACACGATACTGCTTCTGTTATTACTCTGGCCTACTGTGTTGAGTACAGTGAACATCAAACACATGCCAGGTCACAGACCCCTGGTCCCTGAGATGCCCTTGTCTGGAAGGGTGACTGAATGTCCGCTGCACCGCTCCTGTTCAGTTGGTGCTCAACGCACGAGAAATAGCAATACTGGACTGGGGATTGCTGAACCTGTAGGTGTCCTCCTGGGGGTGTTGAACGATGCAACTGAGCCTAATGAGAAGGTGACAAGCTTCAGAGACTTAGTGGCCAGCCCCAAGATGGACACTACTACCAGAACTGAGATTTCAAAGGGGCCCAGCCCTAGGGCCAGTACCACCTGTTTCTGGGGTGGAAAGGTCCTCCCTGGCACTGGCCTCACCAATCTGGAGGATGGGGAGCTGTCCCAGGGGAATAGGCTCTTCACCCAGATGCCCGACGCGTACCTGGGGGTGGGGGAGCCGCCACCCAAGCCTCCCTGGGAGCCCCCAGGCATGGAACGACTGGGGACCGGCCTAAGGATGGGGACTGGTGACCTGCTGCAGTGGAAGACTTTACCCAGCACGGAGGGAGCAGGGTTGACCAGCAGCAGTGAGGCTGTTCCCCCACACTCCAAGACCAGATGCCGCTACTCTGTTGAACCACTGCACATGTCCCAGCCAAGTTCCCCCATGCTGCTGAAGATGGAGGCCCACCAGGATGCAGAGCTCCAACTAGGGAAGTCAATAAGAAGGCCACCCCTTGCCAAAACCAGAACCACCGCAGGGGCTCCCCACCAGCAGCTGACGGAGCCTGGCAGGGACGCAATACCAGCTGGCAACTCTGGCCCAACTCAGGTGGCTACCAACAGTCTGCTGACAGTCCGGAATACAGTTCAGGCTACCATCAGTATGGCATCTTCTGGGCCTTGCTGGTCCACCTGTGGGTACCTGTCCACACACTGGCCACAGGTACCCCCCAGAGATCATAGCCCCCTTTCCGACTGGCACCATCAACAGCCTTTGCTACCAACCACCTGGCATACCCAGAGGCAGGATCCCTCATGTGGAGAAGCACCTGCAGAAGCTAAGGCCGAGGCTGGCCTCGCCACCCAGGGGAGGAGAGCCGCTGTTGGATGGAAGGAACCTGTGTGTATGGGG
Source organism: Acartia tonsa (assembly GCF_053477335.1). Taxonomy (NCBI): domain Eukaryota; kingdom Metazoa; phylum Arthropoda; class Copepoda; order Calanoida; family Acartiidae; genus Acartia; species Acartia tonsa. The sequence goes on along the minus strand of NC_137266.1, from coordinate 26,254,567 downwards.
AGGAGGCTGAATGTAACCAAGGAGCCACCACAAGCAGCCCAGCACCGCCTGACCCCTAGTAGGGGAGACCCTGTTTGTCAGCTGGTGCCCCAACTGGAGGAGGAGAGACCTGGCAGGTTGATACACCCTGGGGAAGCCAGCCTGATGGGACCCAGCTGGACGAAGGGGCGCTGCCGCTTCAACGGCCACACAGCCGCCAAGTGTAGAACCGGTTGGGACCGGGCAATGAAGAAACACCAGGCCGCCCAACAACCTGCATGCAACCAGTCCGCCACCCAGGTCCACCTGGAGGGAGATGCCCAGCCGTCACCCCAACTAGCTGCCGCCGAGTGGGAGAGGCAAGAGGGGCTAGCCAGCGAGTCTGAGTCGATGTATGGGACGCCAACCGGCGTCGCCACCTGGAAGGAACGAGAGGTGCTTCCCTGCACCACCAAGCTGATGTCTGGGGCGACAACCGTCGCCGCCACCTGTGAAGACTGGGGGGTGCTATCCAGCGCCCCACGCTGGTGCCTGGGGCGACAACCGTCGCCGCCACCGAGAGACCTGGACCCCTGTGAAGACTGGGGGGTGCTATCCAGCGCCCCCACACTGGTGCCTGGGGCAACAACCGTCGCCGCCACCGAGATACCTGGACCCCGGAATGAGCCCGCAGCCCCAGAGGAAGGGGTGACACCCGTCACCCCCAGCCAGCCAGAGCCCCCAGCCAGCAGGGAGAGTCCAGCTGTCCCTCACCCTCAACTGCATCCAGCTGTCTACCTCCCTCAACCAAGCCAGGGTAATTGTATTGCACTGGTGTACCAGGAAGTTTGGGCTGGGCCAAACTTGCCTGCGCCCCCTGCATCTGCCCCAGGAGCCAGGGTATCAGCCATTACCAGCCAAACTGAAGAAGCTTTGACCGCTGCCTGGGGAGTAACACAACTAGATGCGCCAAGTGCCGAGCCTAACCATAGAAGTAGAGGATCCCCAACCATTATGTCTACCCAAGATGGAGACAATGTGCCTGGACCCCTTCAGGCTAGGGGAGGAAATCCGGAGCCTTGTGCCTCCAGTCCACTAGCAGCAGTGTCCGTGGATGGGCCTGTCTCCCAGCCAACTAGAGCGGAGCCACCCTTGCAGATCCAAGACAGCCTCCGGCATAAAGGGTGGACTGTTACCTTTCCCTACCCCGCAGGTCGGACTGCCATGCACCACCCTGCCAATGCCCAGAATGAGCCTGAAGGAGGCAACGCTCCTACAGTATGGCAACCACCACCTGCCCGCGTTGGCAGAGACCCTGGAAGCCGAATGAACCTGACCAGCCCCGAGGGCGAAGAAACTGCGCCTGCATCCAGTAGCCAGCCTGCCAGCAGCAAGGTGACCAACACGATGGAGACCACCAGCCCAGTGGAGAAACCTGCAGAGGTGTATACCAGGCGGCTGTTGGTCCAAGCCCCCTCATGTGCTGTGCCACCCCTGGAGGTTGCCAGGGTGGCCTCAGAGGTACACATCCAACGGCCAGAAGATCCAACAGGACCAGCTACTCCAGCAGATATAGCCGCTTCCGTTAGACCTGGGGAGGGCTGGAGTCCACCACCGTCCAGCAACTGGTATCCTGGCGGACCCATTCCACAAGGACAACAAACTGAAGGCCGCAACCACTGTCGGAAGTCTGGCGGTGCAGACAACCCCTCCAGCCTTCCGAGGGGAGAGTTGTGGTATGCGGCAGCTCTGGATCATGCAGAAACCAAGACATTATAGTGATGCTACGCACCTAGCTAAATCCTGTTATTCTACAATTATGAAGCCACCTGAAAAGATGTCAGATAACGGTACTGATTTTATCTCTCAGTTGTCCTGCAAATGGAGGGAGGGGTGTTACCCCTCCCTCTCCCATCTTAAGCACCGGAACCTTCCCCTTCAACCACCAAGTTATCAGCACCACCTCAACCCTGAGGATAAAGGATCTAAACCTGCCCTCACCTGATAGAATCACCCCCACACAGACTGTTGTTGTCACAAGTAATCATCAAACCTTCCCTCTTTAGTACCCAGACCTACCACTCAACCCCTCTATGCTTATCTACCTATTGTGCTGCTCCATGGGCTATCCTGCCTGCCCCAGACAGGGATAGCCATCTACCTAACCATTGCAATTATCTATGTTTTACTGTATGATTTATCTTTAACCATCTTTATTCCTAATCCATATGTATTTATATTATGGTTAACTGTATTCTTAATTCCCCCCACCCTTTCCAGGGATGGGGAATCATGATTGCCCAAACTGACTATTGTATATGTAATATAATGCTTTTATGTTATGATCATTTATTCCTATCCATGTAGTTATTGTTTGTTGTATATAGCTTTAGTATCCTTTAAACCTCCAATAAAGTGACAACTGAAATAGATGTTGATTCTTGTCTAGTGAATGCTAGAGAAGCGTAGCTTCTCTATAGTAAGGTGTCCACGTCTGTTCACACTGCCGTAGTCTTTATTCGAACTCTGGTGTCTGCCATTTACCCTAGGCGGATACCACAAAGACACTGTCAATTATTGTTTTTTTTTAGTTTTAAGAACACGTTAATTCATTCACTGACTTAAAAACTTTGGGGACTATCATTAACTCTTGATAGGGTTGTTAAAACTATTCACCAAGGTTTTCGACCTACAGAAAGGGTAATTTTATATGTTATAATTGAGGGTGCTTTACATTAACTTATCGTCCACTGAATTATCCCTTTAGATCCCTGGGAAAAATATATTGACTTCATATCCAGAGGTGGATACTTAAAACATTGTCGACGTCTTGAAGTCTTGTAATCTTCAAGTATTTTGGCAAAAAGTAATTCTTAAAAACTTTTTCTTGAAGAGCTAATCTTTGAAGACAAGTCTTCAAGTAGGTAGTTGAAGACGTCTTTGAAGTGTTCTCAATTTACATTGAACAGTGTATGTATGTTAGTCTGTAAAATAGGCACTTTCCTTCAGTAGGAGGTCATAGGGTGACAAACAAGTATTTTTACAAATTTTTTTATTTAAATATTTATTCAATATTTCCACGGATAGTAAAATTAAATATCATAAGTTTATTATCAATTGCTATTTTCCGAGGGACCGAAGCTTTATTTTATTATTCATTGAAAATTGTTTGTTATACAATACAATATCCAATTATAAATGGTTTTATGCTATTTTCTACCCTTCAAATATAGAGTTTCTAAATGCTAGGTGCGAAATCGCTTGTGATTTTCATTTTGAAAAAATGTAAAAAAAAACTTAAGAAAAACAGTTGTTAACTCTTATTAATGACAGGATACTATAAGGAAAGCAGTAGGATTTTTTAACGGAAAATTACGCGAAACTACACAAAACTTGACGTGTCTTCAAACGTATCTTGAAGTGTTTTTAAGAAGAGGTAAAAATCTAACCTCGAGTCGTGGAAGACTGAGTCGTCGAACGTGTGTTCAAGTGTTTTTGATGTTTTTAAGTATCCACCTCAGAGGTGGATACTTAAAACATTGTCGACGTCTTGAAGTCTTGTAGTCTTCAAGTATTTTGGCAAAAAGTAATTCTTAAAAACTTTTCCTTGAAGAGCTACTCTTTGAAGACAAGTCTTCAAGTAGGTTGTTAAAGACGTCTTCGAAGTGTTCTCAATTTACATCGAACAATGTGTGTATGTTAGTCTGTAAAATAGGCACTTTCCTTCAGTAGGATGTCATAGGGGGACAAACAAGTATTTTTACAAATTTTTTTATTTAAATATTTATTTAATATTTCCATGGATAGTAAAATTAAATATCATAAGTTTATTATCAATCAATGATAGTTTTAGTTTATAGTATTTTTCAAAACATACTCAAAATCTTAAACGATGGGTGATTTCGTAGAGAAATGTTACTGTTTTCAATATTTTCAAAATACTAAAATAACCCTAAAAATATACAAATTCCCCGATATATTCAAACGACCGGAAATTGAGACTTCACACCTTTGTTAACATTTTCATACGGATAGAAGGGGTCAACTTATGCTAGATTTGGGATGTATTTGTAAGATACTACATATGTTCACATATCTTTACGGTCAAACATTGTCAGAAAATCATAAAAATTCCGGAAAATATTATCATACGAAGAAGGTTTATGGCCTCACTAGAATTTTATGACTTGGAATAATAAAGGTTTGGTGAATACATTTTTTTTCTATCATCACGCAATCTCGTAGCAAGATAGTTAATCTTAGTTCTTATTGCTAATTTCGCTTGTTTTTTTATTTTCATTTTGGCAGCATTTCATGCTTAATAAACCAACCAATCAAAATTAAAGAAAAAAAGTCTCCAAAGTTGTTATTTGCAACTCTAAATGTGTTAATGTTCGTTTTAGAGCTTTGCTTTTATGTATGTTGTCATCCTTGTCAAATAACATATTACAGAGTAGCTTTGTAACTAAAAATTCAAAAAATCAAAATGTTTAAAAAGGAGTAGCTTGGCTTCCGCTCTGAATGTAACTAAACAAGTATGATAACACCCTTAAAAGCAAAGCTCAGTGAATATAAAGTCAGACAAACAAATATAGAGTTAACAGCGCATTTAACATTAAAAATCATGTTGAACAAATTTTATTATAAATCTAACCAAAAAATAATAAACATTCAAATTCTCAGAGACTCAGTCATACTTACAATTAATATAAACCGCTTTCTAGGATATAGAATGTACAATTATAAGAATGCTTAAATTAAATGAAATAATCAAAATTATCATGCATTTTAAATTTGTTTTGCTTTTATGGATTTTGACAATTTGTGTATTGTAACTTATAAAAAAATTGCTCATTTGTAAACATCATATTCATGACCAACTTCCTATCATAAAGGGGAGGGGGAGGACTATATACTGTTAAAGTTTAATAAATGTATGTCTAAGCTAAGCGAGGTTTTTCTATAATTTGTGTTGGTTCTTGAGACTTGACGCGTCGGTCTGTGCATCATTAATTTAATGTATAGATATTGTATAGATTTAGAAAGCGTTGCAACTATATAATACTTACTTATAATTTTGATTATACTTATACATTTATGCTTATGTTAATGTTTGATTGTACTACCATTTCGCTTTTATGGATGTTGTGATCCTTGTTGATATAATTAAACCTTAAAAATATCCCTCACCCCCCCTCCCCCTTCATATTTATATTTGACTTACAACTTTGGATGGAAGAAAATAATACCCTTTAGGATTTAACTTTCACTTGACCTATACTGAACTCCCCCCCCCCCCCCCCATCTCTTTTAGCAAAAGTTGACCGATGATCATTCATCATATATCATACATCATAATAGGGGGAGGGGAGGGATCTTTTACTTACAACGAGACTTAAATAAATATAAGAAGAGTATAAGTATTTAGAAAAAAATAACATCCTATTATATAAAGAAGTTGGAGTTTTTTGTCTTAAGCTTTAGATTTCAATAACTGCTAAACAGATTGGGTTCTCTATTCTAGGTAAGCTTCACATAATTTTTGTGATGGTTTTATGCTCTTATATTTTCATATTTAAGGTTTACGATGGTTTTAAGCTATTCTTTAGTTCTTTTTTTGCCCCTTCCAATAAAGAGCCTCTAGATGCTAGGGGCGTAGCTGCTAGTATACATATAATAGGATACTAGTTCAGATATTTTTTAAGCTACTGACCCAATAAAAACAAAAATAACAACACAGCACAAATTTTGCCGTTGAATGTGTGCGTCTGTTTTGATCTAGCTGAACTTTACAGGTTAGCTTCTAATAGGTAAAACCCTCTCAATATTTTTTAACATTCTTACATAAAGATCATAACAGAAATTCTTTACTGTCCCCAGGGAGGAGGGTGTATTAGACTGTAAATTAAATTGGTACCCAAAGTTTTAAAATTACTTTATTTTATTGGTTGGCGCAAAACTTTGGGTACTTTTATTGTATTTTCATTGGTTGGTTTAAGACTATCAGTGTCCACACTTTTCAACCAATAATCTTAATCTACATATGGGGTAATTTTGTTTATCATTACTGGGGATGTACCAGGGGCATCCAAGCTTATTTTTTTTTTTTTGGGGGGGGGGGAGGGTAAATATTTTTTTTAATGGGAGGTTATTTTTAACATATGGTTTTGTTTTCAATTCTAAATATACTACAAACTACGCTTGAAGTTAACCAGTATTTCTTGTAAAAAAAAGTAACAGGATGTCTTTATAACTTATTGTTTCTTTGGATCGATATTATTTTAACCCTATTTTATGAGGGGGGGGGGGGTTGAAAATGTATGAAATCTGAGTACTAAGCTTATTGAACTAGCAGAGTCACGGAGAGGGTGGACATTGGACTGTAAATTATATTAGCTTAAAAACTTTGGGTATAAAATGTATTTATCAACTCTGTGATCATTGCTTAAAGATTATGTGACAATTTAAAACACAATAAAGTTAAGTGTCCAGACATTTTAAACTTAAATTGTAATCTAATGAGGGGTATTTTTGTTTATCATCAAAGTTCCCTTCCTGGGCCCAGCTGAGTAAACAACTGCAACATGCAACATGAGTATTTTATAATATAGCTCTATCAATATCCAGGGAGGGAGGGGACAATGGGCTGTTCATCTCACTAATCATATATTCGTTGGCTTTACAAATTTGGGGACTTTTATTAAGTTTTGAATTTTGATTGGTTTGTTCATTAAGTTGGGTGTCCAACGTTTCAACCACTATAGTAGTAAAAAAAAGGGTAAATTTGTGTATTAATATTAGCGATGTACATCAATTTATCGGCCATTGTCTTATCAATTTAGATCTCTGATCAATATCCTTGTCAACATGCAATTTTATTGGTTTATATCGACTACAAGAAGAGAAAAATTTAGGTTGCAATATCCCCTCACATTTGTTGGTCGGGATGGAAGGGAAGGGGTAAAGAAGAGGAATGGGGGAGATATAAATTTTAGCCCGCCGAATAGTTCACTTTTTAATAGAACAGGAAAATCTGATGTAATGTCTAAGTAATTATAAATCCATTTTAAAGTCGATACTATCCCATAAAAGGACCACTGCACTGTTAAGGACATTTGATAATTAATGACACAAGTACTCAAAGTTTTATTAATAAGTTTTTTTACTCGTAGGTTAAAAAAATTGAATTGTGATTGGTAGGGTCCGAACTTGTAGTGCCCAATCTTTTTAACCAATGTTTTATATTGTATAGATTTTTATTTATAATTTTTGATGATGTACATCAATGCAAAGTCCATTTTCTAATCCCCTCAGATTCCTGGGTATGAATCATAGATTATTTGTGTGTGTGTCCATTCCATTTTAGAGGCGCTACTACAACGGAAATATTATTACTTGGATGCTGCATCATATTTTCATGTATTCTGATAAAGTGAAACTCATAGCTGGCTAAAATAACCATACCCCCCACCCCCCAATCTACCCACTCCCCTTCTACTAGATGAACTAATGAACAATAAACGAGTTCTGTGTTAGCAAGCTAAATTAACTACAAATTTTCTTTCTCAGTATATCCATGTATATATTTCATATTATTTCATTGTTTGTCCATTTTTAAAAACCCGGAAGGCAAGTAGGGATTGAATGGACTGTAAAGTGTAAATTATACTGGTACCCAACGTTTTATAATCACGTTTTCTCATTCGTTTGCTTGGACTTATAAATGTATTATTTTTGACAAAATCATACATCATTTTTTTTTTTAAATTGTTAAATACAGAATACTGTTTAAAGGACATACCTAACCGTAATTGACGGACATACCGACTCTAATCATAGAAAAGCTCTGCTTTATTAAAAGTAAGGTTTCAAGTTCGACCCCTTGCTCAAATCAAAACCTAAACTTCTTTTCTATTATAAGAGTCGGTCCGTACGTCTGTAACAGTTAGCTCTTTTCGTTATCAGAATGTCCGTATGTCCATTTCAAACATGTTGATTTTCAAGTTTTTCAACATCAAATTTTTATGCATTATAATTATCTGAATGATATGATTTTTGGAATACAGATTCCTAGAACAACAATGTATAATGTTATTCAGTTCTGACACTCTACAGGTGTTAATGTTTGTTTGTCCTACTATTTCAGAGCTTCCCTTTCATGGATGTTGTCATTCTGTTTTTATAACTTTTATAAATGCTCAAATTAAAATTAAAATTTAGAAAGCGTAACAACTCTATAATCGTTACCAGAATGTCCGTACAACTATTTTAAACATTTTATTACTATTTTATTACATACAAAATGATATTTTATTTTTTTTTTTAAAATAGCTGTTTTAAGGCATACAAAAATTATTGCATGAGAATACTGAAGGGGTTGGAAAGACAAAAGTATAAGTACAGATTCTATATATAACATATCTCTGCCCATTTCCCTATCCAATTTAAATTTTAGCTAACAAAAAATAGCTATTTGTTCTGAACGGACGGAACGATCCTAATCATAGAAAGCTTCGCTTAAAAAAAAAGCTTATTATATAAGTTTTACAAGCAGAGAATCAATACAAAACAAACAGATTCTATTTTTAAAAAAAGATTAATTTTGCAGATTTGTAATTGATTGCTTTCTACCTATTCCCTAGAAAGGTCCAAGTCATGCTCTAACTAAGTATCTCACTAACCGCTGAACCAATGAACAATAAAGCTTCTTAATTAAAAGTGAAAGTTAAATTTTGTTTCTTTTAACTTTTAAAACTGCTCATATTTAAACATCAAGTTCCTATTGTAAAGATTTATGGGAAGGGGTGTTAATTATATCTACTGCTGTTAAAAACAAAGCTTTTCTATAATTGGGGTTGGTTTCACGTCCGTCCGTCTGTACATCTAGAACTGATAGATTAAGAAAGTGGAACAACTTTATAATATTAACTTATAATTCTGTTTATACTTTATTCTGATTATTCAGTTCTGACAATCTACAAGTGTTACTGTTTGTTTGTACTACTGATTTGCTTTTATGGATGTTGTCATCCTTGTTGATAAACCCTCTGATTTCCTTTATTTGGCTAAAGTTAAACAGAGTTGCCCCCCCCCCCCATATCCAATTGAATATGATTTACTACTATTTTCTGCCAAAATAAAGGTAAAAGGTAAAACATGGACAATAATAGTTATTTCTTTCATTGTATTATAAACGGCTTTCCGCGGATATAGAATGTACAATTATAAGATTAAAACCAGTTTTTTTGGCCCCGAGGTGCCAAAGAAAAAAACTAATTCTATATTCTAATCTCCCTCCCCCCCCCCCATAAAAAAAAGTTGCTCTTAAGAATTAATTTGTAGTTCAGGAAGGGAGCAGAGAAAATAAGAACGGCTTGTTTTTTTCCTATGCCTTGTAAAGTAAATCATATTCAATTGAATATGGGAGGGGGGGGGGGGTTAAAAAACCCTGTGAACACACCCCACCCCCCATAATCCTATACAATAGGAAGTTTAAATATGAGCATTTATAGAAACAACAAGGATGACAACATCCATAAAAGCGAAGCGCTGAACTGGTAGGACAAACGGACATTAACACTTGTATAGTGTCAAAATTGAATAATCAGATTATAAATGTATAAGAGTCGATGTAAAATTGATTATAGAGTTGCTACGCTTTCTAAATCTTACCTAATTACTGCAGGAATCACTATGCAAAGTTTGAAATCGATAGGACAGTTCTAACATGCCTAAATTAACGAAAAAAGCTATCTGTTACGGACGGACGTACGGAGTGATGGACGGACGTATGGACGGACTGACCCTAATTATAGAAAAGCTTCGCTTTTAAAAATTAACTTTTATGTGAGACAATGTTAGATATACCTTTGTAAGAATGTGTTTCTAAGGACCAATTTTTAAAAGCGAAGCTTTTCTATAATCAAGGCCGCTCCGTCCTTTACTGATATCTCTTATCATAATTTTCTTTTCTATAATTGGGGTTGGTTGCACGTCCGTCCGTCTGTACATCTGGAACTGATAGATTTTTTAGAATTTAGGCATGTTAGTATTGTTCTATTGTACAATTTAGAAAGCATAGCAACTCCAAATATTCACTTATAATTTTGTTTTTACTTAAACATTTATATTCTGATTATTCAGTTATAACAACAGACAAAATACAAGTGTTAATGTTTGTTTGTACTACTATTTTGCTTTTAAGGAAGTTATCATCCTTGTTTTTTATCTCTCATTTTATTCTTAATCCTCTCCCTCTCCCATATGTTGACCCGTTTAAGATGACCCCTTCTTAAGTTACAGTGGAGTATTATCATAAGAACCTCATAAAAAGGAGGGAAATTTTAACTGAAGATAAATTTTTTTTCTGCAGTGCCGCTACTTTACAAATACGAACTGTAAAATTACAAGTCAAACAAGATAATGTGGTTCTTTGACAATCACTATTTAATCTGGACAACATTTTGCTTCAGTAAACAATGTTTATACTTTATAATGACGTGCATATTAAGTAAATATTAAGTAAAAAAACCTTTCAGTGTTAAAAATCTTATCTATTATACAAATTTTATATCTATTTAAATTTTTTCATGTATATTTCAACAAAAAAAAACTTTAGCTAGAAAATTTTTTTTGTAATATGCGAAGGTTCCGTGATCATATGAACATGCTAATTTATTTGAGAAATCCAATATTTTTTTAAAAACTCAAATTGCCCAATAAAATTAAACGGTCTAGCTAAGTTTTTGAAAGGGATAATTAGTGATTTACAACGATATCCTGGCCGTATGAAAATGTATAGCTATTTCAATATTTATAATATTCCCATTTAACCCCTTTCTTTCACACGTTTAACCCCAGTATGAAAATTAGGGAATTTAGCAATATTTGGCACCAATTTTAATATTTTGAAGCCTTAAATTAGTTTTTGAAACTAACGATATGACTGTTATCAATTGCTATTTTCCGAGGGACCGAAGCTTTTTTTTATTATTCATTGAAAATTGTTTGTTATACAATACAATATCCAATTATAAATGGTTTTATGCTATTTTCTACCCTTCAAATATAGAGTTCCTAAATGCTAGGTAAGAAATCGCTTGTGATTTTCATTTTGAAAAAATGTAAAAAAAACTTAAGAAAAAAAGTTGTGAACTCTTATTAATGACAGAATACTAGGTGGGAAAGCAATAGGATTTTTTAACGGAAAATTAAGTGAAACTACACAAAACTTGACGTGTCTTCAAACGTATCTTGAAGTGTTTTTAAGAAGAGGTAAAAATCTAACCTCGACTCGTGGAAGACTGAGTCGTCAAACGTGTCTTCAAGTGTTTTTGATGTTTTTAAGTATCCACCTCAGGGAAGAAAGAACAATGCGCTTAAATCATTTTATAGTAACCCACCCTATTTCAGTAATTATTTTAATTTTCAAAATATAGATGAATTTCACAAATACAAATTTTTGGAAGATTAATTTTACGTTCAACTGTCCTACCTCTGATTCCATGTTTGCTGTCTCTGATTTCATTTAATCATATTCCTCTCTTTCACAAGATATTTCCCTACTAAACTATTAAACTCATGTTATATCAACATAAGAAATATTTTTTAAAAAAGGCTTTTCTTGTATTCATTTGAATCCGGTGGATAGGAACCGGTTCTCATCCATACGAAAAAACTATGTCTAGCATCGTATTATATCCAGCTTTCTACGAATATAAAAATGTACAATCATAAGATTAAAACCAGCTTTTTTGGTCGGTGCCTTCTGCACCTCGGGGCTAAAAAAAACTAGTTTTAATCTCATAATTGTACATTCTATATCCGCGGAAAGCCGTTTATAATACGATGCGAGAAATAACTATTCTATAATTTGGGCACGTTAGAATTGACCTATCGAATTCAAGTTTTGTAGGTGATTCTTGTAAAATTTAGGTACGTAGCAGCTCAATACTCGTTTCCAAAATGTCCTTACGTCCATTTAAAACATTTTAACTTTTTTCAGAACTATGTATTTGAAATAATATTTGATATAATTATCTGATTTTTGGAATACTGATTCCTATGACAACATTTACTGCAGCAAATTTACTTTCCAATTTTGTTTCGACTTATTTCGATTGAGTTCTCCATTTTAGGGTAGATTCACATAGGTCCCGGGGTAGTTTTAAAATATATTATATTTAGATTAAAATACCTCCGGATGGTTTTAGGCTATTTCTCTTTTCTTCCCTTTCAATAGAAGCCGCAAGTAAATTTTATAATAGCTATATTGACGAAATAAACCAATAAAATGGAATGTCGACATAACAATGTTTACGAATATAACAGGGTTTACTATTGGAATTTTATTTAAATTTAGAATATTATTATCCGACTTTATTGGATAGGTGAGAAAAAGATCAATAACCCTTGTACATTATTACAAGCAAAGCTTTTCTACATTTAGGTTCGAAAATATTTCTTTAGACTTTAAATTCTGTTGCTCTATAGTTGTCACTGTTCGTTTGTCTGCATTATTTGTTAAGCATTGTTTATATGGGTAGCCTTTTTTGTTTTTGTTTTTGTCGCAAATTATAATCGCGCCAATTTACGTTCTTCCTTTTGTAATGTGCACAATTTGACCGCCCTTGAAAATTCCTATAAATCCCAACCAACCATTCCATTTTCTAACACAAATTTTTCATTGAATCAATTAACCCAAAAACCAGGAATAAAAGAATAAATATATGATATACATCGTAAAGACAAAACAAATGGCCATAATCTTTATACAAAAGTAACGGGGTGTTTGTTGGTGTGTCTGTGTTTTGCGAAAGATCTCACTTAATATGGTTCTCCTTTTCCGTGAAGCTTCTTATACAATACATACAGGGAAAATTTATAACTATTTTGTTGGATTGTAGCTACCTATAAGGGCGTAGCCGATAGCCCCCCCCCCCCCTCTCCCTCCTTTGATTTTCCAAACTTGAGTAAAGCTTTTCATATAGTCTTGACCAATGCGGGGCACTAAACCTATAAGGCTATTAATTCTTAAAAGCTTTTGCATATACTGCAATTGAATAGGTTAATTTTGACTACTTTCTTTTCCATGCATTCCTGTTTTTATTTCAAATAACTGTGTACGTAATAATTACCCGCTGCTATTAACTAGTGGGGATATGAGTGGATTCCTATTTACTAAAGGAGCTATTCCTCTATTTTATCAGTGGTACTACTTTATAATTGGGGTATGTCTGTCCCTATAAAGGATTTATCTATTATATATGTGTTCTTTTCTACTTTTTTGTTTGAGTTTAGATAACATTTATGTCAAGTTTTATAGTGATCAGACAATTCTTTTATGCCCAAAAAAAGGAAATAAATTAAGTCAAAGTACAGAGCTCGAATTATTAATAGTAGGTTATCTGCTAAATTATATAGAAATCCACTCAAGTTCCACACCAATTATATTAAGTAATAATTGACCGCTCAATAATCCTCTTAAACAGGAAACGCGCGAAAAATCTTTCAAATTTGACCGCCTTATTGCTGAGCTAATTAACATTATACAAAAATTCCAAAACAACAATCACTCTTTGCTTGATAGCCAACAACAAACAACATCAGTCCACATTAACAAAATGAAGACTAGCCTCAACAAGAGTAAACTTCTGCAAAGTCTTCGCAAATTCTTCCAGAGATTTATGAGGAGGAGAGCTGACTGTCCGTGTTGTACTTCAGTCGTGTTCAATAACTACCCGAAACCTGAAACACCTCTGATCACTAAGTTCGACGATTATGAAGACATGTGGTCCAGTTTAAAGAGAAGTCCTCTACATTTTGTTGCAACACCCCGCTTCAACTCAACACCACGTCCTAATGCAACACCCCGCCTCAATATAACGCCACGCCCTAGTGCAACACCCCGCCTCAATATAACGCCACGCCCTAGTGCAACACCCCGCCTCAATATAACACCCAGCTTTCATTTAACACCTAGCTTCACACCCAAGTGTGTTAAAGTAACTGAATTGTAATTCATAAAACTTTACTGAATATGCCCGAAATTGAGCTGATGATGCACTTGAATTTTATTCCATTGACTTGCTATGTATATTAATATGTATCAACTATATATTTCATTTATTATTGTAATAAAATTTTGAAAAATCTATTCTTCTTTTTTACTATTAGGTAGAATTATATTTTTGCGCTTGTTTGAATAGTGGCACTTTAAATGTTTTTTTTTCGCGTCTATGTTGCGTTAAAGTCTCTAGAATATTTTTTAAAAATTTAGATTTTTTGTGATTTCTAATTTTCTCTTAGGAGGGTGGTGGTACCCTTCCCCCACCCATTTATAATTTTAGTGAAAAAAAATGTAAATTTTTTTAGGGGGGGTAATTTTTTCTATGTGCGATTTCTCTTTGAAGGGTGGTGGTACCCTCCCCAAAATATTTATAAACCCTGTTAAGGAGAGCCCAATCGGTTCAGCGGTTAGCGAGATCCTTCGATACATACAAACAGACATCCTGTTAATTTATTATAGGGATTAATACATTGCTGATCAATAAGTGTTCTTTAAATATTGATTTGAGCAAGAAGCTGCGTAGAACCTGCACGATAACCTAAGGGATAAGACAATGGCTGTTAAATTAAAATATATTCCCAAAGATTATAAATAAAATTACCCCTTCTGTAGATAACAAATAGTGGTTGAAAATTTGGATACTCAAATTATTGAACCAACCAATCAAATTAAAAAAAAGTCCCCAAAGTTGTTGGGCTAACGAAAAAGTAACCATTATTATAAATCTTTGGGGACTAGTGTTAAAAACGGCCCAATGTCCCCCCCCCCCCTTTTAAAAAGGGAAATGTTCAAATAATATTGAAGTGTTTTAAGATTTTAATATTGATATTAGCATCTTATCACGGGTAAAATTCATTGAATATTCTACAACTACTCTATAGCTAAAGTGGTCCTCCCTCTCACCGCTTAGCATCAAGTCGTTGTAAGACAGAGAGTTTTTTTTAATGGCAGATTCAAATATTTTTTGTATACAATTACTCTGTAGCTAATTAACAAATATGATATTTCAATTTTCAATGCTGTGCTACGTATGGGCATAGTTATCCTTGTTTAATCTAGAATTGTCACTTTACATGTTCATTCAATAATGCAAACTATTTTAATAGCAAATAAATGGTTCGTAATTTCAATATAATGTCAAACAATAAGACCTTGTGCCGTCTCTCAATAGCTTCTTTGTAAATCAACCATTTGTGTCGGGAATATTAACACAGCCAAGTAGCAGAAAACAATTTGTTAGCAGACAAAAAAGGTTCTTGGAAAAAGACTGTAGGTAGTTTTCTGTATATACAGCAATACTATAGATCTACTTTTTGATATTTAAATGCAAACAATTATTGCAGTTTTATTTGAACACTTACACTTTAATCTAAGTAAAAGGGGAGATTTTTCAGAATTTTATTTCAATTCGTTTTACGTTCAAGGTGATATTGAATTTTAAAATATAAAAGTTATTTTTAATGTATTCTAAAAAGATAAGTTTTCATACTCCTTACCTTTGTAGGATCCAGTGTCTATAAAAAATGACGTCATACAATACAAATGACCAATGATGCCAGTATACAGTTTACACTGGTGTCCTGGATAGGAAACAGGTTTTTGTTGAGTTACGTATGACAAGACCTATATTTCTATGACCAGGCCTGTATGACGGTTCAGCACATAACTTTCATTAAATCACAGCTGATCATTTTTGTGGATTTTTTTGAAAATTACTTTTTTACCCAGATTTTCATAGTTTTTCCCCAAACAATCACAATTTTCTCATAGCTACAGCTTAGTTAATCTAAATTTATTCAAAGAAAAGTACAATAGATGACAGCTGACTATGTTATTATCCATAAAAAGATCTTTCAGAATCAATTAACTAATCTAAGATTTGTAGTCTAGAAGTTGGGTAAAAGTTATTTGAATTAATGCCTAAACAGTTAAACAAAACTTAAGTTTGTTTTGGTAGTCAACCCAAAAAAATACTCACTTGTTAAAAGGACTCTCCACAGAAAAATCAACTTAGGATTTTTGAAAATCTAACCTGAAATTATTATTCTCTGTACAATTTTAGGCATTTTTTGTTTTTGTGGTATCGCGATCGAAGCCCTTTGAAATTTTTTACCTCCTTTAAGTGAATCCTCCCCCCATTTAATTTGTGCTGCTTTAGTGATTTTTAGCTTCTATTTGTGCCGCCGTTGCCGCATTCATCGCCCTTCTCCGCCGCTACTCCGCTGTTCATCGCTTTTTAATACCTGCTCCCCTCTCCCTTGTTCAGAAATTAAATGGAGGCTGGGGGTGTTGTGTATAGCAACGTACGCAATGTATAGCGGAGTAGCGGCGGAGAAGGGCGATGAATGCGGCAACTGCGGCAAAAGATGGTTATATTTGGAGGAGGCGAACACAAAATGGAGGCGGCAGGATTGTCCAGTCAAGGAAGAGGATAAATCGTAGAGTGGCCGGTTGCAATGGAGCAAATGTTCTTTAGCGGCAAACATATATTGAGTGGAGGAAAGTGTAGTATATATTGTTATAGCGGCAGTACAAATAGGCGGCGGACAAAATTTTCAAAGGGCTTCGATCGCGATGCCACAAAAACAAAAAATGCCTAAAATTGAACAGAGAATAATAGTTTCAGGTTAGATTTTCAAAAATCCAAAGTTGATTTTTCTGTGGAGAGTCCTTTTAAGTCCCTCATGAATGCCTCATGAATTGTTATAGCATAGTTCCTGGCTGTAATAAGATGTCTTTCTGAGGTTCCACCAATGAAGTTTAAACTAACATGCTTCAGAATCGGCAATGATTCTGTATAAAGTTTTCATTGTAATTTTGACACGCTATCTTGGTTAATATTAGTTCCTTGCTGACTTGATGTATAAATAGTTCCTGTGTTATTGTTTGTTCCTGCTCATCATCATTGGAAACAGTTAGTTCAGTATTGTGGCTGCTTTTAAAGGTTTTGATGGTGCATGGTAAAATATTGCTGGTAACAAATGCTTCCTGGTTCATGATGTGACAGTAGATGGCTGTTCTCAGAGCAGCTTTTCCAGCAAACAGTAGGCTGTCCCAGCTGGCATTACTAAATATGGAACTTTAGTAGAATATCAGGGACTGGAAAATTGCTTTTTATGTATTTACTATGACTTACTTTTCTTTCCCTCTGGTGGAAAGAGATTAAAACATTTTGCTTTTGGGGTTTAGATTGTTTCTAGGCTCCTTAACAAGATGGTCAATATAGAAAAGATTGTCACATGTAACACCAAAGAACTTAGGATGTCTGACTTATGGTACTGTTTCAACAATGACTACAGTGCCTGCTTCATTCGAAAAGGTGGTAAAGACTACTGTAGATGATTTGGCTGGAGAAATGAATGGGTTCTGACTTTTTAACCAATCATTAAGAACTGCTAAGTAAGTCCTTGACATAAGGATAAATAAGAGGACTTATGCTGTTGGAGTTGTCAGCAGAGGAAATTAGATGTAATTAGATTGAGGTGTTGGCATTTATGAAATTTACAGTTCGAATAGTATATGGTATAGGGCCCTCCTTGTAGGTCAGCATGTTTGGCAGATTTGTATGCATATTTAGATCCTCTGATAACAACAAATTGTTGTCTACCTCTAAGGTATTCACTTAAAAAGTTACATGTACTCATTCAAGTCTAGTGCATTAATATTATGCAGTAGAATCTCATTGTTTATAGTGTCAAAAGCCTTTGAAAGATAAATGGCAACTGGCACTGCTCTGGTAACTGGTTTCTTATTGTTTAGGCTGTTGTTGATTAAGGTTTTAATACTCTGTAAGGCAATGGTGGTAAACCTGCCTGTTTGAAAGCCATAATGTTGGTCTGCAAGTTTAACAGCATCATTCAGGTAGGGACGAATCATGCAGGCAGGATAAAGAAGTGAGACAGGGCAGTAGCTGGAACCCTAATTATCAATTTTCCTTGGTTTCAGTACTGAAATAATTTTACCAGTCCTCCATATGCTTGGTGTCTAGAAGTGATTTACTTGTCATTACTACAATGAAAACATTGTACAAAATCATTGCTGATTCGGATTTGTTTAAACTTTTTTGGTGGAACCTCAGAGGAACCTTGTATCACATCCAGGATCTATGTTTTACCTACAAATCTTAGAATAGTCAATTGAGGTTATTGATCTTCTTATAGCTGTCATCTAATATACTGTTTTGCATGAATTTTGAATAACTAAGCTGGAAATGTGAGAATATTGTGATTTTTTGGGGGGAAAACTATGAAAATATGGGTAAAAAAGTAATTTTTAAAAAAATCAACAAAAATGATCAGCTGTGATTTGATGAAAGTTATGTGCTGAACCGTCTTACAGACCCGGTCATAGAAATATAGGTCTTGTTATACGTAACTCAAAATAAACCTGTTTCCTATCCAGGACACTGGTGTTTACTATTGGTTAATGAAATGTATAATAGCCTATCATTGGTTTTTTGTTTTGTATGACGTCATTTTTTATAGGCACTTTAAGCTGCTTCCATTTGAAGCTATTATGTCAACATATAATAGTTGTATTGTCATATTGTCATTATGTCAGACATTTAGTCGACGTAGATATAAATATCTCGATATTGTATCAGTCATGACAACTTTTTATAAATGTCATATAGACAACATACACCAATTGTGTTATGTGAGAATCTATATTTTTGACAGGGTAGGGGAGGCCAGGGGATTTTTATAAACCAATGTTTTCAAACTTTTGAAATCCGACTTTAAACAAAAGATTACAGCTGATGTGTTCTGTTTTGGCGGATTATTATAGGCCAATACATACTATTTACAATGGTTCCAGGACAAACGCAGGAGTCCCAAAAGTCGGATTGAAAAAAAACGTAGGAGTGTTAAAATATTAATTTATTTCCATACAGATTACATTAGGTTAGGATATGAATGTACAAATAAGCCCCCCGGAGACAAGATGGTCTAAAATAGGTTAGGTTAGGTTAAGTGTCCACTCCGACGTTTGGGACTACTGCGTTTGTCCTATTACCTTTACAATAACATTGAGTCAAAGATGGGGTTATTGCACACCAAATTAGGTAAAGTTAGAAATACAAGCCAATGCAGGCCTATTAATAAATTCCTATGTGTATTCTATATGTTTATCTTTAGATCTTCCAACAATATGAGGATTAGAGGACCTCAAGATTTCACTATTTTGAAAAACAAAAGTTAAGTCAAAGTTATAATAAATGGAAATAATTCAAAAATTAAATTTATTTATATTAGGCTTAAGCCAGATTAAGTTAGATAAGAGTGAGAAACACCAGTAAGGTTAGTGTCCTATATATTAAATGGGCTCCAAGAGTCCTCTTGTCGGTTTAGGAAAAATATTTCAATTAAGGAAATTCATCATATTGATGTTTAAGAAAAAAGCTTGACTTGTCTTAATAATATGGTGATTTTTAGAAAGATAAAAGAACGCTACTGAATGTATAAAAACAGATTAATAACAAATATTTAGTGTTTAGCTTTAATGTAAATACAAAAGCTCTGCATTAACCCATTAGTGCCGAGCGCCACTTTTATGGGCCGATCGAGCTGTAAGTTTCAGGGAAGCTTTATAATGGTCAAAACGGAATTCGTATTTTTTTGTTTTGCTCTAGTGGCGTGCACAGGAAAGTTGCAAAAAAACCCGGTTCGGCTTGGCCATAAATACCAACCAGGCATTAACACCCGTTTTTGGTGCTTTCCCCCAGTTTTAAAACCCGGTTGACCTGTATAAACCCGGTTATTTTGACCAAAAATCGAAAAATGTAATTTTTGAACGCCAAAAGTGAGATGAACACTTTTTAGAACTTTGATACGATCCGTAATTGAAAACTACACAACCTCATGTAATCTAAAGAGCTACAAGTATAATACGAAGCGATTTATTTCAAATTTCGTGTTTAGCTGGCGATTTCGGGTAAAAAAACCCTGTTTTGTTGTTGTTGTCAAAAAAGATCTATTAGTGAAACCGGGTAATAAAAATTTCAGACTCAAAATGGAAATGCCGAACCGGGCCTATATAGGGCGTAAAAAAACGATAAAAAAATCATATAAGAAATAATAATTTAAATAAAACGAATTCACAAATAGATGTACTTGTCAATAAACATTAGATTTCACGAAAAAAATCAGCGACTTTACTATAAAAACAAAAAAGTTAGATGGGGTATTTTGAATTGTCATGATTTTCAAACTTTGTTGATCTATACCAGCAAACGGAAGTAAGCTAAACTGCCTGCTCCAGGGGGAAATGAAAGCCAGGGTAGTAGAGGGGGGATTCATACTGAGAATGATGCAATTATGAAGCCGGAAACCGGTTTTTTTTCCATTTTCTGGCACCGGGTTTTAAAACCCGGTTCGGCACTAATGGGTTAACTTAAGTATTTTGCAGTCTTAAAGCCCAGGAAGTTTAACTTTTCTCAGTGATTTTCCAGATATGAATGTTTTAATTTGCTCAGTTTTCTGCAGGGTTCGGAAGCCGCAGCCGCAGCCTCAGCCTCAGCCACCATCAGCCGCGCGGCTTACGAGAAGCCTCAAAATCAGCTGCGCGGCTTCCTCAGCCACCCAATAAGCCTCAGCCTTAGTCGCAGCCGCGTGGCTTAAAGAAAACATAAGCCACTTTAAGCCTCAGTCCCATTCAGCCACTGTAAGCCTCAGCCACTGTAAGCCTCAGCCACAAAACTCCAATTCAGCCACATTAAGCCTCAGCCACACTAAGCCTCATTCAGCCAACGCCCCTCTAAGCCTCAGCCGCAATCAGCCGCGCGGCTTATAGTTGGGGAAGCCTCAGCCACACTCAGCCGCGCGGCTGTTAATAATTTGAAGCCGCAGCCGCACTCAGCCGCGCGGCTTCAAGAAAGCCTCAGCCGCAGCTGCAAAGTTATGATTATGCCGCAGCCGCGCAGCTTGATATTTGTAAGCCGCGACCTCAGCCGCAGCTTAATTTTTTAAATTCAGCCGCAGCTTTGACACAGCCGCGCGGCTGAGATATTGTAAGCCCCAGCCGCAGCCGCAGGTGCTAAATTAGTACAAGCCTCAGCCGTCAATTCAGCCGCGGGGCTTAATTTTCATTTAATTTTGTCTGTCTGAAGCTTAAGATCTCAGCAACCACTGAACTGACAATGTTGTCCTTCTCAGGAATCCTTTTACTAAAGTAACAGGATGTCTGTGTGTCTGTGTATCTGTGTGTCTGTACCGAAGGATCTCGCTAACCGCTGAACCGATCGGGTTCTCCTTAACAGGGTAGCTTCTCATAGGTCCTGGGAAGGTTTATAACTATTTTTTTAGGGGTGGGACACCCCCAACCCCCCCAAAAAAATTAAAAATCCCCCCCTCCAAAAGAAAAAAAAATTTTAAATTTTTTAAACTAAAATTAAAAATGAGGGGGGAGGCACCCCCCCCCCCCCAAAAAAAAAAAATCCCCCCCCCCCAAAAAAAATTTTTTTTTTACTTTTCTTTAAAAATTTAAAATAAGAAATTGGGTTATTAAATTTGACTCTCTCTCTTCCTCAAGTGCCACCTAGAGGCCTCTAGGGGCGTAGCTGCTAGTTATATATATATTTACATTGGTTTTGAGCTAATTTTGGGGTGGGGGTCAGACATTTCCATCGCCCAAAAATAATTTTTTTAAATGTATTTTTTTTTAAATGTTATACTTTTAAATTTTTTTATATTCTTTTATAAAAATTTTATCTTAATTTTTTTTTAAAATTACAACATAGAAACTACCATCTCGAACAACTACAAAAAGTTTGAACCTGTAATGTAAGAGCTCCAGTGGCGCAATCAGTTAGCGCACGGTTCTTCTACACTGTTATGCCGGGGTTATAAGTTCGAATTTCACCTGGAGCAATACGTTTTTGAACGTTGATACTTATGAATATTATTGAATACTATTTATAGGGTAACTGCCCTACTGACGTTTGCCTAATTTTATTGTTTTTAAAAGATACAAATTTTTCAGAATTTACTTAATATTCACTATGAATTTGTATTATCTTAAATTTTTTTTCTTATAGCTCAATGGTAGAGCACTCGTCTTGTAAACTAGGGACCAAGAGTTCAAACCTCACAGGGGGCAATCAATTTTTGTGATACTCAAGTTATATAGTAGCTTCTCTATTATTTTTCCGTTTAGGTACGCAATACTTGTTCTATATAATTAAGCTTCTCCTACTTAGATATTTCTTCAATTTTAAATGTATTTAATACTTTGTGGTTGATGAGAGACACTGAAAAAGTTATGCAAAAAAAAGATTTATACATATTTCATTTTTCATAGTATTTTTAAATTAATGAAAATAATTAAATTAAGATTTGGGGAGGGGGGAGGGTGTGTGTGTGTGTTTATTTTGAACACAAATTATCCTAATATGTTTTCTAAAAAAACAAATTTAAACAGCGATGTATTTTACTTTTTAAAGTTGGTTAAAAAAAGGTCTGTAAAATGCAATAAATTGTCCTGTATAATATGTAAAAAAAATCTACATAATCTTTATGTACTCGATAGATTGAAATAGTTAAATGATTATCATATATCATCCGATTTTGTTTATTTTACAAAGATGCTTACTAAAATTGATTTTATTTTCGAAACTGCAATTATTATAAAAAAAAATGTTTCTTTATCTTTATCATTATGTTATACAATTTCTGAATTTATAAGCAATACATGAATCGATATATCATTACTTTGATGTTGTCCATATTTTCATGTACTCTGATAAAGAAATAATCTCAGCTGGCTAAAATAACAATAACCCCCATACACCCCCTTTAATCCATCTCTCCCCTCTTATGGGATATATAAATGAACTGGCCAATAAATGAGGTCCATAATTTTATTAACAAATTTTCTTTTTTTTAATATATCCACATATTCTATTATATAAAGTGGTAATGTGAAGCTTCTTATTGATCCAGGGAAAGTTTATAATTTTTTTGGGGAAATGTATCTTTTCCCTCCCAAAAAAAGATGACCCTCAAAATAAATTATTTTTGCTTCCCTTAAGTATTCCTAGAGGTTTTAGGGGCGCAGCCACTAGTATCCTTTAACCATTAACTCATTACATATTAAAACAGGTTTTAAAAGTATGTACATAAGACTGTTACCTATGAAATTTAGCACCCAATAATTTATTATAATTGTGATATTTAGACCTAAATTTTTCTTTAAAATTTCTGTCACCTTTGGTCGAGGGGTTAGTGTGGCAGTCGTGTGTTGGAAAGGTTCTTGGTTCAATTCCACCAAGAATTGAATGTGATTAAAGTTTTTATTCTGCAATGGACAATAATTTTTGTTTTCTCTCATTTATATTTAGTTATTTTCCTCTCAAGTTGAAAAAAAATTATAAAAGGAGGGTGGATATAATGTGTAAAAAAAGATTAGAGGAGATTTGTTCTAGGTAAACTTACTTTATTTGTAATATTATTAACTAAATTTTAATATAAAATTGCTTTACACCTATGTTCTAAGAGTTAGTGCACAGGGAGTAAGGGAGGGAACAATGGATCAAATATTCAATTTTTAGGAGTCTCAGACTTTGGAGACTGGCTTAAAGGGAATGTGCAAGAATTTAGCAGTTTCTGACTGAGTTTGGGGACTTGCGCATGAAATGCCGCTACTCGTATGTATGTTTTGAATATTGCAGACAGGGAGAAGGGATAAGGGAAGTGGGGGCAAGGGAAATAAACACTCGTTGTGTTAGTTTGGAATGTAGCAGATGGGGAGAAGGGAGAAGGGAGGTGGGGGCAAGGGAAATAAACAGAATAAAAAGGGGCAGTCATATTCTTGCTAGCAGCTGGCCGGGTCCAATAATCTTTTAAGTTATTTTGTCTGTAGATTAAGAATTCGATAACTACTGAACTAATGAAAACTTTTTAAATTGCCTTTTCCAAGTTTTTGAATTTTAAAAAAAAAACTCAACCAAACTCCCCCCTATTTTCCCATAAAAAATTAATAAAAGTCACCCTTCATCCCCCCCAATTTTTTTTCTTCTGGGATTCAAACCCGGATGATAGATGGTTCAAAGCTGTTACCATACCAAAAAGCTATCAGAGCTCCAATATTTCAAAATGAAAATTTGTCTTATTTTTAGATCATTAAGTATTATGATGTCTGTTTGTTTGTCTGTCTGCTTGTTTGTCTGTCTGTTTGTTTGTTTGTCTGTCTGTTTGTTTGTCTGTCTATCTGTTTGTACTACAGGATCTCATTAACTACTAAACCGATATGGTGCTCCTATTCAGGGTAGTTTCTTATAGGTACTGGGAAGGTTTACAACTATTGTGGAGGAGGGTACCATCACACTACCAGAAAAAAATTGCCTTAGAAAAAAAATTAAACATCACCCCAAAATTAAAAATGGGATTTACTTGCCCCAGCCCTCCCCACCCAATAAAAATCACCCTACCCCCCAAAATATTATTTTAATTCAGTTCTTCTTTTTCCAGTACCTATTGTTTAGTATTTTTTGTAATAACTTCATAATTACATTTGTCATTAAGATTATGTGACATAAAAAGTTTGTCATAAAAATTATACCCATGAATAATTGTAATAAAAAGCACTTTTGTAAAAAAAACATTTTTCATAAGAGGTAAGTTAGTAATACATTTATTGCAAGTGTACATATGATAAGCATTTTAAAGACGATTATTTTTAAGACAAATGTAACCTGCGTACCATGGCTCAACATGTAGCGCATCTGCTTGTCATCATGGAGGTAATAGGTTCGAATCTTGGCCAGACACTGCGTGAAAACTGAAGATGTTAAATGGTCCCTACTGCAGCTATGCCAGGTATGCAACATGTAAAGTTAGAGTATGAGGATTTCCTTGGCTTGTTAACAGGCGTAACTCATTACCATAGGACTTTCTGGCAGGTAGTTGGTTGCTGGATAGATGTCACTTAAATTGGAAAGAATTGGTTCCCCTTAATTATCCAAGGTTCAACAAGAAGCACATCTGCTTGTCATCAGGGAGGTAATAGGTTCGAATCTCAGCCAGACACTGCGTTATAACTGAAGACATTAAATGGTTCCTACTGCTGCTATGGCAGGTGTGCAACATGTAAAGTTGGAGTAGGAGGATTTCCTTGGCTCATAAACAGGCGTAACTCATTACCATAAAACTTTCAGGCTGGTAGTTCAATAAAAAAAAGTTGGTTGCTGGATAGATGTCACTTAAACTAATACAGAAAAGGAAAGAATTGGTTCCCCAAGGTTCAACAAGTAGCGCATCATGTAATAGGTTCGAATCTCGCCCAGACACTGCGTTATAACTGAAGACATTAAATGGTTCCTAGGTGCTAGGTGTGCAACATGAAAAGTTCCTCGGCTCATAAACAGGTGCAAAGGAAAGATATAATTCCCCTTAGTTATCCAGGGTTGTTGGACCTTGAGTTAATGTCATAGAAACCCTCGACCGTGGCTCAACATGTAGCGCATTGGCTTGTCATCAGGGAGGTAATAGGTTCGAATCTCAGCCAGACACTGCGTTATAACTGAAGACATTAAATGGTTCCTACTGCTGCTATGGCAGGTGTGCAACATGTAAAGTTGGAGTAGGAGGATTTCCTTGGCTCATAAACAGGCGTAACTCATTACCATAAAACTTTCAGGCTGGTAGTTCAATAAAAAAAAGTTGGTTGCTGGATAGATGTCACTTAAACTAATACAGAAAAAGAAAGAATTGGTTCCCCAAGGTTCAACAAGTAGCGCATCATGTAATAGGTTCGAATCTCGCCCAGACACTGCGTTATAACTGAAGACATTAAATGGTTCCTAGGTGCTAGGTGTGCAACATGAAAAGTTCCTCGGCTCATAAACAGGTGCAAAGGAAAGATATAATTCCCCTTAGTTATCCAGGGTTGTTGGACCTTGAGTTAATGTCATAGAAACCCTCGACCGTGGCTCAACATGTAGCGCATTGGCTTGTCGTCTGGGAGTTGATAGGCTTTGTACTGAATCATAACTAAAGATGTTGAAATAAATTCCTACTGCTAAAAAACTTGTATAAAACTTTGGGTACCAGTATAAAACTTTAGGTATCAGAATAAATTTTTGTCTATTAGTATAAAACTTTGGGTACCAGTATGAAACTTTGGGTACCATTATAAAACTTTGGGTACCAGAATAAATTTTTGGCTATTAGTATAATATTTTGGGTACCAGTATAAAACTTTGGGTACCAATATAAAACTTTGGGTACCAATATAAAATTTGGGTACCAGTATAAAACTTTGGGTACCAATATTAAAACAAAATTTTAGGTATTAGTATAAAATTTTGGGTACCAGTATAAAAATTTGGGTACCAGTATAAAACTTTGGGTACCAGTATAAAATTTGGGTACCAGTATAAAATTTGGGTAACTGTATAAAACTTTGGGTACCAGTATAAAACTTTGGGTACCAGTATACAACTTTGGGTACCAGTATAAAACTTCGGGTACCAGTATAAAACTTTGGGTACCAGTATAAAATTTGGGTAACTGTATAAAACTTTGGGTACCATGAAAAACTTTGGGTACCAGTATAAATTTTTAGTACCAGTATTAAACTTTGGTAACCAGTTTAAAACTTTGGGTACCAGTATAAAACTTTGGGTACCAGTATAAAACTTTGGGTTCTAGTATAAAACTTTGGGTACCAGTAAAAAACTTTGGGTACCAGTATAAATTTTTAGTACCAGTTTAAAACTTTGGGTACCAGTATAAAACTTTGGGTTCTAGTATAAAACTTTTGGTACCAGTATAAAACTTTGGGTACCAGAATAAAATTTGAGTACTAGTCTAAAACTTTGGGTACCTGTATAAAAACTTTGGGTACCAGACTAAAACTTTGGGTACCAGTATAAAACTTTGAGTACTAGTATAAAACTTTGGGTACTAGAATAAAACTTTGGATACCAGAATAAAATTTGAGTACTAGTATATAATTTTGGGTACCAGTATAAAACTTTGGGTACCAGTATAAAACTTTGGGTACCAGTATAAAATTTTGGGTACCAGTATAAAACTTTGGGTACCAGTATAAAACTTTGGGTACCAGAATAAAACTTTTGGTACCAGTATAAAATTTTGGGTACCAGTATAAAACTTTGGGTACCAGTATAAAACTTTGTGTACAAGTATAAAACTTTGGTTACCAGTAAAATTTGGGTACCAGTATAAAACTTTGGGTTCTAGTATAAAACTTTTGGTACCAGTATAAAACTTTGGGTACCAGAATAAAATTTGAGTACTAGTCTAAAACTTTGGGTACCATTATAAAACTTTGGGTACCAGACTAAAACTTTGGGTACCAGTATAAAACTTTGAGTACCAGTATAAAACTTTGTGTACCAGTATAAAACTTTGGGTTCTAGAATAAAACTTTGGGTACCAGAATAAAATTTGAGTACTAGTATATAATTTTGGGTACCAGTATAAAACTTTGGGTACTAGAATAAAACTTTGGGTACCAGAATAAACTTTGTGTACCAGTATAAAACTTTGGGTACCAGTATAAAATTTGGGTACTAATTCTGAATCAAACATTTGAAAAAATCCTGCTGTCCTCCCCCCTCTTCCCTCCACTCCTATTCTCACAACCCCTAACCACCCTCAACTCTCCAAAAAATGTCCTAGAATGCATTTAAAAAATCCAATTTAGCCGAAGCCTCAGCTGCAAAGCTTATTTTGTAATCAGCCATAAGATCAGCCGCAAGGCTTAATATTGTATTCAGCCGCAGCCGCATTCAGCTGCGCGGCTGAATTTAATTCAGCCACAGCCTCAGCCGCACGGCTTTCAGTAAGCCGCAGCCTCAGAATCAGCCGCGAGGCTTAATTATGTTATCAGCCACTCTCAGCCTCAGCCTCACTCAGCCGCGCGGCTTAATCAGCCACTGTAAGCCGCAGCCGCTATGAGCCCTGCGGCTTTCAGTAAGTCGCAGCCTCAGCCACAAATCCTTCAGCCACTGTAAGCCTCAGCCACCCTCAGCCACTGTAAGCCTCAGCCGCTCGAAGCCTCAGCCACAAAATTCAAATTCAGCCACTGTAAGCCTCAGCCACCCCAATTCTTATTAAGCCTCAGCCGCATTCAGCCGCAGCCACTCTCAGCCGCACTAAGCCTCAGCCACTCTCAGCCTCAGCCACTTCCATAACTATAAGCCTCAGCCATATCAGCCGCAGCCGCAAATTAGGATTCAGCCGCAGCCGCGCGGCTGATAGCGCGGCTTCCGAACCCTGGTTTTCTGTTATTCAACATTACGAAATCCACAGGTCCTCTAATATAAATGTTTAATACCAAAGATAATAATACCAACTTTCAGAATAAGTAATTCTAGGGTTGCCATGGTAAATTTATAAATGGTTGAATTAGGTTCTCCTTTAGAATGAAGCTTCCAATAGGTCTAGTGAAGTTTTATGATTTTTGGGTAGATTTTCTTATTATCAAATAGAAATCTCCTGTGGAAAGAACATCCAGCAAATTTTTTTCTACAGTCTCTGAAATAACTTTTTACTATCCCTAGCCAATGTTTGTATAAAGCCAATACCTAATATTTTACATGGTATATTGTCTTCAATAGATAAAACATAATTAGATGGATAGAACCGGGGATAAATAGTTTAGTTTTCCATGTACTTTAGATAGTAGTTATCATTTCTACTTTTATCGAATGAAATAATCTATTAGATTTTTTATCATATATGAACACAAATGCATTTATCTATATAAATACTAAGAAAATTGTTTATTTTCTGATGTCGAAATAACAAGAAATCACTGTGACATTGAATAAAATTGAGTAGTTTTATCACTTTATTAGAATAGGTTATTATAGACGAAACGATGATGAAATTACTTGGATGATGCACCAGATTTTTATGTACTTTGATAAAGTAAAATTTGTAGCTGGCTCAAATAATGATACCCTGAATTCACCTCCTTCGCCCCATCCCCTCACAACTACTGAATGAACGAACGGACTATAATGAGGCCTATATCAGCGACCTAAATTGTGACAAAGTTTTCACTTTTAATATATCTATGTACTCTATGTCTATTTTCCTTATGGTCTATTCATAGAAGAGAGGGGACTCACCCACCAAATTTTGGGTATGCATTCTATGTAACTCTATTTTATGATACAGAGTTTTGCCAAAATTATGCAGCTTAATATTACAATTGGATACAGGAGTTAATCAGATTTGGGGGTGTCATCACTTACGCATATTGTAATACCACCAAAAAAAAATTCACAAAAGCTCAATAGCAAGTACATTAGAAGAGAATGCCTAATCATGATATTAAAGCAAAAGGGGTAAAAATAATATATGCTTTGGTAATGATTTACAATTCTGATTATATGATAATGTGATTCCTTTTTTGGAAGTTATAGTACAACTCTCAGATTTCTAGTTTCTATAACCAGGAACAAGGGTATATATAAATTTTAGCTTAAATCTTATATACTAAAGTACTGAAATGGATGTGTGTTTGTGTCTGTTCGGCTGAAATCGGCACAGGTAAAGTTTTAGGCTATTTTTAAAAGGGTGAGATAAACTGTCTAAAGGCAGGTTTTAAACTATTTAGATTGAGAGCAAGTCCACAACTGGCATTAAAAGATCGACAGATAAATAATAGTTTTTAATCGTTTAAAGAAAGAACATGATAAACTTATTTTATACACTTTGAGTATTTTTTTAAACGCTTTTTATTTCCTTAATGTCAAAACTGTCCTATTAATTTAGTAATTGGTTGCTGTAGACTATTTAAGATAATAATGAATAAAGTCCAGAAAACTAAAACAGAAAAAAACTTCAATATGATAAGAATAGGTAGTTCAGAATTTAAGATGAAAATAATCAAAGTTAACATGCAACCTGGTTCTTAATGAATTTTTATTGATGTCAAATATTCACGTGTCCCTGATCAGCTAAATATGGGGGTTAGGGGATTATCTCAGAGGTCAATATCCAGGCTGCTGGCATCGTTACTTTTTACAACTTTTATTGGTAAGAAAGGATTTTTATATGCACAGCTACTCAACAAATGTAAAACCAGTGGCGTGTGGTAGCGGGGTGTAAAGGGTTGTCAACAACCCCTTCAAAATCATCCCATAATGAAACACCCAGTGAGGAATCGCTGTGAACGCCACTGTATGTTTTAAAGCCATTGCATAAAAGAAATTGTGTTAAAAAAAATTTGTCTATTTTATAGGGTGTTACTAAATGATTTTTATTTGATTTTTCGTGGATAATTGTCTCAGATCTAATACAATACATGTTTTTTATACTGGCAGTGAGTTAAAGAGTTCATTGTTTAAAGAAATCTTTACACGAAATTTTGAAACTGAGAAAGAAAATAACGACAGATAACAACAATACTTCCAGGGACATCCAAACGTCTCAAACTCAGTATACAATAAGACAGACGGAAAAAGTATGCTGCAGAGTAGATTCTCAAGTTTTACTTTATGTTTTCATAACCATCAAAGAGTACCTTTTAAATATGAAGAAAAAATATTTTATGAAAAAGAAATACAGCCTAATATAAAAAATCCTTATCAACTTTATTTTATAATGTAATATAATATACTGTATTATTAATGAAAATAAACTATTTTTCAGAAAAGAGACTAAATAAATAAAATAAATACATAAGTATCTCATCACATTTTATACAAGAACAAAACTGTCCAATGTCTGTAAATAGCGCAGCAATTACATTAAATAAAAGTTGTCATAGCTGACATATTATCAAAATTATATTATTGTTAAAAACTATATTTCCAGGGACGTCCAAGCTTTTTTTATTTTTAGAGGGGTAAAATGAAAGTTCAATTGTTTGTAAGTTTTAAAGATTTTGATAAAAGTAAAATGAGGTTCTTCAAAGTTTGAGGGGGGTGAACGCATAGGCGTCCAAGGGGGGGGGGTAATGGGCCATTTGGCACCCCCAAACGATTTTGGGGGTGCCGGTGGCACTCCCAAAATTTTGTGAACAATACCCCCCCCCCAAAAAAATTACCCTACCTTGGGGGGGGGGGGGGGGTAATTACCCCCCCCAAAATAAATGTTCTTTAAAAAAATTTTTTTTGGGGGGGGTATTTACCCCCCCAAAATTAAATGTTCTTAAAAATAAAATTTTACTGAAAATTTTTTTTTGGGGGGGGGAGGGAGTAATCCCCGCCCCCCCCTCTAAAAAGGGAGGAGAAAAATAGCCTAAAACCACTCAAAGGATTGACCTATAATAGTGTGGAACCATCATGGGATCTATGTGAAGCTTTCCTAAAAAGGAGAACTCAGTATTAAAAGTAATGAAATCTGAAGCTATAGTCAAATAAACCTTACTTACTACTTTATGTTATAGGATAGTACTTATTAACTTAATAGATTAGGTAGGTGCTTTTTTTACATAATTAAATTACCCCCCCCAAAAATTTTACCCCCGGGGTAAATTAGTTTGGGGGGGGGTAATTAACCCCCCCCCCCCAACAGATTTGGGGGGAGTATTTACCCCCCCCCCAACAGACTTTAGGGGGGGTAATTACCCCCCCCAATCAAATTTTACCCCCGGGGTAAAAATTTTGGGGGGGGTAAAAAAAATTCGGCGCGCTTCGCGCGCCATTTTACCCCCCCCCAAACACGAATTACCCCACCCCTCAAATTTTTTACCCCCCCCCAAAAAAAAAAAGCTTGGACGCCCCTGGGTGAACGTTCTATTACCCCTACGTTAGGACGTTTTTGGTTATATCATATTGACTAGAAAAGCATAAAAAAATGATCAATACTGAAATATCCTTATAATAAAGTAAAAAAAAAGTTTGTCTGTCTGTGTTTCTATTTGTACCGAAGGATCTCGCTAACTGCTAACCGATCGAGTTCTCAATAACAGGGTAGCTTCTCATAGGTCCCGGGAAGGTTTATAATTATTTTGTGGGAGGGTATCACTACCCTCCCAGAAAAAAATCCCACCCCCCCCCAAAAAAAAAATTAAAAATGGGGGGATAACCCCCCCCCTCCCACCCCCCCAAAAAATTCTCTCAAACCTAAATTTTTTTTACGTTTTCTTTTAAAATCTTAAATAAGAAATTGGGATATCAAATTCGACTATCCCCTCCTCAAGTGCCTCTTGATATAACGACATTCATATGGCATTATAACTACATACAGAGTATCGTTTTTGTTAAAACCAAAAAAGAAATACGCACAGACTTAAATGCTAGCTGTAGAGTAGCTACGCTTTAGTGGGGGGAATATATGTATTTGATTATAATACAATTATGTTTTAAGTAAAAACAATCCAAAGCACGTTCTTATTATTTTAATTGATAATGACGCATTTTTATGACAATATTACCCATACATGTTTGGAATATTTATACTTTGTCAAGTAAGATGTATTAAATGGCTTAAATTGATATAATTGGCGATTTTTTGTACTAGTGACTTTGTCTCTATCCTTAATAGGCTATTCCCTGGAGGAAGACGAAGAAAATCGCTCAATATGACGTCATAAAAATGAGGGATTATCCATCTCTTTTTTAGGAGTTTTCTTTCCCACTCCTCCTCTCCTCATCCCTCATTTTGAGCGACTTTCTTCGTCTTCCTCTAGAGGGGTGAAGGCGTTGACCCAACAGTTAATATTTTATGAAAAAAAAAAACATTATTTTTTTCTAAGGTTGTCTCATTTTTTTCTGTAAAATAGCCTAAAACCATGATATGATAGGGAGATAAAGATATTCAAGAAAAATGAAGCTCAATCCAGTAGCAATATATTTAAGTTCACACTGACTGACTGACAGACATCATTCTACTTTGTGTTTGATTTTCATTTAGATTGTGACATATAATACGTTTTTTTTTGGAAGCTGTATTCCAGTATGGCTTCGAAACCGATTAATATCCGCTGGATTAGAATCAGTCATTAGCTATACTGAAAAATCATGTTTAGCATCGTCTTACAGACAAAATTCCACGAAATTTAAAAATCTTTATAAAACTTGAGATAAACGCGCATGTAAGAATATAGAATGTACAAAATCGGACTCTAGATTTGCCTTTCATCACAAAATGTTGTGGGGATTTTTGTGAGAGCTTAATCTAACCTGTACTATCCCACTTCAAGAGCAGTTCAAGGAGGGTGTGCAATCACTGCCGTATAGATCCACGCGTTTTTGCAAAGCATAAACGTTCATTTTCTCTTTTTCTTTTTATCTAACGTTAACTTTATGGCACTTTTGGCAAGATTTATTAATGGATCTTACACCAAATTTCCATATTCTCTCATAAAGTGAAACTTGCAGCGGGCTAAAAATACGGATCCCCCATCCATAATTCCCTGGATGAATGAACTGACCAATAAACGAGTTCCTTGTTAGCAAGCTAAATTGACGAAAATTTTTCCCCTGTCATAAAATCCACATCACTTGTTATAGCACACTGTTCAATGGTTATTCTCTAAATAAATTAGATACAGTGGCATATAAAATAATAAAAAACATTTTAAATATTTTGGTAAGAGATCAGTTTCCGAAGATTAGTGAGTTGATCCTTAACTTTAAATTTCAGATTGAAAAGTAAAAAGTAAAAAATTGAGACAGGAGAGGGGTGGTATTCCCGGGGGGATTTTTTATTATAGGGTGAAGGCATCCTCTCCCATAATATATAAGAACCTTCTCTATACCAACAAGAACCTTTACTGGGAAAACCATATTGGTCTAGCGAGATCGTTCGCTATAGATAGACGGACACCATGTCACTTTTATTTATACTTTATTATTTTATCCCTGTGAAATCCACTTGAATAATCAATATTAAAGGGTTTATTAAAATGGGAATAATATCAGAGAGAAAGGGAATGTTAATAATTTAATCTACAAACTAATTTTTCTGCCAATATAAAAAAGCAAAAGCATAAATTTTTAAAATTAGTTTAGTTATGATATCAAAATAATTATGTTGTTATAGGTCATTAAAATGTTTTTATGTCAATAATATGTCAGCTATAAGTTCTTTTTGCTATGTCGTGCAGTTAAAATAAATTATTATTTGAATAGTATGATAATTTTATAATTAGTAAGCCATAAAACTTTTATTCAAAACTTTTTTACCATTGCATGTCAACTATTGTTTTGATAGTATTTACACATGAGAACCTGGAAAAAGATTAATCTATCGTTTATTATTCTCTCCCTACATCCTTGGAAATATTAGATAATCTTTTATGTAACTACTTTAATCGATTTAATAAGATGAGTAAGGGTTATAGTGGTTGGTCTTTTTATGTGTTTTAATCATTAAATTAACACAATATTAAGAAAAATATCTAACATTAAGTATTTGAGTTAGAATTCATATTCTTTAAAAAAGTAGCACATTTATAAAAATTATAAATGATTTTGGGGGGATTTAGAGTACATAGTATTATCAATTTACTTATATTTTACT
The DNA here is from genome assembly GCF_053477335.1 of Acartia tonsa. Classification (NCBI taxonomy): domain Eukaryota; kingdom Metazoa; phylum Arthropoda; class Copepoda; order Calanoida; family Acartiidae; genus Acartia; species Acartia tonsa. The sequence continues at coordinate 26,220,094 of NC_137266.1, read as the reverse complement.
TCAATTGTAGATTAGCTACGCTACAAAAAAAAAATGACACTAAATTAGCTTCCAATTTTGTCCCCCACTTTATTTAGCAGGGATCTAAAGGGATAAGACAATGGCCGATAAATTGATTTACATCCCCAATGATGATACACAAAATTATCCATTTTGTAGATCAAAATTAGTGGTTGAAACGTTTGTGCACTCAACTAAATGAACTAACCAATCAAAATTCATTACATGTACCCAAGGTTGTTCAGCCAATAAAAATGAATAAGACAACGTTATTTTAAGATTTGGGGACTATTGTAAAGCAGCCCAATGTCCCCTAACTCCATGATATTTAGAATTATAAACTGACTTATATTTTGTCAACACTAAATATTTAATTTGAAGTGGTGACAGCTATATATTTAAAAACTAGGGAAGTTTTATTTTTAGTCTTTAGTTAGATTAAAACTACAAGTACAGTTTAGTCCATTGGTAGTGGACTAAATGAGTAGTAGTAAAAATAAGAAATGACAAGCCCTAGATATAAAGTGGATTCTTTACTATCTTTTATTATTTTATCAATATGCAGGGAAAAGGGCATGTGATTCTGACAAACAATTCTAAAGTTAAAGTTTCCCCACAACCCCCTTCCCCCTTTTCTCCCCTTCTTACCTACCCCTCTTCAGTTACAAGAAAAAAAAACAAGTTAAACTCCAACTTTACTCCAACAAAATATTAAATTTCGCGACAATATCAATTGGAATTAATTGGCTGAATAGCAGGCCCTGATCAAAATGAAATGATTTTTAAAAATTAACAATTAGAATTTTGTTTGTTTTGATTTTAATAAAAATATCTGGAAAGATATATATTTATCTAATCATATGATATGATAAACCCTTCATAGATTTAAATGTACAGACTTTCGGACTAGAAAGTAACTCATTTTGTTCACCTTTAAATATGGATCTTGGACAAAGTAGCTTCGGACAAAGTAGCTTCGGACAAAGTAGCTTCAGACAAAGTAGCTTCAGGACAAAGTAGCTTCCGGACAAAGTAGCTTCAGGACAAAGTAGCTTCCGGACAAAGTAGCTTCCTAAGAAAAGTAGCCTCCACTGTTAATAAAGGTCATGGCCGCAGCGCTCGGCCCCCTGGCCTGCCTAGCCGCGGGCGCTCGGCTCCCTAGCCTATAACCTAACCTAACCTAACCAAAAAATTGTAAAAACATTATTAAAACTTATAAAAACAATATTAAAAATTTTAAAAATCTATCAACCATTTTTTGCAAAATCCACGAAATTCTAAACCACCTATGTATTATCAGTTGATGATATTTTTCTTAAATAAATGTTTTGAGGCTAACATAGGTTAGGTTAGGTTAGGTTAGGTTATAGGCTAGGGAGCCGAGCGCCCGCGGCTAGGCAGGCCAGGGGGCCGAGCGCTGCGGCCATAACCTCTATTAATATTAGAAGCTACTTTTCTTAAGTAAATGTCCTAAAGCTACTTTGTCCGGAAGCTACTTTGTCCTGAAGCTACTTTGTCCGAAGCTACTTTGTCCAAGATCCTTAAATATCACTTAACGCTATAGAAATTTGTTGATAAATATAGTATTGATATTTCAATTTTCTTTATCTTATGTATTCCTATTATTTGACATAAGAGCAAAAAATCCCACTTAAATCTTAGAGGATATTACGTCCGCAAGACCGTCGAAACTTAAGATTTATATTTTTTGAGGGGGGGGGGTTATAATCCTAACTGCATTCACCCCTTGGACGTTCTGGTGTTACTTGCTTATAATATAGGTGCGCTAGTAAAATTCACATTGTTTAAAAATGTCCTAAAATATTGGACTACACACAAAGCTACTACATTTGAATATGATAGCTTCCAGATGTGGTAAAAAGCAGTTTTAATTAAACAACAAGGACATAAATATCCGAAACTCAAATGACTTGAAATTTAACAAGAGTTAAAAAGTTAAAATTAAATTTTGAGAAATTTTGAGTTTGTGTATCATGATTTAGTAATATTTTAGATTAAAAAAGAATAGTAAATAGTAATTCAGTTTTATTGTATAGATATAATACTATAACCGAGGAAGCTTTTTAGTGGTTTCTTTAATGAGAAGTATGTGTTACGTAAAATAGACGTCCGGACTTGATCTGATAACAGAGTAGCATATCAGGGAAGGGGGGGACATTTTGTTGTTTATTAAATTAGTCCTCAAAGTTTTATGATCAAGCTTAACAACTTTGAGGACTTCTACTGAATCTTGGTTGGATGGTTTGTTAATATGAGTGTCTAAACGTTTCAACCACTTTGAGTAATCTATAGAAGGAGTTATTTTGTGCATCATCAAAGGGTATATAAATCAATTCATTGGCCATTGTCTTATCCCTTTAGATCCCTGGTAGCATATGAATCTAAGTCTATAGAACACAGATAGCGTTATGAAAAAAAAACAGAAATTTTATCGTCATGATGAAAGGATTGAAATTTAACTTGTGTTATTGTGTTCAGATTTTAACAACAAGGATGACAACATACATAAAAGCGAGACACAATTAATTTGTAACGAACGAAAATTAAGAATTATATTAATAACATAGCTATTTAAAAATTTATGAACAGAATTTTAAATAGCCACCTGAACGAAGATATTTATGCTAAATCTTTAAATATTGTAAGTTCATTATTTTATTTCTAGTAGACATAGATAAGACATTTCAAATATTATGACAGACAATTATTTCCAACAAATCGAAATAAATATATAATACTTAAAAATAAACGATTTAGGGGTGCAATACTTATATCTTAATATACCTTATTGTCCCAAGAATCCTTTTGCATAGTTTGAGATTGAGTGAATAATTCTACCATACCTGAACTAAAGAGCAGAGCAGACAGGTACTCTAACTGTAGAAAAACTCCGCATCAATAATAAGGGAATAAATGTCAAACTGAAAAAAGTTGTTGTTTAAATCGTCAATTAGCATTTTTTTTCTCAGCTTTTTGTGTATAGAGCTACTCCATAAATACAGTTTGGTTCCATTAGAATTCCACTTACAAGAGATTGCAACCGCTAACTGCACCTAAGCTCCTAGCCCCTGCTGGGGGTCTAACCTTGCGATGGCTCACTTTGTGGGGATTATTTAATTAAACTTTCCATATTAAATCTTACTTAGCCTAACCTAGCCCATCTTATATATTTTATGAAATTAGTGCAATCAAGCTTTCAAGCTTTTTATATTAAAGAGATTGCATCTAAGAGGGAGGGGATATTGGACTGTAAATTACACTGATTTTGAAATCTTATCAGTTATTTTAAAAACTTTGGGTGCTGTTAAATTTGATTGGTTGGTTACAAATTTACAAATTTAAACTTTTCAACCAATAATTTTGATGTACAGAATGTGTTTATGTTTATCATTTTGCTTTGTGGGTGTATATCAATATTTCGTTCAATGCAATATCCCTAAGTTCTTTAAATAACTTTCTATAACAGACACATAAAATAGTTTTAAAAGTAGCTGGACTACTAACAATTTGTGAATTGTCTATTTCTGCGACCAGAAAAAAGTTTATCTAAGTCTCTTTTGACCAATAATTAGGTTTTCCAAGAAAAAAAAGGAAAAAGTCTGAACAGATTTTATACTTTTTTCTGTTCATGTTCAATTGGAAAGTAAACTAACAGGAATGACTACAATCATCAAAGGAAAAAATAAAAATCGGGGTTTTGAATAAAATTTTTAAATTTAAGAGAAATTATGAAAGGAATAAATAAGGCTAAGGTCCCTTTGCTAATTATATTTTGATGAATTACCAAAAATTCTAAACAGCCTGACTAAAGAATCGAAAAGCTTCACTGTTGAAGGAAAATCAATCTGTCTTTACAAATAATATTCCAATCAACCACATATAGTTTGAAATACCATTTAAATATCATAATAAAGTCAAACAAACATTAATTATTGACTAAAATAATTAATGAAATAAGCATAGAAAAGTTCGTATGTTCATAAAACAAAACATATTTTCATACAACGTTTCAATTATTTTGAAGTATGTAAATAAAATTCAGGAAACGAAAACCGTTGCTAATGTTACAAAATAGTTTTGATGGATAAGAATCAAAAATACTTATCTTTATTGTATTTCTTTTAGTAGCGAAGCTGTTTTATAGTTTAAACTTTCTGTCCACTTGTATTACTTGATTTCTGTATGAGATAGGTCCTTTCGATTTTAAACTTGACATGAAGATTCTTGTAACAGTCAGGTACGAGTAAGTAAACATTGCACCCCATAATATTTTTTTCCTGTAGCTTAAGGCGTCAATATTTACTGACCTATTGATTTCTCCCTTTTTAGGGTAGCTTCATCTTGGTCCTGGGATGTTTTATCGACAATTTAAGTGTGAGTATGTTTTTTTTTTCTGCCCCACCAATACAGAGCCCCTAGATGTTAGATGCTAGTATTCATATCAAGTTTTATATCAAAGGATAGATTTTAGGGTACAGCAGCTAAATAATTTTGTTTGTTCATGCTCGTATATATTACGGTATGATCTATTGGGCTTTATGAATATCTTAATCCTTGTTTTCAAACTTCAGTCTTCTTGAAATTTTCTTTTTGAATATTCCCAAATTTTTCCCTATCAAAAATCTCTCTACCTCTCAATCATATTGTTATGTTGAATAGATTTGTAAACATAAATGATTCAAATATTCAGAATTGGTGTGCATTCACGCCAGTCAAAGTTTCTTACTTGAAAATTATTAGTTTAATGATTAAATTATGTCTTCCTAAAGAGCACAATAACCATAGTTAAACCATAGTTCAGAACGGCTTAGCCCCGGCTTTGGACTGTTGATTTACCTAAATCTCAAAAAGTTATTAACCACAGTTTAATTTTGCAAATTGTTGCCATTTTCGACGAATGTGAGGCTAAATAAATCTGTACGATGCTAACTTTTTTTCAAAAAGTAAGGGGGTAAATAATTTTTTGTGTTTAGATTATAAAATGCGGTTATAATAGCTGAAATGATATTCAAAATATAACAATAGGTATTTTTGAGGAAATGATGACCCACCTTCGGAATATCATTTACAAAGCAGGATCTTTCTCTCAATAGAATTGCCCCACTTCTTTTCAGGGATGGGGTGATTGGTCTTGGTCCAATATATCGTTTGAAATATTCTTTTTTGTTAAATTAGAAACTAGAAGCTACGCTCCACCATCTAGTGTATATATGTATAGTCGAAGGGAAAGTAATGGGCCAGGAAAATAACCTAAAAGTTTAGGCTAAAACATAAAATTTAAATTTAAAAAAGAGTCTAAAATTATTCCTTTAAATGTACATGTGGACCTTCCCTAAAATAGAGAACTCAATCGGTTCAGTGAATATTAAAATCTTAACGGTCAACAAAAAAAATAACCTAACCAATTTTTTTTAATACCTGTTACTCTGTGGATTTTAATATTCATATAACCCATATTGTTATGTATAAAAGAATACTGTGCTTACACTTCCGCATATCGGTGTTTCATCAATAATACAAAGTAGTACGATGTATGTCTGTCTGTCTGTCTGTCTGTCTGTCCGTCCGTCTGAAGCTTAAGATCTCGGTAACCACTGAACCGATTGGATTCTACTCTTCAGGGTATATTTTTATTGGTCCTGTGGTGGTTTTAAGCTTTTTTCTTGGGGGGTGGGACACCCCCAACCCCCCCAAAAACATAAAAATCCCCCCACATTTTTTTTTTTTTTTTTTTTTTTGCTGAAGATTTCCTAGGTTCTTTAGGTTTTGTAGAAGATTTCCTAGGTTCTTTAGGTTTTTTAGAAAATTTCCTAGGTTCTTTAGGTTTTGTAGAAGATTTCCTTGGTCCTTTAACGAATTTCGCCTTATTTTTTTAATCACCTCTTGGGGCAAAGCCCCTAGAGGCTAGGGGCGAAGCCGCTAGTATTATAAAAAATACACAATAGCATATAAATTTAAGGGGATATTTTCAGGAATCAGGAAATAACAATAGACGATAAATTATGTACATCCCATTTGAAGATAGTATTCCTTTATTAGTTCAAAATTATTGGTTAAAAAGTTCGGATACTTCTAGTTTGAAACTATCTAATCAGAATTCAATAAACTTTTTGAGCCAACCAATAAGATTTCGTTGTTATAAAACTTTGGGTACCAGTACTTTTACAATCCAATGTCTCCTCCCCCCAGGGGGTTTTTCATGAAACTGATAAGTACCCAAAGTTTTTTGGCCAACCAATAAGATTACGGGATTATAAAGGATTCAGAACATTTACATTCCAATATCCCTTCCTACCTGCGATCTAACGTAATAATGTGATTTTAAATGTGATATAAGTTCGTAATATGCGTTCCTGATGATATCCTAATATTCTATTAGTGTGGAAGTCATTGCGCAACATAAAAGAGTTGGCTCTCTTCTCATATACCATAAAAATTCTTTTATAATACTATATATGTATAAATGTATATAACAAGGATAAATACAACCATAATACAAAAATGTTAAATTTTAGAATATCGTGAAAAACTTTTTTCTTTTTCCTAGCCAGTGGCGTCCACAGGGTTTTGCTAGGAGAGTGTATTACTTGAGATGGTGAAAAATTATTTTTTCTAAAATTATTCTTCTATTTTTTTAGGCTTACTATTAAACTTTTAAAATTTGCCAAACCTTTCCTTTAATAAGGATTATTTAAATAAATTATATTTCTGTTTTTATAATGGTGAAGGTTTTTAATAATAGTCAGTCATGTAGATAAAATGACATCCCTGACCACTTTTATGTAATACATTATAGCGAACATCAACATGTCGACAGGAATGAGAAACCAATTACTTAAACCTAATCTTTATAGATGTGTTACTGCGTGTGTTTAACAGACATTTGATGAAAGAATATGAATAATAAAAGAATTTATTTCTCGTTTATATAAAGACTTCATTTCGGACATTCATATGAATAACTTCCACGTTTGACCTCTAATCTTTTTGGAGTAGCTGAACATGTGTGTGTGTCCATTAAGATCTAGAAATTTTCCCAATGCTAGAAAGAAAGTTTGTCAGTTTGTGAGTGTCCTTTAAGACCTCTAAAACCATTTAAAAATCGATAAGTTTTTAATTGAAATAAGAAAAAATATTTAAACAAGTGAATCCTTTTTTTTCGATTGATTTAATTGTTTAAGGAATATAAACTAGGTGAGATTAAAATGGACAAACCCTGATTATAGAGTAGTTATGCTACAATTATGGTTAAACGGTGTAAAATAGAATACCAGATTGAAAGAATAGCTGTGCACTTTACAGGAAAATCTGTTTATTTCTTGATTGAATTGTTTGAGGGCATAGAAATTATGTGAGATAGTGGTAACTGGAAGCAGTAAAGTCCATTAAATGTCCATACAATACGGCTTAAAAAAAATATTCCGTTTTTAGGATAGTTGGAAAGCAGTTGCAGGTTGATGATTGCTTGTTAACAGGGCAGTTGGTACTTTACCTTAAAGTGTAAATAGAGCCCTTGAAAACCCTCCCCTTATTGTTAAAAGAAATTGAAAATAAGACGAGGGGGATGGACTTATTTTTGCTAGGCTTAACGGTGCTACCAATTTCCTAATAAAAACTAAGCTTACCTAAAGTAATAATCAAACGAATAATAAAATTAATACCAGTTTTGTTAACTTCGACCACTCGGACTAAAAAAACTGGTTTTAATCTCATATTTCTTTATTTTAATATCCACCGAAAGCTGTTTATAATATGATACAATAAATAACTATAACTCTTTTCTTCCCTGATATCAAATTTACTATGCTTAAAGATAGAATTATGTTATTTAATAAAAACACCTATATTGGTACAAGGAAAGACTTGAGATTTTGGCAGGATGCCTAGAAATCAAGTAGAGGGGTAAATTTGTTGGTCGCTCAGAAATGTTTACAAGATTTGTACATCAAAGGACCATTTCATTTTTAGAGGTGTATAAAATGTTTTTTTCATTGTCTACTTTTGCCATATATCAATTAATCTAAACTTTTTAAAATTAAAATATTCTTATTGTAATTTGAACAGACAGTACAAATCCTGAAATTAATGAATATGTGTGATTTGCTCAATCTTCAACCCTATACTTAAACCATTCATGGTTTAGGGATAGGTTACTCAAATAGTTAGATAAAAGTTTGAGAAAATATCCATGAAAGAATGAAATTGTACCTTTCCCATAAGGGAAGCTCTACAAAGTGTTTGAAAAAATGTGACGTCACAAATGAGGGATGAGAGTAGAAGTGGGAAAGGAAACCCCTTAAAAAGTGATTGATCTTTTGATGACGTCACACGGCTAATTTTTTCGGACACTTCGTAGAGCTTCCCCATAAGGCAGTTAGATCCTTGATTTTTATTGGTTTTAAAGGATATATGAAAATGTTATATAAATTATAAAGCTATTGCTTGCTATAACATCATGGATTATTAGAAAAAAGCCGGATATAGTCCAGTTCGCAACAACGTTAGGTGCGTATCGTCGTATTTTCACAGGTGCTTCAGAAAGTTTACTTTAGGTTAGGTTTGGTTAGATTCGGGGATTGCAACGCAGAATTAAGTTATTGGCCCCGCAGGATTAGAGCACCCCGCAGGGACTAGAAATAGGAGAAAAGCTACTGTGAAAATATGACGAAACGCCCCTTAAAAGGCGTTGTCACGAAAGGGACTATACCCAAAAAGTCTAAAACCATACCAAGACTTAATAATTGGAATGATTTGGTATGTTCGGTACAAAAAGAATATAAGCCGTTGGTAGCATATGCACGTTTCTTGGATCATGTTACTTGTAGGTGCAGCGCTTTGGTACAAGATGAAGGAAGTTGTTTGGGGTTTTGAAGTTCTTTAGAAATGACTAAAAAGCTTATTTTCAATAAAATTATAACTAACATTGTCTGCCTATCTCCTTTTTTTTATCTCCCTTTAACATGTTACTTGTAGGTTTAGCAAAGTTAAACATGTTACTTGTTTGAGGCTATGTTGCTAATCTTATAGGTCGGACATCTAAATGAACAGCTTTTTCATAATCATTATACTTTTTCCTAGTGGTCTATCCTTCATCCTGTAAAACCTTGTTCTAATAATGCCCTTTATGTTTGATGAAATCCAACCCCAACCTAACCAAGCCAAACTTTTGAAATCTAAACACGTGATATAAATATGAATTAAATTAGATGAGGGGGATGCTAATACTAATGGATGAAGAAGAATACATATTATAACAGAGGAAAAATTGTCGTCTATTTAGGTTGCTAAAATGGACATTATTTATTGGTCAGTTTATTAATATAGTGAGAGGGAAGAGATTGGGGTAATGGGGGCAACGTGGGTGGATGGGGGTATCATTATTTTATCCAGCTACATGTTTCACTTAATTTAAGTACTAATAATCTGGTGTAAGATCCAAGTAATAATAAATCCATTCTAATACAAATACTATCCATATCTGGAATGGATCAACTACTCGGTATATAACAATTTGTCAAAAAAAAAGATTAGTAAAGTATTATTCATTAAAAAAAAGCTAAAGACTATTACGGCGAATAACGAATTTTGATTGGAATGTACAAAGCAAGTGTCAAAACTTTTGTAACAATAATTTTTACAAGAAATTATCATTTTTTTTAATTGAGGATTTTGTTCTAAAATTCATTAGAATAGATTAGTCATTAAATCCAAAGAAGTTTTTGGCAAAAGGCCATGTTTTTCTAACATAAAATAATCATTAAAAGAAATATTTTTTAAATATTTAGTTTAAAAACATATTGTATATGTTAACCTAAAAATTGATATTTTGTGCTACTTATGTTTCCTGATCTCTTCACAGTTAGGTCCAAGAACATATTACTGTTTAGTTATATGTTTTATTCTGTAATAATATATTAATTTTATAACTAATAATTACATGAACAAGATATTAAAATAAGACTCTGTTTGATAGCTATAATACAAAGTAGTACGATGTATGTCCAATCGTCCGTCTATCCGTATGTCTGTAAGAATAAGATCTCGGTAACTGCTGAAACGATTGGGCCTATTGATACTAATAATAATATGAATTAGTCAGTTTTCTTTCCGAATGTCTGGGGGGATAGTTTAGGCTATTGTCATAGCATTCCTGCCCTACCCTAGAGACGAGGGGCGAAGCAACTAATTTTAAATAAAGAAAGCATTTTTCACCATAAAAGAGGGCTTTAACAAAATGTTTAATACAAACATACAAATGACTAATTAATACCTGTTTAGTTTACAAAAAATAGAAGGGGGACTAAGCGGTAGCCTAATTACATAACAGAAGGACAAATATGATTACTTATAAGGTAGCCATGCTACTAAAAATATAAGAAAGATATACTCCTGTAGTACAAAGTACTATGTTTCTGTATCTAACTGTTCCATGTTTGTTTTATCTAAAAGAAAATACATTTTCAAGATAAATATTTGTTTTAGTAATAGGAAATACACTCACAGTTTCAATTTGTAATTAATTATGTTCAGATTATTTAGATTAATTCCTATTCAAAATTTGATTAACTAATTACAAATATGAAATCAGCATTTAAATATTGCAATTTGTGATTCAGTTTATTGGTAATGAGTTCTTCATAATAAAATAAAATGAACAAAATATGGGTTTGACTTTTGAAAAGCATTTAATAGCATTGCCTAAAATCATTATTATTGCAACAATTAAATTGATTTTCAATGCAATAATTAATTTATATTCCCAATACTTGTATTCATACACTCGTCTGTAATTAGAGGTTTAGGGATTTAGAATATTTAAAACAATTAGACTTCATAATGTAGCGCATGTATTCTATATTTAGAGTTTCTAACCGCTTTTAACCAGGGAGCGAGGGGTCATTAGGTTGTTTATTATTAATAATTACATTTTCAAAGATTTTCTTTTTCGTCAACAACTTTGGGGACTTTTCTTGGATTTTGATAGGTTTTTTCATTAAGTTGGGTGTTCAAACGTTTCAATTACTAATTGTATTCTACAGAAGTGGTAATTTTGTAAATCATCATTGGGAAAGTAATTGTAAATTAATTTATCGTCTAGTATCTTATCCCTTTAGATCCCTGGCTGTTCACCTCTTCCATTTGAGAAGTTTTTACTTCATAAGTGTATTTAGTTTTAATAATCCTTTGTTCAGAACATCCTTTCCTTTCTCTGCATTCTAATTGGAATCAACTAACCTGCCAATATTATATGAACTTTCTGGTGTGAAGACACTTCTGCAATAAATCAAATTATTAAATATTATTATAACAGCACAAACTGCCAATTCCTCTTTGCTTTACTTTCATCTTTTAAAACAGTTTACTATTGTGTTTTTTTGTCAACCAGAGGGATAAGACAATGAACAATGTATTGATTACCCCATTGATGATACTACCCTTGTGTAAAAAATACTCATTGGTTGAAATGTTTAGACACTGTAAGTTTATGAAAAAAAAACAATCATAATTTAATAGAAGTACCCAAATTTTTTAAGGCACCTAAAAAGAATTACTCGAGTAATAAACAGTCCAATGTCCCCTCCCTGCCTGATATGAAACACTATGGGAATCTGGTAACTTGCGGAGGTGAATTCACACCTCTGAACTTTGATTTGATTGAAGTAGAAACTTTAATTGACTTGGCACTTCAATTCATTAAAAGACAATCTTTGACATTAATTTAATATTTACAATAATAAACACGTCCTGTATTTGCAAGAACGGTGATATAGTTAGAGTGCTGTAGATGCCTACGCTTACAAATAGGCTTAAACCATTAGATATTAGCACTTTTAGGCAAAGTTTGCGCAAGCAAATTGTTAAAAGACGTTACAATAATCTGATTATAATACTGTGGTGTTCTCAGACCTTTATAAGATTTTACTTACTATAAATAACTAGATTTACCACAAACTTTCTTCAATCTAAATTACCACACATTAAAATCAACTTATAAAAGAAAATGTAAGTGTTTTCTTTTAAACAATCAAAGAATTATTACTCGAGAACGTGCTTTAGAGGTTAAAGGCATTTATAGACATACATTTTTGTATCCTAATATAAAAGATTTGGGATGTTATCAAAATATTTCGCTAAACACTAGACAGTAGACCGCTTTGTTGTACATTTTCTTGGAAGTTTATGGATTTTTTTTTGTCAAAAACGTAAGTGGTACAGCCACTAGTATTTTAAAATCTATAATTGGGAAATGGGTTAAAAGTAAAAGTATTAGCAAACACGAAGGATAATTTTTACAGTCAAGAACTCTATCTTCAATATCTTTTGAGAAATCTTTATAAATGTTTTGTGACTCGACACTAGTTAAAGAGCTGCGATTCCAATGATAGCTATAAAACAGATGATTTTTGTATAATATTCTTTCAGGGTTAAAAGGCTTACCTCTAATCTTTGTTGATTTTCTTAGAAACAAAAACTTCTAGGATAGAAAAGAACATTATTAGCCATAAGTATCGCAGCAATATTTAGCTTAAATAACAACGAATTATTTATACAGAAAGGACAGAAAAACTTCTAGGTGAAAAGAAAACATTTAAAGACTGAAATTAGGTTAAATCCTAATTTACAAAATAAAATAGTTTTTGTCCATAAATCTTTGAGTATGACATTTGCATTATATTTTTAAATAATATATGTTTTGAAATCAGCCAAAAAGCCAGTCTTATGAATATGAAGTAGCTGCGCTACTTAGAAAAATATATTCATTTGAATTTCTGGGTATCTCATTCTTTCATCCATCTATTTCTTATATTTGTTTTCTTTTTCAGAGATAAAGAAATGTTGAAATTGGCAAATCATTTATAGGAAATCTACTTTATAGCTGACTTGGTCTGTCAGTCTGTCTGCAATGCCCTGGTGGACAATTAATTGTAAGAATTGAGTTAAGTTCTGTAGGAAGGTATAGGACATTGGGCTTTTTATTACCCTAGCTCCCAAAGTTTTATGATAACGTCTAATCCTTTTAGATCCCTAGTTTTTCTCAGCTTTTATGTAAAATTGATGGTAAAGCATCTATTATATACTTCATTGGTCCGCCAGTCTGCCTGTAATGCTCTTGAGTAATAGTCATAAGGAAAAGTATGATTTTTTGCGCTACTTATGACTGTTATGACTTATTTAAACATTTTATTGCTTTTAATAAAATTATGGCTTCCCCTTTCTCCGTGTGTCTACTGTCTACCTTTCTTTCTCTCCACACAAAGTGGTGAAGATTAACGCTTTTCTGTGCTACGAGGATAAAACTAACTAGACAAAAACTTTTCTACCCATACTATCTAAATTTTTATATGCAACTTGCACTTTGTTAGATATTTTGACTCTACAATATACTAAAGTATCTTTTTAGTAAGTAAATCTGTAAGATTTTTGGAACAAGGAATATTTTTAACAGTTAGGCTTATTATTTTGTTTATATTGGGGAAGCTTTGATAGTTTTTTTGGCCTATTAGAACCTATTGCAAAGGAGAACAAAATCAGTTCAGCGGTTAGTAAGATCCTTCGGGTGTAATAGACTTTTATATTAGAATTAAGGCTATGATCAAAAAGTTTGGTCATGGCCATTATGTAGATAAATACCTAGATAGATTTTAAACTTTCCTAATTTATCTTAGGAAATAAGCAAAATATATTCAGACTATCGTTTTAGATTAGCAGTTTTTTCATTCTCAAATTAGATTAAAACAAGAACGAATGAATTGCAACGCTAGAATTATTTGTAGGGGAAAAAACATTTAAGTTTTATACGACAAGAAGATAAACTAGAGCATATGAAAACAAAAGTAAATTATAATAATTATTTGGTATGTATTGTCAATAAATTGTGAATCAAATTAAAACCATCCAACAGTTTTGGTGTTATTTTTATCTCATACATAGATACAAAAGTCATTAAATTTACGTTCTACAAATGGACGGAAAGACAAGCAGACCTTAATTATAAAGTATTTGCGAAACTTAAAATAATTGAAAATAAAAATCTAATTATATTCTGATATTTAGATTGAACTAATCTTGAAAACATTAATTGTTTGTGATAAAAAAAAGAAATCATAAAATTTATAGCAAAGACACTTTTTTTATCAAAGTTAATCTGATGCTAAAAAATCGAGGATTTGGATAAAGATCAAGACATTTTTAAATCAATGTCTGAATAGGCAATATCAATAAACTTAAAAGCTCATGTGACTTTTGATAATTGTTTGACATGTTTTCAATTTTTGTCTTTTCTTTTTTTACTTTTTTTCAATTTTATGCTTCTATTTTTTTCCATTGCTTTTTAAGTACACAAAATTTGCAAGTTATTTCAAAACAAATTTTTAGGTACTTTAAAACTCTTAAAGAAGTTGTATCAACTTTTTTTTTTATAGCTAGCCGGTTCTTTTAGTAAGTAGTAGATGTAAAATTTTTCATAGAATTCAGATATGCAATCGGTTTTTTTGTAGACCTCTTATTTTTTAAGTAATTTAAGTTTTAAAAAAAAATAATTAAGTCGGTTTTAAGGTACTAAAACGCAACAAAATAAAAGAAGAAAATGGCCAGTAAGAACAAAAATAGTAAGATCTTTAATTTGACACCTTACTTTTAAAATTCTGTTGAGTAATTATTGAAAAAATCTATTTTTTTAACCTCGGTATAATAAAAACTTTAGACCTAAATATTTTCTCAAACAGACATAAAAAACATGGGTTCATATATACCTTCAGAATCAGAAAAATATTACGAATCCATTGTAAGCAAAATTGAAAAAAATTAAAAAATTAAAGAAATGGCCAATTATTTTTTTTGTTCAGACAACACTATTGTCTCCCCTTTTTTACCCATTCTTTACCCCCTTCCCATTTTTATACTCAATTGAAGAATTAAGACGTTGCCTGTACAATATAATATGATATTTTCATATAATTCCTTTTATTGTAGTTTATATACTATATTGTAAACTTTTTTTTTCAATTTTGCTTACAATGGATTCGTAATATTTTTCTGATTCTGAAGGTATATATGAACCCATATTTTTTTATTTGTGAAATAATAAAATTAAGTTCAAAGTTTTTATTCTCGTGGGTTAAAAAAAATCGATTTTTTCAATAATTACCTGACAGAATTGAAAAAGTAAGGTGTCAAATTAAAGATCTTACTATTTTTGTTCATAATGACCATTTTCTTTCTTTTTTTTGTTGCATTTTAGTACCTTAAAATCGACTTAATTTTTTTTTTTTTAAACTTAAATTACTTAAAAAATAAGAGGTCTACAAAAAAACCGATTGCATATCTGAATTCTATGAAAAATTTTACATCTACTACTTACTAAAAGAACCGGCTAGCTATAAAAAAAATAGTTGATACACCTTCTTTTAAAGAAATAACCTTCTCATCTAATTTTTAAAATTTTTTCTGTGTTAGCAGATTACACAAATACAAAGATATCAAAAAGTCGGCAGTTATAACCTCTAAGCTATAAGTGGATAACATACCCATACCCACAAACCTTCATTACGTTTTAGTACGTCTGTTTTCAAGCATTTTGAAATGTAGATAAAAGATTAGAGAATTATGAAATAAATTGCCTACCAGTATTGAAATTAAATTATACAATTACTAATATAATGTTTATACTACTGAAATGAAATCTGTGCACACCACTGGTATTATAGCATGGAATAACAAAAAAAAGATATATATTTGTTATATATTGTCTTATAGTTAAAAATTTGGGAGGGGGTTGATGTGGTTCACGTAGGATGCATGCTACCCAAAAAGTCAAGGCTTATTTGTACATTCATATCTTAACCTAACCTAATCTGTATAGAAATACTTAATTACATTAATATTTTAACACTTCTGCGTTTGTCCACTCCTGCGTTTGTCCTGGAACCCATTGCATTATATTTTTAAGTAACTGATACAAGGGGGGGGGGGGGTAAAGTGTTGATTACCCCCCCCCCCACCCCTCCCCCAAATAAAAAAGCTTGGACGCCCCTGAACTGATAAAAAAAAAGTTGGAATGGGGCTAGTGGTTCACTTGTATGTTATACTATATTCTACCCAAAAAGTCCTGCTTGGTATCAAATGGAACTAAAACAATTAACGGAACCGCAAAAACTGAGCAATTAAATGAAAAGGGGGGGGGGGGGAGGGGGGAGCTTGGCCCGACAAATATCTTTTTTATTGTTTCAGTATTTGATAAGCTTTTCAGATAAAACAGTTGGACACACGAATTGATAATTCTGTCGCGGGTAGATTGAACTTAGGAGGCATAGGCGTCCAAGGGGGGGGGTAATGGGCCATTTGGCACCCCCAAACGATTTTGGGGGTGCCGTAGGCACCCCCAAAATTTTGTGAACAATACCCCCCCCAAAAAAAAATTACCCCTACCTTGGGGGTGCCGTAGGCACCCCCAACGATTTTGGGGGGGTATTTACCCCCCCAAACGATTTTGGGGGGGGTAATTACCCCCCCCAAAATAAATGTTCTTTAAAAAATTTTTTTTGGGGGGGGTATTTACCCCCCCAAATTGAATGTTCTTAAAAAAAAATTTTACTGAAAATTTTTTTTTGGGTGGGGGAGGGAGTAATCCCCGCCCCCCCCCCCTAAAAAAAGTCATAGTGTGACTCGAGCCTTGAGGTGTAATATATTTTATGTTCCTTGTTTGGTCTCCTAATAGTTAATGAAAAGTATATCCTAAATGGCTTATGATAGTTTATTTTAGGATTGGTTATATTGGTTTAGGTGATTGCCCCACATGGTTAAGCAAATGGCCCCCTGCAGGGGCTAGAAATAGGAGAGAAGCTTGTGTGAAAAAAACGAAGAAACGCAATATAGTCCAACCAGTTAAAACAGTTCTTAACCATGATAACAAAAAATTTAATAGTTTGATCATGTTTTATTTGCTTGGGCCTTTATAAGGGCTAAAACCATCCCGGGGATCTATGATGTAATTGTAAAGCACTGAAGATTCCATAAAATAGATACCTAACTAAATTAAATATTTCATTAAATAATGAAAAAGAATTTCTATAGGCGATATCTTTTGGGAGGATGTCAGGGTGTCTCAAAACTAGTTATAAAACTTACCAGGACCTATAAGACGCTTCACTTTAAAGTATAATCATATTAGTTCATTGGTTAGTGAGTTAATTATTGTATTTTTATGTTCTAAAGAATGAGATACTACTATATATTTGAATAGTAGTGGCGCCCTTAGCATCTAAGAACTCGTGTTTTCTAAAGGGTAAAAAGGGAGGAGAAAAATAGCCTAAAACCACTCAAAGGATTGACCTATAATAGTGTGGAACCATCATGAGATCTATGTGAAGCTTTCCTAAAAAGGAGAACTCAGTATTAAAAGTAATGAAATCTGAAGCTATAGTCAAATAAACCTTACTTACTACTTTATGTTATAGGATAGTACTTATTAACTTAATAGATTAGGTAGGTGCTTTTTTTACATAATTAAATTACCCCCCCCAAAAATTTTACCCCCGGGGTAAATTAGTTTGGGGGGGGTAATTACCCCCCCCAACAGATTTGGGGGGAGTATTTACCCCCCCCCAACAGACTTTAGGGGGGGTAATTACCCCCCCCAATCAAATAAAAAAAATTTTCGGCGCGCTTCGCCCGCCATTTTACCCCCCCCAAACACGAATTACCCCCCCCCCTAAAATTTTTTACCCCCCCCCCCAAAAAAAAAGCTTGGACGCCCCTGTTAGGAGGTGCCTGTCAGGTTTAAAAGATCTAAAGCCAAAGTTCGCTCACTAAGAATTAGTAAAGATGAGTGTTTATCAAGATAGACTATTTCAAACTTTTTTAAAAATCATTGTTTGTCGTAAAATCTGCTATAACAATTTTAAATAGTATTGGTCTAAATTCTGATTTTATAAATAATTTTCTTCGGTTTTTATTAAAACAAAAAAAAACGATGTTTCATACTTCAAATATATACAATTGCCTCATGTTTACCTCAATATAAACTATTCAACAAACAAAACTCATGAGAGTATACTATAAATAAGTAATGTAAGTAATGAGCATCCCAATAATTGACCAATATGAAGGTTAAATTCCAATTTAATTAATGATGATAAAGCAGAAAAACAATATTGTTATCAAAAACTTCCAAGCTACACAATTTGCAATATATATAACATCTCTCCCAATACACTATAAATGGTTCTTGTATCTAACTAAGAAAACAGTGAAGCCCAATGATATTTACTAAAGATAAGCAAGGCCATTAAATCTTTAGGGTTAGTTTAGTAATCCTGGAGTAGAAATTGTTGAACTAGCCCCCTCTTTTCCCAAACCCAATTATGATAGAGAAAATTACCCCTTAAATAAAATAAAATCATTGGGGAAAAGTTTAGACACTTTGGTTGCTAGTATATTTCCCCCTGTCTAGAAAAAAAACAGCTGATAATTATTTTGGCAAGGGATCGAGGGGGGGTGTGGGCTAGTTTTCCACCGTTACCATATCTTCAATGCCTATGGAGGAGAGTGTTTAATATCCACCCAAATTGCCAAAAAACTGCCAAGGACCAATACTTAGCCATAACAATGTACAAACAAACCTAGACTAATAACCTAATTGGACTAATGAACTAGCTAATTTTATTCTTAACAAATTTGATTTTTAAAATGGGTGGGAAAAATACAAATCTATTAAGAGTTTTATCTTAAGATTGTTATGAGATCAACAGATTGAAAATTCACACATTTGTTTTGGAAGTAGTTTAGCACAGGGAAGGAGGGGACGTTGGAGTTGAAATCATATTTGTCTCCAAATTTATGACCATGTTATCGATTCGTTGGCTTAAAGACATTTGGCATTTCTTGTAAATTATAGGGGGATATGGAAAGCAATAAGTAGGTTAGAGTGAAACTACCTAAAATTAGCAAATTTTTTTTTGTAAAAAATAAATATATTTACTTAATCTTAAAATGTAAAACAGACAAAATAAATGTTTTGTCTACGAATTATTTTTTTTTAAATTTTATATATCAAATATCAATATCTGTAATCTATACTCTTGAAAAGGAAATACGAATATGTCACAATTGATTACAACTTTTTATTCTTTTAACTTCAATTTTTAAATTTTGATATGTTTTGCAAAATTTTTGTAAAATAAGTTAAAACAAAATATATTTATTTAATGTTGTAAGAAAATATTAGTTTTTGCTTTTTTCTGTAAATTTTTTTGAGTGTAATAAAAAACTGTTTTTGTTTGAGAGTTTTGTGTTTTTATGAATAAATTTCCATTGTTTTTTTACTTTCCTGACCCTGATCTTCAATGTATGTATAATAGCAGGTAGGCGTTTTAGGTATGATAGAATTGTTCTAGTGAATTCAAACGTCCAATATTATTTTTATTAAAACTTGCTTTAAAAAAAGTGTAATCCTTGTTTTAGTTGAAAAATTTTAAATGAAATGATTATCCTTATGTAAAAGTATGTGTGTGTAGCAAAGTATCTCTCAAACCGCTAAACCGATAGTATTGTGAAAATTTCTAAAGGTCCTAGGTAGGTTTATAACAATTTTGGGAAAGGGTACCTAAACCCTCCCTAAAGAAATCGCACCTAGAAAAAATGACTAAAAATAAAGTTGGAGGGTCGAATTTCCTTCTGAAAGTGCTCCTAGAGGCCGCTAAGGACGAAACCACCAGTGAAAATTATATTTTTAGCATGTAATCTTTTATTTTTTGCCCAGTATTTTATTGCAATTTATGAGGAAAAATGTTTTGCAATTTTTTAGTTTATTGAGCAATATTTTATCTTTGAGTATTTAAATTAAAAATACTTGCAGCCAAAAAATACCCATCCCTCATACTTTCTGCATTTACTGTGGTCTATAATATGACAAAAAAACAACAGCTTTAAGTAAATCAATAATAATATATTATATTTATACATATAGCAATTACCTAATTAAGTTTTGAAGCAACTAAATAACGGACTTACCTTTGATTTCCAAAGAAAGAAAAAAAAGAAAATACAATCTCGAATGAATAATGAGCCTCTTGAATTTGATACACTTTGTTAAAATATTATGAGAACAGCCAAACGAACGAACAAAAACTGTGATTTAAAGAGAAGACGCCTATCGGTACTTTGTCAGAAATTTTAGGCATATTTTTTTTATTCTTTTTAGAAAAAAACGCCATTGTTAAATTTACTCATTTTAGAAACCAAAAACTCCTCCAAACGTGTGTAAGAGACAAACGAACTGCTGGACTTTTAAAATTGTAGAGTACTTAAACCTTCGTTTGTCAGAAATATTTTTTAATCAGTTTTTAATTATTTACATTAAATCTTTCTTTTATTTCAACAACATCGTTATTTAGCAAATAATAGGCAAGCTCTAAAATGACCTTTTACTTCACCCAAAAAGTTTTAGCCCATTTTTCCGATACAGTATGAGGCGTGATATGTGGTGGGACCATAAAATTAAACCATGCGAGCAGTAAAGTCAATAAATTTCAATTCAATGATTATCTGCTGGTGTTCAATCACTTCCTAGGATGTGTCATACTTGCATACTTGGTAGACAAACGCAAAAAAACACATTGGGTAAAGCTTATGATAGAAAAATAAAGGGGCATTGGAGCAATGTTGCTGTATAAATAATTTCATAGAGGGGCTGTTTATTACACTAGCTAGAGTCAAAGTTTTATTATAACGTTTTCTTATTCGTTACTGTTAGCTTAACAACTAACAAACACCAATTGTAATCTATAGAAGGGGTAATTTTGTGTATCATTGGGGATGTACATCAATTCATTTCCATTGTCTTATCCCTCTAGAACCCAAACATAATTATTAGTTCTGGTAGATCTTAAAGATGTTTATTGTGGATGTGTATTTTGGATGTGATTGAACACTTTCCTTCTGCCACCATCAGACCAAAGGGGCATTTTGCAGCAAAGCTTCTCTATATTCCTTATCTTTAACAGATATTAAAAACAATTCTTTCAATTTGTGCAATTTGGATGCAAGAATTTTAGGGCTGCTTGGCTTTTGAAGCGGATTGATCATTTGATATGTGATAATTGTTGTGGCTTCGACTATAGCCATAGTGCATTAAAATCAGTTTTTAGTTAGAAAAGTGGACTGAATGGGCTTTTATATAATATGCATTAAGGCTAATGGCAGAAATTTATGTAAAAAAATTGAAAATTCGAGCAAGGAGTAATAGATTTTTATCTTATGACTTGTGTACTTTTTATATTAAAGTATAATCAATATGCACTATAAAAGTTTTGATTCTTGTTATCATTTTTGCAACTAATTTATAGATGTTTCTTTTATCTACCATGCATTTTTTATTTTGCGATAAAAGTTTAGATTTTATTTAAACTAACAAGTATTTCTTGACAATCCATAAAAAAGGACCTCACACAACGAAATAAATTGTTATACAAAAAAGTATCTATAAAATCATTGTAGCGATTAACTGTATTTTATGTGTTCAAATTTACTCTTATCGTTTTGAACCAATCAAATAAAAAACGCTTAATTTTCATATGATGTAAATTAAACTCATCCATTCAATAGGGCAAAACATTAAGGAGTAGCTAGACTTTATACAATACATATTTATCCTGGATACAAGGATAAGTAAATGGGAGATAAATTAACCTTGTTAATGAGGGTCCCGGGCCAATAAAACAGGGTTTAACTGAACCTGTAATTTTTCATCTTGTTTTTGTGGAGAGTTCTTTATTGTCAGTCAGTCCTACTGTTGTTTTAAAAATATTCTTTCAATTCTTATATGGCAGTAAGGGCAGGAGGTACTTCTTGAAGTACTGGGGGATATTGACGTCCCTCCCCTTACCAGTCACCCTTCCTTCCAGGGATATGGAAGGTTTGCGTAGGACTAACTATCCTACCTGTAAAAATCCCAACAGTTAGCGAAAACACCCACAGAACCTCAAACACTTATGGCTTTCACACAGCCAGAGGTGTACATGAAACAAGAACTGTTGGAACTGATGCTCAGTTTACTGAGAATATGAAAGATGATGG
Source organism: Acartia tonsa (assembly GCF_053477335.1). NCBI lineage: Eukaryota > Metazoa > Arthropoda > Copepoda > Calanoida > Acartiidae > Acartia > Acartia tonsa. The sequence goes on along the minus strand of NC_137266.1, from coordinate 26,197,999 downwards.
TCAAATCCGAAAGGAAGCTATCAACTTGATGACAGGACCAATAAGTTCTAAGCAAAGCTGTAAGATAGGAACCTGGAATGTTAGAACAATGTATGAGTCAACTAAAACAGCCCAAGTAGTTAAAGAAATGACAAGTTACAATATTGGAATACTTGGAATTGCGGAATGTAGATGGACAGGACAAGGACAAACTACAACCAAAGATGGCCACCTAATACTTTATTCTGGTCATGAAAGCCAACATATGTATGGTGTTGCTATAATTATTCAAAAACGACATGTCAATTCACTAATAGACTGGAAACCTATATCAGACAGAATAATTAAGGCTAGATTCCAATCAAGGCATTGCAAGTTGACTATTATCCAATGCTACGCCCCAACAAATGACAAAGATGGAGAAGTAAAACAAGAGTTTTATGATCAACTGCAATCAATCAGAAACTCAGTACCCAAACATGACATGTGCCTAGTTCTTGGAGATATGAATGCTAAAGTAGGAACTGACAGGACTGGAGTGGAGAACGCAATGGGACACTTTGGTATAGGTACAAGAAATGAAAATGGAGAACTTTTAATTGAATTCTGTTTAAATAATGATATGGTTGTAGGAGGTACACTATTCCAACACAAAAACATTCACAAATATACCTGGACAACGCCTGATGGACAAACAAGAAACATGATTGACCACATTATGATCAATAGAAAATGGGTCAAGTCAATGCAAGACTGTAGGAGTTACAGAGGAGCCGACATATTTAGTGACCATGAACTAGTTGTCAGTAAGATTAAATTAAAGCTGAAGCGTACTGGCCATGATAAAAAGAGTGAGATTGGTAGACAATATGATTCTTCAAGATTAAAGGACCCTGTGATAAAGAATGAATTTGTCTTAAAACTCAGAAATAGATTTCAAGTCTTAGAGGACCTAAATGACGAGACTGAGATCACATGGACTTCAATTAAAGAAAACTTTCAATCTACTGCTAAGGAAATCCTAGGACACAAGAAACCAGAGAAAAAGGACTGGATCTCTGAAGAAACATGGATCAAAATAGAAGAGAGAAAGAAGCTCAAAAACAAAATCCATAATGCTCAACATTTGGCTGACATGAGCAATTTAAAAGCTGAATATACTGCTAAAGACAAAGAAGTCAAAAAGTGCACAAGGAAAGACAAGAGAGATTACATTGACAATCTGGCTGAAAAGGCCCAAAGAGCAGCTGACTTTGGTAACATGAAAACAGTATACAACATAACCAAGCAATTAAGTGGCAAATATAGCAAAAAGAGTGGTGAAACTATCAGGGCTAAAGATGGTAAATTACTCACTACAGAAAAAGAAGTTGCTGAAAGGTGGAAATCACATTTTGAAGAAGTGTTGAACAGACCTGAACCAGAAATTACTGCTGAACCAGAACCAGGACATGAAATAGACATAGACACACGTCCACCAACTATTCAAGAAGTTAAAGCTGCTATACATAGTCTAAAGAATGACAAAGCACCAGGACCTGACTTGATAACTGCCGAAATGCTTAAGGCAGACATAGATCTTTCTGCTAGGACTCTAACTGATCTCTTTGGTAAAATTTGGCGGCAAGAAAAGATACCAACGGACTGGTCTAAAGGTATAATCATAAAACTACCTAAGAAGGGAGATTTGAACAATTGTGATAATTGGAGAGGAATTATGCTGCTTTCTATCCCAAGCAAGGTCCTATGTAAAGTTATTTTAAACAGAATTGATGAGAAAATTGACAATAAACTAAGAGAAGAACAAGCTGGATTCCGTGCTGGAAAGGGCTGTGTTGACCAAATTTTCACCCTTAGGACGGTTATTGAACAATGTGTTGAATTTAACAAGCCACTCCATGTAAATTTTGTTGATTTCTCTAAGGCCTTTGACTCCATACACAGACAAACACTTTGGAAAATACTAAGAAGTTATGGTATACCTGAAAAGATGATAATTATGATAACTAAATTCTATGACAACTTCCAAGCCTGTGTTTCAGTTGGAAACAATAAGACATCTGATTTCTTTAGAATAAGCACTGGAGTTAGACAGGGATGCATTTTATCACCTATTCTATTTATATTGGTCATTGACTGGGTGATGAAGAAAACCACAGAGGACAAAAAACGTGGTCTCCAGCTGGGCATACTAGGACACCTAGAGGACCTGGACTTTGCTGATGACCTGGCACTGATTTCAGAAACAATCAAACATCTACAAGCTAAAACAGATAGACTAGTCAAATATGCAGGACAAGTCGGGCTCTTTGTCAATGTCAAGAAGACCGAAATTATGAATATACCTACAAACCCTGATCAAAATATAACAATAAATGGTGAACAATTGACACAAAGCAACAAATTCACCTATCTGGGGAGTGTTATCAGCAACGAAAATGGCTCAAAAGCTGATATTAAGACCAGGATTGATAAGGCTAGGGTTGCTTTCAACAGTCTACACAACGTTTGGAATTCAAAGAAACTTGCTCTGAAAACAAAAATCAGACTTTACAACAGTAATGTGAAATCAGTTCTTCTTTATGGAGCTGAATGCTGGAGAACTGTGAAAACTGAAACAAATCAACTTAATGCATTTCACAATAGCTGCCTAAGAAGAATTTGCAAAATATTCTGGCCAAACAAAATATCAAACATTGAGCTGCATGCTAAGACGAAGTGCAATAGTATTGAAGCAGAAGTGAAATATAAAAGACTAAGGTGGCTAGGACATGTGCTCAGAATGGAACAAAATAGGTTTCCAAAAAAGTGCTTAAAATGGAACCCCACCACTGGTAAACGTAAACGGGGACAACCAAAAATGACCTGGAGGCGGAGCACTGAAAAGGACCTCTTTGATTTGGAATTAACATGGGGAGAAGCTGAAGCACTTGCCAAAAAAAGAAATTCATGGAGGAACAAGGTGTCCGTATTCTCTGGACTCAACAGTCAAAAAGAGAGATGCGCCTGATGATGATGGCAGTAACAGGATGACAGTATGCATTTTTCAATAAAAGATATCGGTAACTTCCCGAGAAGTCTCTATTTATATTTAGAAAGAGTACCTCCACCCTGCTAAGAAAAATCTACTTTTACTTCTAAAAATTAAAATTATAGGTTGATGGTTGAATAAAAAGGTGGTCTATAAACAATATAAACAAGCAGAAATGTTTAACAGTGTAATTTTCAAGCTAAAGAAAGGCATAATACTGTGTTGTTATGATTTGTAAAGTTTAAATTCATCTTTCATTGACTGTATCTCTGTATCCCTAAAAGTCATAGGGTTTCATTATGTACTGAATTTTAGTTTCCGAAAGTGTACCTAGCGCCCGCGTCCTATTTCAAAATTTACTACTAGCTAAAAAAGCTTTAAACATTCAAAAAAAATTTTAGTTTGAAAAACTAAAATTTTGAATGTATAATGTATAAGTCGTTTTTACATTATATCGCTTTTCCCTAGCGTTTGCAATAATTGGGATATCTGCTGTACAACTTTGGAAATTAGGAAAGAAATCGGCAATCCATTTTCAGCACATCGGTTTCATGTATGGAACGATTCATCTTGTAAAGTGTTCATTTTGATGTTATCATTTCAAGTCATCAAAGCATACAACTATTTTTTAACCATAGAATGCTAATGGTTAAATTTCTTTGAGTTATATAATCTTTTTTTTCTGCCGCTGCTACTCTGTTACTAGGGATGTACTTGTACTTACGTTCAGTTGATAGTAGAAATACTTTTCTCTTATTCATTCGAAACCGGTGTATTAGAACCGGTTCTCATCAATACGAAAAAAAACTATGTCTTGCATCGAATTATATCCAGTTTTCTACAAATATAATATGTACAATCATAAGATTAAACCCAGTTTTCTAGCCTGTGCCTTCGGCATGTCGGGGCTAAAAAAACTGCTTTTAATCTTATAACTGTACATTTTATATCCGTGGAAAGCTGTTTATAATACGATGCGAAAAATAACTATACTTTCTGCAGGGAGGAAAGAGATATTAACTGTAAATTAATAAGCACGCTATCTAATTCGTTGACTTTAAATACTTTTATTAAATTTCTATTGGTTGGTTCAAACTTTTCATCTTTCAAATTATTATTTTAGTCTAGAGAATTGGTGTTTTTGTTTATCATCATGTGGAGTGGATGAATTTATTGTCTACTAGCGGCTACGCCCCTAGAGGCCTCTAGTAGCACTTTAAATGTTTTTTTTTTGGGGTTCAAGTCTCTACGATACCTACCTATGTTGCGCTTGGTTCGTCCTTTTCCCCTAAACCGATTCTATGAATAACTTGTAGAGTAGCTTTACTGGGGAAAAATCCAACCCATACCTTAAATTATGTATTTATTCTAATGAAAATAAAAGACTATAAAAATATTATCAAAATTAGACAAATTTAAAACAATTTAATATAATTTTTAAGTAAAAAGGCATGTATAAAGACCTATTTATTAAAATGGGGAAATAAGATCTATAAAACGAAGACCCTAAAAGGTAATGTTAGAGACAATAACCCTTTTAATAGAATGGTCATAGTACAGCTAAAAAATTATTAGCAAATATTGTCAGTATAAATTAACATTAGTAAAACAACACAAGAATCATAAAATTAGAGGTTTCGTGATAAACAAACTAAATTAAAAGAATGAAAATTTGTAAAATTAAAGAGGACATTGAAAAAACATTACTAGAAAAACTAATTTGAAACCAATAGTTTAATGTATTCTTGATGTAAAATAAAATAAAATGTGATCTTACTAATTTATGGAATGAATATTGTAATTTAGTTGAGATATGCACACACTTTTAAATGCAAAATCTTAATAATCAGGTCGCCAATTTCTATAAAACACAAAAATCAACATAAAAACAAAAGTCATCCTTTTTGTCTCTCTTTTTTCCTAAGGCTTCGGGCCTATAAAAGTAAACCTGGAAGAGAGAAACAGTCAGTCGTTATACGGAATTACTATAGTACACTGACTCTTTTTAAAAATTTCTAAAATTTAAGGGAAGACTCCCTTCTCTTGCTTTGGAATTTTCTAGAGGGTCCTGGCGGCTCAAAACTTAGGATTTTTCATTTAAAACACACCTAAAAAATAAAAAGTTTTGTTAGATAAAATTCATAATATTTTGTTAAATAAATTGTAGAATATCACTTGATGTTGGTCAATTGAGATAAATTTAAGGTTAAGGCCTTTAGGGACTAAAAGCTTAGGCATCCGGACGGATAGTTATCTCCAAGTTTTTGTTCTGAAGAGAACTCCTATAGCGTGGTATACGGTACCATTAAATTGCAAGTCACTACGGGGCTAAATAGGAATAACAAAGGGAAGATACGGTGGTGGCGGAGCCACTAACGGTTGATGATAGCTCGCTATCTGACGGCCGATACTAACAACCGGATCCTCCCCAAGCTTCTGAAGTCCAGAAAAGTTGGAGATCGTTATCTATTCGGACAATTTAACATTTTCGGATTAGAACTCTGAATAAGTTCACGTCTTAAAGGTAGTTTTACTTTGCTAATACTCTGGAAGATCGGTTCGGAGCTAGCCTAGTGATTTTCTTACCTGACAAAGGTACCTAACAAAGAACTTCACGCCTCACGGGGATACAGGCAGTAGAACGGAATATTGTAGTCATGTTCGCATGACTCTAGTAACCACAATAGATACTTCCAGTCCAAAAGTGTTGGCAAAGTTAGTTACCTAGGAATAAAAAATTCTTAGACTAAATAGCAGTATAAAGTTATCAATAATGTCTTAATACCATTTTCGGAATAGGGCTTATAAGCAAAAGACTATCTCTTAAGCGTATTTGGATTTAGGATCGGTGTAATATAATACCACCATTCTAAGGTTAGATATACTCGCCGAACAGAGATTAATGCGTCACTGATCTGGAAAGGAGACATTGGTGAGAGATTGTAGTCCTGTGAAGTAGTGATAAAGGATTACATTTGTCCCTGGAACCCGGAGGTGACCCACGCTCAAGTCTCTACGATACCTTTTTATGTTGCGTTGAAGTCTTTTGCGCCCAAAAACAATTTGATTTTTTGTGATTTCTCTTGGGGGGGGGGGTGGTACCCTCCCCCAAAATAGTTATAAACCTTCCCAGGACCTATGAGAAGCTACCCTGTTAAGGAGAGCCCGATCGGTTCAGCGGTTAGCGAGATCCCTCGGTACACACAGACAAACAGACATCTTTTACTATATTATAAGGATAGTACTGTTGTTAAATAAGTTGTAGATGTTATGTTACAAATGAACAATAATATCCTTGTTGTTTCTATTACAATCAAACATTAATAATACTAATGGCCTTTAATTTTTTTGGTTAAGAACAAATTCTGATTTAAAGTTCCATAAAAGTTTTAGAAGGGATTGAAAAATGAAAGTTTATAGCTATTTTAACAAGTGACTTGAAACAATTAGTAAATTTAAATTATATATTTCCTTTGTTTATTCAGAGATTTAACTTCCAAATGATATTATCTCAGTGGTATTATTTTCATAAGTAAATTAATTCTAAAAATTGTTTTAATTTAATGATATATTTGTTTTATTTAAAATTTTAATCGTTGCAATATTGATATTTTAAAAATTAAAATTATTTATTACTTAGGTTGCTGCCTTTTACATTAAATTCTAGCAACTGCTTCAAAAGCATCTAGATTCTTCCTATTCGAGGGACAAAGGATGCTCAGGAAAATAGCTCCAAACCATCCCAAGACTTTCATATAGAGTAGCTGTACTTCCGACCATGAACAGTAAGCAACACCATAATAAACAAAACTTAGTTGCCCCTTAATTGCTTTAATTGTTAAATTAGGATTGAAATGGGCGTAGTCTAACTTGTTACCTTAATTTAACATACAACATCTATTTTAGGTGCAGTACGTTTAAATATATTTAAATTTTTATTTCAATTGAAAAACATTGGATTAGAGAATAAATGGATAGGGTACTAAGATATTTGAAATTATGAAAGTAATATTCAAGATGATTCCGAGCATCCAAAGTAGTATAACATAAATTATAGATAGACATACAGACAGACAGATAGATAGATGGATAGATGGACAGATGGACAGATGGACAGATGGACAGATGGACAGATGGACAGATAAATAGATGGATAGATGGACAGATAGATATATGGATATATGGACAGATGGACAGATGGACAGATGGATAGATGGATAGATGGATAGATGGATAGATGGATAGATGGATAGATGGATAGATGGATAGATGGATAGATGGATAGATGGATAGATAGATAGATAGATAGACAGATAGATAGATAGATAGATAGATAGATAGATAGATAGATAAATAGATAGATAGATAGATAGATAGATAGATAGATAGATAGATAGATAGATAGATAGATAGGTAGATAGATAGATAGATAGATAGATAGATAGATAGATAGATAGATAGATAGATAGATAGATAGATAGATAGATAGATAGGTAGGTAGATAGATAGATAGATAGATAGATAGATAGATAGATAGATAGATAGATAGATAGATAGATAGATAGATAGATAGATAGATAGATAGATAGATAGATAGATAGATAGATAGATAGATAGATAAATAGATAGATAGATAGATAGATAGATAGATAGATACATAGATACATAGATAGAAAAGAGAAAAATTTTAACATCATATCCATAATTTATAGATCCACTATTAACATAGTCATGGGGTCAAACATTTTTTCAGACATTTCCTAGGCAAGCTCACAACAAGATAAATTTTTTCCATTAGAAGGGAAGCAATATACAAGCTTACAAAAGATTTTGAATAAAAGATTAGATAAAATAATTTTAAAACAAGGATGACAACATCCATAAGTAGCGAAGCATAAACAATTAAATAAGAATTTAGATATTAGTTGACAAAAGCATGTATATTAGGAAAAAATCACGAAATCTTTTCAACATTTGTTTTTAATTTCTTAATATTTATTTATATTTCAGTACTATGACTAACAGACTGACGGTCAAAATGTGAAAAATATGAAAATAGCCAAAAACCTGCAAAAAGGCAGTCTGACCGCCATTGATGTGTTCTTAAAACGAAAGGAAATTTAATTTTGATATCTATAACTGAAAAACTTTGGAAATTGGGTCATAAACACCAAAGGTATGGAGAAAAATGTGAAAAATACAAAAATAGCCTAAAACCTGCTTAAAGGCAGTCTGGCCGTCATAGTTGTTTTCTTGAAACGACAGGAAATTTCATTTTGATTCAATAACTGAAAAAAATTTGGAAATCGGACCATAAACACCAAAGATATGGAGAAAAATGTGAAAAATACAAAAATAGCCTAAAACCTGCTAAAAAGCGGTCCTATCGCCATTGATGTTTTATAGTTAATTGTGCTCCTTGATAATGGGAATGTTGTCAAAAAATTTCAGCCTTTTATCTTTTATAGGAGCCGAGAAAATCACGTTTCCCCCAAACTAAGACGGACAGACGGACATACGGACATTTCAAATTATAGAGTAACTTCGCTACTAAAATTAATAAAACTCTTTAAAATTTTCATGTAAATCCTATCATTTAAAGTAGTAAGGTTTAGTTGGTGCTTGCTTACATGTGAAGACCGGAGCACCGAAACCCCCCCCCCCCCCCGCTTAGTTTTGACAAAAATCAAAAATAAGGGGGGGGTAGTTTTTTAACCCCCCGCTTAGTTTTGACAAAAATCAAAAATAAGGGGGGGGGGTAGTTTTTAACCCCCCCCCCTTAATTTTGAAGAAAATAAAAAATAAGGGGGGGGTAGTTTTTTCACTGTACAACACGCCAGAAAGTTGAGTGAGGTAAATCCAGTATACCAGAGGGGAAACCTTATTACAGGGATATTCATGTTTTGGGGCATAATTTCCTTATTTATTGACTTTGGCCAGTAAAAGGTTTTAATTTTGCGCAAAATTAAAACCTTTTACTGGCCAAAGTCAATAAATAAGGAAATTATGCCCCAAAACATGAATATCCCTGTAATAAGGTTTCCCCTCTGGTATACTGGATTTTCTTGATTTACCTCACTCAACTTTCTGGCGTGTTGTACAGTGAAAAAACTACCCCCCCCCCTTATTTTTGATTTTCTTCAAAATTAAGGGGGGGGGGTTAAGTCTTTGCCTTGCTGAGCATTTTTCCTCCTTGCCGTTTTCCAGACATTAAAAAACTACCCCCCCCTTATTTTTGATTTTTGTCAAAACTAAGCGGGGGGGGGGGGGGGTTTTCGGTGCTCCAGTCTACCACATGTAAGCAAGTACCGTTTAGTTTGTATGTTAAGATCTCTCTGACCATTGAACTGATTGAGCACTCCGTTTTAGGAAAGCTGTACATTTATCTTTGAATGGTTTTAGGCAGTTTTTCGATGGTTTTAGGCTATTTTACTGCCCTCCTTTCCCTAGATACTAGGGGAGCAGGGGCTAGTGTTATATAAGAAACAAAAAGCCCTGTTAGGCAACAAAATGTTTGATTGCACGGCCTTTGTCTGCAAGAAGTAAACGTCCATGACAATAAATTTTCATATCATTTTAAATTTTTTGTGCACCAGATTATAACTTCTTGGTAACAAAAAATGATTCCGCGGGTTAATGATAAACTCACAGACTGCAGACAAGTATGTATTTTAGAGTAGCTTAGCTACTAACAAACGAGCATGTCAATGATTTGGATCAAAGTCATTAGTTTCCAAACAATTGAACAAAACTTGGTAAAATACATTCTTATATTTGAAAAGACAACTTTATCTCTAAAAGTGGCTAAAAAAACATTCAAAGCTTAAGTTACAGATCTTTTAGCTTAGAAAGTCTAAACTAGCGTTTGTTGTCCTAGCTTCTAGGGGCTGCCTAATTGGATGATAGTGGGGAAAGGTTGTTAAATATCCTTAACCCAATTGGTTCAGAGGTAACCTAACTCTTAAAGTTCAGTCAAAATTTGTGTTTTTAAACCATAAAGAAGAGTAATACTTCCACAAAAAAAAACTTTTACACATTCCAAAAGAATTGTGGAATGGCCAAAGATTATGTATTTTTGACGCGTGGATTTACAAAAAATAGGTGAAGGGGTTACTTAGTTTATTAGGCAGTGAAATAACAAAGAGTTAAATAACATCGAGTTTAATAATGTATATTGATGTAAAAAAGATAATAATGAATTATTAATTTACATCCCCAAAGATTAAGGACAAAATTACCCCTTATATGGATTAGAATTATAGTTTGTAAGATTTGGACACTCGTTGTTTGAACCAGCTAAATCAGCTTTAATAAGTACCCAAATCAAATGAAATAGTTTGATTTAATAACTTTGGGTACCAAAGGTTCCGGCGGGCTTTGGTCCTGGTTGCAGTACCTTGTGGGTGAAGTTTTAGAGAAACAGTAATCGATTCCCTATTGAATCAGCCTTGTCTATAGACTTTATCTGGATTTCAATATATATTTAAATATATTATTGAATCTAATACACACAAAAACTGTAAAAGTATGATTTATATCTCACAGCTTTTTTTGTAATAAAGGCTTAAAATGTCATATTTATGTCTATTTATGGCAACGAAATCCAGACAATGTTTGGATAAAATCATTCACTTTTTACTAGAGCTTTAATAGTGTGGGGTTTGATTGGACTACGTGTGTGGTTATTCTGTTAATTAATATATCATTTGAAAACACGTTATATTTCTTTAGAAAAATACATCAATGGTTGATAAAAACAGATGAACTCCAATTTAGTTTCCGAAAGTGTACCTAGCGTCCGCGTCCTATCTCGAAATTTGCTATTAGCTAAAAAAGATTCAAACTTCAAAAAAAAAAATCAAAATTTTAAACATTAAAATTTTGAATGTATAATGTATAAATCGCTTTGTTTTCACAAATTTCCGGAGTAGCTGAAAAAAGGGTCTGAAATAATTGGGTTATCTGCTGTACACTTTAGGAAACTAGGGCTAGAATAGGAAATCCATTTGGAGCTGATCTAGAAACATAAGCAAGCAGGGAGGGAAGGGACTGTGGACTTTAAATATCTCTTTTACCCAAAGTTTATTGACCACGGAATCTTATTAGTTGGCTAGAAAACGTTGGGAACTATTCTTGACTTTATTGGTTGAGTCCCATCTAGTAGTGTACAAACTTTTCCATCAACAATTTATACTATATAAAGGATAATTTGTTTTATCATCATTGGGATTGTATATCTAATGATTATTCAAAGTCCATTTTTCTCTAATAACCCCCCCCCCCCACTCCTAAACAGAAATATGAGTCTATTTTTCTTTCTTTAGAAAGACTTTTAGATATGACACTGAAGTATAAACCAGTCCACTCAAATTCCACATTTTAAAGTGAGATATTTTTAGATAATCTTTTATGGATTTTAATGTAGTAAAAAGTTTATGATCGTTCATGTGCCAGAATACTAAAACAGTTTTTATACATTTTCTTGATAAATTACAATTATAGAATACAGAATTGATTAATTATTACTCATCATCTAATTCTTACTGTCCGTCTTTATTTACATAACAAGTACTTTTTATATTTAAATTGTACTTCTCAGAATAGCTTCGTAATTAGTAGATTTAAAGACAAAAATGAAAACACCCATAAAAGCAAAGATTAACAAATCAGTGACGATCCTGAACAATAATAGAAGAGTGCATTTGATTTCCCGCATTATTTAGAATTCAATACGAAAATGGACATTTTGGAAATGATTATAAAGTTGAAAGGCTTTCTAAATTGTACCTAACGACACAACCCAATCTTTCCCGATTTTGTATAATTTTTGAGGAACACGACTCCAGTTACGTCATATTTTTCTTTCCCGAAAAAGGGAAGGGGGAAGAAAAAAAGATATGGGAGAACCCCATCTCTTTTGAAGAGATTTTCTTCCCCCCTTCCCTTTTTCGGGAAAGAAAAATATGACGTAACTGGAGTCGTGTTCCTCAAAGATTATACAAAATCGGGAAAGATTGGGTTGTGTCGTACCTAACAAGAATCACAATGACACATTAAAATCGATGGGACATGCTAACTTAACGACAAGAGTTAACCGTTACGGATGAATGACGGACTAACCATAATTATAGAAAAATGTATAATAACACCTATTAATCGCAATTAGTAAACAAACTTTATGGTCATGATTTAGTATTTTTCTGTGCTATTAGAAATTAACTGCTTTAACTAGATAAAGCGGTCAATAGTGTGAAGTTGTAAAGCTATCAGTTTTTTACCACAGAAAACGTACAAGTAATCTTTAAAAGAAACAATAGAGAAAAAGACAAATTTTATTTAAATATTTACAATGATATTTGGATTGAGGTAATAATTACTTATCGTATCGTATTATAGACAGCTTTCCGCAGATATTACAAAAATGATATTATTTCGTGATTATTGGAAAATTGTTTTTGTAATACGCTGATATACATGATTTTTCAGTATGGCCGAGAAAAGGTTCTAATCCAGCGGATATTAACCCTTAACGGTCGGGGGGGGGGGGGGGGAGGCGTTGAACGCCCCCCCCCCTCCGTTTTTTTCTATCTCATTTTCTGTGTGTGAAAGATAAAGAGCCCAAACTGCGTGACTTTTTAAGTATGGGTATGTCACATAACTGAGAGTTGGAATTTTTTGAATATCTCCATCCAGCAAACCTGGCAGGGTCATCCAGGTAAAGAGCAAATTTTTTTTGACTAAAACAAATCATTTTATCATACCAAAATACTAAAATATCCTCAAGTAGTACATCCTTATGAAATACAGGTGTTCAAGTCACTTTCAGGTTCCAGGTATGATCCTGCAGGTCCTGATCCTCCAGGTCTCCAGAAATCATTAAAAGGCTCCTGTGGTCACAATTTTTGACTTAGAGACTTCAAATTTTAAACTTAAGCTTTTCTTACATGTCTACATAACGTATTAAAATTTCATAAAGATCCGCCGCCATTTTCTCCGCCGACCGCCGACTGCGGCGGCTGGCAGCTGTCAAGTACAGCTGTGGCCGCTGAAATTTATATTTTGATATTTCTAACGTAAAATTTACATAAAGATAAACATTTTCTGAAAAAAAATTTTCTTCTAGCTTTAAAAATAAGAAAATTACAGCCGTTTGAAATTTTTAAGTAAAAAAGACCTAAAAACAAAGGTTGTTAAATAAAAGGGTGAAGGAAGCGAAAATTGACTTAGACTTATAAAAGGTCGGAAATTCATTATCAAACAGGGACTTGCACAAAAAATTAGCCCATTAGCTCTAATAGGAACTGAGATAATAGGGGGGGGGGCTTTGAACGCTCCCCCCCCCCTCCCCGAACGATTAAGGTGCGGTAAGGGGCCCGACTGTAAAGAGTTAATCGGTTTCAAAGCCATTCTAAAAGGATTTGTTTAAGCTTTTATCAGACAATGAGATAAATTTACCCCCATCATTAAACGGCAGAAATTTATGCAAACTCATGTGAAGACTTTGTCTTAAATATTCTTTTTTTTGTTTGTAATGTTGAATGATTGTCCCGCACCGTGCACAGTTAGGGGTCCATAATTTTGATTATAAAGAATATAAAGTGTGCACGACCTAACATAAAACTATAGACACTATGTACGTAGTGTGTATGCACTTCCCCACATGGATCATAATATCCATTCATCAGAACAGCAAACAATCACAAACAACAGCAAAATTAATATTCAAAATGGAAAGAAAACTATTGTGAGAATCGATATAGTAATACTTGGATGGTGCACCAGATTTTCATGTACTCTAATATAGTGACACTCGCTGCTGGCTAAAATATACTATTCCCAATACTCCCCATCCCTTCTGTACTACAGGATTAACTAATTGACCAATAAAGAGGTCCATATTAGCAACCTAAATTGGTGACAATTTTTACACTGTCAATATAACAGATCTAAAGTACAGATGTATGAACAGACAACTACCTCCCTTCCTATTTCAACGACCCTTTTCGTCTACTTTAAATTATTTTCGGCTACTTGGCTGTGTTAATATAAGCTACACCATTGGTTGATTTTCAATGACCCAATAGAAAGGTTGCACAAGGTTGATGCGATGGGGAGATGCAGTTATTTAACCCTTTCTCCCTCTAGTGTTTAAAACTAATATCAATATATCCATACATTGTATATCCATTATTGTGAGAGATTAAGGGTATATAGAAGAAAGAGAAAACAAAAAGTTGAATAGTTGGTATTAATAATCGGTTAGCATTCAAGACATAAAGAAAGACAGATACGAATACTTTTAGAGTAACTTTGCTACTAAAAATTATCTTCTTATTTACATGGAACATCTCATCATAACAATTTGCTATTGTGTCATGCGGAAGTATAGGTACATCTTTGTTTTACCTAGGATAGGCCCATACAAACTCTCTCCCCCTGATTTTATAGGTCTCATTTTAGGTGTTAGGTAATAGAGTTATATTGAGTGGTTTGGTAAAGATTTTATAAAAATAATAGATGTGAGATTAAAAAATCCTTTGAATGCGAAAAAATAATAATTTTACACGCATTTTCTCTGACCTCCCTTGTATTTTATAGGATATTAAATTTTATCTATATTTTATATATCTGCAGCAGGTTCGGTCGTTTGACAGCTTTATCATTGGTATCTTATTTAGTAAAATTATCATAATGACTGTATGTATTGTTTACAGCATCATTCTGTGATAAAAAATTTAAAGTAATTATTTTTTATAATTGACTTGCAAAAATTTGAAGAAAAATTTATTTTTTTCTAATGAAACATTCTATGCTTGGTCTATTACCAATGATGATTATTCTAATAATTTGTCAATTACTTGTCTGTCTATTTTATTATATCAGTTGGGGGTATTGGCATTCTAATTCCTGTAAAATCATAGAAACTTTAGCAATATATTAAATTTTTGTCTTGTGGGGAAAGGTCATATTTTCTTTTTTTCATGTGGGTTTTCATTCTACATTCTCTATTTTCTTATGAGTTTTTGATAGAAAACTATTTTGATATATTTGTCCTATTAACTTGAATTTTAAATGGCGATTCCTAGGTTTATAATGCACACCAATATAAATTATCAAAATTTTGCTACATATTTTCTACCATCTAATAAAAAAATATTTTGTTTTCTTTAAATCTTAAAAGAGCTGTCACTTTTATAAAACTGTTCGCTTGGTTGACTTTTTAAAGATTTTTTTGGAAGTTGTCATCATAATATAAAGAAAAAAACGTAAAGATTTTACAGTATAATATTTACTTCTTACTTAATCTACTCTTATCTAAGAAACATTTAATTGGTGTAAAATTTGGATATAGTATAAATAAAAACATTAGATTCGATCATTAAAATCAGACTGTATATTCGTAGTAAAGTGTTTTACTAGCATTTTATAGTTCTAAAATTTATACATTTTGTTTTAGTTTAAGAGATTAAAAGATTAAAATTATTTATATGTATTTCCATATGTAAACATTGTCATCATTTATTGGTCAATTTGTTCATCCAGTAGGAGGGGATGGGGTAAAGGGGGTAAATGGGGGGATCGTTATTTTAGCCATCTACAAATCTACAAGATTCACTTTATTATAGTACATGATAATCTGGTGTAAGATCCAAGTGATAATAAATCCATTAATGACATGGATACTGTATTCATAATTGGGATCCACTGCAGTTCACGGTAAAATATTGCTGGTAACGAATATTGCCAAAAATCTATTAATTTAAAAGGCTGCTAGCTGCCAAACGGCTGATCATACAGATCATACCCGCACACCATTTTAAGCGGCATAAGAAGGCCTCCAAATAATCTGAAATAGCCAAGATCCAATGATGCACAGTGAAAGCTTCACTAAAGAAAAAACGCGTAAAATAGGCCTTTTTCGCGCATTTTTCTGCACTGCGAGATAATTATGCATTAATGATTTATGGCTATTCCAGATTATTTGTAGGCCTTCTTATACCGCTTAAAACAGTGTGCGGGCATGATCTGTGCGTTCAGCCGTTTGGCAGCTAGCAGCCTTTAAAATTCATAGATTTTTGGCAATATTCGTTACCAGCAACATTTTACCGTGAACTGCAGTAGATCCCATAATTGACTTTTAGTGATTTACAGACATTCACTAATTCTAAAATAACGTGCTTTAATTAAAAATACAAAAACTATAGATAGGTGTTTACCTACCGAGTTTGTTATAAACTAAAAGATGTTGGTTTGCTCTTTTTTGATATTCCATGCTTGTAAAACATTATGAAAATATAAAAGAAAATCTTGGACTCCTACTGGGGTTGTTTAAATATGAAATAGTTTAGAACAAAAAGGGTCAGCTGAAAGCAAGGATCTTAAGGGATAAGCCAATTGACTATTAATTGATATAAATTCCAAATGATTATGATTAACAAAATGTCACCTTCTATATATAAAAATTATTGGTGGAAAAGTTTGGACACTCTACGTTATTACCAACTGATCAAAACTTGCTTGAAGTACCCAAAGTATCAAATAAGATATAAAACTTTGGGTATCATTGTATTTTACAGTCCAATGTACCCTCCCTCCCTGGTTGAAAGGGTAATGCCTACTGAGAATTTGATTTGGAAGGAAAACAAAGAAAGGGATGTGGAGCTACAGTTTCATATGTTAAAGGCAAAGAGAAAACGAGGACCAAAACCCTTCGTTTACTGAAAGTTTTCAGCTACGAAAGCCAGAATTTCACATTCAAGACTTTTTTGGGTTACAATTCATTAATCTCCTATTGTAGAACTAAAACTATCCGCCAGTTTTATGTCCATTACACAACTTCTTAAAAGATTGGTTTTTACTTTTCAGAATGTATACATATTGGTCATGTTATGGCTTTTTAAGCTGGTGGCACATCTCTTTCTTGAATAATGACCCGAGCTCTCCAGAAATCAATTGCCTGCCAAAATAAATTACAAATTTTCTAACATTTCATAATTTTATAGATGGAAGGTTGCTAGATCTTTCAGTTCGAAAATGTTAGAGTTATCCTATTTTGAATAATGACGTCTCAATCCAAAAGTATTTTAAACAATTGAGCAGCAGCACTCATTTAGTTTTTCCATAATTTCAAATGTTTACAATAAAAATGATTTAGAATGTGTGTCTGTATAAATATTTAGTTTTTAAACATTTCAGATTTAAATCTTCAGATGTTTGGTAAAATATCATAATTAGTTAATGGACTGCCGTACCCCCTATACCAAACTTCATAAAAAAGAAGTGACAGAAAGACCTAGAGTGTTTGAACTCTCTGTGGGGGCTAAAAAAACACAAATATGGGAGCAGTGGGGGGGGGGGGGTGGGGCTAATTTGACCTCTCAACTCCTGTTACAGCTAGAGACATAAAAGTTTTTTCTGGTGGTTCATGTGCATATTTAGAGAAAATTACTTTTTCTAGTCATAGCGGTCAGGCCGCTCCTTAACCGCTTTTTAGCGGCCAGCCGCTAAATATTAAAACAGCTGTAGAGTGGCCAATTTTAAAGCTAGGATCACCAAATTTTAGGTGGAACTTTTATTATTTATAAAAAAAAATTACTTTTTCTGACCATTCTGACAAAAAAATGACATTGAAAAAACTAGAGGGGGGGGGGGTCAATATGCCCCCCCCCCGATCTGTAAGGGTTAAAATTGAAACTGGGAATACCTGCCTTCTCCCATTTTTCACCCCTGAATAATTTCACACTCCCCTGGTGAATCACTAAACAACCACTAGTTGGTGTTATGGGGATATAAATGATTTTGCTTTATGTCTATTAAATTTTATGTTGTTGAACTGCAGCTGTACTTTATCTAATGATTATTCTTAAGAATTAAGCAAAAAAAGAAAGACAACAACATTTTTTTACAAATGAAAGGAGAAAAACAATTCATATGAATTATGCTTACTTTATTATCGTTTATTAACCTGTAATTAGGTCTAAAGCAAGTTCTTTTATAATTACTCCAGAGTTCAAGTAATTTTAAGATTCATTTTTTCATTCGGAATTCTAAATAAAATTATGTTCTTTCAAATGCTAACAATCTATTAAAGTTAATAAAGTTTGTTTGTCTGCAGATGTATGGATCTTGTCATCTATGTTTCTATACAGTGAACCAACAAACATCACCAGACCTGTTTCTAAACATGAAGAATAGCTTTGCTACTAAAAGTGAATAGAAATAAGATCAACCCCTCTGGGAGAAAGGTTTTGTCTCCTATGGCCTTTTTAGCAGCGCAGCTACACTAGAACTATATAATTAATTTGTGTATCATAAAATGACAATTTTAGAAAACTAGCGGCTGCGTCCATTCCATATGCGAGTAAGGAGAGGTTGGAGGAGGGGAAGGAAATGTTCAAAATATGGTCTAAAACACCCTGATAAAACAAAGTTCAATATATCAAAAATATCATACTTAGTGATTTATTAAAATATCTAGAAAACAGTAAAAGTGTCTAACTATGACGTCAGAAAAAATTAACAATTAACCAATGAGAAGCCAGTATTCACAATGGTAAAATATATAGCGGCCTCTCATTGGTTAATTGTTCATTTTTTCTGACGTCATAGTTAGACACTTTTACTGTTTTCAATATTTATAATATTTGTTGTGGGCTTGACATTGTTGCTCTACTTCTGGACATAACTGACCTTGTTTCTGAATGCCCGCGTTTATTTGTGTAACATCGCTGTATGCGATCAATAACACGCAGCAAAAAAAAGCGTTAGGCTATTTGCAATAAAAAAAGATGTAAGGCTATGATTAAAAGTCAGAAAGTAAAACAAGAATGTGAAAAGCAATAGATTTTCGGAGACAAGAAAGTAAAACAAAGGCTAAATATAAGACCAGGTTTAAACACAGCATCTTTGTCAAAAAAGAATGTCATGTAAGTTATAAACATTATTCCAGTTAGGCAGTAAATCATGCATGCGATCGTATTACAGACAATTTCCACTAATTATTTATTTAAATAAAAATCATAAAAGGGCCAACAAGATTGGTTAAAAAAATGTATTTTATTATTCACGTAAAGCTGTCTGTAATACGATGTCATATAGTTAACATGACATTACCTTTAGAATGCCAATAGCTCTGACAGGGTAGCAGCGCTACTAAAAAGAAAGAGTGAAAGGACGACACCAAATGTTTATTTAGTGAAGTAAATCCTAGCAAAATAGAAAAATTTGCAAAATATTTTACACATATGGAGCTTCTCTATAACCATGTTTGCTTCTTAAAAAATAAAAACTATAAATAATTTCTGAAAACTATCCTGAACTTTTGAAAATATTTGGTGCATAAGCATGCGGTAGGGCCGGGGGTTGTCAATACCCCACTAGAATAGAAATTAAGTAGAACTGCTTAATTACCCTAAAAAGGCTTTACAAACCCATGATGCATCTATTGCTTTATTGTATAAACTAGTGGCTACGCCCCTAGAAGCCTCTAGACACTTAAGGTAGTGGGGAGAGGGTCCATCGACGATGGACGATTTCCCTTGGGAGGGTAGAGATACCCTACCCATAAATAGTTATCAAACCTTCCCTGGACCTATAAAAAGCTTCATTTCTTTCGAAGTATCGTTATTCCAATACACTTATTCAAATTTAATCTTCCCCCGAGAGTGTGAAATTATGTTTTTGTTAAATAGAGAAAGAAATGGCTGGTTGTAGATAATTCTAACCATCTCCAACTCTGCATTAGTCTTTATCTTTGAAAATAAGCTAGTAAAAAAAGATTTCTGATCAAATTAAATTGATTATGTTATATGAATGTACTCTTTCATCCTTGTTAGATGTTTTTCTTGCTGTAAAAGTTTATTTTTGTTTATCCAGTAGTTTCAGGAAGGGAGATGACAAACATTGTTTAATTTTCTTATTTAATCATTTATTTGAGTGAGGGGTATATTTTCATTTGATTGTTTATTACTTGAGGTCAGGTAAGATTAGGTTATTTATTGATCACTGGGTTGCCCTGTAGGAAAAAAATCACCCCCACCCCTATTTCTAATTTATTTAGAATATAACAAGTTGGGGGTTATCATGGTTCAACTGACACATTGTGGGAAAGTTCCCCTTTCTTTAACCACTTTCCTACTAGCTATCCCTTTATCCCTAAGTAGTTTATAGAATAATGTTCATCCAATAACACGTTTGTGTTCTATTGCATCCTCAAAAATGAATGATTATACAATAAATGAGAATTAGGTGCTTTCCCTTAAAGTACATAAAGTATCGAACACATATTTTTTTAATATGGAAATAAGGGAGTTTTTTTAAATTATTCCTAACCCCTGCGAATGGACCTAAACCAGTGGGGCTGCCTTATACCAAATATAACGTGAACTGACCTGACCTTAAAAATACTAATACTCCATATTTTCAATTCAATTCAAATACCTTTACCAAAATGTTTTTTTTTCTTTAGTTTTATTTCCTTGATTATTTTCATTTTAATGCAATTAAAATAATAATGTGTGATTCCTATAGCATTTGCCCCACTAAAATCAGTGAGGCAAACAAAAAATTTAGAGGGGAAAATTTTGCCTCACCAAAATTTTAGTTGTGCAAACTGATTTTAGTGGGGCAAATTTGTTTTAAAGAATTCACCTCTGATGAAACATCAAATCACACTTTTAACACTGTTATTTCAACCTCTAATCATATGACAAACATTCATTTTTTTTGCTAAAATATATAAAACATATTCAAACAAGAACTATTTTGTCTGTTAGTAGAACAGTAAAAACAATTTCAAATAATAATGATATAGAATAGAATCATAAGCAAATATTAAGGTATATTTAGTAAAGGCATCTGAGTTTAGGTAAAGGTAAATTGAGGGTATCGTATAAAGAATAACGTTTTAAGAGGTTTTGTGATTTTTTTTATATCTACAGGCGCGGCCCAATGTTTGAAAATATGATGATTATTAATAGTTGAAATATCTAAGTAAAAGAATAGGGGGGGGGGGGGGGGGGTTATGAGCTATATGTAACTTTGCCAACAGGGTGGCGGTGGGTACCCTGTCCTGATTTTGTATTGGGTCTTTGAAATCAGCTAATATCGTCGGAAATACAAACACAACAGAGTCCCTACCCTACAAAAGAACAGAAATCATTTTGCTAGCAGACGAAAGGGTGTCCACCACTTATGACAGGTAGTTGTCTGGATACATCTATACTTATACATATACTTGTACTTGTGTCACCCCACATTGGTGCGTCGGAGACTGCTAACTCCTATCTTTAATATTTAGTTATTTAGTTTAGAATTATGAGTGGAAAAATCAAACTGGAGGGAGGTTAATTTGGAATTATTTCACATAGAGATTAACTCTCATATCACAAAATAGTTTAAAACCTACCAAACATTTTTATTTCTTTTATTAGATTTATTAAGATGGTTATGGGTGTTTCACATACATGAATTTGGAAAGATTTGTCAATCTTCAATTGTTCCTATCCTGTATCCTTGTTATGTGCAATCAATATAATCACTAAATCTTAACAAACTTAATAGTCATAGTTATTATTATAATTGTCCCACCTATAGTCATAGGATGAACTTTTTGATTTTGTGAATTCAAGATAAATTATCTAAAGTAATAAAATTCTAGAATCAGGGCTTGCTGAATGAATTTTAGATCTTAAGGTCGTCTAAATTGTGATGGAAATCAATTAAGATTTCACAATTTAAAGCCTTAGAAAAAATTTTAATTATAGAAACAAGGACACGTATGTTCATAAGCAATGCAACAATAACAGATTAAAGTATGATATATTTTAGTTTGATTAGATGACTAACAATTCATTTTTATTTGAAATTAAACGAGGTAATTGGTTGGAGGTACATTTGAATACGCGGATTGACGTACGGACCCAAAATAACAGTGTTAAGTGTAATGTTAAGAAGAAAATAGCAAAATGGTCGAACATTTTATCAGAATCTTAAAACAACCTTTCTAACACACCATTCATAGAGTGGTGTTGCTACACAATAATTATTGTAAACTCAACATTGATTTAAACATTGAATTTCTAATATATTTACTTATACTGGGCACTACAGCTTGAGTCCTAGCGCTATTAAACAAATTCTAAGAATTCTTTACTCTTGCTTTTATATAATTTTAGACACCTATTTTAATTTAATAATATTAGCCTATGACAAAGGAATAATTTGATTTTGAATGAAATCGATATTATTATATTTATTATGTTTAAATTTATGCTACTACTTCTAGTTTAGAAACAACCTACAACGCTATTTAAAAATGTCAAAGAGACTATACTTTTTAGACAAAATGATAATTAGGACCAAAGTTTGAAATGTAATTTTGTAACCATACTTTAATTGTGTAATTGAAGAGCGGGGGTGGATGTGGTATTATTACATTTGTATGACTACAAGATATTTGGTGTGCGTTTATTTCCGCACATGTATCATATTTTTATGCAACCTTAAAAATTGCACATTATTAAAACATCAGAAACTACCTTTTCCCCTGTTGCTTTAATCTACTATTTGATCATCCACTGTTATGAATATGCGTAGTGGGACAAAGTGTCTCAAAATCAGAAATGTGACGTCATAAAAATGAGGTATTATCCTCCTCTTTTTTAGGGGTTTTCTTTACCACTTCTCCACTAATTTCCCTCATTTTTATGACGTCACATGGCTGATTTTTTAAACACTTTGTCCTCCTACTCAATATGCTATATGACTTTGTGCGAATGTTTTAAAATGCGGAATTGAAAGGACACCAAAAGATAATTATACCCTTATTTGGATTAAGTGTCCCCATTATGTAGATCAAATCAAAGTGTTCTTACAACCTTAGTCAAAATTGTGTGTCTAATCGCCATAAAAATCCCAATAGAGAACCAAAAATTTTGCTAGGTTACACCAATGGTTGTGGAAAATACGTGGATATTATGACAGGGGAAAATTGTAGTCTAATTAGGTTGTTATTTCCCGTGTCGTTTATTGGTCAGTTCGTTCATCCAGGAGGAGGGAAGGGGATGGGAGGATCGTTATTTTAGTCCTCTACAAGTTTAACTTTAATTTATTAACCTTAAATTACAAGAATCTATACAAAAAGCATTGAAGCTTTATAACAATTCTGTCATATCTCAATAGACATCTGTTACATATGGAACTACGGTGTGCATACAGACACCTCCTAATTGTAGAATTGCTAAGTTACTTGTACAATTTGAGATGTTTTGTATGCACATTTAACTCTGTGAATTTAATGCTTATCAGATTAGGGAAAACTTATTTATTTACTAAGTATATTTGCGATTACTTTTATTTAATGAAATCTTCCAATTTTTAACATTTACAAAACGGCCTGCTTTATTACATCAAGATCCATGACAGATCTATATAGGAAATAAACGTCTATAAACGAGCTCGAGTCTTCCAATAGTAGAGTGTTTAATACTCATAGTGCTTCAATAATCCATAATAAACTCTCATTGACCAAAGAAATAAGACTTTTATTCTATTTTTTTATGGAATGAATTAAGTTTTTTACTTCATGTTGCTATTTGAATTACATTGAAGTATTTAATCTTCATTTAATAAACAAAAAATATGCGTTCATAATATAGTAAATTTAAGAAAACTCTGTTTTAAAAGAATTCGATTGTGGCGACACTTCCTTCGTGTTCAAATATTAAAACTAAAATTTTTATCATATTAACCCTTTGGTGATCGTAATGTGAAAAAAAATATAATTTAAAAAATCTTTTTAAAATCAAATATTTATAATAAAGTATTGAATATTTAACTCTTTCTTTTAGATAGTAATGGCGGGGGAGGAAAATTAATTTATTGAGAAATAGATAAATAGATATGTACTTATAGAAAACTAGCCAATAGCAAGATAGTTATATCAAGCCAACTCTAGTAGAGTAATATACTAGAGAAGTATTTATTAGTAGCGAGCCTAGTCTATAATTCACTTGTCTGTCCGTAATGAAATGGATGAAATGTGATTATCTTGGGTGCTAATTAAGATAGACTGCTTTTTTGGTAAAAATCACTTACCAAAGAGAAACCGGCATACATACAACTTACTTGGTTGGTCAGTCGGTCATGCTACAAAAGACATATATCTATGTATTCATATCAAAGGAACGTACAAGATCTTCTTATAAAAACAGCAAATGAAATACATAGAGGATAGGTAAAAGTTATTAATATTTATTCTTTAAACTACATTGGTATAATTTTTAATTCATACAAAATGGATGTTAAAACTCAAATAAAACTGTTATTACTTAATTACAAAACAAAACAAAAATTTAAATATTTTTTTAACTGTGCCATAGTTTCTGCAAAATCCGCATAACTTTATGATTTTATCCTATTATATAAATTATTCAGTTTTTTTTGTCTTTCTTCCTAAGATTTTGAAAACTACTGAACCGATTGGGTTTTTCATGAGAGGAAATCTTCTTATTGATTACGGAATAGGATATTTAATTTTTTTATTTAAGCCTTAGTATGGCTTTAGACTATTATCTCCTTTGATCTCCTAATAGTTAAGGGAGCAGCAATGGGGAAGTGTGCTTTTAGTTTGCAATAATTTGCTACTTAATAACTAATGACATTATGAAAAACCTATAGTTTCAGCGGAAGCTATGGCATACCTAAAACATAAATAAGATTATACTGTATGTATTCATCGAAAAATGACTTGATTAAATTTTTGTACAAACTACTTCGTAACAACCTTATAAAGGTTAAATGAATATGCTTTAGCATCGATTAAGATATTGATACCATAAGTAAAGCACTTATAACACTTACTGAAGTCTATCCCTTTTATCCTAAAAATAGTGGGGATGGGGTAGGGTTGGTAGAATTTCTTTTTATTTAATGATACAATACATATTTTTTCAACATGACTAAGAAATGGACCCAATCCAGCGAATATTAATTGGTTTTAATAAAAACCATACTGGAAAAAATGGTGGAATGTAAAATTGAGAATGGCACATCTTATTGCATAATATTGATCATATGCCTATAAAATGCATATTATGGTTCATATTTTCCAATGAAAAATAATTATTATTGTGGAAAAAAAATAATTATTATTGTGGAAAAATAAAATAATTATTGTGGAAAAAAAATAATTTTTAATATCACGAAACCTTTACTATTAATGTTTTGAATTAAAACAAGAAAGAGAACGTTAAATAATAGAGATATTAGTCTTGCTGCATCTGTACATGCTTACTTTTTTATGTAGGGATCTTTAGGGATAAGACTAGACAATAAACGATAAATTGAGGTAAACCTTACAGTTATATTAAACAAAACTTCGCCTTCTTCTGTTAGAATGTGAATATTGGGGGGGGGGGGGGGGAGTTTAGACACTGAAGGTTTGCACCAACATTTAATAATAGTAACCAAAATTGAGTGAATACTCTTTATAAAACTTTGGGTATTGTTAACATGACATGGCAATGGCATAGTAAAGCTAACAATCTAGAGCAATTGTACAACATTGAGTTTTTTAACAACATCATTTCTAACAAAAAGATCATTTTGAGTTGCATTGGTCAGGTGATTAAAGTTTTTTCTATGATCAAATCTCGTATATCCATTCTGGGTCATTATCTCAATGATTTTCTCTCGGGAAGAATCTGAAATTAGATATCTATTATGGTTCTCCTCTACAGTAAAACTTCTTATTTTATGTCCAGAGTAGGTTTATAATTATTAGGGGAGGATACTCGATTAAGAAAATAATGGAAAAAAATAGCCACACCCTAGGAACTTTTAAAAAAAAATTAATCTTTCTAAAAAAATGAGAAGTTGAGGATCGACTTCCCCCCTTCCCCTAAAAGACCTCTGCTGGGGCATTGTCGCATAGTTATTGATTATAGCTACGAAACTTTTAAATAAGGTGTCTTAACTTTAAACTAAATTCTATGGAAAATTTTACATCTACTACTTACTAAAAACACCGACTAACTATAAAAATAAAAGTTAAGACACCTTCTTTGCAGCCGAAATGTTCCAATTACGCGTGCGAAAAATGCCATCAAAATATTTTAAGTTTCCTTTCCATCTCTTTTTTCCTATAATATTAATACATTAATAGCCCTCTTTGGATACTTATGGCCAAAACTGTCCTATATGTTAGTAAGATCACCATACCTTTTTGAAATTTTCCAGCTAAATCTGTCTCAATTGAAAACACCTAAAGCAATTAATTGATTACTTTATCAAAATTTTTATTGAATTCAAAAAACTATTAGAGAGAAATGAAGAGACAGAGGTGGACAAACTGATAGACACACAGACAAAGATAGAGAGAAACAGACAGACAGAGACAGAGATACTAAGAAAGAGTTAGAAACATAGAGACAGAGCTGAGGGGGAAAGACAGAGAGGGGGACAGAAATAGAGAGACACAGACAAAGAAACAAGAGAGAGACAGAGACATAGAGACAAAGAGAGTAACCAAGAGAGAGACAGAGACACAGAGAGAGAGAGAGAGACAGAGACACAGAAAGAGAGAGACAGAGACAGATAGACAAAGAGAGTAACCAAGAGAGAGACAGACACAGAGACACAGAGAGAGAGAGAGAGAGAGACAGAGACAGAGAGACAAAGAGAGTAACCAAGAGAGAGACAGAGACACAGAGATAGAGAGAGACAGAGACAGAGACAGAGAGACAAAGAGAGTAACCAAGAGAGAGACAGATAGACAGAGAAAGGAACATAGTAAGAGATCAAGAGAAATTTACATTATTACAGAAAGAAAATGTCTATATAGAGTTTCTTCACTGATTAAACTTATATTCACCTCTATATCAACTTTATTAAATGGAATGGTCCTGAGTACTGCAAGCTCAAATCCTTCTATATCCAATACAAAGAAATGAACTGTTGGGTTGCCAAGGGCCATCAGCAAACTGTAGACCGGTAGGCATTGCAACTAAATATTTGTAGCGTTTTACTTTTACTCAAACACATCAGCCCCCCCACCCCCAATTTTTCATATTTGAAACAAAACATATTCCTAAATGCTGCAGGGCGCTATTCCTATCCTTTACTAATTATAAAGGGATCTTCTAACCTATATTAAATATCTAAAATTTGATTGATGATAAAACCGATCGCTTGTGGTTAATAAATCATAGTTTAAATATGTACCTTTAATGTGTTACTTTTGTTATTTAAATTGTATTTTACTTTACAAAAAATCACGCAACCTTGTACTATAGTAATAGTTATTTCTCGCATCGCGTATTATAACAGCTTTCCGCGGATATAGAATGTACACTTATAAGATGAAAGCCAGTTTTTTAAGCCCCGAGGTGCCAAAGGCACCGGCTAAAAAAAACTGGTTTTAATCTTATGATTGTACATTTTTATATTCGTAGAAAGCTGGATATAATATGATGCTCGACATAGTTTTTTCGTATGGATGAGAACCGGTTCTTATCCATTGAATGAATACGAGAAATGTTTTTCTACTATACCTCTACAGATTTATCCAAATAGTCACTGCCACTAAAACCTTGCATAGCACTAAAAAATAAAAAAAATATTATTATTTTTCTTTTATTTTCTAAGCTTTAATAAAAATAAGATTTTAAACTTGAATTGTTTTTCTTTTAAGTTGGTAAAGCTAAAAGTAATCTATCATCAATATTTCTGTATATTATATTCCAGTATGGCTTCGAAACCGATTAATATCCACTGGATCCATTCTTTCCAAGAGCCTGTTGAGCCCCCAGATATGCAGCAGCTGTGGGCAGATCTTGAGATGGAGGAGAACGAATTTCTGCGCAAGGACCCCCTGCTCAAGAAGGAGGTCTGGACCCTGCTGTCGGAGTACAGGGACGTCTTCTCCAACTCCACCCCAGGCTGCACTGACGTAGTAGAGCTACAGCTGCGCCTCAAGCCAGGGACCCAGCCGATCCGCCAGAGATTTCGTGATTTGAACCCACGGCAGGAGGCCGAGCTGGAAAAGCAGCTGGACACATGGTTGAAGGAAGGGGTCATAGAGCCTTCGGACTCAGCCTGGAGCAGCCCCCTGGTGCCCATCAAGAAGAAGGACGGGAGCACCCACTGGGCAGTCGACTACAGGGCCCTCAACAAGTGTCTTGAGCTGGACAGCTATCCCTTGCCCAGGATCCAGCAGCTGGTAGAACGAGCTGGGGGACACCGTGTCTACAGTGCCTTAGACGCGGTGGCTGCGTACTACACCATTTGAGTGTCCGAGGATAGCCGGCCCTGCACCGCCTTCACCACCACCAGGGGCTTGTACCAATGGAAAAGGATGCCTTTTGGCCTAGCCACTGCACCATACGTCTACTCCAGATTCATTGCAGGGGTCCTGAACCCATTGGGCATGGCTGCCTCACCACCACCGACCAGACCCTGACAGGGGAGAGGACAAGATACCTGCTGCCTTCGGCCCTCCAGCAGGACGCGTTCTTCCTGGCCCATGGAGCCCCCATGGCTGGGCACTATGGGATGGACGCCACTATCGCCCGCGTCGCCATGCATTTCTGGTGGCCCAACCTGTCCCGTGACGTCCGCCTTATGGTCCAGACTTGTCCTGAGTGCGTACAGAAGGTCACCAAGGAGAGGCTGAAGTTAGGAATACACGTGCCCTCCCGGCAGGGGTATCCACAGCAAGTCCTGTTCATTGATCTGGTGGGGCCCCTACCAGAGACGCCAGCCGGGAACCGTTACATCCTCACCTGTCAGGATGGGTTCAGCCGGTTTGTCAGCCTCTACACCATCCCCAACAAGCGCACCCTCACGGTGGCCGAGACCCTACTGCACCGCCACCTGGCCACGTTCGGATGCCCCCTGAAGATCCACTCCGTCAATGGGATGGAGTTCACTGGCCAGGTATTCAAGGAACTAGCCTCCAAGCTCGAGATTGGCCTGACACATCCACCGCCCTACAACCCGCAGTCCAACCGGGTTGAGAGGTTCCATCGGATGCTCAACACAGGCATGCGGCTGTTCCTGGATAGAGACGACAACAACTGGGAGCCACACTTGCCTGCTATCGCCTTCGCCTACAACACCAAGGCCTGCAGGTCCACGGGCGTGACCCCTTTCCTGGCCTACTTTGGGAGAGAGGCCAAGCTCCCGGTGGACCTGGTACTCCGGCTGCCAGACACTGAATATGCCTCAGTCCCAGCCAACGTCCAAGCCCTCCTGCAACGATACCACGCCGTGTATGACGCAATCCAGCAGCGAGAGGAGGGAACCATCCGAAGGAGCGCGGCCGCTTACGAGGGCACGGCCAAGTACGAAGTTGGAGACCTGGTCTGGTATCTGGCCCCCCGCCTGGTGCCAGGGAAGTCAGCCAAGATTACCAAGAGATGGACTGGCCCCTGGAAGGTAGTGAGACGGGCCATGGACGTCCACTACATCATCAGACCCGCCTCTCCAACAGCCAAGATCTCGGAAATCACCGCGCATGTCGGCCGACTGCGCAAATACACAGGAGATGTCACCGCCCAGCAGATTCCAACGGACATCCAAGACGACTTGGACGGCGACGAGGACGCCACTGAGCTGCCGGCCGGAGCTGCGGCCTTGCCATCTAGTGAACCAGGACAGTTTCCAGTGTACCAGCCGGCAGCCGCCGGCAGCCGCCGCCCCACAGCTTAGCGGCCAGGATTGTGACCCGGTGGAAGAGAACCTGCAGCACCAACCCAACGAACCCCTACCTGCCAGCAGCGAGCCTTCAGGAGGAGAAGTGGCCACTGAGATGGAAGTGGCGGCCCCAGAGGGTGAAGCAGAAGCGATGTGCCCCCTCCAGATGACAGCCGTCCCCATCCGGGTGGGAGCTAAGAGGTCGAGCAACCTGGACAAGATGGGCGCCCCTATTGAATTCTACGTGCCTTCTACCATCGTTGTCCCCCCTTTGGGAGCCTCTAGAGCCTAGGCCTCCATGTTCAGCTACCAGCCAAGACAGAGATAGTCCTGCAAACAAGGCCTAATTTCCAACGCCGAGGCCTGGCCGTCGCCAACCCTCAGCTGGGAGCCAACCGGGAGTTGACAATGCTGATATCCAACCACAGCCAGACCGAGCAACGAGTGTCCCGAGGAGCCTGTATAGCCAGGGCTGTCCTGCACCGAGCTGTGCCCCAGGGAGAGGCTGTTGTTTCCCATGGTTCAAGGCCTGGTGGCTCAGAGGCCCCGCAGCCCTTGAAGGGGAGGTTGTGGTAATACGGCAGCATACGGACGGGCATTCTACAGAGTTGCTACGCAGTGGCTTATCAAGTCAAGCCTTCTGCACTAATCCTATTATATCACCATTCACCTCATGACCGCAGATGACCCAACCGGCAGCGGTCAGATTGGACTGGCTAAATGGGGGAGGGGCACGGCCACTTAGCAACCCCGCGCCCCTCAGGCAACTATCCTACCGATAGGTGGTGCCTTCCCCTTTACTGCAGCTTACCCCACAGATGCCTACTGCCGCGGGCTACGCCCTTGTCTCCCACACCCCCTTCAAACCTAACTCATTGTTATCATCTATTTTTGTATATATAGTAATCACCCATTGTAAATGTATTCAGTTTAAATATAATTTCTGTATGAGTAAATCCTGCTAGTTTGTTATTGGTAGAATACTTCAAGGCTAGGGGCTCGTTGGATTCGAACTCTCAACCGGTAAGCTGAAACGCTTCGGCTTACCACAGTATTACATGACAAATATAGCCTTCAAGTAATATAAATTTTAAGGTAGAGTAAAGGAAGCTAAGCATTAAAGAACAAAATTTATTTATTTTTTTATGAAAAAAAACTTACTCTACAGCAAGTCCAGGCCTTCCAGGTAAACCAAATGAACCAACACTGAAAATTAAAATAAATACTTTTTTTTTCTTTAAATATTAGAGAATTCATAAAATTTAAAATCCATGTATAAAAGTAAAAGGATCTGTGTCTGTATCTCTGTGTGTCTGTATTTCCCAATTGATCTCGCTAACTACTGAACCGCCATGGTTCTCCTTTACAGTGTAGCTTCTAAAAGGTCCTGGGAAGGCCTACAACTATTTTGTGGGAGAGTACCCCTAACCTACCGGCAAATCGCCCCTGGTATCTCCCTAAAAAAATAATTTTAAAACTAAATTGAATGTGGGGTGGTCGACTCTGCCCCCTCAAATGCCACTAGAGGCCGCTAGGGGAGTAGCTGATCGTATTATATAAAGTAGTAAGGTTTTTTGTCTGAAGCTAAAGATCTAGGAAACCTTTGGTCTCCGGCTGAATTGGTTGCACTCTTCAGAGAAGCTTTAAATTTTACCTTTTAAGATTAAAGAAGCTATAATGAGGAATGTTCATTGTGGCCAGACAAGAATTTACCAACCAAGCATCTCTTTTTTTCTATAAATAAAGTAAAATTAAAATTACTCTAGATTTTCTAACATTTATGATTACATCTCAATATAGGGGGGAGGGGGGGGGGGGAACTTCTGTAAAGATCTTGTAGTCTAAGTTTATAAAAATATCAAATAATATAATTAAATAATAAAAAAAAGATCCTAGTCCGAAAATCCTTGAATCATAACTTAGAGAAGTTTCAAGAAATTTTTTTTTTACCTTCTTACAGTTCTGATAAAAGCTTGGCACCGCTTCCACCAATAAACCTGAATTACATATCTATTTAGATAATAAGAAAGGCTTTTCATAAAACATCAGCAATCCATTATAAAAATGAAGAAAAAATAATTCTTGTAATTTGTTAGTTTGTAACTTGTAAGAAAGATTAAAACTATTAAAACCATCGTTGACGTAAAGGGGAGGGGGTGAAGGGAGGAAATATCCCCCTGACAATCAAAATAAACCCCCCTTCTACAACTCCCTTGACTAGGGTCTACACCCCCTGGTACACCCCCCTGGCACCTCCTGCCAAAACCCTGTACACGCCACTGCTTGGAAGCTTACTATTTTTTTTCCCGAAATCCTTTGAAATAAGGTGTTTAATTTTACCTGTCCAGTTAAATTTATCCTCCAGAGTCCAGGTAATGGAAGAATCACAGTCCCCAGCTCCAGCCTCTATGAAAAATCCTCCATTCTAAAACAAATTCAACATAAATGTAAACACCAGACAATTGTCTGCTTAATTCTTCATTGACCCCTAATTTTGCAGAACATTTTGATTTTTGTGCTTGACAAGCTTGACTAGTAAAGTTAAGAAAATGCCAGATAAAAAAATATTAAGAGCGTTGTTTGTCCCCCACCAAAAAAATTTATTGAAGCAGCAATATATAAATGTTAGCGAAAAATGGCTTTAAACAAAAGCAATTTCATTTGATTTTTTAAAAAAGTTTTATTAAATGAAAAATTAAACGTGACATAGGCAAATAGCTTAATCATGTTTAATTGATTCAAAGTATAACATCTTAATAATACTTGTCATCGCATCGTATTATAGAAAGCTTTCTGCTGATATTAAGTTTTACATTTTTAAAAATTAATACGAGTTTTTTAGCCATGAGAGATCCATCTAAATTCTAAACTGGCAGTAATTTAATGTTTTTATTTTTTTTTTAAAGTTGTCCATAATATGATATGATACGTATTTTTTTTTATTATGGCTTACAACCGGTTCCATCGAAGATAGTAATACTAGAAAGATATATTATAAATTGTCTTTAAAAGTCGTTAATGTGTGTTATGTGCTAGTATTAAATTGCTGAAGAAAATTTAATTCATATGATCCAAAAATTAGTTAGTAGAGTTAATTAATTAAATTTTGGGGTCTAGCGAAAATCACGGTAAAATGTTTCTTTTAACGATTATCTCCAAAAATCTATTGTTAATTTGTAGGCTTTTTTGGGTTAAAATTTTGAGCGAGCATTATCTATACGTTACAAATTTGGCACTTAGTAGTCTTTAAAGTTCAGATATTTTTGTAGGTAATTGTTACCAGAACATTTAACCATGAACTGCGTTAGATCTAATAATGGAAATCTACTTCCACGTGAAATATTTTATACACCATTTCCCAAAGATCACAAAGTTTCATTTCAAAATCAAATAAAAATAATTATGTATAATTTCAAACAAATCTACTTACCAGGAACTAGGAAGGAAAAGACAAT
Organism: Acartia tonsa; assembly: GCF_053477335.1. Taxonomy (NCBI): domain Eukaryota; kingdom Metazoa; phylum Arthropoda; class Copepoda; order Calanoida; family Acartiidae; genus Acartia; species Acartia tonsa. The sequence goes on along the minus strand of NC_137266.1, from coordinate 26,164,840 downwards.
GGCAATTAAATTATTCTTAGCACTTATCAACCTTTTGGTATTTCTCAGGTATAAGGATTTAAGCATAATTTATTGTCCATTGTCCTGAGATGGGTTTTTGAAAGATGAATGCCGCGTTTTTCGACATTTTTTACGCTATGAATAACAAGCGCGGCATTTGCAAAATCTAAACAAAGTATACAACTATTTATTTAATTATTTCGCTTTTGTTGGTACAGCCTTCATAAAAGAACAAATTATCTTAAATCCGTTTTTGAATGTCGAAAAAACGCGGCATTATCTTTTAACCCTTACAGATCGGGGGAGGGGGGGGGGCTCCAAGAGCCCCCCCCCCCTCTAGTTTTTTCAATCTCATTTTTTTTGTAGGTAAGATGGAGAGCTGTAACTTCATGGCTTTTTAAGTTTAGTAATTATACGTCGGCAAGAGTTGATTTTGTTAGGATATCTGGTCTGTGTCGGTTGTGGTGTCCGGTCAAAGTTGGTTGGGTAGCAAAAAAAATTTGAAAAAATTATAAATAAATCTTAATTTCTACATTATGACTTTTGTGTATAAGGTAGAAACCTAAATTTTTTTTTTGGTGAATACTTAGATATCAATGACCTTCTGAGAAAAGTGGTGTTATGACCGTTTGACCGCTCCCTGACCGACTTTATGACCGACTTTTGTCCGGCTTTTACTACAGACATATATCATGAATATCGTGGCTTTTATTACATCTAGAGACCTATTTTTTTTTTAGTAAATCCTTGAGCAATAATAAACAGATAAAAATATTAATTTGCGCGGCCAACCGCTGTTTTACCACCGTAACTGCCAAAAATGGCGGTTTCCGTTTTTGGCCGTTTTTCGGCGATGATCAGAAAAAGTAATTTTTTTGTTATGAAAAATAAGACTTCGTCCTAAAATTTGGTCATCCTAGCTGCAAAATTGGCCGCTCTACAGCTGTTTTAAAATTTAGCGGCTGACCGCTAAAAAGCGGCTAAGGAGCGGTCTGACTGCTAAGACTAGAAAAAGTAATTTTCTCTAAAAATACACATGAACCACCAGAAAAAATTTTTACGTCTTTATCTGTACCAGGAGCCGAGATAGAGGGGGGGGGGCTCTTGGAGCCCCCCCCCCCCCCCCCCCGATCTATTAAGGTGGGAATTGGGGCCCGATCTGTAAGGGTTAAGAACCCATCTCTGTGTTTTATTCTATATTCCTGTGTACTTACATGTAATCTATTCTTATAAACCATTTCCATAAGATCTAGAGACTGGTGCTCATGGAATTCAACTAGAAAAAAAAAATTTAAATTTGAAATTTTCAGTCTAGCTTTTTTATAGGAACTTCAACGCTTTTTATTTATTGGGTAAAATAGGGGGTTTTAATTGTTTGAGGGGGATAATCTATTTATGTTTAAAATTTTGAGGGGGTAAAATAAAAAGTTTCAAAGTTTGAGGGATTCTATCTTGGTTCCTATTTTGTCCATAAGAAGCGAAACATTAATAATCTTTTAAAAACAAACACACCCTATCATCATAATAAATAAATTTAAACGTAACAGAATGTCAATCTGTCTGTTTGGTTGTACTATAGTATCTCGCTAACCGCTGAACCAATATGTTTCTCCTATATAAAATGTAGCTTCTCGTAGATCCCGGAAAGGTTTACAACTCTTTTGGGGGAGGGTAACACCAACCTTACAATAGAAATTGCCCACAGAAAAAAAGAACACCTATCAAAAAATGGTCTTTACTCTTGATTTTTCTTTTAAAAGCGAAAATCTAAAATAAGGGCTGGGGTACTCTCCCATCCTACTTTAAGTGCCCCTAGAGTTATATCTGCTAGTTATATATAGAGTAACTGCGCTATGCACTCATAATACCTTGATTAGGATCCTGGTCATATACAACTCTTTTCACCGGGGGGTTCATCACTTCTGTACGGATTGCATCTGGAAAAAAACAATAATGTCAACAACAAAAAATGAGAAAAGTTTGTAAGAGAACAGAGGTGGATTCCTATAAAACTTTTTTGGCTCACTAAAATCAGTGAGCCTTGCAGTGAGGCAAAATTATCCCCACCTAATTTTTAGCGAGCCTCACTGATTTTAGTGAGGCAATGAGCCCGAAAGGTGTTTTTAAGAATCCACCTCAGTACCTATACTATACTGAAAAAAAACTGACTAGTTAACAAGCCAAGTTTTGTAGTTCAATCATGGGGTGTAATTTTATTTTTTTTGTCTGAAGCAAAAGATGTAGGAAAGTGCATGCCTGAATTGGTTGTACTTTACTTTTCAGGGAATCTTCATAAATGTTTTGGGGTGGTTTAAGGCTAGTTTTCTGACATCTCGCGCCCGCTCCTATGGACTATGGGCGAAGCAACTAGTTGTTTTGTATCTTGATATAATTTTTTAGAATTTTTACAAGTCTATTTTACATATCCCACTATCCCAATAGCCTTAGTGGTTAAATTATAATGCTTTGGATGTCAAAGCATAAATGAAAAGCTTTGTATTAATGTGTATATGGATTCGAAAAAAAAACACATGTGGTTAAATTGTAAAATTTAAAAAAAGAAAATTCTCTCACACGCAATTAATTTTCTGCTTGATAGCAAAGAAGCTTTTTTAATAATTTAGGTTTTGCATTGCATTGGAAAGAAGTTAAAGCTTTTTATTTTGGGATGTACATATAAAGATATGTTTATGAACTTACGAAGCTCTCATTTTGTTTGTTTTTGTTGCATTTGTTTTTAAAAAGGGGCATAACAATAAAGTATTTTTCTTCCAATTTTTGTACACAATATTCGATGACTTATCATATAAGGATTTGGATACAAGCATGATGTTAATCTTTTGAACTCAGACAGTTTTTTTTACAAATCATGATCAAATAGATAAAAGTGAAACTTTTGGCAAAACCCAATTGATGGCCACTGAATCAACACATCCTCCTCCTATATGAAGCATTCTGTTAACATGGAATTTTAAGAATTTATGTCGACTTTATGGCATGGCATAAAGTTGCTCATGATTGAGGATATTTAAGGCCATGATAACTGCATATAATTTGAGAAGGAGTGTCTGTTCTCTCATAGACAAAATCTCGTGGGGATAGAAGTTTTTTAAATGTGAAAACTATTATGATGAAAAAACATTTTCTCAAAATTCCCAATCGAGCACAGAAGCCCAAGAAGGGGTGGGTGGTGGGATAAATGGTGGTCTACTGATCAATTTGGGAAAGTTCCTAAATTTTCTATTTGCCACCTCTTCTTGCAGACACATTAACTTTTTAAAAGCGAAGCTTTTCTATAATTAGGGTAGGTTCGTGACGGATAGCTTTTTTCGTTAATTTAGGCATGTTAGAATTGTGCTATCCATTTCAAACTTTGCATGGTGATTCCTTTAGTAGTTAGGTACGATATAGAAAGCGTAGCAACTCTATAATCATTACCAGAATGTCCGTACGTCCATTTTAAACATGTTGATTTTTTTTTCTTTTTTAACAACAAATTTTTATGTGATCTAATCATCCGATTCATCTGATTTTTGGTATATTGATTCTTGGGACAAGAAAGTATAATGTTATAATCGAACATTATCCTGTATCAAGCAGTTTTTTCAAAAAATTTACTTACAACTTTGCTTCGACTCTTATACATTTTTTCTCTGTTTATTCAGTTCTGACACTATACAAGTCTGTTTGTCCTACCGTTTCAGTGCTTCGCTTTTATGGATGTTGTCATCCTTGTTACTCCTATGGCTGAGAAGAGTGTACATCCAAATTCTTTTAATGACAAGTTCATCAAAATTTCATTTTTTATACCGCATGTCCAATAACAAGCCGAAATGTTCTTCTGGAGGTCCATATAACTAAAAGACTTCTTGTAAATAGATTTGAAATTTTTGAAAGTAGCTTAATGTCTGTCCGTCTGTCTGTCCCTTAAGATCTCATTAACCACTGAACCAATTGGATTCAACACTTTTTTTAGGGGGTGGACACCCTCAACCCCCCCAAAAAAACAAAAAATCCCTCTCAATTTTTTTTATTTAGGCAGTTAATTTAAAATGTGGTGGTTGCAGCACCAAAGGTACTTAATTTTTTTAAAATTGCCTCTTGGGGCAAAGCACCTAGAGGCTAGGGACTAAGCCGCTAGTTCAATAGTAAATTGAAAAAACCGGCCAAAAATTGTAAATTTTAAAGCAACCATTTCATAAAGTTTGTAGTATGTGTTTAAAAAATAGAGTGCTATAACTAAATGACTTTTTATATTTGAAATTTTTTCTGGTGGGCATAGTATGCCATCAAACCTTAAGGATCTCGCTAACCGCTGTACCGATTGGGTTCTCCATAACAGGGTAGCTTTTCATAGGTCCCGGGAAGGTTTATAACTACTTTGGGGGAGGGTTCCACCACCCTCCCAAGATAAATCGCCCCTAGAAAAAAATTTTCCCCCCCTTAAAAAAAAATTTAAGATTAAATTAAAAATAAGGGGGGGGGGGGGTAGCTCTTCAAAAAATATTTTCACTCTCCCAAAAAAAAATTTTCAGGTACTTTTTCTCTTAAAGTCTAAAATAATAAATTGGGTTATCAAATTCGACTCAAGTGCTCCTAGAGACCTCCCTGCACTTCAGGAACAACCTATGCATTTGTTTTTTTTTAGTAATTTACATATGCATTAGGATATATAAGTTGGAAGGAATTTTAATGTTAGGGGGAGATTTGAAAACTGCAATTTAAATTAATTAATTTTGACATCTGTGATTGGTGGATTAAAAACTATCGGCGCTCTGATTGGAGAAGCTTAAGTGTCGTACATCATTCCCCCAATTAGAGCGGAGGTAGTTTCTAATCCACCTATACTATTGGTCAAAATTAATTAACTTAAATTGTATTTCCGCTTTTAGATAAAGAATTATACAAAAAACGAATTTTATAAAAAAAATCCTTAAAATTTGATGCAGATTTCAAATCTCCCCCTAACATTAAAATTCCTTCCAACTTATATATCCTAATATGCATCTTTCGTAGTGGAATGTGGAGAAATCTTTCATAGTGGTGTAGCTAATTCTGATGTTGTAACTTGTAGATCAAAATCTATTTTTTTGCTTTTAAACCTATAAAGAATGTATAATATACATTGTATAATCTTCTAGCTGCTTCGAACCTTCCTCTAGGGGCTTTCCATCGCCCACCATATTTGGTTTTACAATAGTCCCATTTTTTATAAAAAGGTTTTCTTCTTAGTTGGCTTAACAACTTTGAAGGCTTTTTTTGAATTTCGATATATGGTTGGTACATTAAGTTGAGCATTCAAACGTGTTAACCACTAATTAAAATCTAAAGAAGAGGTAATTATATTTATAATCAATGGGGATGTTCATCAATTTACCGACCAATGTCTTATCCCTTTATATCCCTGGCAAAGATGGAAAACTTGAAGAAACTAGTCTGAATCGCAAAATTTATGCCCTTGTGTTAGAAATGTAAGATCAATCTTTAAGATGTCTACATATCACATATTAAAGTAGGTCACAGTTCGTTCGAACATGCTTTGACTTTTGTGTCAGAACCTAAATTGGGACATAGTGCATTTCATTACCCTAGGTTAGGTATCTTCATTTCACTTTTCAATAAAATCTAAAATGCAGCCGTTCTTGAGAAAATTAGATTTGAAAATTTCAAGTTCAATTTTCATCCCTTAGGAGTTAACGCATAATCATGACAAGAAAAGCAAAGATTATTTATTTAAAATTTTAAACAAGTTTGCTTTCATGAAGTCTTTCATAAAACCTCTCTATATATGATTTATTTAAGGCTGAATTTCCGTGACCTTACCAAAGCAACTGATAAAAATGGCCATGAATCAACTCACTTAAGGAGTGGTTTTAAGAAGAAATTTATAGAAGCAAACTTGTTCAAAATTTTAAATAAATATTCTTTGCTTTTCTTGTCATGATTATGCGGTAACTGGATGTCTGTCTGTTTAATTGTGTAACTGTACCGAAGGATTTCGCTAACTGCTGAACCGATCGGGTTCTCCTTAATAGGGTAGCTTCCCATAGTTCCCGGGACGGTTTATAACTATTTTCTTGGGGGTGGGACACCCCCAACCCCCCCAAAATTTTTTTAATTTTAAAATTTTTTTTAACTAGAATTAAAAATGAATTTTTTCATTGTCTTTTTCCGATTCTTTTTTATATGGATGATTAACCAAGGAGTTTAGTGACATAAAGTTAACAAATTTATTAGTGCAGGTATAATAAAATAAAAGGATCTCTGTCTGTTGTCTGAGGATCTTTGTCTGAGTACCGAAGGATCTCACTTACCGCTGAAACTTAACAGTAAAGCTTTATATATGTCCTGGGAAGTTTTTTAACTATTTTTTGGAGGGCACAACAACACTCCTTATAGAAAACGCCCCTAAAAATGACAATTTTTTTTACTTTTTCTTTTTAAATTTAAAAACAGTTGTAGGTTGGAGGGTGGGGGACTTCCCCTCACCACTTCATCTTGGGTGCCCTTAGAGGCATCTATGGAAGTATCCGCTGGTTTATAACTAACAACCATTTGATTTTGGAATTATATAGTAGCTTTTTTATGATATGATAATTAGATTCCTAGGACAAATGCAGGAGGGACAAACGTTGGGGATCAAGTCAAGCTGAGTATGCCAATAGCCTGTTTTGGCACACGCTACTTGACTTGGGGGAATATTGGCATACTCTACTTGACTAGGGGGAATATTGGCACACTCTGCTTTACTTGGCGTAATATTGGCATACTCTGCTTTACTTGTCAAGATATGCTTTTTCTAAAATTTTGAAATAATTTATGTAAATATACTAGCGGCTCCACCCCTACCCCCGGGCCCCCCCCCCTCGATGTCTCTAGAGGCATTTGAGGGAAGAAGAGAGCTGAAAATATCCTTTACTTACATTTAAGTTTTAAAAAGAAAAACTATTGTAACAAAATCATGGTATTTTAAAGGACCAATAAGAAGCTTTAATGAAAGAAGAACCATAACAGTCCATTGATTAGCGAGATCTTTTATTTTGAAATTTTAATGGTTTTAGGCTAATTTTCGTAACTTTACTACTACTTGGAATAGAGAGCTCCTAGATGCTAGGGACGCAACTGCTAGTTTATATATTTTACGTACATAAAGAGTAAATTTGTAGGTTGAATTATCATAACATAAATCGGAATATATGTTAAATTCATCTTTTTTTATTTTTTTTCATGCTGCTTTGTTTGCTAAACTATTGGCATACTATGCTTTACTTGATGAAATATTGGCATACTATGTTTTACTTAGGGGAATATTGGCATACTCTACTTGACTAGGGGGAATATTGGCACGCTCTGTTTTACTTGTTGCCATTGGCACACTCAGCTTGACTTGATCCAACGTTGGAGTGGACATATTGCGTTTGTCCTAGAACCATAATTGTTACTTACTTGTCAAGTATGGATCATCCGCATCTAAGCAGTTAAAAAGTGGCCTGAAAATATATTCATTCTTATTTAATCCTGTCATTAGAATATTAGGATCATGGAAAGAAAACAAAGTCATTCCTAAATTAGGACAGAAGTCACCTTCCTAGGAAGGACATAAGTAGCCTTCCTTAAGTAAGATTTTGTTAGATGAAGGGCATAACATGCCTCCCTTAACAAAGATTTTGAAAGATTGAGGACATAAGTAGCCTCCCTTCACCTCACAAAACCTAGCTTTTTGATCCTTCACATAGCAAAATCTTGCATAAAATTGGTTTTTGGTTCATCACATAGCAAAATATTGGAAAACTTAGCTTTTCTGTCCTTCAAATAGCTAATTCTTGCAAAACATAGCAAATTCTTGCAAAAAATAGCAAATTCTTACAAAACATAGCAAATTCTTGCAAAACATAGCAAATTCTTACAAAACATAGCAAATTCTTACAAAACATAGCAAATTCTTACAAAACATAGCAAATTCTTGGAAAACTTAGCTTTTCTGTCCTTCACATAGCTTATTCTTGCAAAACATTGCAAATTCTTACAAAACATAGCAAATTCTTGCAAAACATTGCAAATTCTTACAAAACATAGCAAATTCTTGCAAAACATAGCAAATTCTTACAAAACATAGCAAATTCTTGGAAAACTTAGCTTTTCTGTCCTTCACATAGCTAATTCTTGCAAAACATAGCAAATTCTTACAAAACATAGCAAATTCTTGCAAAACATTACAAATTCTTGCAAAACCTAGCAAATTCTTCCAAAACATAGCAAATTCTTCCAAAACATAGCAAATTCTTGGAAAACTTAGCTTTTCTGTCCTTCACATAGCAAATTCTTGCAAAACATAGCAAATTCTTACAAAACATGGCAAATTCTTGCAAAACATAGCAAATTCTTACAAAACATAGCAAATTCTTGGAAAACTTAGCTTTTCTGTCCTTCACATAGCTAATTCTTGCAAAACATAACAAATTCTTACAAAACATAGCAAATTCTTGCTAAACATTGCAAATTCTTACAAAACATAGCAAATTCTTGCAAAACATAGCAAATTCTTGCAAAACATAGCAAATTCTTGCAAAACATAGCAAATTCTTGGAAAACTTAGCTTTTCTGTCCTTCACACAGCTAATTCTTGCAAAACATAGCAAATTCTTACAAAACATAGCAAATTCTTGCAAAACATTGCAAATTCTTACAAAACATAGCAAATTCTTCCAAAAAATAGCAAATTCTTCAAAAACATAGCAAATTCTTGGAAAACTTAGCTTTTCTGTCCTTCACATAGCTAATTCTTACAAAACATAGCAAATTCTTGCAAAACATTGCAAATTCTTACAAAACATAGCAAATTCTTGCAAAACATTGCAAATTCTTACAAAACATAGCAAATTCTTGCAAAACATAGCAAATCCTTGCAAAACATAGCAAATTCTTGCAAAACATAGCAAATTCTTGGAAAACTTAGCTTTTTTGTCCTTCACATAGCAAATTCTTGCAAAACATAGCAAATTCTTACAAAACATAGCAAATTCTTGCAAAACATAGCAAATTCTTGCAAAACATGGCAAATTCTTGCAAAACATAGCAAATTCTTACAAAACATAGCAAATTCTTGGAAAACTTAGCTTTTCTGTCCTTCACATTGCTAATTCTTGCAAAACATAGCAAATTCTTACAAAAAATAGCAAATTCTTACAAAACATAGCAAATTCTTGCAAAACATAGCAAATTCATACAATGAGAGTCCCAAACTCAAAAACGAATTTTCAGTGCGATCCGACCACCGGTTCTCGAGATACAGTGACCTGGTGTCCTTGGTACCCACGGTAAGATTTAAGAAATGGTTCGAATCCTTAGTAAATTTGGCTAAGTCCAAAATTTTTTTGACACTTGACCTGGTGTCCTCTCAGTAAGTACGCTTGGTGTCACCTGGGTATTTTTTCTTCAAAAATTTGACTAAGTGTCAAAATATTTTTGGACTTAGCCAAATTTACTAAGATTTGAACCATTTCCCAAATCTTACAGTCGGTACCAAGGACACCAGGTCACCGTATCTCAAGAACCGCTGGTCGGATCGCGCTGAAAATTCATTTTTGAGTTTGGGACCCTTACTGCAAGAAATTGCTATGTTTTGTAAGAATTTGCTATGTTTTGCAAGAATTTGCTATGTTTTGTAAGAATTTGCTATGTTTTGCAAGAATTTGCTATGTGAAGGACAGAAAAGCTAAGTTTTCTAAGAATTTGCTATGTTTTGTAAGAATTTGCTATGTTTTGCAAGAATTTGCTATGTTTTGTAAGAATTTGCTATGTTTTGCAAGAATTTGCTATGTTTTGTAAGAATTTGCTATGTTTTGCAAGAATTAGCTATGTGAAGGACAGAAAAGCTAAGTTTTCCAAGAATTTGCTATGTTTTTTAAGAATTTGCTATGTTTTGTAAGAATTTGCTATGTTTTGTAAGAATTTGCTATGTTATGCAAGAATTTGCTATGTTTTGTAAGAATTTGCAATGTTTTGCAAGAATTTGCTATGTTTTGTAAGACTTTGCTATGTTTTGCAGAATTAGCTATGTGAAGGACAGAAAAGCTAAGTTTTCCAAGAGTTTGCTATGTTTTGTAAGAATTTGCTATGTTTTGCAAGAATTTGCTATGTTTTGTAAGAATTTGCTATGTTTTGCAAGAATTTGCTATGTTTTGTAAGCATTTGCAATGTTTTGCAAGAATTTGCTATGTTTTGTAAGAATTTGCTATGTTTTGCAAGAATTAGCTGTGTGAAGGATAGAAAAGCTAAGTTTTCCAAGAATTTGCTATGTTTTGCAAGAATTTGCTATGTTTTGCAAGAATTTGCTATTTTTTGCAAGAATTTGCTATGTTTTGCAAGAATTTGCTATGTTTTGTAAGAATTTGCTATGTTTTGCAAGAATTTGCTATGTTTTGTAAGAATTTGCAATGTTTTGCAAGAATTTGCTATGTTTTGTAAGAATTTGCTATGTTTTGCAAGAATTAGCTATGTGAAGGACAGAAAAGCTAAGTTTTCCAAGAATTTGCTATGTTTTGTAAGAATTTGCTATGTTTTGCAAGAATTTGCTATGTTTTGTAGGAATTTGCAATGTTTTGCAAGAATTTGCTATGTTTTGTAAGAATTTGCTATGTTTTGCAAGAATTAGTTATGTGAAGGACAGAAAAGCTAAGTTTTCCAAGAATTTGCTATGTTTTGGAAGAATTTGCTATGTTTTGGAAGAATTTGCTATGTTTTGTAAGAATTTGCTATGTTTTGTAAGAATTTGCAATGTTTTGCATAAATTTGCTATGTTTTGTAAGAATTTTCTATGTTTTGCAAGAATTAGCTATGTGAAGGACAGAAAAGCTAAGTTTACCAAGAATTTGCTATGTTTTGCAAGAATTTGCTATGTTTTGCAAGAATTTGCTATGTTTTGCAAGAATTTGCTATGTTTTGCAAGAATTTGCTATGTTTTGTAAGAATTTGCTATGTTTTGCAAGAATTAGCTATGTGAAGGACAGAAAAGCTAAGTTTTTCAAGAATTTGCTATGTTTTGCAAGAATTTGCTATGTTTTGCAAGAATTTGCTATGTTTAGTAAGAATTTGCTATGTTTTGCAAGAATTTGCTATGTTTTGGAAGATGAAGGACAAAAGCAGCCTTCCTAATGTAAGAATTTGTCAGACAAAGGACATAAGTCACCTCCCTTAAGTTAGATTTTGTTAGATGAAGGACATAAGTAGCCTTCCTTAGATCAATTTCCAGTGACTTCTGTCCGGCCTAATTAGGAATGACTTTGTTTTCTTTCCATGATCCGAATATTATTATGTAAAAAATTGTGAGAAATGGGGGTGTTGGGATGTGTCAACACTTCCCTTAAGATTAAAAATAAGGAAGGACTGCCTTCGGATCTTTTTCACCCCCTCAGGTTTTACACCCCTAACCTGTGCACGCCACTGAATATGCCCACAATAGGTCATATTTGACAACTTTTATAAAATGCTATACAGCCATTATTGTATGTCATTACAATTATACTATACTCGATATTATGCTTTTTATTCAAAACCCAAAAGACGATAAATTAATTTACATCCCCAATGATAAAAAACAAAATTATCCCTTCTGTAAGTTAAAATAAGGAAAAATTGAGGATTTAAAAAGATTTACCTTCTAGCAATATGATGTTCGACTCCTGATACAAGAAATCCCAAGTCATACTAAAAATATTTAACATTTTTTCGTTATCTATAATACAAAGTAGCTTGATGTCTGTCTGTCCGTCCGTCCCTTAAGATCTCGGTAACCACTGAACCGATCGGATTGTACTCTTCAGGGGTATATACCTATTGATCCTGTGGTGGTTTTAAGCTATTTTCTTTGGGGTGGGACACCCCCAACCCCCCAAAAAACAAAAAATCCCCCCCCATTTTTTTTTTGTTGTAGAAATTTCCTTGGTCCTTTTACTTATTTAGATAAAAAAAAAATTTTTATCACCTCTTGGGGCAAAGCCCCTAGAGGCTAGGGGCGAAGCTGCTAGTCTATAATACAAAGTAGCTTGATGTCTGTCCGTCTGTCCCTTAAGATCTCGGTAACAACTGAACCTATCGGATTCTACTCATCAGGGTATTATACCTATTGGTTTTGTGGTGGTTTTAAGCTATTTTCTTGGGGGGTGGAATACCCCCAACCCCCCCAAAAACAAAAAAAATCCCCCCACCATTTTTCTTAAAGAATTTGCTAAAGATTTCTTTGGTCCTTTTACGAATTTCACTGATTTCAAATGTCGTATATCCGGTATACGGTAACGGATATCCGGTCGGATAACCGGTTATTGAAGTAAAGCCACCGCTGCAACAAATTATGTTTTGAGATTTTTAATATAAAATCTTCATATGATAAAACATTTTCTGAAAAAAAATGTTCTTCTAGCTTCAAAAACAAGAAAAGTACAGCCATTTAAGATTTAAAAAGTAGGGATTTTGTTTAATAACATAAAAGATTATATTGCTGGATATCCGGTATCCAGCCGGATATTTAAAATAATCCTTCTGTAAATGTTGTTGATTATGAAATGCATCTTATTCTATATTTGTCTGATTTGTTAAGCTTCGCTTTTATGTATCCTTGTGTAATTTTTGTACGCTTGATATTTAGAGCAATTTATGGACAAGGTTGGACTTTTTAAAACAGGCAAAAATTCAGGGAGAGAGGGGATATTGTGCTGTTTATTACACTAGTCCCCAAAGTTTTATAATAACATTTTCTTATTCGTTGGCTTAAAAACTTTGAGGACTTTTATTAAATTTTGATTGGTCAGTTCATTAAGTTTAGTGTCCAACCACTAATTGTACTACAGAAAGGGTAATTTTGTTTATCATTATTGGATATGTAAATCAATTTATCGTCCATTGTCTTATTATCCCTTTAGATCCCTGCAAAATTACAGAGAGAAAGTTTTTTACACGGGGTTGTAAAAAAATCAAGTTATGGTATGTCTTGTAAATTACAAATAATTTTAGAACACATATATCCTATTAAATAAAGTTTGAACAACTTCAGTTATTCGTAAAAAATGGAGAGTGGGTTTACGTTTTTTCGCCCCATGGTGCGGTGGATGTTTATTTCTTGATGGGTAGAGCCCAATTGGTTCAGTTGTTCCTGATATCTTAAGCTTCAGACAGATAGACAGACGGACAGATAGACATCGTTCTACTTTGCATTATAATTTGTATCATTGAGCTCAATAATTTACAATTCTTGATAAAATAGTTGATAGGGTATTTCTGGTAGTTTTTCTTTAAAATCATGTTCTAAACCATAAAAAATACGCTGCACTTTAAATCTAACATTCCTTTCTGATACAGGAATCTTCATATTAGGTTTGAAATGCATTGGATTATTTTAACATGTCTAGCTAGCAATCAAACTTACCTGTTCGTCTAATTTATCTAGAATTCTACTTCTATTCGGACCCTAAAAAGTAAAAGATGATTAAAATTCAACGCTCATGATGTTAAGAAGTGAATGACCTCTAGGGGGCTTGGTGTCGCTTCGGGTTCTAGACCTCTCCAAGCACCTTGAAACATAATCCGTCACTCAATTGCAATGTAAAGCGTCCATTCACACTCTGTAGACAAACAACCTTTTGTCTTAGAAGTCCTAACTGTTGTGCAATTGCATGGTAATAAGTTGCGTCTGTTTTGTAACAGTCATTCCCCCTATTCTAACAATTTATTTCACAGATCCGACATAGCTGCAGAAGTAACCAAGTTTAACGTATTCAGTTATGAAAAGATTCGAACCTATCACCCCTTCGACAACGAGCGGATGAGCTACGTGTTGAGTTAAAGTCGCGGGTTATCAATAAGAGAATATAGCTATGATAAAAAGTCATACTGAAAACAAGGATGATAACATCCATAAGCAGTACCACCACACTCCATCCGAACATGGAAGTTAAGAGGAAATTACTTTTAGATCAAGGGAACAATAACAAAATTTAATAAAATTAGACAAATAATATCACATATAGAAAACCAATTTAAAATCGGACAGTTGGCTCATTATTTACGAAAAAAACATTTTTCTGCATGAGGTCTCAGATTTTGATAAAAACTTCCAGTCCCCTTCATTTGGTCATAAAACTAAGGGCTGGGTGATTTTTAACCTTTTTAATCCATTTAAAGTCCGATTTTTCGCGCATTTTCTCACTGTGGTGTTTTCACAATGAAAAAAAAGGCATTTTTCATGATTTTCAAGTTTAAAATTTTTACTTTAATTTTCAACTTACATACATGTTTTATATATCAAATTAATCCCCCAGATGGATACAATATAGAATTTGTGTTTAAAATCACGAAAATCATGAATTACAGGGTGTCCCAAGAAAAATGTCAAAACAGGTTTATTAATTAAAGAATTATTAACCGCCTATCTTTTATAGCATCTAAGAAAATTATGCTTTCTAAATAGCTTTATATTCTGACATTTGTATAGTAAGTTATAATGAAAATACTCACTACAAATTCTCTTAAAAGGTAGCAGATTGGCCCAGATTCTCCCTTCAAATTGACAGACTTTTGCAAGCTATAGAGTAGCTTCTCTACAAAATAATAAAATCATAATTACCTGTAATGATCTAACAAAACTACAATCAACATCTTTAGAATCGCCCTTGTTGGTCTTTAATACTAAAAACAAAACAAAATATAATTAAAAAATGTTTAAAGACTTTACTTGCTTCTTTGCCATAAGAGGCCTCTAAAGTCACCTCAGGGAAAAGGGACGGAGGAGATAAGTCGACCCTCCATTTTTTATTTTAGTTGTATTTTTGGGATTGCCCTTACTAGGGTGGAGATACACTCCCTCAAAATGGTTATAAACCTTCCTGGACGTATCTATGAGGATTAATTGTAAAAAAAACAATTTCGGTTTTGAGGTTACCGAGATATCAAGCTACAGAATTTATTATTTCATCCATTCTCAATCAAAATATTTTCTAATATTACTGTGCTATTTTTCCAGACAAGAATGGACTTTTTTATTTATTCTTTTTATAACCAACCACAATTTGAAAACAGGGGGTGTGCATTTAATTCCGCATGTTTTCACATATTCCAGTGTTTTTGCACGTTAAAAAAGGTTTCACAATAGCAGACAATAACGAGGTAATGTTCAATGATTTCAGTTAGTTTAAGAATTTTATTTTGATAAAATGCGGAATTGAAGATACATCAAGGGTTAATTTAGTAGACTGACCAACGAATAAATTAAACTTAAGTTTGCATGTTATTCAAATTTTCTTCAAGCAAAGATTTCCTTTAATTATGTATGGTATTCTTTGATTAATCTATTAATCAACTAGCGTATACGCCCCTAGCATCTAAGGGATCTGTATTTAAAGGGGCAAGAGTGGCGAGAAAAAATAGGTTAAAACCATGTATGTAAAGATTATGATCTAAAATAAAGTAGAGACGTTTATTTTCTGTATCTTAAGATTTTAAAACCAATAGTTTTCCATTTATGCAAACTTTACATATATGCCGAGATGGTTTTGGGCTATTTAGTTTTATATTTGTATCTTGGTATCGTTTTAGGATATTTTTTGCTTTCCCTTGATGCTAGGGAAGCATTCGTCAATAAGGTGCCAAAAGTTTTGATAGGGAAACAACACCATGTGTTATTTCATCTACAAATACACACTATTTTTATGCAATGCACATTGGGGCAAATCAACCAAAAAGGGGATTTAATTATTTAGTACCCTTAAAATTCATCTCACAAAAATTTCATTTTATACTTTTTTGTAGGTAATTTAACAACAAACAAATTTGCTTTTATGTTTTTTTCTGTCATTTGAAAGGAACATGGAGATAAAGGTCATTTTATGAAGGTAGATAGAGAATTACCAGATTAACCCCTCCCGAAAATAGCCCCCCCCCTTACCCTATCCATCTATCTATCCATCAATCTATCCATCTATCTATCCATCTGTCTATCCATCTATATATCGATCCATCTATCTATCCATCAACTATTCATCTCTTTATCCATCAACTATCAATTTATCCATCCATCAATCTATCCCTCTATCTACCCATCCATCTATCTATCTGTCTATCCATTTACTTATCCATCTATCTATCCATATATCTATTCATCTACCTATTATTATGAAGGTAGATAGCAAAATTACCAGATTAACCCCTCCCGAAAATAGTCCCCCCTTACCCTATCCATCTATCTATCTATCAATCTATCCATCTATCTATCCATCAATCTATCCATCTATCTATCCATATATCTATCCATCTGTCTATCCATCTATCTATCCATCTATCTATCCATCTATCTATCCATCTATCTATCCATCTGTCTATCCATCTATATATCGATCCATCTATCTATCCATCAACTATTCATCTCTTTATCCATCAACTATCAATTTATCCATCCATCAATCTATCCCTCTATCTATTCATCCATCTATCCATCTGTCTATCCATTTACTTATCCATCTATCTATCCATATATCTATTCATCTACCTATCCATCTATCTATCCATCTATCTATCCATCAACTATCTTGAATTTCGTGTTTAAAATGTCTAATTAGGGGTTTTGGTTATCAGAGCAATATGAGAATTATTTAGTAGCGCAGCTACCCTATCACTAGCTTTTTGGGCCCTTTAAAGTGTAACTAGGTTAATTGTAGTCCGATTTTAGTGTTCAAAGTGTCAAATTTGGGATCATGGAATTCATTTCAGTAGGAGGGGAGGGGATGGTGTAAATGGGGGTGGATGGGGATCCTTATTTTAGCAAGCTACAAGTTTCACTTTATTTTTATGTTTAATAAATTCATTATAAATGTGGGCATGATTAACCTAATTTTTTTTAACTAATATCTATATTTATAATGATATTATGATTCTTGTTTACTGTTTATATGTATACTAGCGGCTTCGCCCCTAGCCTCTAGGGGATTTGCCCCAAGAGGTAATTAAACAAGGATGACAACATCCATGAAAGAAGCGAAGCTCTGAAATGGAAGGACAAACGAACATTAACACTTGTGAAGTGTCAGAACTGAATATTAATGCATGTCTATACAAAATTGTAATTAAAACTGATTAAATACATGTTACTGTTTAAGTACATACTGACGTTTTTAGGACTTGATTATAGAGATGCTTCGCTTATAACAATAGACGTTATTGAAATAGGAATCAGTATTCAAAAAATCAGATGAATAGGATATTTTTAACATTCAAAACCATTATTTGTTGTCAAAAAAGTAAAAATCAGCTTGTTATAAATGGATGTACGGACTTTCTGGTAACGATTATAGAGTTGCTGTGCTTTCTAAGTCGTACCTAATTGTTGTAGAAATCAGCATGAAAAGTTTGAGATTGATAGGACAATTCTAGCCTGTTTAAGTTAAGTAAAAAAGCTAAATGTACCAGACGTACGGACGGACCGACCCTAATTATAGAAATATGAAAAAATTTAGGGGGACTTTTATTTTTGAAAAAGATCTTTAAACAACCACAGGACCAGTAGATATATTCCCTGAAGAGTAGAATTCAATCAGTTTAGTGGTTAGCGAGATCTTAAGGGATGGGCGGACAGACAAACAGACATCAAGCTACTTTGTATTATATATTAACACCTAGGGATCTAAGGAACAAAACAATAACCGATTATGTACATCCCCAATATTGATACATATTTAATAAATACATATTTAATAAATTATATTACAAAATTATTTGTCTGTAGATGACAATTAGTGGTTGAAAAGTTTTGACACTCATCAACAGCACTTAATGAACCAACCAATAAAAAATCAATTAAATTTCCTGAAGTTCTTATGCTAACGAATATAAAAACGTTATTATAAAACTTTGAAGTTTGGGGACTAGTGTAATTAACAGTCCCCTCCCTTTCTAAATAAAACTGCTGACTTTAAACATGAATACCCTGTAACTACATAATTTAAAAACAAAGCATTACCAATAGACAGACAGATAGACTACTTGCTAATTCAAATTTAGAATGATTATAAGAACCTCACGTTATTTGCATATTAACTTTACCTTTTCGCAGTGAGGTAGGGGACATTGGGCTGTTTATAACACTAGTCCCCAAAGTTTTACAGTTGTGTGTTCAAACGTTTTAACTACTAACTTTGATCTACAAAAGGGGTAATTTTGTGTATTATCATTGGGGATGTACAACAATTTATTGACCTTTGTCTTATCCCTTTAGATCCCTGATATTTGTAATAATCTATAGAAACGATTATTTAGTAACATTAAAACATCAAACATAAAGAGGTTTAGATTTAGGTTTAGCCCCCCCCCCTCTCCCCCCGCATCATTTAGTGCAATAGAACTTGAAAATATTTATTATTAACTTTAATTCTAAGTCAGAAAAAATATTTCCCAATATGTCTATGTTTCTGTGTCTTTTATTTATTTGAATTATATCTTAAGTTTTGACTTTAAAAGCGCATTTAAACGCCTTTTCTTACAAACTTTTCGTGCACCCACGTTCAGAAAACGGGCTAAAAACCCCTACGGGGGCGCGGGGGGGTAAATGAGACCAGTACAGGCGATTATGATATGTCTTTGGGTAATCAAATATCGTATTTTTAGTCGGTGGCAACCAGTGAAAACATGTTTCCTCTTACTGTCTTCTGAAATGTTGATTAAAAAACAAACAAATAAAAACTAAAATCTTGACTTCAACTAGAATTATTTAAGACTAATTTCTTCAATTTGTGTTTTTTTCTTTTATACTGTCAAAATATATGTAATGCATGACTCATCAGAAGTTATTTTGTCTAATTACGTTAATTCTAAGAGATTTTATAATACTTTTAAAATAGTTGGTGAAACACAAAAAGTATGCCTTTTTCTGTAAGAAAATTTTTGCATTTCTTGACTTCCATGCATTAGAATGCTTACTTAAAAAGCGTATTTTTACGATTCCTTTGAAATCTGATGTACATTGGGTATGATAATACTCATAGAATGTTTATAACTTGATTTGGGGGTGGTGAATTGTTGCCCCTTGTTGCCCCTATGTGCAATGTATGGCGTTATAAACTTTCTAATTTGTTTATACTTTTATTTAAGTAACATGTAAATTTTATATTTAAACAGGGATGACAACATCCATGAAAGCGAAGCTTTAATATCAAACATAAGGACAAATGAACATAAAATATTGTGGAATGTAAGAACTTAAAATTTATATTAATTTATAAGTCAAAACAAAATGATTAAATGCAGGATAAAGTAAAAGGACACACTTTAAATTTTAGGATTTGATATTAAATATACCTCACTCATAATATTGTACATAGTTGTGTCCTAGGAATCATTATCCAAAAATTAAATAGGATAATTATGTCATACAGAAAAATGTTTCTAAATTTAAAGTGTAAAATAGTAGGAAATTATAACATGCCTAAAAAGTTATGGGCGGCTGGACGGACCGACCCTAATTATAGAAAAGCTTAGATTTAAATCAATCTTAAAGAATCAGGAAAACTTTAAGCCATTGCCTTTTTTTTATTAACAAGGATAACAAAGTATTTATTAGGTATAGAACATCATTTTGAAGTCTAAACAAAATATATCTATCCTTACAAATCTATCCCAAGATTACATTTTTTATGAAGATAATCTTCTTATTAAATTTAAGACTTCTATCACCAATAGCAATCAATAATAGGACGTAGATGGTCGAACAGACGCTCATTGATGGTAAAAATCCTTAAAATGTGACTTTAACAAAAGCCTAGAAAACACATTTTCCTTTCAAAAACATTCCTATTAAATATTTAAATTTAAAAAAGCTTCGCTTCTAAAAATGCAAGGAAAATCATTCAACTAGGAATCAACTTTTTTTTTAATTGAACTAAAAAACAAAAAAACAAATGTAAGAATGTAAGCTTGAGATTTCCATAACTATTGAACCGAATTACTTCTCCTTTTAGGCGAAGTTTCGCATAGGTCTAAGTATTGTTTTAGGCTAAATTATTTTTATATTTTAGAATTGAAAAGGTTTTAAGCTGTTTTTATGCCTTCTAACTCTATTTAATACAGAGTCTCAAGATGATATATGAAATAATAAGGATTTTTGTCTGAAGCTTAAGATCTCAATACTGAACCGAATGACATCTTATTTTGTGGGAAGCTTTGCATAGGTCTAAGGATGATTTCAGGCTATATATTTAATTTTATTTTATTTTAGCCTCGGTAATGTTTTAGGCTATATTACAGCTCAGACTCCTTTGGATGCAGAGCCAATAGCTAAGGGCGTAGCCGCTAGTTTGTGTATGTACAAAGGATTTGTGAAATTTGAAATAACTGATTGACAGTCAAAACTCTGCACATAAAAATAATACGAACCAAGGCTTCGACTTTCCATAAGCCGCGCTTATTAAGAAATTCTCAATTCCGAACGGCAGCGAAACCCAGATTTTTACTTTTATAATTAAAATATTCCAATAAATGTATATTTAGAATAATTTCTAAAATCACAAGTCAATTTCACTTTTTACAAAGATGACTTTGAATTTTATTAGAAAAATGTTATATAAAAGAAAATATTATTCTTTGAATTTCTAATAAATTTTGTGCTACGTTATATTTTCTAGAATGGGGAAGACATTTTCAAAAATTTTAAGGAACTCTTTATTTGAAGTTTAAGCATTTTTTTACTTTTGTTGTATGTATATAATTGTATTGCCACGCTTCTTATAAACACAATTTAGTAATATATGTATTAATGTAATTACAAGTGTACAACAGACGAACATGTATTGCTTTGTAACTTTGCTAAAAAAACAGCAGTTTCTTTCGAAGTTTCTTGTAGAGCTCATATCCCCCCTTTTTAAAATCAAATAAAAATAATGAAGGGAAGGAGTTTTTCGTATGGAAGTGTTTTACTTTAGGTTAGGTTTTAGGTAAGTGTATCCCTAGAGGATAAGAGCTCCCTCGAAGGTATAAGTAAAACACTTCCCATCTCCCTTCTATTATCAATTTATTCAAAAATAAAGTAGAGGTGATTTTCCTTTGCTCGCTACGCACTTTGAGGAAAATCACAAAAAAACTTACCACTATGTAAATTGACTTCATTTTTGTTATAATTATTGTTTGTATGGTGAATAGCGAGAGAAAGCATTATAAATAATGTTAAAACAAATATTAAAACTTGGTTTATTTGCTTTCTGCTCAAAATTCGTAATATCATTTTGATTCTGAAAGATAATTATGTAAGATTTTATAGACATTTGACCACGGATACAAGATTTTTTTTTTCTTCAAGATTTTTGCAGCTTGTATCATAAGGGTTGAAAAAGGTAGTTCTTTTTTAAAATGACCAAACCCAGTTGGTTTTTAATAAAAACCAGGGCTTTTAGGTTTTTTTGGGATTGTTTTTTTTTAATGTAAATAATCCTTATAAAAAAGTATCATGATGTCTTTGTGTGTGTTAGCCTTTAAAATGTAGCTTTTCATGGGCATGGGGAGGGTAATACCACCCTCCCAATAAAAAAATGACCTCTCCAATTTTTTTACTCTTTCTTCATTTTAAAACAAAAATAAAATTGGGAGGGGGTGGAATTCTTCCTCCCTCTAGAAGAATAACTCTAGAAGCCCTCTATATCCGCTATTTATTACATATTTAAGGTGTTACAAACTTTCATTTTCGTCAAAATATTCTTAAAATGTATGCTAGGTAGTTGATTCATAAAAATGAGTCCAAAAAGAGTTAAAATTAATGAAAAAAGTATTTAAAAAAAAACTCTTTTTGAGTTTGGAACCCTCAAAAACTGTTGGGTTTTTGGATTTTTTTTTATGCTAATCCTGTTTACTTCTATAATGTTGCAGTTGCTAATCAGAATTGAAAAACAATTGATTTATATAGTTCAAGGTATTATTAAACTTTCAATGCATTTTTAAAAGCGAAGCTTTTCTATAATTAGGGTCATTCCGTCCGTACGTCCGTAACGGATAGCTTTTGTATATTGTCTCCTGGGCCGGGACAACAAAGTATAATGTAATAAGTGCAACTCTTTAATCAAGTCCTGAAAATGTAAGTATGTCCATAAACATTATCCTGTATTAAGCAGTTTTCCAACAAATTTACTTACAATTTTGCTTTGACTCTTATACATTTACATTATGATTATTCAGTTCTGACAATATACAAGTGTTAATGTCCGTTTGTCCTTCCGTTTCAGTGCTTCGCTTTTACGGATGTTGTCATCCTTGTTTTTTTTGTACAAATAATACTCAAAGAGAAAGTGTGCATAAAAAAAGACACTGGAATTTTAAACAAGAATGATAAAAATTCAATAAATCTAAGGCATACAACAACAAAAAATGCTTTTTATCTAAAATAGCTGTACTGACGCTCGGAACTATAAAATAGCTTCACTACTTCAAGTAATTGTAAACACAAAAGAAACAAACATGCAACAAAAACTTGTTATAATTTGCAATATTGCAGGCAGAGTTCTTTGAATTTTAGAATCGAAAACCAATAGCAAAGAATTTACAGATGTGTGCAAAGAATTTTGATTGCCAGGGGGTTGTTAACCCCATACACCCCTTTTTCACAGAGGTTGGTCAAAAGATAGGTAATTTATATACATTTTTTATATTACTTCTAATTCTCTAGAATGGCTCCTAACGGCACATACATGATAAAAGACTGTTAAAATTACCATCAGCGCTTTTTTATCAGATAAGTGGGGCGAAAAAGGTAGTAGATTTTGACCAATAAATAAATATCTTATTCTTTTGAAATTTCAAGTTTTCAAATCAGATATTTCCAAAAGTTAATGAAAGAAAAACATTATGATAGAATTTTTATTAGGAGATTACTCAAAGGGGGGGGGGGGATTAAAAAAACAACCCTCAAATGCCCACGACTTTGATAAAGCTTCACTGTCAAGGAGAGCCATATCGGTCCTTTCGGTAAAGATAAGACACACACATACAAAAAAAAATCTGGCTCTTATATAAATGCCAAGAATTTTCAAATATTTTCTCGTTTAACTTTTGTAATTTGTAACATGATCATGGCACAGTGTTTAGAATGCAGATATCCAGTGACTACTACCTAGCTGCAGTCAACAATAGGTCGACATAGAGCACATATAACATAAAGTAGATTTTCCTTGAGATCTTCTGCAAGGGATACTCTGCTAGTTTGGCTTATATACCAAAGTTTTTTAAAAAACCAATACATTATCCGTGTTTATAATAGATAGGATTTGTGTCTTTATGTTTATGCAGAAATTCTCGCAAGCTGCTGGACCAAAGCTTTGAGTGAAATCGCATCATTTAAAAATCGTTTAAAAATGCAAGTTTTTAAAGAATGTCTAGGAGGCTAAACAAGAAACATTTTCTCCTAAAACCCATATTTTAAATCAGGGCTTGGTAGCCGCCAGAAAGCCTGAGTGCAATCAATCTTGTACAATTTTTAAATCTGCTTGAAGTTCAAAACTGACTCAAATATGGCAAAATGAATTCAGGCAGGTTTAAAACTGGGGCTAAGTTGCGGATTGCGCCAAACTCCCGTGCCCTGTTTTTAATCTTCAAGGTTAGGTCAAGTAAGGTTGATGAGAGCCTTGCAGGAGTAGTAACACGTGCAGCAAGTGACAAAAAATAATCCACACGAATGTCCTTTTTTTAAAGTGCTCCGCCGTCCACTTTCTACTACACACTTTTCTGCCACTAAATAAAGTTAGTAAAAATCATTGTGCTTCACATGTACGCTGTGAACGATGAAATATAAAAATGGAATGAAATGGATCACAGCACATCAATAATGAAGCGTTACGTTAGGGTAAGGATCATTAATAACTGAGTAATTGGCGGCAACGGCTAATCGTCTAAGCAGTTATCTTTTGGAATAATATTTTGAGCTATTTATTCTGATTAAGATTGGCCAAAGAAAAAAATCAGCATGTTATAAACAGACATACAAATTTTGTGATTCAACTATAAAGCTGTTACTTATTTAAAATTTCATTTCTGCAGGGTTTTAAGTCAATAGGACAAATATATTATAACTTATTTTACGATAGGAGCAATAGTTTATCGACGGACCAATCTATTGTAAAAAAGCCTCGCTTTAAAAAACGCAAGTCATGCTAAAAACTTTCATATGGAGGTGTAAAAAAATTATACATCCAATGTTTACGTAGTATTAGCCAATCTACACTATGATTATGGTCTGTCCGTCTGTCAACCGCATCACCTACGATTGTAATAAACAAACTTTTATTTTTTATTAAAAGCGAAGCTTTTCTATAGTTAGGGTTGGTCCGTACGTCACAGACAGATCGCTCTTTTCGTTAGTTTAAATAGGTTAGAATGGTCCTATCGTTTCCAAACTTTGCATGGTGATTCCTGTAGTAGTTAGGTACGATTTAGAAAGCTTAGCAACTCTATAACCGTTACCAGAATGTTCGTACGTCCATTTTAAACATGCTGATTTTGAACTTTTTAACAACAAATAATTATGTGATAAAATTATCCGATTAATCTGATTTTTTGAATACTGATTCCTATGACAACAAAGTACTATGTTATTAGCGAAGCATCTCTATAATTAAGTTCTCAAAATGTAAGTATGTCCTTAAACAATATCCTGTTTTAACGTAATAACAAATTTTCCTTAATTTTGTTTCGACTTTTATACATTCATATTCTGATTATTCAGTTCTGATACTCTTAACCCTTAACGGTCGGGGGGGGGGGGGGGCGTTGAACGCCCCCCCCATCCGGTTTTTTCTATCTCATTTTCTGTGTGTGAAAGATAAAGAGCCCAAACTGCTTGACTTTTTAAGTATGGGTATGACACATAACTGAGAGTTGGAATTTTTTGAATATCTCCATCCTGGCGGGCACAGGATGCCAGCAAACCTGGCAGGGTCATCCAGGTAAAGAGCAAAAATATTTTTTTGACTAAAACAAAGCATTTTATCATACCAAATCACTAAAAAATCCTCTAGTAGTACATCCTTATATGAAATACAGGTATTCAAGTCACTTTCAGGTTCCAGGTATGATCCTGCAGGTCCTGATCCTCCAGGTCTCCAGAAATCTTTAAAAGGCTCCTGTGGCCGCAATTTTTGATCTAGAGACTTCAAATTTCAAACTTAAGCTTTTCTGACATGTCTACATAACGTATTAAAATTTCATGAAGATCCGCCGCCGTTTTCCTGCCGACCGCCGACTGCGGCGGCTGGCAGCTGCCAAGTACAGCTGCGGCCGCTGAAATTTATATTTTGATATTTCTAATGTAAAATTTACATAAAGATAAACATTTTCTGGAAAAAAAATTTTCTTCTAGCTTCAAAAATAAGAAAAATACAGCCGTTTGAAATTTTTAAGTAAAAAAAGACCTAAAAATAAAGGTTGTTAAATAAAAGGGTGAAGGAAGCGAAAATTGACTTAGACCTATAAAAGGTCGGAAATTCATTATCAAACAGGGGACTTGCACAAAAAAAATTAGCCCTCTAGCTCTAATAGGAACTGAGATAATAAGGGGGGGCGTTGAACGCCCCCCCCCCCCCCGACCGATTAAGGTGCGGCTAGGGGCCCGACTGTAAAGGGTTAAAGTATTAATGTTCGTTTGTCTTATCTTTACAGAGCTTCGCTTTTATGGATGTTGTCATCCTTGTTAATATCTAGAGTTTAGTGTTTATTTTCTTTTTAAAGATGTTTTGCTATTTAATTTCTTTCAATTGAATTAATTAAAATTTAGTGAGCTGAATTAAACCCCGCTACTGATAAATAAATGATTGTCCTTGTTGCATTAAAGAACTGAATAATCACAATATAAGTTAATAAAAGTTGAAGATTGTAAGTAAATTTGTTGGAAAGCTGCTTAAATACAGGATACTGTTTAAGGAAATACTTACAATTTTTGGACTTGATTAAAGAGATGCTTCGCTTTTAATTTTGTATTTTGTTGTTATAGGAATTAATATTTCAAAAATCAGAACAATCGGATAATTTCATCACATAAAAATTAGTCATTGAAAATGTTACAAATCAACAAGTTAAAAATGGACGTACGGACATACTAGTAACAATTATAGAGTTGCTACGCTTTCTAAATTGAACCTAACTACTACAGGAATCATCATGAATAGTTTGGAATCGATAGAACAATTTTAACCTGTTTAAATTAACGTCTGAGACGTACGGACGGACCTGCCCTGATTATAGAAAAGCTTCGCTTTTAAAAAGAGCAAGAATTTCCAAAAGATAACATATCAAAAATGATGATAGAGAATGAGACATTGGATAGAAAAATCTACTTTACTACAAAGAAGCAACGAAATTTTCGAAGTTCTACACATACATTTAGTTTTTTAATATCTGCGCTTTCTGGAATGTTCTTATTCTTGCTTTTTTAAAATATTAAATAATTTTTTTTTATATAGTAAGGTAACTTGTAGTATTATATTTTATTAAATAATCTAACAGTTTAAACTAAAAAAACATCTAGAAAAAGTTGTGCATTATTTTCACATCTACATTAATATGGCTTAAAAATATTAAGTTTTTGGATTTCTTTTAAAATCTGCTGAAAATTTGTAAAAATCAATGTATTCAAAAAGGGATAAAACCAAATTGAGATAAATTAGGTAATCCAAATCCGACTTAATTTTTAAAGTAGCAGCAAGTTTCAGCCGCGACGGTAGCAATACGTCGTAACTGTTCATACTTTTCAAAAATAAAACAAAACAAAAAAGAAAATAAATAAGCGAAAACAAAAATATCTTTAGAAAACTGTTTACGAGATCTTACATGAGTTCTATTGGTTCAGAGTATTGCATTGTAGTCATATATTGTCAGGGATAAGGGATAGGACATCTCAATAAAACTATCATGCTAAAAATAACATTTGGAGACTTTTTGGCAAGCGTTTTTTAACAAGATACTGAAAATGGAAACAAGTTTTTAACTTCCGTTACAGTAATTTAAAACAAATAGTTTTTCTTAATGTGTCTTATCCCTTCAATCCCTGGTTGCCAGCGTTGCGGAGCCGTTTGATTTTGGTGCGGCTCCGGTTCCGGCTCCGCGGAGCCGTCTGTGATGATTGCGGCTCCAGGTCCGGCTTATAAACTCGACATATTTTTTCCCCACGTCTATTTTTGACTTTTGAAGGTTTTAAAAGATAAATTTTTGATAAAAAGGGCCTTTGCACATGACAAAACAGAATTACCAAATTATAATTCATAAAAAATCTCTTTTATTTATCTAGTCCAGAGCCGGAGCCATTTTTTAACGAAAATTACGGCTCCAACTCCGGCAAAATATGGCGGCTCCACGGCTCCCGGCTCCGCAACACTGCTGGTTGTTGTACATGTATTATTTAAAAATGAAAATCACAATAACATCTATTATTATGCATAATAAAATATATCATTGAAAAAATCATTGAATGTAAGTTTTCATTATTTTCAAAAAATATAGGGGGGGGGGGGGTTGACACATTTGCGTAAACAGTGAGTATAGGCTTTTTCTTTGGACTAAGAGGATAGGTTATAAGGGATAAAATCATTCTTATATGATAAATTTTCCAAAGTTTTAAGCTTTTTTGGTTTTTGGCAAAAATGAAAAAAAAAGTTTAAGAGTTAGAGGTCAACTTATAAAACAAAATATGCATGTTTTTTAATTATATTTACATATTTAAAGACAAAAGATGCATATTTTCTTTTATAAGTTGACCTCTAACTCTTCAACAAAAATTTAATTTTTATTTTTACCAGTCCAGATACCACCTGGAGACCTGCAGCTTCTGAACTTGGAGGCTTATCCAAAAAATCTTAAAACCTGGGAAAATTTATCATATGAGAATGATTTTATCCCTAATAACCTATCCTCTTAGACCAAAGATAAAGCCTAATCCACTGTTTCCGCAAATGTTTTAAAACTCCCCCCCCTCTTTGTAACTGTTCCTATATGTTTGGAGTTAGATCGAATGATCTGCTTTTTATTCAAAGAAAATTCATAGAAAATTAATTATTTAGGTAGGTATTGCATAGTTTAATTAAACAAAGTGCAAAAATTACAATAATAAACAGAAAATGTGATATATATGGCATTAACCCTGTTTAACAGAAGTCTTGTTTTTGTTTCATGTTTGAATGATAGAGATAAATTCTTTAAAAATATTATATCACTTTTTAAATCATCATTTCTGAAAGATTTTTTGGTCTAAGGCATAAGCTGCCATAAATTATAAATAAAACAAGAACATATAATACCTAGTTATTCATTACATCGTATCATAGACAACTTTCCGCGGATAATAAAACTAAAAATAATAAGATTAATCCCTGGTTTGTTAGCCCCGAAGGTCCAAAAGCACGGGCTAACAAAACTGGTAGGTATTAATATAGGTAATGATTTTTTTAGTTTATCATTCGTAGAAAAATTGTCGATAATACGATACATGATTTTTTTGAGTATGGCTCAGAACCGGTTCTAATCCAGCGGATAATAATTGGTTACGAAGCCACAAGAGGCCAAAAGACCAGACAACTAAACAGGGAAAATTTAAGTATTTTTTTATTTCTCGTGGAAAATGGAGCATACTAGCCTTTCTGGAAACTAATGAATTTCTGTCATTCTTCTTTTTAATCTTTTGTGTACTTAATTCATATTCTTTGGAATATTTTCTGTTAGGTAGATATTTTCTGTTGTATAATCCATTAAGCAACAGTCATGTAAACATTATTATTATACATGCTAGGTTCTAGAATAATATTCAACAGGTAACAGAAAGAAACAAGTCCAAGCACAAACACTCCAGATATTATAACACGTTTCTTCGGCTCGAAATTCATCACCTGAAATAAAAAAAATGCGCAATAATTAAAAAATATTTCTAATACTTTAACCTCAGACGAATAAAGACAACAAACATATGAAGAGTATCAGAAAATATTTGCTTTTAAAAATGACAAGGTAGTGACTGCAAATAAAAAAAAGTTATAGTTTTTAGAAGTGTTATTTCTTGGGGTGTTTATAATTACTTGTCAATTCCCAAAATGAATACCTAAATAACCAAGAATAAAATTAAGAATCATAAAAGAAAACTCATTCTTTGTTATGAAACAGACACAACTCAGTCAGACATCCTGTTACTTTTTACATAATTATAACAACTGTACCTCAGTAATATCAGGAAATCCCATAAAATTGCAGTACGAGTGTACAACAAATGGTGCTACAAAGTGGCCAGTCCGTACAAAGAGAAGTGATGAGTACATGCCGAATACTGTTGTGTAGGTAAACTGGAACAGTGATACCAGAAAGGATAACATCACTCCTTGACCTGATAATTATATACAAAGTTTAGATTATCAACAGTTCAACCTCTTTTTTTTTCGCACAGAGCAACATTAGCACTCCTATAAATATATATTTAGGTTAGGTTATAATGGGTAAGATGGCCCCTCAGGGTGAAGACAACGCAGGTATAGGCTCTCATGATTAGGAATAGGGGAAAAAACTAACTCTGATCCCATAATTTTAATTTTTTTTTAAAGATAATGGTGTGTGGTGTTCTATGCTTTTTGGGCACTTTGAGGGAAAGCAACGACTTATTTTCCATATCCATATCCGTGGAAAACATACCTTTGCTCATATAGTCCTACCATAATTGCACAAGTAAGATTCTTCTTCATAGATGCAAAAAGTACCATTACCTTTTCTAATTCTTTCAATCATATGATGTAAATGTGCTACTCCAAAGAACAAAGGACTGATAAGAACTGCCTGAAATATATAAATGGTCATTTTATTTACCTTGTAATACATCAAAAATAATCCAAAATTAAATTTTTAGGGAAATTTCAAATATAAATATAGCTAGATGTCGACTGGGTGTATGTCATTAAGCGGTTCGAATTACAGATCTTAAAGGTGTAGGTAACATTTCTAAAAAAAAGGATAAACGCTTTAGTCTGTTATAAAGGCACAGCTCAACTCTTCAGAGTTGGGACCATATGGACTAAGATCGTGGAATCAAATGGTTGGTTTTCTATTATAAAACTTATTTTATTATTTATGTATCAACAGCAAAATGATCGCTTAAGACTAATTTTGCCAACCATAGAATAAACATAGATTTCTACCTGGGATGGTGTATAATAACCAAGAAGAATTGGCACCATACAAGCTCGGAATGTAAACTCTTCACTAGGATTCAAACAATAGAAAGATTTCAAATTTTTAAAAAAAATGTACTGTACTATGTATTATTTCTAAAAAAATCAAGTCCAAACTCGTCTGCAATTTGTTAGTGCAGCGATAGGTTTACAGCTTTGGCCCAAACAGACTTTGTTAAAAATAAAGAAAATCAAATTAATAATCAATAGCATTAGTTTTATGTTATGATATGTAATTCATGCATTGGCGCAAAAACAGGTACAATGCATTATAACACACCTAACTAACTTTTTAATAAGCTAGATTATAATGGAAAGGCCTTTGATTTTCTCATTAAACTGGGTAACAATTTCGAACAAAAATATAAACTAAATTATTTTTAAAATTTCTGTTATGTCTTGTACATTAGCTTTGTTTAAATTCCTGAAAGGTGCTACAATGTGGTTTCTCCACCAGATCCAATCCTAAAAAATAAATATTATCTTGTATACCAATTCAGTTCCCTAAGTGTATGTCCAAAAGAATTTTTTCGATCGTTATATCAAAAAAGATGCTCTATAAGGATATGTTGTTTCCATTTATTACTTAACTTAGGATGGGTACGAATAAAAAGTTAATAATCAAATAAAATATAAAATAACATTAAAATCCTTATGTCTGTTTTTGGTAGATAGTTTTAAAACAGGACGTGGGGCAAACACATTCCGTTGAAAATAAATTATAGGTATCTCATTCTATGCATGAACAAATTTACCTTACCTTAACTCGTAACGATGGCGTTCCCTCGATTTTTATCATTTATTGATCATCTAGAGAATCCAGTTCATTATCTGCGTGGAATGGGATGCGATACTCCCAACACTCAAGGATATTAGGCCGGTTAAGTAACATTCAACAGATAACCAACCCTTTGATTGCACGTTCTTTGTCTGAGAAGTGTATGTGTATGTATGTAGCCTGTATCGCGCACCTGACATGGCAGCTGTAAAAACCATTTTTAACGTCTTTAGTTATGACGCGGTGTCAGGCCGAGATTCGAACCTATCATCTCACCAAAGACGGTCGGATGCGCTACGTGTTGAGAACCGGTCTCGGATTATGCATGAACAAACTTAGTGAATATAGCAACAACATTTAAATAACCTGCAGGTTTTGTTTCCAAACAGCTGGGCAACAGAAAGATAAAAATCTCGACTGAAAAAGAAATAAACAATAAAGAATTATAAAAATATATAATAAAATTAGTACCTAGGTAATACAATTTACAACATTTGTATGTCCGTCTGTAACTAAGAGAACGGTACTAAAAATAATTGAATTTCCATGCTTAATGATGAATTTAAAAGATAAAAACTGCTTTAAGTATTACGTAGTAGTTATGCTTAGTGATTAACTACATACAAAAAAAATCAAAATTATAATTGTTAAGATAACCTATTGTATGGTAATTAAAACTTACATCAGTTAGTAAAACAACTGTAGGTCCCAGGAAAAGAATTATTGTTAGCACCAGGGGATAAACTAGGGCTGCTACCAACCCATCTAACCTAAAATAAGAATTGGTATAATAAAATTTAGAAAGGCCCAACCGGGTAAGAGCTACATGTATGGGCTTTTAAGTTTGCTATTTTAAAAAAGAGTGGACATACATTATAATGTACAATTTAGTAGTATAAGCAATGACGGAGGGAAGGGGGAGGGGGCATGAGGCTATCAGTCATTTTGTAAAGTAATCAAGTTTTATTACTAAAAATAAAAAAATCAAATCATTTTTACCTTAATCCTACAATTTCAGGTATTGAGTATTTGTTGAGTAGATGAGGAGCTCCGAAATAAATTAAAAATACGGGAGAAAAAACTGTTACAAAAGCAGCACTGCAAAGTTTGAAGTTGTACATAAGGTGTTTTTATAATTGCTTATTGGTAATATTTGAAGTTTTATCCAATAAAAAAACCTTAATCGTTTTTTTTAAATATCTCGATTAATTGGACAATCTGAAAGACGAACATTGACAACTATAGAATAAAGACACTAATAATTTGGAATAAAGAACAAAATTGTTAAATTAATTATCGAAAAGTTGCTTTAATACAGAATGTTTATTAACGACGTAATTCCAATTATTAAGACTTTACACAGAAAATCTTCTCTTATAATGTACTTCATTGGCCTAAGAAACATCCTTTTTCGAAATAAAATTTTTAATAATATTTGAATTAAACAAGTAAAAAAAATTTGTGGGTATCAACATTTTTTTCATAAGGAACAAGTGACTTTCTAGTTATATACCTAGACACTAACAAAATTCATTGTCTTACAAGTGTATGAATTGTCATATGTACAATTCCTAATGAATCTTCTTTTAATAGTATCAGGATGGTCTCGATCATGCTTGGTAGGCCAAACCTATTAAATACAAATAATAAACTAAAGGACAAGGCGTCAATCATAGACGTCCAAGGGGGGGATGGGGGTAAAGGGGCGATTACCCCCCCCCCCAAAAAAAAAAAAAAAAAAAAAATTTGGATTTTCAATTCCCCCCCCCCCCCAAATAAAAAAAATGCCTCTATGAAATAAAGATTACCCCCCCCCCCCCCAAATGAGCTTGAGGGTCCCGTAGGTACCCCCAAAAATTTTATTTTCAAAATTTTACCCCCCCCCCCCACAAATAAAAAAGCTTGGACGCCCCTGGCGTCAATGATTATTATATGTAATTTCTGTGTATCTTAGATTTTGTTTAACCAAGTAAAAGCCAGGTTTTGCAAGTCCGTCTACTGTCCAAACTTGAGGAAATACTTTTAGCTAAAAATTTGATAAAGGTCAAATTGACAATAATAAACATGAAGATTAAAGATCATCAACAGATCTTACTATATTTTAGAATATACAGATAACTACGTTCCCCTCTTTTCTATGGACCTTTTTCGTCTGCTAGCAAATTGTTTTTTGCTCCTTAACTGTACATTCCCGACACTATTGGTTGATCTTCAAAGATCCGATTGAGAGTCGGTACAGGGTCCTTGGGGATTGGGAATATATAGTTAGCCCCTTCCCCCTCTACTGTTTTACTACAATAGATTATTACTACCTATAATAAAAACATTATGTATCTGATAATGATCGTTTAGTAGGGGCGGACCCGACACCTTGTCGAAAGAATTAAAAAGCAGCTAAATAATATATAAAGGCTTAGCAAAATACTTACATACAAGCTGCCAACATAGAAAGCTGCCAAAAATACCGGAGTTAGGCTGGAAACCAGAAAAGGGTTGTCTTCTTGATTATACCCACCCATTTTAGTTGTAGGCTAGGTTAAACTATTATCGAATGGCACGAGAATATAGAATTCAATCTCTGATAATGATTAATTACATATCTGAAAATATATTTAACTCATAACATAATTTTAAAAAACCTTATATCTAACGAGTGTTTTTGTCATTCAATATTTACCTAACTAATATATTTTGTATAATGTTTAGCCTCTATTCATAATTATTATAGTTAAAAGGCATAATGCAACTCTGAAAGCTTAATTTCCACATTAATTTAAATTGTGTGTGAAATGTAAACATTCTTTTAGGAATGTGGCGCATTTGCCGCGGAATATTATTTTCAAGTTATTTGTTTACAAATGTCGTCTTACTTTTCATTAGATTTTTTATTCAAAATAGATCGATAAATCCTCTGTAATATGTCTATTTTTAATAAAAATGGTAATATTTTACTTATTTTGATTTAAAATTGTAGTTAAACAGTAGCAATAACCTTTTTTTAAATATCATTCTCAAAAAACTTTTCAAGAACAAATGCCGCGATTTATTTCAAAAGTTGTTATTATGTAAACAAGCAGACATAAAATAAGAAGATACAAAATAATTTTAATTTATGTAAAAAACTTGATTTTATCTCTAATCTAAATCTTGTATATATTTATTGTAGAAATGTTGATGTATTAAATGTACAAACAAGAACAATGCTGTTTTATAAGCGGAATTGCTCATTTATTTGGTGAATCTTCTCAATGAAATATTTTGTGGTGATAGTATGACTTTTTAATAATAATAAATAATTTTCAGATTTTCTTTCGAAGCTAGCGGTTATTTTTAATCAGGTATTATTTAGAATAACCTCCTTATGTTATATACGTAGTCGGCATGATAAAATTGTATAGTATATCAAAATAAAATAAATTTAAAGTTGAAAGCTTCTTTTTTGTCTGTTAAAAAATTTAAGGCAAATAGTTTTACTAACTAAAGAATGGGGTTGGCAATTTGGAATCAGCCCAATTTTTGGATCCAAAATCTGAATCTGCAATTCAAATTGCGGATTCGAATTGTTAACTATTATGACTTTTGTAGCACTTAAACTTTATTTAAAATGTTGCAGACAAAACCAAAAAAGTATTTTATGTTTCTTAACTACAAGTAATATATTAATTGTGGGTAGCAGTAGCTTTTCATGCTTATTTTAGGTTAGGTTAGGTTAGGTTAAGTAAGGGTTAAAAGATGGCTGCTGTAGAACCCTCGAATTTTTTTATTTATAAAAAAAAACCTATAAAATATTTCAAGAATCCGCAATCCACGGATTAATCCGTTTTTTTTGGAGGCGGATTTGTGTAAAAATCCGAAGCCGGCACAAAATTTGAGTGGATTGCCAACCCTATTAATGCATTAACACTTTTAAATATAAATTCCATCTATACTATCCTGGATTGAATTATTTAGCTTTATGTATATGTTTGGGCTCAGTCTTTCAGTGTCAAGAACTTGCAGACAAAGTTTCACCATATTCAAACCAGCTACACAACTGTATCAAATCAAATTTGGAAGTGATAATCAGGCATAGAACAAAGACAATGTACAATGCCACTTTAATTATTACCACGGCTAACGGCTCAGCCGTTTAGCCGTTTTTTGGCTATTTTTAGGGCAAATCTGCCATAAATTATGTAGGAATCAATATTTTGAAACATATTTTTGCTTTAAATCATGTGAAATGATGCAAAAAATCATTTTTAGATTTCTAGTACCAGCAACTAGCGGCTAGAACAGTTTGAAAACGTTTTGGAGCAGCATAGAGTATTATGTGGGGATAGGTTTCGTGATGATTTCCCTTGAAATAGTTTTAAAAATGGCTAAACTGCTGAGCCGTTAGCCGTTACCTTTCCAAATTTTTGTTCAATTTAGGGAAAATATACCTACCAAGGATTACTCATGCAAAATTCCAGATCAAAATTCGAATTCTAAGTGCCATTTGCTCACTGATTACGAGATGATTGCATTAAACCCCCCTCCCCTTAATTCTAACAAGCCTGAATTAACTATAAGAGCTTTCGATTGCTGACGGACGGACCTACCCTAAATGTAATAAAACATTGTCTTCGTGCTTTAGATTATCTGTTATTCCACAAAAATGACCAATACAGCGGTTACTGAAAACCTACAAGACATTCTAGCAAAGGAATTCATTGTTAATATTTAACAAATTCTTGATAGATTTAAATATTTGCAAAGCAAAATTTATTCGATATAAAACAAAATGATAATACCCATATAGGTAGCAAAAAATATAAATTGTTGTAGCCCTTGAAAGACGATTTTTTGTAGAGCATATTTTCAATTTTAAATAATTAAGAAAGCAGTCATAACTATTTAGATTAAAGTCTTCCTGTCAGTCATAGTTATATCATTTATATTAATGATGAATTCTTTGAAGGTCAACAGTGCTTATGAAAATGCGCCGACAGGTAAATTCTCTTCAATTATTTTTTAGTAGCACAAGTACTATGAATAAGATTTAGTCTTTAAATCCTTTTGTCCGGCCATCAAAGGAACATAATCCGTTTTGAGTGGTATGTGCCATTCCGACTTTAGGACTGTCTAACAGTATACTGGTCTACATTCATCTAAAATGTTTGGAGCTTGTTTGTGGATCGGGACAAATAGAAAAGTAAGTTGTAATTTTAGATGTGGGCTATTGCACTATTGAAACTTTTTATTTAAATTATGCATTCGATTTAGGGACTATATTCATTAGGTATAAGATCTCTAAATCCAAAACTCTCTAAAAACACTTAGCAAGCTGAAAATGAATGTTAGATTATGAGATCTCTGCAAAAAAAAACTTTCTAACTACCCTTTTTTTAGAAAGACGATCAACAAATGTGCCACGACTGGTTGCAGTATCAAAAACAAAGCCGATTGAGTTAATCATTGAAGCCTACAATGCAGGTAAGGATTAAGAGTTTGGTAGGTATTTTGTCAACATACAGGGTGTTTTTTTTTAATAAGACAAAAGTATTGCTAAATATAACCCACTTGAAATTGACAGAAATTAATAATCTATATTTTAATTTCTTCATTGGGTTGGGGAGTTTTGTATGAGAAAAAAATACTTGTCGATTTTCAACAAATTATGCCTTAAAAACCGGTTTTTCCATAGTACCTATTTTTGGAAGATTTTTGGATCATGACCAATTTAAAGGGTGTGCTAAAATGCAAATATTTTTAAAATTCAAATTGCGCGGCTTGTATTAATAGTAGAAAAATGTTATGCATATAGTTTAAGTCGTCATAAACTCTAGTTTTTGGGTGTTTAAGAAATATTAATGTGCTACATTTAGTTTTAGAGCTACGTGGTAAAATGTCACAACTTACTTAAAACTTTTCAACCTTTCTCACATTTTCTAACGTAGCTTCTATACTACAAATAGCATGAATAAGACACATATATTTCCAAAAACTAGAGTTTATGACAATTCAAACGGTATGCGTAACATTTTTCTACTATTAACACAAGCCGTGCAATTTGATTTTTAAAAATGCACGCATTTTAGCACACCCTTTAAATTGGTCATGATCCAAAAATCTTCCGGTTTTTAAGGCATAATTTGTTGAAAATTGACAAGTATTTTTTTCTTAACCAAAACTCCCCAACCATATGAAGAAATTAAAATATAGATTATTAATTTCTGTCAATTTCAAGTGGGTTAAATTAAGCAATACTTTTGTCTTATTAAAAAAAACACCCTGTATCTATGGTTCTATATTATCTCTCTACAAAAAAACACATGCTATTGTAGCCACGACATAATATATTAGGGCACTAATCGGTGATATCTCTACCTTTAAGAGTCTAGAAGATCCCCCTACTCAGGCTTATTCTTTAATTGAAATTGAAAATAAGGGGAGGGGGGTGGCGGTTTATTTTGCTTGGGTTATAAATTTTTTTTATAGTTTAGGTATTAATTATAGGGTAGTTAAAAATTGCTTTTGTTTTAAAAATTACAAAACAAACTTATTTGGCCTGGCTCTATTAAGTTTTTATTTGTAAACTTTTATACCTACCTAAAAATAACATAAGTTTTAAAAACAATGAAATAATTGTTTCATTTTCAGGCCAGCGTCATTTTGGAGAAAACTATGTTCAGGTCTTAATTTTTCTACATTTTAAGCTGTATTTTTCTCCTTTGTAATTACGAAATAAGAAAATTTCATTATCTCCTACATTCTTCAGTTCTTTTACTTATATTTTGGGTACCTACTAAAATTATAATTTAAACTAAAGCAAAACGTTTATCAATTGTGCTTCTTTATCGAGCTAACAATAATTTCAATGAAAAAATAAACAAAAAATACTTGAAAATCTCCGGGCATGTTTAGTACAAAAATTGGTTATAAAAAGGAGAAAGTTACATCATTCATCAAGATAGCATTGACTGTATTTTCACCGATTTTTTAAACATCAGACAGTTTTGACATCTAGGATTTTATTATAATTTTACAAATATTGTTATATTTTGTTTTGTTTAAAGGAAATTTGTGAAAAATCTGCGAATCCAGAGATCCTTGAAAAATGTCCGGATGTTAAATGGCATTTCATTGGAAATTGTCAAACAAACAAGGTTTGTATTCATTGTACCTATTGAATTTAATGTTTCTATCGTGCAATCAAAGAGTTGGTTGTCTGATGGGTGTTATTTAACTTGATACCCCAGGTGTTTAGACAGTTATGGAGAGATATTTTAGGTACCACAGCTGATGAAATGTGCCAACCTGACCGTCATTGAAACTGTCACTTCTGAAAAGTTAGCAACAAAGCTAAATTCTCAGGTAAATCAGCGTAGGCCTTTGAACTTCGAAATCCATCATTTTATCCCCATTTAAATTTTAAAAACTTGGACGTACCTAGTGGGGGAAGGGAGTTTTTGGTGGTCACGCGCAAATTATAGGACTGTTTCATATTGACTTTGTTTTATATCAAAGTTTTTGTAATACTTACAGGCAAAGTCAAGAGATATTGTTCTTTCTGTAATGGTACAAATAAATACATCGGGAGAAGAAAATAAGAATGGTGTAGGTAAGAATAAGTTTGCAAGATTCATTTTATGAACTGTTAATTTGTCCCTATATCCCAAATAACGCTAATCTACTGATTATGATATTTTTAGATGAAAAAGAAGGAATCAGTTGTGCCAAATATATTAAAGAACAATGTCCTAATCTAAAGTTGTTAGGTATGTTTTATAGTTTCCTACAATGTGTCTGTGACGTCAAATTCGATTGCGCGGCTGTGCAATTTTTTAAAAAGAATGATTTAACGCCGCAAAATTGATTTTTCTCTTCATAATTTGAATAAGGATAACAACATTCATAAAAGCAGTGCTCTAAAATCAGACGTCAGGACAAGCGAACTTTAACACCTTTAGAGTGTCGGAACTTAAAAAGTAGAATATAAAATTGTACCTATAGAATTCATCTGCAAAATTGCTTAAATACAGGTTCCTGCTAAAGGACATACCTACATTTTAAAAACTTAATGATATAGATGTTTCGCTTATAATAGTATAACTTGTCCTCCTAGGAAAATTTTTTTTTAAATCAGATGAATGGGAAATCAGAAAAAATTGGTGTAAAAAAAGATAAATATCAGCATGTTTTCAATGTTAATAAAAACATTCATAAGCAAAAATTTAACAAATTAGAAAAAACCTACATTTTTAAAAATGCAGACAGATTTTTAAAAAGGTACAACAGCAGTTGTGGTTTATGTTAGGTTTTAGCGGTTGTTTAGCATAATACATATTATGCAAAAGCTTACCCATATTGTTTAGAAACTTGGATGAATTAAACTTTCAATTGAAACAATTGAATTGGTCAAACAAAAATTTATTTATTATTATTTAAGGATTGATGACAATTGGCAATCTTGGTAACAGTTTGGTAGCCAATGAAAAGGTATAGTGGACGAGAGCAAGGGATTTTAAGCATCTTCCAGCAGTTGCAGACTGGCCAGAGTGTACGTTTTGTACGTTACGCATCGAATCTGTGTACGTTCTGGACGTTATTTTGATAAGTGTACGTAACGTATTTTGAAATTTGTATTTTTGTACGTTTTACGTTTTTTTTTAAATAATAAGAATCAAATATTAGCAGAAAAGTAATTTGTATGTTTTGTACGAAAATTTTAACAAAAACTATAGGTGTATTATATTAAATAAATTCAATATTATCTTAAATTTTCATAGAACAAAAATATGTAGGTAAATTATGCATATACGTATGTTACTATAACTTATACCTAGTTTAAATTTATGGATTTTACATTATTTTTTTTCAAAATTCTTTATATTCCTAGGTAAATATTCCGAGATATCATACGGTGTTCAGTTCAGGATTTAGAAGTCATATTTTTTGGCAACTTGGCTCTGTATTTTAAGAGGGAAAAGAGATCAGATAAAACAGCTTTGAACCATTTCAAGGCCTTAAAACTCATCATGCTGCAGTGTATTTGAAGCTTTCCTACAATGAAGACTTTGACCTATGAAGTAGTTAGTGAGATCTTAATGGGCAGAAGAAAAAACTTACTTCTTTTTAAACATTTAGATTAATGAGTGTATTTTCAAAGTATTATTTAAATATATCTTAAAATGGTTATTTTTAGTTTCAGGCTCTATGTATTTAATTTTTTACTCTTATTTAGATTTGAAACTTGGAGATGCATTTTCAGA
Organism: Acartia tonsa; assembly: GCF_053477335.1. NCBI lineage: Eukaryota > Metazoa > Arthropoda > Copepoda > Calanoida > Acartiidae > Acartia > Acartia tonsa. The sequence goes on along the minus strand of NC_137266.1, from coordinate 26,124,620 downwards.
CTTTAATTTTAACCTCTAAACATGTCAGATGACGAAGAGGACATTAGAATGAAAATTTTAGTAAATTACTTAGGAAAAATCTTTTTGCTATACTGTTTTTTGTAATAACATCCTTGTGTAATCTCATCAAAAGTTCTGTAATTTGATATTATTTATTTAATTTTCGTTAATTTTTCGATCTTTCTTAAAATTCTAACTAGAGCTCATTTTACCTCCCCCCATTTAAAATTTACCCCTACCCTGGGGGTGCCGTAGGCACCCTAAACCATTTAGGAGGGGGTATTTACCCCCCACAAACAATTTTGGGGGGGTAAATACCCCCCCCCAAAATAAAAAATCTATAATAAAAAAAATTTTTGCGCGCCTCGCGCGTATTTTTAATACTATATATTTAATAAAATTTAAATTACCCCCCCCCAAAAAAATTTTAACCCGGGGGTAAATTTTGGGGGGGGGGGTAAACTAAATTTACCCCTGCCAACAGATTTCAGGGGGGGTAATTACCCCCCCCCCCCAAGCAAATTTTACCCCCGGGGTAAAGATTTTGGGGGGGGTAAAAAAAATTTGCGGCGCGCTTCGCGCGTTATTTTACCCCCCCCAAAAACGAATTACCCCCCCCTTAAAAAATGTTTACCCCCCCCAAAATAAAAAGCTTGGACGCCCCTGCTAGAGCTTATTGTCAGAAAATTTTAGTATATTACTTTGGACAAAATCGTTTAGCTACACTTGTTTTTGTAATAACATGTTTGAAAATTCATTTGTTATTTTTTTCAGATGGAAATATTAGATAATCTATAAATTTTATTATAATTCAAAAATGATTTAGAAAATCAGTTGAAGTTTGTTAGGGTAGTAGTAAGTGTTACACCTTAAATTCTGTATTATACTAACTTTTATTATTAAAATTATAATAAGAGTGTACCTATTGTTTATTTACTTAACATCTCACTAAACATACCTTTAGTACACAACATATAGATTATAGATATTAATGTATTAATATAGATAACTAGAAGAAAATATACATTATGTGTTTTTATTATGTACGTTTTTGTACGTTTTTTGTTTTTTTTATGTACGTAACGTATTTTTTTTGTGTACGTTATGTACGTTTTTTATTTTCAAAATTGACTGGCCAGTCTGCAGTTGTTTTAAACTTTTTTAAAAATGAGAAAACATTTTACTATAAATCATTAAATGCTTAGACACATTAGCAAACGAATCAAGTCTTTTATCTATCAAAGGTATGGTAATGATTTAACAACTTCCATGATGTACTCGATACTATTTTGTAGTTTTTAATTTACGTTGCATTGAACTCAACAAAACGTTTGATACTATGATGGACCAAAATCGCTGACAATTAAAATTTTTTTCTTATAAATCTTCTCGTTTATTACTTGCTATTGTTCGCGTATAGTCCCCTTGAAGCGTCTCTACAATTTTACAAGGGTTTGTACTTAAATTCGTCTGACCGCCTGAGAGTTAAAACACTTAGTTTCTTTAAAATTAATTATAGATTTTTTTATGTTGTTAAAACAAAATATCTCGAAATTAATTTTATTATCAAATTATCTCATATCTTAAAAGTATTTAAACAAATTAAGGATCAATATAAAAATGTTTCTACAAAATTCATTATTTTTCATTATGTAAAGTCAGGGGTGTATATTTTCTGACTTAGTTGATTTTCTTTCCCCCTTCTCCTTGTTGTTTTCTTCCCAAATTTATTCAGTGAAATACGGAATATTATCTTTTTAATATCATTTAATATCATTTTATCGAAAATATTTACCCCTGAATTAAGTAGGTATGTTAATAAAAAAAATTTAGGGGGATAATCCAGACTTCATGAAATTGAGAGAAGTGCGACACAAAGTAGCAGGAGAACTAGATATTAAGGTGACTTTGTTTTTTTTGGTATAAAATAAACAATATGTTAACAATTTGAATTTCACATAATATTAAATGTAAAAACGACTGATAACAAATTAAGAAATGTTAAGTTATTGAAAGGTAAAGTACTAATTCAATTGTTATTTAAAATATTTGTTAAATTAATTAAAAAATTATATTTATCAATAATATTATTTTCTTCAAATATATAACGTCACCTTTTTAGCTCTTAATTTTAATTAGAATGAATTAATTATAGATTCTGATATGGAATAATGTCATACTCATGGTTACAGGGAAAAGACAATGGACAATGATTAAACCTTTATGGGGTTGGAGATATAGCAGTGTAGATTAGTTCAATGTCCATTGTCCCCCCCATCAATATTTATTAATACTAATTGAAATTGTTCATTATTTTTCTGGCAACAAATTCTACATAATATTCATTGCTTACAAGTTTAAACAAGGGTAGAACAACCATCACTAAATCTCTGTAAAATTCAAATGTATTGTTTTGTCCTTGAATTCTGAACAGGATAACAGTCACCAGCATTGATAATATACCTTGTAATATATATTTGTTGGAGAATTGTTTCAGTAGTTCTGAATTATCTTCTCTACTTCTTTCAATGGTTTGTACCTGCCCTCTTCTCACATTTTCTTTGCTTCTACTTGCTATATTCATAAAGTCATACATATTTAATTGGCTCTCAGGATATGATGGTATGTTTAAGCCTAATAGTAAAGCATTAGAAGTTTCAACTGGTGTGATAAAATCAACATTGGATTTAGCTCCTTCTATATAATTCACTCTGTATTGTTTGTCAGTGCCATTGTTATCAAATATTGTATTGTCCACTGAAGCAACTTTTATTGAGCTTTCAGTGTGTTCATTTTGAAATGATGAATTATCTTCAGTTGAACTTTTCTCACTGGATATTTCAAGATTTCTGTCATCTGCTATGGGATATATTTTTGTGAGCCTATTTGGAGAAAGTATGAAATGATTGGATTCTGATTTTCTCCTTAATGTTTTTGGCTTTGAATTACTTTCTTTTAAAGGGACTGAAACTGGTCTCTCTGTTTCTATATTAGAATAAGAATTTGTGGAAGATTCACTTGATTTTACCTTCAAAAGTTGTGGATATAATGGGCTGGTAAGATCAATTGACTTTGCTTGAGTGTTATTTTGACCAAACACAGATCCTGACATAAGTACCTGTCTGTTGTGTTCACTTATTGTTGGAATCACTGGAATGTTTCTATTTCTACCAGAGGAACTTTTAATTTTGTTTCGTCTTTTTTGTATAACAATTGTAATAAGTCGTGTCAAAATACACATAAATATTGTTATCACTGTATATGGTGGACTTTGGGATGGGGGAAACTTGTTAAGATCAATGTTTAATTGGTAGTCTTTCACTAATCTTTCCACTTTCTTTGGTCTACAAAAGCCACCATTTAATATTAAAGTAGACACAACCTCGAAAAGTCCAACAATTACAAGCACTGTAACTATTCTAAAGTAAAGTCTTTCATGATTCATTCCAAGATATTTACTGGTGTATAGTGTCGCATAAGAATGCAGGGCAATACTAAATAATACTGCTAACAAAATAACTGGTGTAAAAGCCTCATGAAACAGCAATGCACATGTAATGTTTGGATTTTTATTAAAGTTTGATTCCACAAACCAGGGAAAATAGAAGGTAATACTTTCTAGTGTATACCATACGTAATAGAAAGAATAAACACCTTCAAAGCGACTTACTAGATAAGTCAAAGCAGTTTGTAAGGAAATTGGATATGAAGCTAAGAATTTCTGATTTAGCTCCAAGAATGTTATCAATATCACTATCAATAATATTCTTACACATATCTTTACAGTAATTGGTATAGCTGGTATGTGAAGAATAATTATCAAACCTATCAAGCTTCCAAATATTTTCCATGGGATTGATATTTTTAGTCTCATTTCTGTTTGGTTGTTTTTTCAGCACTAAATGTGTATATAATTTTATAAAATTAGTATAATTATCCATATTAGTTCACCAACAATAATCATACACAAAGTTTGGATTAAAAAGGCAAGAAAAATAACAATACACTTTAATTTAATGTTAAAAGAATATAATTATAAAATGTATCGTAAAAACATATTCAGTAAAGACATATTGTCGGATCAGATTTGCAATGAAAGTGTGTGGATATAGATCTGTACAACCTGTATTTGTATGCAAGAGAGTCTATGCAGAGACCTTTAAAATGCTTGAAGCATAGTCTTGCAAAGATCATCCTCTATTAGAATGGGAGAGGGGGCAATTTGAATATTTTGCCCAATTTTGCAACACCACCCCCCTCCCACCGCCTAAAACAGAGTACTTTGTTAATGTTTGCCCTGCCTTTATTCATTCTTGACCTTGTGGAAACTTTAGGACAATTTTGCTTTTGTTTACTAAAAAGCAAAAAGTAGCATTTTTCAACATTTAGGCTTTAGGAGGCTAACAATTGCTCAAAATGCCACGTTCGGTACACACGGCTTAAAGAGAAATGTAGTAGGTGAACGAAGATAGTCTTAATTGATTTATTTTCTTAAGCGAGTTTATTTGACCAGACTTTAAGAAAAGCTGTGCTACAGATAATTGCTTTCGGTGTGTATTCATATCCTCACGTCCATTATAAAAAATAATTAAAACATAATTATTTCCCTACCTCTCTCTATTATTAAACGCAAATTTTTCTATATTTAGAGCCAGTAACAGATATTTCTTATCGTTATTTTAGACATGTTAAAACTGTCTAATATATTTCAAACTTGGTATAATGATTCCTGTAGCAGTTATGTAGTATTTTGAAACCTTTTTGTTTATTTGTTGATTTCTTTGATTTTAGAATATTCATTCTTAATACAATTAGGCATAATATTCAAGTAATGCATCACTATACTCAAGTCATACCATGTAAGTATGTCCATCTTTATTTCATTTGAGTTATTTTGGAATAGATAATGGATTATATGCAGGGAAAAGGAAATGATATTATGACAAATAATTCTAATGGAAAATTTCCTTACAACCCCCTTCCCCTTTTCCTCCCTTTCTTTTCCACCCTTCTTCAGTTAAATGAAACACTTGAAAAGGTTTCGTGATTTTTTGTAGACTTTATTGTTAGAAAAGATACCCCTGGATTATATGAGTTGTCAACTTGTCATCCTAATTTTTTTTAATGGCCATTGATCCATTTGATGTGCTACACTTTTATGGAAGTTGTATCCCTCGTTTATTTCGCTATTATGTCTTTTTGCAAGCAATTATGAAACATTATGGGGATATGAAAATGTGGTAAGACGGCAGTATACGGACAAGCCTTTCATAGAGTTGCTATGCTTCGGCTTATCAAATTACAACCCAGCGCTAATCCTATTATCACCATTTCACCCTGCCCCTCCGGGGCCTTGCCGATACCTCACAAGCAGCGGTCAGATTGGACATCTCTGATAGTGGGAGGGGCGCGGCCCCTCTACAACCCCAAGCCCCAGTCACCTGCCTTGCCGCAGCCAGACCTTCCCATTTCTCTGCCATCACCTGCCTACCCCAAGGAGGCAGCCTTCCCTCCTACCTTTGCGCCTGTGGACACAGCCCCCAGCTCAAAGGAACCCATCACCAGCTACCCCTCATAATCTATTGTTATACTTCTATTTGCTATATAAACCTGTATATCTCTTGTAATGAATCAGTTCAAAATATATCCTTTAATCAGTAACTCCTTGTAGTTATTTATTAGTAGAATCTTTAAGGCTAGGGGCTCGTTTGAATTGAACTCGCTCAGTAGGGTTGAACTGCTTCACCTTACCACAACTTGGTGTAAGCGTGTTTCAATCGAGCCCTGCTAAAACTAGCCGATTCTACCTCTGGCCGAGGGATTGGACCCTTTTGCAAGTAAGGGGACAGTCAACTGACAACCTTAGAAGCACTCCTGGCCGAGAGATTGGACCCTTTTGCAAGTAAGGGGACAGTCAACTGACATCCAACAAGAATTCAAGAAGCCAACTGACCCGAGAAATGGCCTTTTTATCATTTTTTATCATTTTTGAACGCACCACGTAGGTATTTTTACCTACTGCGGGTAAATTTTTGCCTGTTGAACGCACCACACGGCACCCTTAGTGACCGTCCAAGCCGCTTTGCGGATTCATCCTACGCTTGCTGAACGCCTTATTGTCTAGGCCAGCAAAGGTAGGACCCACTAATGGGGCACTTCCGCAAATTTTGCGGGTTTGATAAGTGCCTGACAACCTGATTCTAGGGCTCAAAGGACCAAAGGTCTAGACACAACTGTAGCTGAAAGCCTCGTCCCCGAGCAGTTACACTAGCTGACACTCCTAAAAGCTTGGAGAATGCTAGCATAGTTGTAGTCGCCTCCTGCGAGTATCAACGGACTAAAGGTCCAGACGCAGCTGTAGCTGAAAGCCTCGTTCCCGAGCAGTTACACTAGCCGACACTCCTAAAAGCAGGGAGAATGCTAGCATAGTTGCAGTCGCCTCCTGCGAGAAACAACCTAGAGGGGAGTCTTGAATAGAAACGACCACATTTGCCGCAATGTTTTGCGATTACGCTTAGGAAGGAGCATATGAACGCATTGTCGGAAGTGTGGGGCACCCTCTGCGGGGTGTAACAACTGTGCTTAGGAAGGAGCATAAGTATTGCATCACAGAGGTGTCCATCATTTACCACACTGTTGGGTAGTCACGATTGGGGTGATACCGCAGTGTTGGGAGTGTTGTCCACGTACTTTTCCGCAATTACTGGGGAATTGTACACCACTTAGTACAACATTTGCCACACCGCTGGGTAGCTGCGATAGGGGCACTGCCGCGGTGATTGGAAGTGTTAGCCCATACGATTAGAGCGGGTTCTAACTTGGCACGTGCAGCTGGGAACAAGCCCCAGGGCACGAGTAGGCCAGACCCATGAGACAGAGTGCTGCGTAACTGGTCTTCCCCCACCGAGAATCTACGAGACCAGGCGAGCCTCCAGAGCTGCGGAGAGCAGCGAAATCTAACGGAGAACCGCGGAGAGCGGCGAATTCTAACGGAGAATCGTGTGTTAGACGGCTGAAACATGCCCACTGACTGGCCGAAGCTGGCCAAATAGCTGCGAACTGGCAACGTGTCGGCTGGGACAAGCCCCAGGACACCCAGGCCAAACCTACGAGACAGACAGCTGCGTAGCTGGTCTCCCTGAGAAGGCAATGTGTGGCTGCAAAGCTCCAGCACACAAGTAAGGCCTACCACTGCGACGGATAGCAGAATTCGAACCCAAGGCGCGGCAGGACGGGACATTCCCTGCCGCCACCTCTCTGGATTCGAACCCACGGCGCTGCAGGACGGGACATTCCCTGCCGCCACCTCTCTGGATTTGAACCAACGGCGCTGCAGGACGGGACATTCCCTGCCGCCACCTCTCTGGATTCGAACCCACGGCGCTGCAGGACGGGACATTCCCTGCCGCCACCACCTGGATTCGAACCCGCGGCGCTGCAGGACGGGACATTCCCTGCCGCCACCACTCCAGATACGAACCACCGGCGCTAGCAGGACGGGTATTCCCTGCCGCTGCTGCTTCTAAACCCAACTGTGTCGCTGGAACCAGCCCAGGACACACCTCTCTGGATTTGAACCCACGGCGCTGCAGGACGGGACATTCCCTGCCGCCACCTCTCTGGATTCGAACCCACGGCGCTGCAGGACGGGACATTCCCTGCCGCCACCACCTGGATTCGAACCCGCGGCGCTGCAGGACGGGACATTCCCTGCCGCCACCACTCCAGATACGAACCACCGGCGCTTGCAGGACGGGCATTCCCTGCTGCCCCCACTTCAAGAATCAGCTTCTAGAGCTCTGTACCCCCCACCATGGTAAGAGAGGGCATCATAGCTGCGGCCCGGCCGCCGCGGAAGTTCCGCCCGACGCAAGCGGAATGCAAGAACCCCCTGTCTAGTGGCCAGGAATTACCCTTCCAAATCAGGGTGCGGTTCCCCACTCACGACCCTGCCCAGCACGTGCAGGTCAACGCAATGATAGATCCCGGCAACCGTATGCCCGGGTCTGCAGTAATTTCCGAGTCCCTCATGCACGCAATGGGCGTACAGAGGCTACTGATTCCAACACGTACGCGTATCATCACTGCCAATGAAAGGGGGCAGCCCCTCCCGGTACTTGGCGAACTAAGCGAGCTCTATATGGCGGTGAGCCACTCGCTCATCCTCCATTTGTACTGTGTGACTGTGGTCAGGAATCTCCCGCGCCCACTGAGCTTAGGGGGGGTCTTTCTGTGTGAGTTCGGAACTAGGCTTTGTTTCGACATGCAGACCCCCTGCCTGTGGGTGCGTGGGGAGTTTATCCCCCTCCACGGTGCCCCAGTGGACCGCGAGACCGCCAAGAGAGAGTTAAGCTACGAGGGGCCCCCAGAGGCCGAACCCGTCGAGTCGCGGTCAGCTAAATCCGGGACCGGGCCCGTCAAGTCGCGGCCTGATGCCCCCGGTGCCGCGCTCGGCCAGCGGAGTACAGCCTCCCCCGGAACCGAACCTGTCAAGTCGCGGTCAGCCAAGTCCGAGACTGGGCCCGTCAAGTCGCGGCCTGATGCCCCCGGTACCGCGCTCGGCCAGCAAAGTCCGGCTGGCCCCAAGACCAAGCTCACCAAGCCGAGTCTGGTCTCCGCCCAGTCCGAGCCCGTCAAATCGCGGCCGGACGCCCCTGGTGCCAGGCCCGTCAAGTCGCGGCTGGCCACCACCGAGCCCGAGCCTGCCAAGTCACGGCCAGATGTTCCCGGTGCCGAACCCGTCCAATTACGGTCGGCCACCCGTGACGACACGGAACATGAACCAAGCCACAAGGAGCCGCTGCCGGGCCTGAACCCAGACTCATCCCATGTCGATGAGAGCGGAACCCACCGGGTGGACACGGCCCTCACCGCCAGCAAGCTGTCGGCTGTGACCCTTCTACCTGTACCAGACACGGCCGCAGTAGAATCACCAACAGCCTTCCCGGAGACCATTGCCTCCCAGAAGCCTCCCTGACTAAGGATACTGTCATCAACGGCCAACCGTGTCCTCCCGGATCCATCCCTGAGTGCTCCTACCAAGCCGAGCCCGTCAAGTCGCGGCCGGCTACGCACACCTGGAACGTCGTGTTCCCCTTGAACAGGCATGCGGCCCCGCTGATCACGGCCAAGCCAGTCACCCTACCGGCCTGCAGCCTCACGATGGTCTCCGTCCAGCTACTTGGCTGACACCTTCAGGCCGCAACCCGCTTGGCTGCCCCAGCGCAGCAGGTTGGGGAGCACTACTTCCCACTGGATGCTGGCCTTCCTGTGGCTAGGAAGCTAGTCAAGCCTGATGTTCTGGGGGTTTCCACCAATCTACCCCAACACCTACATGCCAGGGGAGAACCTGTAGGACTCCAGGCGGACCTGGAGCTGGACAAGACTGAATTCTGGGAGACAGACCCCATGCTCCAGATGGGGGGACCAAGCGCTCCAGAACAATGCCAGGACATCAACTACCCTTTTAACCCAGGAGGATGGAAGCTTCAGCCCGATACAGCCCAGGGCCGTAGGAAGAGGCCATCACCCGGCACTAGGAGTAAGGGGGAGCCAACCCCCCTGAGGAGAGTCCAGGCCCCCACAGGATCAAGGCCTGGGGAGGACCCCTACCACAAGCCTCAGGACTGCCCGCCGGGGAAGCTACCTGTAACATCAACCCCGTACGGTAGGGTTGCCCCTGGAGGCCCCGTTGAAACCATGTCCTTTCACTCAGACCAGCCACTACCTGGTCACCTGGCCCAGCTTATCGCCTGCCTTGGGCAAACAAGACGTCCCACCGTGCAGCAAGAAGTCAGGGATGGCCAGCTTGGGACCCTCAACCACCTGGCATCAATGACCACTGCCTGGCTGCCGGTCATCGTATTGTTAATGCTGAGTGGTTGTACCTGGCTCTTACCCCTACATCTCTCAATTTTCTTACAATTGTTCACCCAGATTGGAAAGTCAGCGATTGAGTACAGCAGCGGGGGTATATGGCAGCGTAGGAGAGTCCAGGCATCCAGCCCGTTGCCATATATGGCGCCAGCACAGAGACCCAGAGGATCCCCTGACCAAGGCTCAGGGGGTTCGAACCCACGCCAGAGAATTGGTTGCCTACACGAGAGGTACCAGACCCCCAGGACGGGCCAGAGGCCACCAGAGGTTGAGCACCAGACCAGCCCCAAGCAGCTGCCGGCCATTGCAGCATCTCAACCTGCCCTGACCCATGTCACCACCAAGGAGAGGAGAAGGGCAACGAACGTTGACGCCACGGAGAGACCAGACCTACCGTACGAGCCAAGAGAAGAAGCAACCGCCATTGCCCCCAGGAAACCAGCCATTGGGGCTCTGCCGGAAGCCGGAGACCCTGCTGGGACGCTGGGGCCCCAGCCAAGTGAACCAAAGGAGACTTTAGCTGAAGCCACCACCCCCAGCTGTGGACTGGGTCAGAGGTGCAAGGGGATAGCAGAACACCACTCCCCAAGAGACCTAGAGGCCACTGTGAGACGACTGGCCACCTGCCTCTGCACAGACCCAGTAGCGACCAACCGGCCTGTTCCTGGGAAGGATTCACAAATTCTACCCTCAACTGCCAACGAGTGGTCACCTCTAGCCAGACACCCCTGTCCAAGGCCAGCCAAGAAGAACTTGCCAGCCAGGGGAGACCTTCCAAAACCTACGCCTCCAGCTGAGGATGTGTGGGAACCAGAAATACCGACATCAGCCACCTCCAGCAAACTTGAAGAAGCCGCCTGGGGAGAGCGAGGAGATGCACCCAGTAACGAGCCCAACGGCCAAAGACCTTGTCCTAGCCCAGAGGGAGACAGAGTGCCAGATCACCTCCCGACTAGGGGAGAGAGCTCAGGATGCGATACCTTTAGTCCCCTCACAGCAGGGACTGGGGAGCTGTCTGCCCAGATACCGGCCAGACCCCCACCGGACCTCCAGACCGGCGCTGATCCCCGACACAGAGAACTGGCCTACCCCTACACGGAAGATCTAACTGCCAGTCTCCTACCTGCCCCTGTCCACGACAACCCTAGGGGAGACAAGGTGGCCGCCAAACTGCCACCACCACCTGCCAGCATTGTCAGAAACCCTGGAAGCTGGATACTCCTGGACCAGTCCAATGGTGGAACGGTTGCGGCAACCTTACCAGCTAGCAGTCAACCTGGAACCGTGGACCAACGGCCCCTGTACCAACCAGCCGAAGTCACTGTCCTGCCACCGCCAGCTGTGGACAGGAGTCTGACCAGTAACCCTACAGGAGGAGGAGAGCAGTCGGGACCTGCGCCTGCGCCGCCAGCTGGCGCCATATGTAATCCCACAGACGAACTAGAGTTTGAGATACCTGAGGACCGGACCAACCACCCTGGAGGAGAAGAAGAGAACCTAACCAGCCAACCTGCAGAACTGGGAACAGTCCCTCTGGCGCTACCCACCGAAGCGATATGGAACCAAGATGCGGACATGGAGCCCCTACCTGCCAGCAGCGAGCCCCCAGGGAGAGAAGTTGCCACCGAGATGGAAGTAGCGGCCCCCGAGGGCGAAGCGGAAGCGATGTGCCCCCTCCAGATGACAGCCATCCCCATCCGGGTAGGAGCCAAGAGGCCGAGCAACCTGGATAAGACAGGCGCACCTATGGAGTTCTACGCGCCTACTACCATCGTTGTCCCCCCTCTGGGAGCCTCTAGAGTGAGCCTGGGTCTCCGTGTCCAGCTGCCCGCTGAGACAGAGATAGTTCTGCAGACAAGGCCTAACTTCCAACGCCGAGGCCTGGCCGTCGCCAACCCTCAGCTGGGAGCCAACCGGGAGTTGACCATGCTGATATCCAACCACAGTCAGACCGAGCAACGAGTTTCCCAAGGGGCCTGTGTAGCCCGAGCTGTCCTACACCGCGCTGTGCCCCAGGGAGAGTCTGCCGTCCCCCACGGTTCAAGGCCTGATGTCCCGGTGGTCCCGCAGCCCTTGAAGGGGAGGATGTGGTAAGACGGCAGTATACAGACAAGCCTTTCATAGAGTTGCTATGCTTCGGCTTATCTAATTACAACCCAGCGCTAATCCTATTATCACCATTTCACCCTGCCCCTCCGGGGCCTTGCCGATACCTCACAAGCAGCGGTCAGATTGGACATCTCTGATAGTGGGAGGGGCGCGGCCCCTCTACAACCCCAAGCCCCAGTCACCTGCCTTGCCGCAGCCGGACCTTCCCCTTTCTCTGCCATCACCTGCCTACCCCAAGGAGGCAGCCTTCCCTCCTACCTTTGCGCCTGTGGACACAGCCCCCAGCTCAAAGGAACCCATCACCAGCTACCCCTCATAATCTATTGTTATACTTCTATTTGCTATATAAACCTGTATATCTCTTGTAATGAATCAGTTCAAAATATATCCTTTAATCAGTAACTCCTTGTAGTTATTTATTAGTAGAATCTTTAAGGCTAGGGGCTCATTTAAATCGAACTCGCTCAGTAGGGTTGAACTGCTTCACCTTACCACAAAAACATGTGGAAGAATATGAACACCAGTGATCTCATGTATCTAATTTAATTCTTTAAACCAATTAAATTATAAAACTGGAAATTTATTGATTTTATCTTATTAGAGAGCAAAAATAACAAGAGAAGATTGAAATTTTTGTGTTATTGTATAAAAAATCCATCGCATTTGGAAAACTAAGGTCATTCAACCTAAAAAGTCTCTTGTAGATTTTAGAGGTTTTTAGATGGGTAAATAACACCCCTAAATGTGGGGGGTGGAGGGAGGGTGAGCGTAAGAAATTTTTTTTTTTAATTGGGGTCATAAATAGAAATATCTGTTTACCCCTCCCCCACCTCCTCAAGGACGTCCAAGCTTTTTTATTTGGGGGGAGGGGTTAATCTTTATATCATAGCGGCATGGACTTCCAAGCTATTTTTTTTTTTTGGGAGGGGAATTAAAAATAAAAAAATCATTGGGGGAGGCGGGGTAATCGACCCTTCCCGCCCACCTCCATTGGACGTCCCTGCACCTCCTCCAATACAATCACAGGCTTAGACCAATTTTGACGGTTTAAAATGAAACTCATCCAAGCATGCCTAAGCGCACTGATTTGAATTATATAATCTAGGAAGAAGATTTAGAGCTTTCTATGGGGATGTCTAATGACTTTGAAGAAGCTATAAGGTAAGTTATACTTCTGTTATGACTATGTTATTTTCGTTTATTTTTATTCCTAGGAGAATTAGGTTTTCCACGAAATACTTTAACTCAATAACAACAAGTAAATTTTCAGTATGGCTTCAAAACCTATTAATATCCGTTGGATAAATAGCAACCTAAATTGACGAAAATTTTCCTTCTGTCATAATATCCACGTATATTCTACATCTATTATTGGTGCTTTATTGTTTTTTTTATTTACACTCTAAATATTTATATTTAAGGTATGGCAGTACAAATGTACGAGTTGGAAGCAGTATATTTGGCGCCAGGAACTATCCTGCCAAACCTAAACCAGAAGCTGAGAGTGTGGAAGAAAAGATGAACAATGTTTCTATTAATGCTTGATGTTTTTGTATCGGGTTTTCCTATGTTGATAAAAGGGTTATTTCTTAGGTTGGGAGGGGACAATAAACTGTAAATAAGACTGGTGGTACCCAAAGTTTTATAAACTGTAAATAAGACTGGTGGTACCCAAAGTTTTATGAACAATCTGTTCTCTTATATGTTGGCTTAAACACTTTTGGTATTTTTATTGAATTGGTTAAAACTATCAGTGTCCAAATTTTTCAATTTGTTATTTTTATGTATAGTTGTTACTGTCTTAACATCTTTGGGGATGTACTTACTCTTTATTAAATCTCTTCAATTGAGTTTTCTGTTGTTTCTCCCAAATTTTACCCCATGGTTAAAATTGACATTAAAGGGGGTAATTTCTCCCGCCCTTACATTTGATCAAGTTGTTATATTATGAACCTGTGTTGTAATTTAAAAGTATTTGATTTATATTACCTAATACAATTTCGCTGATTATATGATCATGTCCTTGAGCATTTGTAATTCATGAAAGGGGAGTATGCATGGACGAGAGCAAGTGATGTTAAACACTTTCCAGCAGTGATGTTAAGCACCTTCAGCAGTGATTTTATACATCTTCCACTAAGGATGTTGTGTTTTTTTGTGGGGGCTATACTTGATTTCTGTATTATACAGTGGACGAAAAAAATTTAGTTTCAACATTGTTTTTATAAGAAAAACTTTAAAATGTTAAGCAATATTATCAAATGTTTTGTAGAGTTCAGTAGGTAAAATAAAATAATACGGCAAAATTTACACTTTACCACCTCTAATGCTAAGGATAAGTATATCTTAAAAGTAAAAGTATGCTTTAGCGGCTTAGCTTTTGTTGATTTATAAGCACAACTCGTCTAACATTTTCAACTTTTTTCTAGGAATATGGTAGACTTATTTTTTCTTGGTCATTAGGTTCTATTCAACAGAAACTAAGTATATGAATATTCCTAAAATATTCCTAACATCACTGCTGGAAGTTGCATAATATAGTTTGCTTTCATTCTTGCACATTTACCTTTTAATTGTTTAGTTGATAGCAAAGACATTAACTTTTGTTTATTAATTCATTATACATATATTACCAAAAGAAATATAATAAACTGTAAAAATGTTCTTTTTTGAATTTTCAACCCCTTCCATTTATTTGGCATTTGAAATGTCGTCCAATAATATAAAAATATAAAAAATAAATGTATATTTTAAGATCAGGTCCTATTTCAGTTTTTAAAAGATAGAAGGCTATCTATATGGGACTTTTTAAATCTGGTGATCAAGCTCTTCCTGCAAAGACCTAATTGTCAATGTAGTATAAACTAAACTAAAATTATTTTGATAAATTGTCCTAAATGCAGCAAAGTATATCACGAAAATCTTCAAGATATTATAATTTGGCTTTTTGTTAATGACTATAAAGGAAATACAACGTAATAAATAAAACAAATTATAAACAAGGACAAATATGTTTATAAATAGCACACAATTAAACTCCGTTTTGATAGGACATTAAACTGTTATACAATAAATTATTTCCTTGGAGGAGAAATAGGTAAGCCAAATTAGCCTAAAACCACATCCTGAAGACATTTAAAAAAGATCCCTGAATAGTACAAACATATTTGGACCATAAATGTCCTATATATTTAGCTTGGGACAAAAAACCTTACTACCTTACATCATAGGACTTGCGGTTACGCCCCTATAGAGTCCTCTCGTAGCACTTGACTATCCTGCTAATTTAGAGATAATTTTTAAAAGCCAAGCTTTTCTATAACTAGGGTCGGTCCGTCCGAGATAGATAGCTTTTTTCGTTAATTTAGGCACTATCGATTTCAAACTTTGCATGGTGATTCCTGTAGTAGTTAGGCATGATTTAGAAAGCTTAGCAACTCTAATCATTACCTGAATATCCGTACGTCCATTTTAAACATGTTGATTTTTTACTTTATATCAACAAATTTTTATATGATTTAATCATCTGATTGTTCTGATTTTTATTAATTCCTGGGACAATGTTATAAGCAAAGCAACTCTATAATCAAGTCCTAAAAATGTAAGTATTATGTTCATGAACATTATCCTGTATCAAGAAGCTTTTCAACAAATTTACTCACAATTTTGCTTTGACTCTTATTCATTTATATGTTATGTTAAATGTTATGTTAAATGTTATTTATATTCTGATTATTCAGTTCTAACACTATACGAGTGTTAATGTCCGTTTGTCGTATCGTTTCAGAGCTTCGCTTTTATGGACTTTGTCATCCTTGTTTAAGTTTCTTCAAGGGGAGGGGGGAGGTAGATATTTCTCGAGGACGATTTCCCTTTGGATAGTACCATCCCCTAAAGCAACCAGAGAGCAATTGAATATGCTGACTTACGAATGATGATGGATATACATTAATTAAAGAATGGCTGCACTACTAATTAAACAACAGTACACGCCTTAAACAGATTTAAATACCTTTACGGTTTATGATTTCTGTATGAAATGAATATATAATTAAATGTTTCTAAAATATATTTTTTTTGTGACATTTGCATACCATAGAGCAACAATTAAAGAGTAGAAGCACCGACAAAAAAATCCGAATTGGGCTCTTCTTTAAGGACGAAGTCACCTTTTTATGTAAACATTTTCCTAACTGCCTCACTATTTTTTACTTACTCTAGAACATTATCAAGAAATGAAGGTTTATCCCACCCTCTCTCACCTCTAACTTATGTGCCCGTAGAGGCCCCTAGGAATGTTTCCCCATCTAAATCTAAATAGAAAAGAAAAATATTCTTTATCTCATTACTCTTTGATTTATTTTAACAGTTGAAGATTTCAGTAAGAAGGCGTTAGCTACGCCTCATTACAGATATAATAACTACGTCTTTGCATTTAATTAATATTTTTATCATAATTATAGGTTAGATTAAGATAATTTTAACAATGTTTTCAATATTGAACAAGTATGATTACATCCATAAAAGCAGACATTATACTCAAAAGTTTAATATCTATAGGGTCATTCTAACATGAAATTTACGAGCAATGCGCTGAGGATGGACGGACAACACTTATTTGTAGAAATCTTGCTATTTCTTATGCATTTCACAAGTACAAAAAAGGACAAAGTTGTATAAGAAAAGTGTATCAACCTTCCTGGCAAAATTAATTAGGGGGGGATACATCCACTTGGCTTAGGTAACCACACTGTACGGTACACTCGCCTAGATTTTGCTTTAATGAGGTCTCTAAATTTTCCCCTCCTTTGCCAAACCCTGTGCACGCCACTGGTTGTGTTTACTTTAAATATCTCCTAAACGCGCGGTGGAATTAAATGATCTTCGCTTTTCTGGGTAGCTTAATATTGATATTGATCATTAAAGTCAATAGATATTGATAATATACATGAGATAGAGAATGAAATAAAACTAATCATAATAATATTTTATGCTTTGTTAAAAGTGGCCGGTAATGCACTGATACAAATATTATTTTTAAAATATATTGAAAATAAGAGGGGGGGGGGGGGGGAGGATAGTTTTCGTTCTTATGCCCTATCAGTTTTTTAAAAATTATTTCAAAATGAAGGAGGTCATTTTGTTTAATTTTTCTTAATTCAGAAGATTTATTTATTTTACAAGGTTTTCATGAATTGCCTTCAATGTTTAGTTTTATGGTGCCATTTTGGTTTTCAATTTTCTCATAGAATACACATAAAAATTTATCACTTATTGACCTCCAAAGATTTGTCCACAATCAAGGATGAAAATGTTTTAATGTGGTAGGCGGCATACGGACAAGCCTTTTCCAGAGTATGCGATGCTCCGTGTTTACCAAATAACACCCAGACGCTAATCCTTGGCTTATCACAATTCTAGCCAGCCCATTTTTGGCCATTGTTTGCTCATCAGAGATGGCAGTCAACTTATACACCGCTGATAACGGGAGGGGCGCTGCCCCTCCCCACTTCATGCCCCCAGCAACCTACCCTTTTCCGGGAGACGTCTACCTTACCCCCTACGGGAGCCTACCACTCTACTGTTCACCTGGATGGGGCTTCCCCCCATCTCCCCCACACCCTTCTCTACCTAACCCATTTGTAATCTGTTTTGTATATAAGCTATTAACTTTGTTGTATGTGTATTCAGTTCAAATATATCTCTTAAACAGTAACTACTTGTAGTTCTTTATTGATAGAATCCTTAAGGCTAGGGGCTCTTTTGAATCGAACTCGCGTTGTAGGGTTGAAACGCTTCACCCTACCACATTAACATGAAATACGAAAACAGGAGAGGAAAATATTAAGAAACATAAAATTTTTATTTAATTAAACTGTTTTTAACCTATTTTTAAAATGTATATAAAAAATATACTATGACACCAGTAGAATCAGACTGCAGAGCCTAAATTTGAATAAAAATCCCCAATAAACTTTTTTGGGGGGATTTAAATATTAATTTTTACTGTTGCCGTGATCATTTTGACCGAAGCAAAAGGTTTTTTTTTATTTGGGTAAAATTCGTAGCTTTTAGAGTGTTTTGCTTCATAAAATTAGGCCTTATGATTTTACTATAAAAATTCACTAAAAAGATAATTCTTTATAATATATCAACGAATTAACATTAAACTGTTTTTAACCTATTTTTGAATGGGGGGTCAAAAATATACTAGGACACCTATAGAATCAGACTGCAGAGCCCAAATTTGAATTAAGTCCCCAATAAACTTTATTTGGGGGATTTAAGAATTAATTTTTAGTGTTGCTGTAATCATATTGACCGGAGCAAAAGCTCTTTTTTTACTTCGGGTAATATTGTGGCTTACAGAACATTTTTATATAATTCACTTTATATTGATACAATAAAAAAAACATTACTCTGTTCATTGGAAATAATTTTTTTCCAAAACAATTAATTTCATTGAAAAATCTAACATTTACAATAAAACAAATAATTCTGAAATCTAACCAATAAGAAGTCTTGTTTTATTTCAATTCCTAACAATTCAAAAAAAGAGTGTTTTCACAAAGTGACTTATTTCCAATGTAGTTAAATAATTTTTATTTAATTAAAATGAAAAGAATGAAAACTATACACATAAAAGATACATTCTTTTTAAAATTATTTTAAAAAATAAGTTTGAATAATCTTATTTTATAATGCATTTGTATATGTGACAAAAATAAATTTGTTGTATTGCATAAACATTTGTTGTCATTTAACCCTTTACAGCCATTTTTTATGTTTTTAAAATAAGTGAGAGAACACAAACATGTTAATGTTAATTCGTTGATATACAGCATGACCCTCGAAAAAGTATTTTTAAGCATCTGCAGCCCTTTTTTCTCAATGAATTATTAAAAAATGCACATGTCCTTGTATTCTATAGTATTCCACGTAAGTAGATATAAAAATATTTTTTTACCTTTATTAACACCGGAGATTTTTAGTGCTAAAGTTTTGAAAAAGTGACTGAGGAAAAAGTAACTTTTAACATGAAACGACTTTTTTAGCAAAATTAAGCTAGAAATCCTTTTATTTTTGTTACTAGCAGAAACTTTATACAAAAATGAAATAAAAAATTTAGTTTTTGAGTAAAAAGCATTTTTTTACACATATTTTTTGAGTCTTTTTAGTTTAATGATATTTTGAAAAACTTACTTATTAGGCAAAATTGTTTAAGATTAAAAAACCAAATAAATCTCTATGAATATAGCAGGAAAATTGTTTTTGTTTCACAATCCTAACTTTAATAACAAAAAAGTTATAAAGAAAATAAAAATAAACATAATGATTTTTTAGTCTAAAAAGCTTAATTTACCCCCTATTAAATAATTGAGATGTCAGAAAAGTAGGCGGAGCAACTGTCATAATTAATCCTTTTCTATAAATAAGGGTTAATAGATAACCTAAAATTTGCAAATAATCAATTCATTCAGTAGTATTTTTTGCCATTAAAAATTTATATTTTTTGGTGGAATAAAACAGAAATATTTAGTTAACTTGTTTTTCTTTGTGTCTCATTATTCAGTTGCCAGAAAAACATAATATAACCATCCAAAAAATAAGAGAAACAAAAAAAAATTCTTTTTCTCAGTCACTTTTTCAAAACTTTAGCTCTAAAAATCTCCGGTGTTAATGGAGGTAAAAAAAATATTTTTATATCTACTTACGTGGAATACTATGGAAAACAAGGACATATGCATTTTTTAATAATTCATTGAGAAATATGGGCTGCAGATGCTTAAAAATACTTTTTCAAGGGTCATGCTGTATTATAAAGAATTAACTTTTTAGTGAATTTTTATAGTAAAATCATAAGGCCTAATTTTACTCTTTACTAGAATACAATATTTATGAAGCAAAACACTCTAAAAGCTACGAATTTTACCCAAATAAAAAAAAACCTTTTGCTTCGGTCAAAATGATCACGGCAACAGTAAAAATTAACATTTAAATCCCCCAAAAAAAGTTTATTGGGAATTTTATTCAAATTTAGGCTCTGCAGTCTGATTCTACTGGTGTCATAGTATATTTTTTATATACGTTTTAAAAATAGGTTTAAAACAGTTTAACATGTTTGTGTTCTCTCACTTATTTTAAAAACATAAAAAATGGCTGTAAAGGGTTAAATGACAACAAATGTTTATGCAATACAACAAATTTATTTTTGTCACATGTACAAATGCGTTAAAAAAAAAGATTATTCAAACTTATTTTTTAAAATAATTTTAAAAAGAATGTATCTTTTATGTGTATGGTTTTCATTCTTTTCATTTTAAACTGTTTTTAACCTATTTTTGAATGGGGGGTCAAAAATATACTAGGACACCTATAGAATCAGACTGCAGAGCCCAAATTTGAATTAAGTCCCCAATAAACTTTTTTTGGGGGATTTAAAAATTAATTTTTAGTGTTGCTGTAATCATATTGACTGGAGCAAAAGCTCTTTTTTTACTTCGGGTAATATTGTGGCTTACAGAACATTTTTATATAATTCACTTTATATTGATACAATAAAAAAAACATTACTCTGTTCATTGGAAATAATTTTTTTTCCCAAAACAATTAATTTCATTGAAAAATCTAACATTTACAATAAAACAAATAATTCTGAAATCTAACCAATAAGAAGTCTTGTTTTATTTCAATTCCTAACAATTCAAAAAAAGGATGTTTTACAAAGTGACTTATTTCCAATGTAGTTAAATAATTTTTATTTAATTAAAATGAAAAGAATGAAAACCATACACATAAAAGATACATTCTTTTTTAAATTATTTTTAAAAATAAGTTTGAATAATCTTATTTTATAACGCATTTGTATATGTGACAAAAATAAATTTGTTGTATTGCATAAACATTTGTTGTCATTTAACCCTTTACAGCCATTTTTTATGTTTTTAAAAAAAGTGAGAGAACACAAACATGTTAATGTTAATTCGTTGATATATTATAAAGAATTAACTTTTTAGTGAATTTTTATAGTAAAATCATAAGGCCTAATTTTACTCTATACCAGAATACAATATTTATGAAGCAAAACACTCTAAAAGCTACGAATTTTACCCAAATAAAAAAAAAACTTTTTGCTTCGGTCAAAATGATCACGGCAACGGTAGAAATTAATATTTAAATCCCCCCAAAAAAGTTTATTGGGGATTTTATTCAAATTTAGGCTCTGCAGTCTGATTCTACTGGTGTCATTGTATATTTTTTATATACGTTTTAAAAATAGGTTAAAACAGTTTAATTAAATAAAAATTATTTAACTACATTGGAAATAAGTCACTTTGTGAAAACACTCTTTTTTTGAATTGTTAGGAATTGAAATAAAACAAGACTTCTTATTGGTTAGATTTCAGAATTATTTGTTTTATTGTAAATGTTAGATTTTTCAATGAAATTAATTGTTTTGGAAAAAAAAATTATTTCCAATGAACAGAGTAACGTTTTTTTTATTGTATCAATATAAAGTGAATTATATAAAAATGTTCTGTAAGCCACAATATTACTCGAAGTAAAAAAGAGCTTTTGCTCCGGTCAATATGATTACAGCAACACTAAAAATTAATTTTTAAATCCCCCAAAAAAAGTTTATTGGGGACTTAATTCAAATTTGGGCTCTGCAGTCTGATTCTATAGGTGTCCTAGTATATTTTTGACCCCCCATTCAAAAATAGGTTAAAAACAGTTTAACTTATAGATTCTATTGGTAATTTAGACATGCTAAAAATGTCCTATCGATTTCAAATCTTGCTTAGTGAGTCCTTTAACTGTACGTGGGTAACATTTAGAAAGCGTAGCAACCCTATAATCGTTACCAGAAAGTCCATACGTTCATTTAAACATAAACTTTTTTTTGTATGATATAATTATCCTATTTATCTATTTTTTGGAACTATAATTCCTAGGGGAACAAGGTACAATATTTTAAGTGAAGTATCTCTGTAATAAATTCCTTAAATGTAAGTATGTCTTTATATCAGACTAGCGGCTGCGTCCCTAGTATCTAGGGATATTAGAAGGGACATGAAAGTGCAGAAAAATAACTTAAAACCTTACAACGACTTTTTTTTTGTAAAAATTAAACAGCCTAAAACCACCCTGGGACCTATAAGAAGCTTCACTCTAAAGGAGAACCATATCGGTTCAGCGGTTAGCGAGATCCTTCGCTACAGACAGAAAAAAGCTTACTTCTTTATATTATAGGATACTAAGGGTCTGTCTTTCCTGACTGTCTTGTCTGTATACAAAATTTTCTCTTTTACACTTTTTTCCTCTCTATTTCTCTCTTGGTTAACTTACGTCCTAATTTTTAAAAGCGAAGCTTTTCTATAATTAGGGTCGGTCCGTACGTCCGTCCGTCCGAGATAGTTAGCTTTTATTCGTTAATTTAGGCATGTTAGAATTGTCCTATCGATTTCAAACTTTGCATGGTGATTCCTGTAGTAGTTAGGTACGATTTAGAAAGCGTAGCAACTCTATAATCGTTACCAGAATGTCCGTACGTCCATTTTAAACATGTTGATTTTTTTACTTTTTTAATAACAATTTTTTATGTGATAAAATCATCCGATTGATCTGATTTTTTGATTACTGATTCCTATTACTATAAGGTACAATATTATGAGCGAAGCATCTCTATAATCAAGTATTAAAAATGTCAGTATGTCCTTAAACAGAATTCTGTATTTAAGAAGTTTTGCAACAAATTTAGCTTTGCTAAAATTTGATTTCTTAATCTTTATTTAAAACAGAAATATATAACTATATTACAAAGTATTCAGAAGCTTAAGATCTCGGCAACCGATTGGGCTCTACTCTTTAGTGAATATACCTACTGGTTCTCTGGTGGTGTTAAGCTATTCTCTTGGAGGTTAAGGCTAGGGGCAAAAACACTGGTATAATATATATTGTAAGTATTATATGTTCTATGTATTGTTATGTATAGTAATAATTGTTTGTGGACAAAACCATATAAACATAATAAACATTAGCACGTGACATTTCAGTTGTCCCTTAATGGCCAATGAAAAAAAAAGGGGAAAGGGACACACATTCAAAACTTAAAAAAACAGATCAACCTTTTTTTTTCTACGTCTATCTGAAAAATCAAAACAATCATTTTACAGCTCCCCCCCCCCCCCCCCCCCTAATAAAAACTAAAAGCTTGAACGTCCATGCCTTGAAAGCCCCCTTTGTCATTAAGCCTTCAGTGTTAGAGGAGGTAATATTGATAATGAAATCTACCCTGGGAAAAAAACCTTGTCATAAAACTTGATGTATTCTTTAAGGACATTTTTAAGAGTTACATTCACGAAAAAGTATAAAAATAACATGAGACAAAAAAAAGAGAATTAAGAAAAATGTAAAATTCTTTTAAATTAAGTAGAAAATAAGTTTTGGGTACTTTTTGAATTTTGATCGGTTGGTTCATTAAGTTGAGTACAAACGTTTCTATCATTAAATGTAATCTATGTAAAAGGGGTAATTTTGTGTGTTATGATTGTCTTATTCCTTTAGATCCCAGACTTGAAACAGACTGCTGTAAGAGCGACCATTATACAACTTACCTGGTCAGTCAGTGTGACAATCATTGTACAAAAGATATACAATAAAATTTTTTTCTCGTATTCATTCGAATCCGGTGGATAGGAACCGGTTCTCATCCATACGAAAAAACTATGTCTAGCATCGTAGTATATCCAGTTTTCTACGAATATAGAAATGTACAATCATAAGATTGAAACCAGTTTTTTTAGCCGGTGCCTCCGGCACCTCGGGGCTAAAAAACTAGTTTTAATCTTATAATTGTACATTCTATATCCGCGGAAAGCCGTTTATAATACGATACGAGAAATAACTATTATATACTTAGGTTTTGTAATTTAATTTTCATCATATCCTTTATGATTTTTTTATGATCAGTAGTGGGACAAAGTGTCTCAAAAATCAGCTATGTAACGTCATACAAATGAGGGAGATGAGAGGAGAAGTGGGAAAGAAAATCCCTAAAAAAAGAGATGGATAATCCCTCATTTTTATGACATCACATGGCTGATTTTTAAGACACTTTGTCCCGTCCCTATGATCACTGATACTTTGTCTGTTTGTCTATCGACGTTTTTTTCGCTAATTATGAATGTTGTCATCCTTGTATTGTATTTACTAAAATTGTTGGGTCATGTCTACCAAAAAGCCTAAGTCCCTAGAGGCTAGGAAGCAGCAATTATTACTTGAAAAAGGATTATTAATGACCTAATATATTAAGAAACAAAATATTTATTAACGTCTAAATAAAAGGTCACGTATGATGATTTCATCATTATACTCGTATTTCAAGGTTTCATCAAGATATTCTTATTCCGGGGAGGGGGGGGGGGGGGGGCTGCTTACACCCCTGCCCTGCTTATTACGGAAAAATATAATTCTTAGACTTGATTATAGAAATAATTTTTTTTATAACATATTACCCAACCGTCTAGAGAATCATTATTCCAAAAATCAAATGAATACCATCATTATATATTACAGGAATCATCATGCAAAGTTTGAAATCGAATGGATAATTCTAGCATGCCTTAATTATCGATAGGAACTGTATGACTGACTTGCCTTAAATGTAGGAAAGCTTCGCTTTTAAAAATGACGTTGAATTTATTCATATATTTGCTAAACACTGTTTTTGTATTGCTAGTAATTAGCCAAACAGAAAGAAGCAAATTTTATTATTGAGCTGAGAGTTAAAGATTGGGCTGTGATACCAATTTCGCAGAAAAACCATCGCTAAAATTTGTTTGGGAATAGTCCTTTTCGTGGCAACGCTCCTTCAGGGGCGATTCGTCGTATTTTTAAAATGGCTTTTTATAGGTTATTTTAGGTTAGGTTATATTGGGTTATGTGATTGCTCCACAGGGTTAGAGCCTCCCGCAGGGGCTAGAAATAGGAGAAAAGCTGCTGTGAAAAGTACGAACAATCGCCTCTTAAGGTGCGTTGCCACGAAAGGGGCTATACCCGATTATTTAAAAGGATCGCCATATAGCAAATGATGACGAAACCCAATCTGTACCACTTCTGTAACTTCCTGTGATGTCATAGAAATTAGGGAGATGAGAGGAGAAGTAGGAAAGAAAACCCCTACAAATGAGACGGAGAATCCCTCATTTTTATAACGTAACAGGAATCAAAAGTGGTACAGATTGGGCTTCGTCGCAAATGATTACCAAACGCAAAAGTTTACCTTCTAATGACCATTAAAGCCTTGGATAATCATATAAGGCCTCATAGATATGAATATCTTAAAAAACATCCAATTTTCAACTTTGGCATCCTTTGGAATAATCTAAGTGATGAGCTTAAATCTATTGAAGATAGAAATCTTTTTGCTAAATCTATCAAGTCTAAACTAATTAATGCCTTGCAATAGCTATTTTTATCAAATAATCTAAATCTCCAGCTCTGTAAATTTTGCAATCTTTTTTATGTTATTTTTATTTTGGCGATACTACCTAGGTTCTATAAGTTTAAAGGGATCCAGGATACCTTTGTTTGATATATTTTGGGCAAAGTAGACAGATCCATAGTGATCTATTCATGGTTACCCGGGCAGAACTGATTAGGATTTAGGTTGTTTATTGTTATAGTAATTTTAATTGTATATTATATTTTTTTTGATTTTATGACTTTTTTTGTTTGTTTAATTTTTATGCCCAAATAAATATGTTTATGTTTATGTTTAATCATAGCCATAACTAAAGAACGATGAGACCATCCATAAAAGCGTAGCTAAATTATGAAATGCAAAAATGCAATCAATGTTCAACAATGTCTAGAAGTCAAAACAAAACTTCCATGTAAGACGTTTACATGTATAATTATTTTTTTGGCGGTTTCATTTTGCACTGTTAATATTTATGCTGAATTGATAGAACACCAAAAATTATGTATTCACAAAAGAATTTTCACAAGATGGGCTAATTAACACGGCTAAGCTCATTCCTAGATCATGTTATCATGATGGGGGTAATAAACAAAATTTCTTTCAAATAAAATATTTAACAAAGATTACATGCATTCAATAGTTAAGGGAAACTCCATATGCTTTGCTTAAGTTTTCTATTATGTCTTTGTTTCAACAAAGATGACAATGTTCATATAAGCGAAGCTTAATGAGATAATAAAGTTAATCAAATGAACATTTTCAAATATAGAGTAGCAGTCCATTTAATAATAATCATGTTTAATTTAGACATTCGGACTTTCTTGTGATGATTAATGTAATTGCTACGATTCTAATTGTACCTAACTATTACAGGAATCACCATGCCAAGTTTGAAATCGATAGAACATTTCGAAACTTCAAAAACTAATAATAAGAGCTATCCACAACGTATTTACGGACGGACCTACCCTGTATAACTGAATATTTAAAAAAGGCTTCGATTTTAAAAAGAAAATGGTTTCTGAATTGAGGACATTTGTTTATTCTAGTAAAAAGAATTATTAACGCGTTCTCACATTCGCTGGCATAATAAATTGATTGGGTTGTACAAGTCAGTACTATCCAAACTTTTTCTGCTACAAATGTAGTCTACATAAACTTGATTTTAGCCAGGATGTAAATACATTTATCGTCCCTTGTCATATCCTTTAAGATCCTTGATCGCTATTGAATGGGAAAGATATTGAATGAATGAAGTTGAACAAGATATAAAGAATATAATAACGTTATTGCACAAAAGTTTAAATTTGCCCTACCTATTATATTCATATTGTAAGCGTAGATTTTTCAAAATTGGAACATTTACGTCCATAAATAATTCATTAGTAGCAAAGCTACGCTATAAGTTTTTTTTCTGTTAGTTCTATCGTCCGTCAGTCCGTAACGATATGGGGTTACTTTGATTTTCTCAGCTCCTTTTTGATGACGATGATCTGCACTATGAGCATCCAGTATGTAATTTAACGTCTACAAAAGACAAAGAAACTTATTTTTCATACTTTTATTCCTTCAACATAAACGTTTTGTCCCTCTAGATTTTTTTACGTTTGTTTGACCGAATATGTTATTTGTTAACCTTTACCTATTTATGTTAAAAGCGAAGAATGTCATCCTTGTTTGTATCTGAAAATGCTTTCATGACTTTTCTATTTGCAATTAATCTAACGCAAGGTTTGGCACCCGCGTTTAACTACAACTGCATGCCGCCGAAAATTGATAAATCCACATTAGCAGATGCCAATGCCAGCAATCAATCCACCACAGCGGAACTGCTTTGGCAGCAGCTGAAAGCAATGTCCAACAAAGCTATTTTTAGTCCGAAAGCCAGAAATAAGCCGCAGCTAAGCTCCCATATTCTACAATAACACATAGGCGAGCCGCCTGAAAATGAACGGCAGCCGATCCCCCTGATCTAAATGCTTGCTTCTGTGTATCAAGTAGATTCAAAGAAAAATTCCAACCGTTATCCAAAAAATTTTGAGTATCACAACAATACGCTACACGGAAATATATTCGGAACAACGAAAAAACAGTTATAATACCAACTTCAGCTGTCTAGAAATCTGTTTCTGTTATCTTAAAACAGCAAGTCGATAAAAGACAGTCAGTCAGTTCTAGAGCTCTAGAGTTCTAGAGTAGGTGTTCATAGAAGAAGAAAAAGGGAAAAAGAGAAAATAAAAAAACTATATGCATATATGTATACCTTTTGTTGCATAACCATTTCCCCCATTTCGTTCTTATACAAACTAGAGGACGGATATTTCGAATTATAGAGTAGCTTCTGTACTTAAAATTTATTTTTATATTTCTCTAGTATTCTTCTCACTATCCATGTTTACAATTGCAAACTAAAGAGGGTGGGGTCGGAGATATGGGAAAAAGGGGGGCCATTCAAACCAAATACCCCCCCTCCCTCCTCCCCCACCATTTTCATTATCTCATATGAGTTTTGGGAGAAGTATTGGAAAGGCAAGCTTTTGGGGGGATTCTTGGAACGATTTCCTCAATTTAATGCCCACTATCACACACACACAGTTTAATCTAAGAGAGGAACTAATGTTCTAAAAACAATTTGTTAAATTTATCATAGAGGATTACCCCATTAGTTTAGTGAAGTTTATTAGCTTAAAACCACATTGGGACAATACAAAATATAAATTCACCTAAAATGAAAAGCAATTTTTCTAATTCTTATTAAATTTTGAATTATTTTTTCTTATTTATTCAATTATAAATCCTACTTTAGAATTAAAAAGACTGATAATTTTTAAGTATCTTTTATCTACGGCATGTAAGAGATAGGTTAAATTATCCTTAGCAATATAGCCTTAAACCTGCCCATAACACTAATATTTCTATAAACTTGTATATATACTAGCGGCTTCGCCCCCTAGAAGCCTCTAGGGGCACTTAAGTTAGGAGGGGGAAAAGTCGACCTCATCCAATAATAAATTTGAGTTTCAAAGGAATAAAAAAATTGGGAGGGGGAGGGGGGTCAAGACACCCTCCCCAAAAATAGTTAAAAACCTTCCCAGGACCTATAAGAAGCTTCAGTGTAAAGGAGAGCAATATCGGTTCAGCGGTTAGCGAGATCCTTCGGGACAGACAAAAAACGCTTACTACTTTATATAATAGGATTTAAAGTCACCTATTAATCATGATCTTAATTTTTTCTACTTATTATCTATGTTCTTAAGTATAACACACAATCTTTTGTTTTACATTTTATTTGCCCCCTTCGCCCCTCTTAAGCCCCCTCTGCCCCCAATTAAATGGGATGGCACACTCTCTCTGTCAAAAGTATAGGTTACAAGGTGTTTTATCATTTCCGCCTAAAGAAACACAGCAAATTGATTTTATGGTTGCTATCAATTCTTTTATATTAGATTAATAATTTTGCTAAAATTTCTAAATAGCTGAACATCAAAGTTTAAACTTTGCATATTATTAAGTACCATTTTAGTTTATCAACATGTAATGACAAGGATGATAATATCCCAATAGACTTAGCTCTAAAATGAGTCGTTAGTATAATCGAAAATTAACACGTGTAGAGTGTCAGAACTATATTAGCATAAAATATGATTATAAATCTGAACAAAATTGTATAAATAAATTTGTTGCAAAATTCCTAAAACACAAGATACTGCTTAAGGACATACCAACGTTTTTAGGATTAAATTATAGCGAAGCCTCGCTTATAATATTATACCTCGTTGTCTTAGGAATCAGTATTAAAAATAGATTAATTTCTGACTGTTTTGATTTTGGCGGTTTTGATTTATTTTTTTTAATGCGTACTCGATGTGACACCATGTTACACATGTCATACAAAGCGTTAAATGTTGAAAATTATTTTGATTGAGTTCTTTTGTACTAAATAAGATAAGACAACGGGGGCAATTTAATGCGCTATACAAATTAGGTTTTAAGACTCAACTATGCTTCCCTACTCTATAACTAACATTGTCCGTCCATTTATTTAAGTATATAATAATATAAATTGTTAGGTTATTTATGTTCTTAAGGTCTCGCAAACCACTTAAGTGAGTTATTCATTATATGGATTTTTTTTGACTATTTTAATTTTATATCCAAGGTTTTGGATGTTTTTTGCTATTTTTCTCCCCCTCCCTTTCACTTAGATTCGCTTAAAGCGCAGAAATATCTTATTTAATTTCAAATTTTGTACACTTTTAGGCTTCGTTACTTTTGGATGTTGTATAAAATAAAAGTTAATACTATTAAGCATAAATGAGGAACAGTAACTTGACCTTTTATTTCTATGTACCAATCTAAAATTGGTTTCGCGGCTCCTACTGTAATGTGGTGAGGAAAAAAGGCCTAAAATTAAGCAATTAAACAATTAATAACAAAGACAAATAAAAATTAATAAAACCATCTTACATAATTTCTTTAAAGACAAAGACATTAAAATAAAATAAAGAAAATCTGTTATGAAGTTATACAGCAAGAAAAACTGTAATTAAATCTTTTTATTAGCGAAACCACTCTATAATTATAAATGTTGTCATCCTTGTTAATAAGCCTTGACCTATAAGAACTTGCCTGCAATAATATTGGTTCAGTGGTAAGTTAGAGATTTTTCGCTACACACAGATTTCCTGCTATTTTTAAAAGCGAAGCTTTTCTATAATTAGGGTCGGTCACAGACAGTTATCTCTTTTTGTAATTTTAACAGGTTAGAATTGTTCTATCGAGTCCAAACTTAGCATGGTGATTCCTGTGGTAGTTAGGTACGATTTAGAAAGCGTAGCAACTTTATAATCGTTACCAGAATGTCCGTACGTCCATTTTAACGTGTTGACTTATAAGTTTTTTTAAAACAAATTTTTATGTGATAAAATTATCCGATTGATTTAATTTTTGGAATACTAATTCTTAGGACGACAAAGTACAATGTAATAAAGGAAGCATATCTATAATCATTCCTAAAAATGTAAGTATGTCCTTAAACAATATCCTATATATAATAAATTTTTAACCAAATTTACTTACAATTTTGTTTCGACTTTTATACATTTATATACTGATTACTCAGTTCTGACACTCTACAAGTGTTAATGTTCGTTTGTCCTACCGTTTCTAAGCATCGCTTTAATGGATGTTGCCATCCTTGTTCTATAAGGACTGAAGGAATGAATTCTTAATGTTTATGACCAATAAAAGAAAGAAGTATCAACCTTTACTTGTAATTGACACATGACTTCTAAAATATTTTATTACTTCTATCAAATGTCATTAAGCTAATATTAAGAAATGGCGTTAATTGTTAATTTTAGATTTCTTAACAATTAAAAACTTCATACCATATTATTGTACAGTATATAAAACTAGCAGCTGCGCCCCTAGCATCTAGGGGCTATACATTCAAAGGGGTAAGAGGGCTGAAAAATAACCTTAAACTATTTCAAGGCTTGAATCTATAATTAAAATAGCCTAAAACCATCCTGTACCTTATTTAAAGCTTTTCTGAAAAGAATTAAGACAGACGAACGGATTCGAAATGAATGTAGAAAATCTTTGAAACCACCAAAAAACTTTAAAAATGCATAAACAATGAAAGTATGAAAGAATCTGCCAAAAAATGTTGAAAGAAGCGTAAAAAACGCGCAATATTTTTTTGAGGATATTTACGTTAAAAGAATTGCCCGTGAAAAAACCAACAAAAACGCAACCCCTAAGGCCTACTGTGTCACCTCACCCTTCTCTAAAATGAGTAAAAATTCTACACACACAACGTAAAAAATGCCATCTTAAGTGTAGTTTGATACGCTATAGTAGGAGATAGTAAAATAGGGACGGGGGACACACAAAGTATGGGGGGGGGGGAGGATGGGGGCGGGTAGCAGCGATTTTTTTTGGTTTATAGTCGGTATCTTGTCAGCTAAGTGTCAACACTTCGTGCACAGTGATTTTTATACACTACAATTTATGTACTTGGGTACAGATACACCTGTACATATTGCATAGTGGACAATCCAAATAAAAAAAAACAGTTTGAGTAATAAAAGAAATTTGTGAAAATATATCAGGTAAGATGTGAAATTGTTTTGTCATTTTTGGCAACAATAATTAGAATAATGAATGATAGATATAATAAAAAAGGTTAACTGTGTTATTTAGAGACTTAAGTTTCATGACCACGTTTTCTTATTCGTTGGCTTAAAAATTTTAAATACTGTTACTGAATTGAGATTGGTTGGTTCCAAACTGTTAGTGTCTAATCTTTTCAAACATTAATTATAATGTTTAGAAGGGTTAAATTGGTTTATTATCAATGGTAATGTTCAATTTTTGGTCCATTGTCTTATACCTTCAGATTTATAAGCATTAAGCAGAGTATATATTGGCAAGATGTAATGTAAATGAACGTTAATTTATGTGATGTCAATTAATAGTCAAACATAACAATTTCTTTTTAAAGTATATTTAGTATTAATTAATTTGTGTTTTTAAGTTATTAAATTCCGATAACAAACAAGAAGGCTGATGTCAATCAAGCCTAACTTAGTTGCACAGATTGCAAACAAACCTAATTCTTAATTAAAGAAGCATTTTTTGTATTTTATTTTACTCTTTTTTTTTGCAGTGGATATTATTGTTCTTGGTGGGATCAAATGTTTTTTAGCATGTGCATTCAAAGATATTTTTGCAACGATAATGATACATTTGCATCAAGCTCTAAAAATGCCTAAAATGGTTCTAAATATACTTATGTATTTTGGTGTATATTTGCTATGTTCATGTAACTGCTTAAAATATGTTAATATTTTAAGTTTGTTTGTTACATATTAGGCAGGGTTCGGTAGCCGCGCGTCAGCCGCGACTAAGCCTTAAATTTGGGTGCTTTGATTTTTTTGAAAAGAGGATTTGCCATATTTGGGTCAGGTTTAGACTTCTAGCTGATTTTTAAAAATTGTAAAAAGGGTGATTTCCCTAAAGGTCACTTGCGGCTTACGCGCAGCTGCCTAGTTCTGATATTAGTATTATATTTACAATTTATATTTTGTATCAAGTTTTTGCTAAACAAGGAATACACATTCCATTTAAGTAAATTTAATGAATTATAGACACTTATTAAAAGACATACTTCACGATACCATATCAAATCAAAGATTGTAGAGTAGATAACATATTCTTATGCAAAAATATTTTTCTTTACATGGATATGCTATAAATATTGTCAATTAAAATTAAAGTGAGTTTTATGTTTGTTTGTCCTTTAAGATAGCGATAACCTTTAGTCTATTGTATCTTTGATTTTAAGTCTTAAGTTTAGGGCTTATATTCTGTCCCTTCCCGACACATTCGACTTCCTTGTAGTGACAGATACAGACCAACATAAACAAATAATTATAAAAAGCTTTGTTTATTACTGTTTTTAAGTTATGTATTATTTAATTAAATCTTTTTAAACATGTTGCTATCTTTATATTATGTTTTATATTAAGACAATTACAGATAAATGTTTGTATTATTACTTGCATATCATACAATTGTTGTTCATATATTAAATCAAGAAAAAATATTAAAGCAAATTTAACCCTTCAAAATAAAAAGCTTGGGCGTCCTAAAGATCCAATATCATAAAAGCATAAATATCATATTAGCTATCAGCTTTAAAACAGAAAAATATTTATACATCAAAATGGTCTATAATAGACCAATGATAAAATAAGATGATAAATTATTATATTTAGCTATTTTCAAATAATTGCAGATTTTGCTACATAATGAAATAATCAGCCTCTTTTATTGAATTATTAAAAAAAATCTTCGATATTGATATTTGAGCGGAAATGCTTGAACGCCCCTGGGTAGACAAAAGAAATAATTTTGCACACCTAATCTCATAATTAGAACAGATTAAAGATGTTACCATACAAAAACTGTTTCTAATGCCCACCTTTTAATACAGGAGCCATTTAGAGCGTAACTTTTCTTTAAATTGGGTCGGCTAATCTGTTTGTAAGGGAAGGCTATTATCGTTAACCTATGAATGTAAATGTTGTTCTATTGATTTTAAACTTTGCATGACATTATGATTCCTGTAACTGTAAGTTAATGATTTAAAAATCATAGCAACTTCATATTCGTTTCCAGAAAGTCAGTACTTCCATTTTAAACATGCTGATTTAAAGAAAATTCAACAAATTTTTTAATGATTCCTAGGACAACAAGGTACAATATTTTAAGAAAAACGCTGTTACTTGTTATTGTTAGTAACAATTATAATATTTTTGAGTATTAACTATGAGGATTACTCAAATT
This sequence comes from Acartia tonsa, assembly GCF_053477335.1. Classification (NCBI taxonomy): domain Eukaryota; kingdom Metazoa; phylum Arthropoda; class Copepoda; order Calanoida; family Acartiidae; genus Acartia; species Acartia tonsa. The sequence goes on along the minus strand of NC_137266.1, from coordinate 26,090,794 downwards.
GTAAAGCAGCCATCCTAGCATTTGATTTAAGAAAAAGGGATTATCTTAAAATCTATTTCTTACGACTAGATTTAAAGCAAACAACCTATTAAAATAAAATTGACAAGGCAATTCTAACACTCCTAACGATGTAGATTTACGGACATAAAACACGGCCTAAATGTAGAAAAGCTTCGTGTTTTAAATAAATTTTCCATTAAGCACCTTCCTAAAATGGCTTTTAGTGCATGAAATGTGTTTTGTTTTAGTAATTAAATCCACAGAACCTTGAAATTCAAACCATAGTATTTACAATTCAGCCCTCAGTATCTGTTAATTAAATAGTTTTAATTTCAAGTTAAAGTAACTGTTTATAAAAATATGATAGGAAAAATACGAAGAAAGTAAGATTTCTCATAATATTACCTTCCATTTCTAATAAGAAAGACAACATCAATGAAAGTCAAAAGCGAAGTTAGTAAAAGTGGCTGACTCAGATTATGACGACAAAAAAATAACCAATGAGAGGCCGATATACACTGTAATTGACCAATGGTAAAATTTATTGTGGCCTCTAATTGGTTATTTTTTTTACGTCATAATCTGAGTCAGCCACTTTAACTAGCTTCGTCAAAAGCTTTATATTAATTTTAAACAAGTATGACAACATCCATAAAAAGCGAAGCACATAACGTTATCGATAGACAAACAGACAAAGTCAGTTAAAGAAAAGAAGTTTGGTGTCATCAAAAAAAATTATTTACTAGTAAGAAAGAAAATATACAAAATCTTTTTATACAAAATATGTATTGATCTTTAATTACATGACTGCCAGACCAAGTAAATTATATTATGTTTGCTCATTGATTCCTATCCTAATTATAGAAAAACAAGGATGAAAATATCCATAAAAGCGAAGCTCTGTAACTGACATTATCACTTGTATAGTGTCGACAGAACTGAATAATCAGAATATAAATGAATAAGAGTCAAAGCAAAATTGTGAGTAAATTTGTTGAAAAACTTCTTGATGCAGAATAATGTTTACAGACATACTTACATTTTTAGGACTATATTATAGAGTTGCTTTGCTTATGATATTGTACTTTGTTGTCCCAGGAATCAATATACCAAAAATCAAAACAATCGGATAATTAGGTCACTTAAAAATTTGTTGTTAAAAGAGAAAAAAATCAACATGTTTAAAATGGACGTGCGGACATTCTGGTAATGGTTATAGAGTTGCTGCGCTTTCTAAATCGTAGCTAACTACCACAGGAATCACCATGCAAAGTTTGAAATCGATAGGACAATTCTAACATGCTTAAATTGACGAAAAAAGCTACCTGTCTCGGACGGACGGACATACGGAGCGACCCTATTTATACAAAAGCTTCGCTTTTAAAAACTTGGCTTAAGCTGTAAAGTTTGGGGTTGTATATTAAAATGTATGCCATGGCTGATTTATCTAGTGTTGTTATTGATTTAATGAGACATGGTAAGTATGCTGAGTTTCTGCCCACTTTACAGCACACAGTCATAATATACTACAACAAACTTTCTCTTAATTTTTAAAAGCAAGGCTTTTCTATAATTAGAAATGTCCGTAACCGATAGCTTCTTTCGTTCTTTTAGGCATGTTAGAAATGTCCTATCTATTTCAAACTTAGCTTGATGGTTCCTGTAACAGTAAGGTACGATTTAGAAAGCGAAGCAACTCTGTAAATGTTTCCAGAAAGTGCGTACGTCCATTTAAAATATTTTAATTTCTTGTACTGTTTTAATAACGATTAAATATGGGATATAATCATCCTATTTATCTGATTTTTAGAATGATAATGTTTCAGACAATAAGGTACAATGTTTTAGCAATGCATCTTTGTAACCAAGTCCTAAAAGTGTAGGTATGCCCTTTAACAGTTTTCTGTATTTAAGTAGGTTTGCAACAAATTTTTACATAATTTTGTTCTGATGCATATATTTATATACTGATTATTAGGTTAATTTTGACACTCCACAGGATGTTTGTTTCTAATTTTAGAGATTCGCTTTTATGGATGTTATTAAATCCTTGTTTTAGCTACTCTATACCAATTTTAGTTCATTTTCTACCTGTTTAGGAAAGACCTTTGCTATAGACAGGCAGCTGACACTAGATTACTTTTTTTACCTAAGAAAATACATGTTTCTTTAACATTAAAATCGTTTCTACTCTACAAAATACGTATATTTTGTTCTTTTATGGATGTTTTAATCCTTGTTATTTCTGCTTGTTTATTTATTTGTAAACTAACTTGCAGAAAATATACTTAGATGAATTGATAATAACATTTTAATCTAACTATAATTACAAGTTAGATCGTGCAAAATTTAAATAGTACTTACATATAAATAGTTTGTTATTAATACCAAAGCTACTCTATTACTAGGGCATTTCCGTAAGTAGGATACAATCTATTACTTGGGCTCTTTTTTTAAATCTTAGTTATCTATCTTATACTTTTTAGAATAACAAAAGTCTAATAATTTGCGACACAATTGTTCTTATTAGATATGTGTATATTTACAACTATCGTCATTAGTTCGAAGGGCAATAAAAAATATTTAAATTCACCTTATAAAAGTTTTTAATTGCTATCTATTCTATGCAGTTTTATGCAGATTTATAAATATAACTAGACCGCAAACGGTCATAACAGGAAAAGATGAAATGAAAAACATTAACATTACATATCATTAATAGTTGTTACGCCTCTAGAGGCCTTTGGAAATTTTAGGAAGGTGATTTATTAGGGGGGAGGGGATTCGACACTCCACTTTGAAGATTCACAGTAAATAAGAACCATATCGATCCAGAGCGGTTAGTGAGATATTTTGCTAAAGACAGAAAGACATCTTAATACTTTTATATAGGTATTAATCATTAAATAAAATTAACATAATCAATAAGATATGAAATAAGTTAAACTAAATGGCTAAAATATGTGTCTCCAGATTAGAGTAAAACATTAGAGGGAGAAAGGGTTAAATAACTGTATCTCCCCATTGAATTCGCCTTGTGCAACCTTTCCATTGGGTCATTGAAAATCAACCAATGGTGTCGCTTATATTAACACAGCCAATTAGCAGAAAATAATTTAGAAGCAGACAAAAGAAGTCTTTGAAAAAAGAAGGGAGGTAGTTTTCTGTATATACATCTATACTATAGATCTGTTGTCTCCAGTGTCCTATCCCTAAAATCCCCCACCAAACAAAACAGACCGAATCATCTAAAAATCAAGGAAAAGACAAATTTTCTCATGGTTATGATTCTTTACAAAACACAGAGATGACTTTTCAAAACTGAAGTGGCTTCTTTAAAAAAAAGTCTCAAGAATTACAGTTTTTATTTATAGAACATCTTTTTCGATGCTCTCAAATAGAAAGGATTTTAGAAGCGAAGCCCCTCTACAACTTCTATTATTGGTGTGTGTATGAAATCTAACAGGCTGCTATAAGAAATAGACTTACGGCATTACGATGTTGAAGAGATTAAATATAATTACAGAATATATAAGATAATTTAAATTTTTTGTGATGATTCCCTTGACCTATAAGCTCTACACTACAATCACTCTGTCCATAATTCTTTGGCTTTTTTTTAATCTTTAACAATTGTCTTTTCTTCAAAACTCTTGTGGATTTTGTCGTCATTGTACTTTTATCAAATTCCCCCCCACCAAAAAAAAATCGCATATTTGTAAAATTAACGAGGATATAATTAAGCTATAAAACCTAAATACTTCATCAAAAACCCAATTTGCAAGTATTTAGTTTTAAAGGTGTAATTTTCTTTGCATAGTAAATCAGGAATAAGGAAAAAATAAAATTTGCCCTAAATATAAACATTAAAAGGTCTTACATGGATTTTATGGTTGGAATTTAAAAGAAAAAAAAGTAACAACTGCTTTAATCATCATGATTCTTATGTTGAAAAAAATAGATTTCCTATCATTCAATGTAGAACAATAAGATTGCCTATAGTAAATATTTTTTTGGATGGGGGGAAAGAGGTGCATTTGATAATTATTCCATATAATTGCTTTAAATTTAGCGGCTTATAATAAAAGATGTGACTATTATATTACTTTAGAAGTCTAATTATAGTAATAAAGAATATCTTTGCAAAAATAAAATATTTATACAACCCTTTTTGGCTAATTTTAATGTTCCATAATCTAAACTAAAAACTGAATTGCTTCAGGGCAGTTGCTCTTTTAAAGTAAACTAAAGGAAACAAAAAAAGCTTGGTGTTCTCTCACATCCGCAGAGTGTACCACATTATCAAATAATAAAAATAATTGTCAAAAAGGTTAAAAATTCACATGTTTTAAATGGACATTTATTAATCAGATAAATAGGATGAATTAATCGTTTAATAACTGTTATTAAAAAGATTTAAAAGAACCAACGCACTTCCTGGTAACAATTAAAGAGTTGCTTCGCTTTCTAATTGGAATCACCAGGCCAAGTTTGAAATGGATAGGACAGTTCTAACATGCTAATTAATTTTAAGAGCTATCCGTTAGGACAGGCGTATGGACTGATTGACTCTATTTATAGAAAAGTTACTAAATACTGCAAATTATTACTAAAGAATATTGCTTTTCTTCCCTTTTTCTTAATTTTATCATACAATAATTTTATTAATGTATTTGTGTAAATACAAAAATACACGAGATTGATTGCACACTAATAAAGTTAACTTGCATTGTTAGTCTAGCACAGATAAATCATAATTTCGACACAAACAAAGAAACATCAGGTATTTACAATTTTGGGCCCCTAATTATGCCATAGAATAGTGCCTTTTAATAACATGATTTATAAAACAATGGGTTCTACGAAGAATTTATATTGTTAAATTTTTGGTTTAAATGAAAATCAACAAATCTTATAAACTAACATAATTTGTTAGTCCGTCGCAAAAAGATGCTAGATATATAAAAATAGTTACATTATAAAACGTTTTTATTAATTGTAACGCTTCAAGATTGTGCCTAGACGGCATAGGAATCACCATTTAAATTAAGATAAAGTTCAACAGCTGTAAAACAATCTTGATAGAAGTAGATATTACAGAGTGGATATGTTTCGAAGATTGTTCCTTATACTGTTAAAGCAAAGTTTTAAATTGATAGGACGATTCTTAAATTTTAATAAAGATCAGGACTATAATACTAAAATTCCTTTGAGTTCAGTATAGCTGTCATAACCTCTACCCTTAACATTTTAGGAAAACAACTTATCTATGGTTTCAATTTAGTTTCATGTTTACTTTGAAATAAATTATTTAAAGCACATAAATATAGAAGTGCAAATGTATAAATATTCTGTAGAATTATTTTTTTTTAAACATCTTTTTATGATTAGCCATTAATTGTCTCTATATAAGGCTTCTAGGGTGTTCCTCAATTAGAAGGAATAAAATCACACACTAAAATGTCCTTTTCTCAGGGTGGTAGGGGACATTGCACTGTAAATTACACCGGTACACAAGGATATCCCTACTAATACCAAAAGTTTTAAAACAACTCGTTTGCTCAAAATTTCTATTTTTATTGCTTGGATTAAAAATAAAAGTGTTCAAACTTAAAAAAACAAAGGGGTAATTTTGTTTATCACCATCAGGGATGTGCATCAGTTTCATATTCATTCATCCATGTCTTTTCTGCATATGAGGTGTGCATTTACTTCCGCACTTATAAAACACATCATCAAGTCATCAGAACCGCATATTATTCACGTAAACTGCCCCCACTTTAATTTTTACTGACTTTTGTGACACAAAAACGATCGAAGCATTGTCGGTCAGATAAAGGGTTCAAGCTTCAGTCCAAACCGCGTCATATCTTAAAAGTGGTTCCTACAGTCTACTGCTGCTATATAAGATGCGTGGCCACTAAACAGTGTTAAAAATTTGGGTTTTCAAGACTACAGATGGTTAATCAAAGAGTTGATTATATAGTTCGCGTTTGTGGATAAACACCATAAAAAAGGGCGTTTTTAGTCCATACTAAATACCATATTTTCTTTTGACAATAATAAAATACAATAATATTATGCATGTTTTTGGCTTTAAAGCTTTTCTTATAAAGCATTACCAAAAACCTATTCATCAAAATTTGTTTCAATGCAGAAAGGGAAGAATGAAAAAAAAATATTTTGGAGGCCAAATGAGAAGATATTTTTACCTTGGGTATTTTAACTCTAGAGGAAACATTCGGTGCTTTACCTCAAAGTGTCTAATGATCAAACCCCCCTCCCCCTATTTTTATATTGTTAATAAGGGGGAACTCTTCATTAACCACTGCAGTCAGCCCTAATTCTACGGGGCCTACCCAGTTCTCAATTCAACCTAACCTAACCTAACCTAGCTAAAGGTAAAAAGTGGTGGAATGGGGTTCATTTGACTTTGAGGGAAACCGTCAAATGTTTCCCCAATTTTTTTTGTTTTTGAATTATTTATATTGTTGGTTATACCTTATTCCTCATTTCAATATAAAATATTTAAGAATCAAAATTTTATTGAATTAAATATCAATAGATAGTTAATAATCTCAATCGGTCAAATTCAATAATTTTCCGAATCCTTTCGGGAAGCTACATTTAAAAATTCAATTGGATATCATTGATAATTTTTATTATTTTGAAAATGTTTAGGGCGATGCAATTGAAGATTATTTATCTTCTAATGAGCTTCTAGAATGCAGAATTCAAATCAAATTAGGACCTGTAATCAATTATATTTAGTATCTTTAAAAGCAAATTTGGCTTAACTGATCTTTTGGGTCAAAGTTGCAATACGTGTTAGGCAAATAATCACAGATGACAATATAAGATAACCAATAAAACATGAACATATATACGCAATTGACATAAAACGTCAACTCAAATAAAATCTCCGAACTCTAAAATATTTCTTTGTTTAAAATGTCAACATATTTTTTTATTTTATTTTATGGATGTTGTGTCCATTGACCAAATATCGACCTTGAAAAGACATCATCAGTACAGCGGCGGACACACAATTGTTAACTCCATATAAAGTTATTCTAACAAGGATGACAACCTACACAAAAAGTTATGCTCGTCAAATCATAAAATTAAATAGGATGTACTCTGATAGTATTTCGTTTTCTATACACAAATTCCTTTTCTCGTATTCATGCGAATCCGGTGGATAGGAACCGGTTCTCATCCATGAGAAAAAACAATGTCTAGCATCGTATTATATCCAGCTTTCTACGAATATAAAAATGTACAATGATAAGATTCAAACCAGTTTTTTTAGCCCGTGCCTTCGGCACCTCGGGGCTAAAAAACTGGTTTTAATCTTATAATTGTACATTCAATATCCGCGGAAAGCCGTTTATAATACGATGAAAGAAATAACTATTATGTCGCAAAATTCTAAAGTTGTTATTGTGAATGCCTAATTATAATAGGAATCTTTATTTTAACTTCAATGAGTTTTCAACAAGGACATACATATTTTCTGCTTAACATCACAGAATTGATATGCTTTTTAAACGATAGATTATGCATCTTTGTTGCAAGAATCTTCCTGTATTGGTTGAAATCAAACTGACGGATGGACACAGCTTAACTATAGAAAAGCTACGCTTTTAAAAATTACGTGCTCTACAATGAATTTCATTTGGTTTCCTTTTCATATGCCCATGAAAAATCAGAGACCAAAAACGGTTTTATTCCTTTTCAAATAAGTTTTTTTTAAAATATAACATCAATTTACGGCTTTTGACTTAGATTAATATGAACAATTTCACCCAAAAGTAGATCTTATCATAAGACGCACAGACAAACTGTAGTTATAAGAAAGGTGTGCTTTAAAAAGATTAAATAGTAGAAGAAAGTTTAAGGAAAATTTGTAGGTAAAGCAAATAAAACTGGGCAACATATTAGAACTGATAACCATAAATGTATGTTTCAACAAGGACAATTTAAGACAAAGGTAGATGGTGAAATTGTGTGAAAAATGTATCAAAAATATACAAAGATTTTAATTATAAATATCTCGATCAATCAAAGTTTAACAAAAAGAAAATTGTAGACATTGCTAGCTCTTTTCATTCTTATTCTAATTTAATAATAATCATATTTAGTAACACACCGACATGAAACAATTATAGAGAAGCTTTGATACAATAAAAATATTTAAATATCAGTAAATGCATTAAACGTTGTCTTGTCCTCAAATGTTAAATTGGTTGAGAATAGGTGTGTGCCATCATATCCGCATATTATCATATTCACAAAGTATTTGACATTCGCAAATATACAATCAATAAAAGTAATAGGATGTGTGACTGCCATCTGTGAGCCTGTAGCTTAAGATCTGCGGCTGAAATAATATGATTCTCTTTTAAAGTGAAGCTTTTCTAGGTCAAGGGAAGGTCTATAATTTTATTGAGGGTACCTCCACCATCCTAAGAGATATCTTTCTTATCAAAATCACACCTACCTCCTGTAAGATTTGTTTAGAAAAACTAAATCAAAATTAGAGGGTCAACTTAGCCCCCCCCCCCCCCAATCCCTTAAGGCCCCTAGGAAAGTTGAAAAATGCAAGTTAATAAAAAAAATAAAGGGGTAATTTGTGTTTTTTTTAATAATTATGCTATTTTGATGATTTAGTAGTGTGATTCATGTGCAGAAATGGATGCACATCGAAACTAAAAGAAACTAAAAAATAATTGAAATATAGAAGATATGGGGGGGGGGGGGCACTGCACGGAAAAACGAAATAGTAAGTAATAGACTTCTGAATTAAAACTGAGAAATAAGTAGAGTTGAAATTCTTTGATTTACTGTAATAAAAAAATCAAAAGCATTCTCTCAAGGTTTATTTTGGAAGAAATTAGTACAAAAAATAATCAAACAAAAAAGCATTTTTAAACAGGCAACCAAAAAAAAGAAATTGAGCCTATGATATAAAGTAGTAAGGATTTTGTCCAAGGGAGATATTAGTCTGAAATGGATATACTTTTCAGTAAAGATTTATAAATATCTTTGGGGTGGTTTTAAGCTATTTTCCTAACCTCCTCAAACCTTTTATAATAATTTACAGTATGTTTTGCTATTGATTATATTGACTTACATATATTTATTGACATACATATATTAATTTTTAACAACAAACTATTTGATGGCGAGCTTTAATATATTTTTTAGCATTTTTACCCATTCATTAATTCTTGGATTTCCGGAAGGACATTTAAAAGACTTCAAGTTTAAATACTCAGATAGATACTCAGCGATTTTCAGTGGACAACATTCTTCTTTCAATTTTAAATAGCGTAGCAACTCTAGCAGTTGGACAGTGCATCAATATGCAAAGGACGGTTAGTTTTCTTATATTTAGAGTTATGTTATGGATAAAATCAAGCTACTCTTTAACAATAGATGTAGTGCGTCTACTTGGTCTTGTAAAAAATAACCATTTGATGGGATTTAAAAATATGTTTCTTTATCAATATTATACACATATGATTTAGTAAAGATTTCTATAAAATACTTACATCCTTGATTTCTTGTCTTAGCTATTATGGATGTTTTCTTTTTTGTTTCTTGTAATGGAGGATTGTATCTTATGGAGATAAAAAAAAGAGAGATTGATGTAAGCTATTTACATATGTATGTAGAAATGTAGTTACCAAATAAAAATATATATATTTTTATGGTAAGATAGATGGATAGGTAGATAAGAATTTGATGGATTTTAAAATTTAGTTTTATGCAGAAGATTGGTTTATGTCCCATTTACTTACGTAAAATAATTGAATTTCTGTCTGTGTATATGCACCAAAATATCTCAAAAACTGCTGTACCGATCTGGTTCTCCATGGTTCTTAGTGAAGATTCCTATAGGTGCAGGGACGATTTAAACTCTTAGGAGTGGGGGTTCTTTAATCGCTAAACACTTGATGTAAACCGCCAAAAAATAAATAAGGCCAATAATCATAAATAGTAAAGCTCACTAATACAAACAGTTTTTAAATAGAAATGGTCACAAAGCAGTGGACGAAGCCACTAATAAGTACATATGTATATAAGAATAGGTAGATAGAATTACCAAGATATAAAGGAAGAATAGTATAGAAGTGGCATATCAAAACTAAAAGAAGAAGGACATCTTTAAATACAAATACATATTTTATTTCATAGGCTTGTCACGAGTATTTTTTGAAATACTGTAATGTATAAACTGAACAGTTGTTTTTTGAAAATCTTGGTATCGGAGCTGGATTTGTTCTATTTAGTGGAAATGGATGCAAAGTGAAGTTGGTGCTCAAGGCACTCAAGTTATAACCAGGGAAAACATTTCTTCAAAAATGTATTGAAACAAAAATCAAAGTTACTCCCATTTACATCATTCTTTGAGCGAAGCTTCAGGTATAAAAATACATTGGCCATGCCCTAGAGCCTCTAGGGGCACTTGAGTGGGGCCAACTGCCTCATTTTTATTTTAGTTTTAAAAAGTTTTTAAAAAGAAAACGAAGGGGGGGGATTTGGGGTTATTTCTATTGAAAGGACAGTGTTGCCCTCCCCCAAATAGCTTACATATTTAGGTGGCTTAAATCATAATAACTAGAAAAATATACATATTAAATTAAAACAACAAATATCGTAACTGAACATTCAAATGATCTTATTAAAAAATCTCTAATTTGTGTTTCAACTATCTGTTCATAAAGTTTCATACTACTGTATGTAATCATCCTTGTTTATTTTTTTTACTAATTCTAAATGCCGCTCTAACACTACAGTCAGACCTGGGAGAAAACAATGGTCACTATAAAGAAAGACAAAAAAGGTTCAATTGTAAAATCCCAAGATGGGCCCAACACAAAAATGTCGCGGCTATTTTTACTCAACTCAACGTTGCTACAAAATGGACAAAGTAAAAAACATGTAAAAAACGCTTGAAAGAAGTCGCTCAGGCATTAGAGAATTAATTTGAATAATTCCATCGTTTTATTACTCGCGGATACGCCCTTCGAAGCCTCTAAGGGCTTTCCAGGGAAAAAAAGTTCGAGTGTTAATCTACCATAAACTTTCCATTTTTAATGTTAAAATAACAGCAAAAAAAATTTATTAGATTTTTTCCAGTGCCGATTTCTTTTGGGAGGGTGGAGGTATTCACCTCAAAATAGTTAAAGCTCTCTTTTTGGAAATAAAAAGCTTTAATGTTAAGCCGACCCATGTCGGCACAGCGGTTAGTTAGATCTTAAGCTACAGACACACAGACATCCTGATACTAATACTAAAGAAAAGACAGAGTTTAATCACAAAACACTAAAAGTAAAACATTGCTGTTGACAGATTACCAGAGAGAAAGGGTATTAAATCAAATAAAAAAAAATAAAAAAAATTATAATTTACAATATTTCTTTTCCGTTAAACTTTAGCAGCTACAAATAGAGAATTTCATGGAGATAGGGTGGAGATATATTAATTTTCTGTCCATTGTCCCATCCCCGCACCCCTGCAGATAAAGGGTCAAGGATACGACTATAAAAATAAACTTTAATGGTTGATCTAAAGTTTTTAGAGGCGAAGCTACTCTATATTCATCTTTGTCTGTATGTCAATCTACAGAGGAATATGATTTAAAGTTTTTAGAAGCGAAGCTACTCTACTTTCACTTCGTTTTATGACCGTCAGCCTGTGGGGGAATTTTGATTGTTGCTATTTATGATAGACTGCTATTTTTTGGTTAAGATACTCCAAAGAGGAAAACAGTAAAAGTTTCGAACTATGACGTCAGAAAAAATTAACAATTAACCAATAAGAAGCCAGTATTCACTGTGGTAAAATATATAGCGGCCTCTCATTGGTTAATTGTTAATTTTTTCTGACGTCATAGTTCGACACTTTTACTGTTTTCCCAAAGAGCACCCAGGTTTTAATTTTCTTTGTCTCTAATTCTGTCGGTCTGCTTTATAACCCACGTTGTTCTATTATCCATAAAAAATTTATTTGTGCTTCGCTACTTATGGATGCTGTCAGCCTTGTTTTTATGTGGTCAACTAGATTAAATTTCTTTGCTGCAAAAAACTTATGTTAAAGACTTTATTGGTGGTCTTTTTATGAAGTTATGGCGAGTGTTTAAAGTAGCGCAGCCACTTTAAAGTTTAAAACTAGTTTATTTCAGTATTGCAACAAATTTAAATTTTATAATGACACCATTTGCAAATGAGGAAATATGCGGAAGAAATGGGGCTCCCAATAAATCTTTAAAAAGAGAAAAAAATTAAAAATTTATGAATGTGGTTTCTTATCAAAGTAATTATATTTTTAAACAAATAAGAAAAAGGCAAAAAATGAATAACATAAGAGAAGTATGTCCATAATTAGCGCAGCAATAAAAAGTCAACTTTAAGTTGAAAAGATACGATCAAAATTAGTATAAATTTATAGGAAAGCTTTGACTTCACCTCAGGGAGGCAGGGAGGGGACAATGGACCTAACGATTATATAATTTTCTCATAAATCTTCTAATTTTAATTTTTTTTTGAATCAAAATATTTGAGGAAAATTATGTTTATCTTCTGTTGTTGTATCCCTAACAACTTCTAATTTTCTCTGTAATTTAGTAGGTGTTTATATATTTCCTCATATATCTGGCTAAAATAAAACTCGCCCACATCCACCCCTTTAGGTCTTATCCCATCCCTTTTCCCTCCTACTAGATGAAAGAACTGACCAATAAATGATGACCATCCTAACAACCTGAATTGATGATAATTTTTCCCCTGACATAATACCCACGTATATTCTATATCCATCATTGAACTCATCATAATCGCAATAAGACACAATAGCTAATGAAATAACGAAAGTTTTTGATAATGATAGTAACTCAAGGAGAAATCCCGTTTTTGCAGTTGTGATGATGAAGTAATGTCATACACGTGTGGAAGTGATTGCACACTGTGTTTGTAGTGGTGAAAGCAATTAATGCGAGTATTTTGCGGAATTTATTCCCAGGGCCTGGGTTATCAAAACATATCATGGAAAAAGGAAAATCAAATCAAATTCTTTGCTTGAAAAATTTACAAAAAATCCATTAAAACTAAAACTAAAAGGGGATTTTTTGTTACTGAAATGCAAACAAAACAATGCAAGTTGTCTTAATAATGATGGTTTTGATAGACTATAGAAATGTACACAATAAGAATCCAGGATGAATATTCTATGTAGTTCTAAATAAAAACAAATGTAACCTAGTAAATGTAACCTAGAGGTTACCAGTTCCTCAATCCCTGAATAAAACAAATAGGTGGATACATGTTCCCAGACAGTCCAGGTTGTTAGCAGGGATAGGAATATGACATTTAAATAAAACCTTATTCATTAGTCAATAATTTCATTTCCTTAGCCATTTTGAATTCATATTTACAGCATCATATTTGCAAAATATGCACCTAACAGAAAAGTTTGTCATAAAAATACAATTTTGAATAAATATAGTATAAATAGAATAGATATATACACTAAGATATATAAGTTTTCCGGAATTTTAATGTTAGGGGGAGATTTGAAATCTGCATCAAATTTTAAGGATTTTTTATAAAATTCGTTTTTTGTATAATTCTTTATCTAAAAGCGGAAATGCATTTTAAGTTAATTAATTTTGACCAATAGGATAGGTGGATTTTAAACTACCTGCGCTCTAGTTGGTTGAATGATGTACGACATCCAATCAGAGAGCAGATTTTTTAAATCCACCAATCACAAATGCCAAAATTAATTAACTTAAATTGCATTTCCGCTTTTAGATAAAGAATTATAGAAAAAACGAATTTTATAAAAAATCCTTAAAATTTGATGCAGATTTCAAATCTCCCCCTAACATTAAAATTCCGGAAAACTTATATATCTTAATATACACAGATTAACTTAAATATGCAGCGACGGATTTTTACATTTACATTTACAAATTTTCTGCATTATCTCATCCTTAGTTTTTTTTTTGAAACATCATATTATTCATTACTACAGATCATGATCCCATGAGAAGTCAGACGGACAAATCTTTCAACCCAACAAAAACATCTATACAGATGATTTAGACTGCTGTTTGTATAAGGCATTGAGGTTGGAAACAGTTTTAAGAACCTTTAACTCCATTCAGATAAAATTGAGTTCAAACCTCACAACAGGTGTAGCTCGTAACATGCAGGAGCTTTGAACATTGAACTGAAAACAATATTTGTTTCTAAAGTTTTTCTTAAATAAACTTCATAGTGACAGTTGCATAATTTTTCAGTCCTAAATTTTTGTGGTTCCATTTATTCAAAAAGTCTATTTCAACAGTTTAAACAATTCAAAAATACCTCTTCTCACCATTTTAGATAATTTGCAAACATAATATGATGACATGCAAATTGATGAATTTGTTTTCACATACTTATTTTGTAATGTTAGCTGCTTTAAAAGTTTCATTTTGAATTGAAGTTTTAGCTGTCAGTTTCCTTAATAGAAGAATTTGTTATACACAGTACTCATTTAGCTGATTTTCTCTGTAGCATTGCGAACAAACAGACGGGATGAGGGACAACATGAGCTTTAGAGTTGATACTTAACAGCCATATTAATCTCCACTCAAAATTGATTTATCTTTCATAAATAGCAGCCAAGCAATTCACATTCCCGCTGTAGAAATCCAATGTCTTCCTTTAGCATTAACAACTGACCTACAAGTAAAAATATTTATCTTTTTATATAAAGTAGTAAGGTTTTTGTCTGTAGCGAAGGATTTTTTTTGGATATGGTTCTCCTTTACATTGAAGCTTCCTATAGGTCCTGATGTGGTTTTAGGCTATTTCATTTTATAGATAAAGTCTGGGTATGGGTTTAGGCTATTTTTCTGCCCTTATCTATCCTTTAGAATAGAGCCTCTAGATGCTTGGGGCTTGTAAAGCTAAAAGTACTGGCTAAAATGATTGAGACAGGCGCACAATATTGACTTATAGAGCAGCTATGTACTAAAAGTGGTCTAATTTAATTAGTAGAGAAATCACTATGCTATTCCTCCGTAAATCAGACAATATGGCTAAATATTCTTTACCGCTTCAAGTAAAGCGCAATATCTTGTACTGTGTTTTTTCTGTGACATAACAGTTACATTGCTACCTTTTCTGTACTGGGTGTGTGTTGTGCTTTAACTGTTACTACATGACTTCAGAAACAGCCCTGTGTGTTTCTCTCTTTAAAGTATATAGTAACTGATTAGTGATATAGCAATACTAAATAAAACACTGTTGGTGCTGTAACGCCAATTAGTGGCTTATTTAACACATATTAAAACATCTTTGTACGAAAGTGAATTAATTGTTCTTCAAAGTGATTTAAAGAAATAGATTTTTAAAAGCGAAGCTTTTCTATAATTAAGGTCGGTCCGTCCGTCCGTACGTCCGTCCGTCCGAGATAGTTAGCTTTTATGCATTAATTTAGGCATGTTAGAATTGTCCTATCGATTTCAAACTTTGCATGATGATTCCTGTAGAAGTTAGGTACGATCTAGAAAGCATAGCAACTCTATAATCGTTACCAGAATGTCCGTACGTCCATTTTAAACATGTTGATTTTTTTACTTTTTTAATAACAATTTTTTATGTGATATAATTATCCGATTGATCTGATTTTTTTGTTACTAATTCCTATTACAATAAGGTACAATATTATGAGTGTAGCATCTCTATAATCAAGTATTTAAAATGTCAGTATGTCCTTAAACAGAATTCTGTATTTAAGAAGTTTTGCAACAAATTTACGTAAAATTTTGTCAAACCTTATATTTTCATATTTTGTATATTCAGTTCTGACACTCAACAAAAGTTAATGTTCGTTTGTCCTACAGTTTCTGTGCTTCGCTTTTATAGATGTTGTCATCCTTGTTTTGTGAAAAAATTTTATTCGTTCCAAAAAAACGACGAAAGGACCACTGAAATCCCCATCTTTTTTTAAAGCTGTGTCAACTCTTAGTTGGGTGCTCAAGCCCTGCAGGGCTCTATAGCCCTTACTTAAAAAAAAACTTTTTGTTGAAGGGATATTGCTAAATGTTAAAGTTCATTTTTATAAGCACAGTATCCTAATATATAAAGTAATTACCTTTTTTTTGTATGTAGCGAAGGATCTCGCTAACCACTTAACCGATATGGTCCTCCTTAACAGTGAAGCTTTTTATATGTCTGGGGATGGTTTTAGGCTACTTTATTTATATGAAAAGTCAGTGTATGTATGGTTTTAGGATATTTTTCTGACCTTGCATATTCTTTCGAATTTAGTGGCCCTAGATGCTAGGGGCGCAGTCGCTAGTAGTGATATAAACGGATAAGACAAATGCCAATTAATTGATTTATAACACCTTGGCTGATAAACAAAATTACTCCCTCTTTAGATTAAAATTATTGGTTGAAAAGTTTAGACCTATTAGTTTGAAACCAACAAATCTAAATTCAATTATTGTCATTTATCGCATCGTATTATAGACAGCTTTCCTCGGGTATTAAAATGAAAAATTAATGGACTAAAGCCAGTTTTATTAGCCCCGAGGGACTGAAGGCCCGGCATCTAAGCCATGCTGAAAAAAAAACTCTTTAATCATAGTCTTTAATCGTAATCAATAACTATTTGACACAAAAAAATTACTTGTAAATGTTATGCATTTGATTTTCTTTATAAACAGGTGTTTCTTTTAAAATTCAATTACATTTTTACTTAACACACAAAAACCTCAATTTCCTAGTTTAAGAATAACAAATGTGTGTGCGAATGGGGCGTTTGTCCAAATTTAGGTATGGAGACCGCTCTTCTATGAGTACTACTAAAAACCTACTTTTACTGCAATACACATAGACATTCTCATCGTCGGTTCGTTTGTTTAGAATGCTTAACCCTCTATTCCCACAAGTATAATACGAATTTGGTTGAGCTGGTGGAAGCTCAACAAAAGACCCACGCGAAGTATTATGTTGCTTTAATCTAAGAATAAATGGTTGGTTTTGATATTCGGTCAGAATTATATAAGTATATTAAGTATTAAGGAAGGAAAATGTTTTTATAAAGTGTATTTATATTACAAGTGCATAAGTTAAGTATGAAAATATTTACAGGATAAGTGTTAAAATCATAAGTAGAGTAGGACAGAAATGTGCCCTAAGTCCCAAGCAGTGAATTGTGCTAAGTGTTAGAATTCTAACATAAGGCCTAAGCTCAATTCATGCTAAGTACTAAGGGGCCTAAATTTAAACTACAATGCATGCCAAACAACTAAGTCATTACCTTTTAAAGCCAGAAAGAGAAGTTGATGGTAGGAGAGTCAATAAATAACTAACTAAATTTAAGAGGTACATGCTATAACATTAGCTTTGGACCAGGATCTTAGTGTTTGTCTGTGCAATTAAATGTCTGTATGTTAATATGTGACGTAAATCAGGCATGGTTGTAGGCATACATATTTGTACTGATTGTTTACATGGTTACTTTAACAATAAACATAATGTCTTTAATAAACATATACTATTAGCAAATCACATACAGATTACCATGAATAGGCTAGCGTTACCCATATATGGTGTCATATAGGTAGAGATAGGCCTATGAATGCATAAAAGGATACAAATAATGCCTTGGGCCTAGCTAAAGTAATTGTGTCTTGCGCCTGATTGCTACTGGATAATTGCAGGGCACACATCAATCAAATGTTCATAATCTGCTCTATAAAGTGTTAACTTTATATCAAGCATAGATAGATAGATTTGGATGCGAAGCATTTCTGTAAAAGTTTTATATGTACGTTCAAAGAATTTGAAAATTGAGGATCGCATCTCCACAAATATATGTTGTGAAATAAATGCAAGATGCTCTTTATAATGTAGTTCGTTGTTCGCTAATCGTTCTAAGAATCACCATTTAAAAAAATCATCCAGCAAAATAGATGTATAAATTAGATTATAAAAGTAAGCATCCCTAACTTCTTAGCAGTAATTATAGAGTTGCTACGCTTTCTATATTATATGTTTATAATTAATAGTCGTAATATTTCTTCAACTCTTCTTAAATTATTAAAACAACATCATTTATGGACGTAGTAGGAACGGACGATTATACCCTAAAAATATAAAGTTTTTTTTACAAGAAAATATTTAAAGTTAGTGTTTTTACTATTTAAGTAGCTATAATACTGTTGTAGATTATGTAAAAGATATCTTTAAATGTCAAACTTTGAATAACATTAGAACATTAGGGAAACATAGAGTCATTTACTTACAGAATAGACATGGAATCAATTAAAATTAAAATGCTTTTTTTTGTTATGCCTGTTGATATTTGGAGTTTTGTTTAATTTTAACCGTGTGCCACTTTTTGGGTTTAAAATCATGTCATCTATTATATTAAGCAGTAAACTTTTTTTGTTTGCAGCGAAGGATCTCGTAAACTGCTTTACAGCGTAGCTTTTTATAGGTCACAAGAAGGTTTAAATTATTTTAGGATGTTTATTTCAACCCTTCCAAAATAAAATGACCCCCTTAAAAAAAAAGTGTCTGTAGGCCTCTAGGGTCGTAGCCGCTAGTTTTTTTTTATATTGTATCAAAGACCTTTAAAACAATAATTTCCAGACAAAAGGTATAATAATCTTAATTTAAAAAAAATATTTTGATAAAATAATAATTAAAGATAATATTCGGTCTTTTATGAGGTTTGTCTAAACTTACAGTAGTGGGATGACTATTGTGTATTCTTATATTTTTTGTCTTTTTGTGGGTTCTATACGTCTGTACAACTAAATTTTACTAATCTTGTGAATTGATGTCTTTAACTATTTAATTACCAAAATTGTTTCGTAATTTGTCTTGTAATTAGTTACTAGTAGTTTAGATAAATTTGCTGTTTCCAAAACTCATTTTGGGATAAAATAATTTACCCATAGTTTAGATTAAAATGTCGTAATTAAGAATCATTTAATGCTAATGTAAATTGCTTTAACTTTAAGCTCCGATATATTAGAATTATCCTATAGATTTCAAACCTTTCAGAGGATTCACGTATCATACTTAAAAGCTACACAAATTATTAAAAAGTCAATATAAACCATATATGTATTTCTAATACAATAAAGTAAAATATGCAAACTCTAAGAGTCTTAGAAAAGAATACCTTTTTTAAAAATCTATAAATCATATTTGTTGTTACTTAATCATTACTGTTTTAATTGATTCAAATAAATTACCCACAAAATAAAATTTGAATAGAATTAGTAATATACAATATTAGAATTATAACTAATAAGGAAGTTTTTGGGTAATTCAGCTTTGGGTAGGAAATAGTTTATGATTAGTATAGGAAATGTCGGTTTCAGGGTTATAGAAATAAGTATGCGGTGAAAAAAACTGAATCTTTTTACGATTGCAAAGACTTCTATTACAAAAAAATGAATCAAAATTTTATTTATGCTCATAGTTGGTTGTTTGTGATTGATTTGAATTAATACAATTTTAACTAATGTAAAGCTTACCTTATAAAAAAAAATTCTTAATGCTCTGCAGTTATTTAATTGGAGGTGGTGGTGAGGGGGGGGGGGTGTGATAGAACCTATCTTTTTATATAAAATAGTAAGGTACATTAAGATCTTAAAAACCATAGAACCGATACAGTTCTTTATATCAAGCAGAATGATTGTCTTTAGTTAATCTATTTTTAGATATAAATCTTGGGTTGATTTTATAACATTTTACTGCCGCATCCGCAAGTTTTATTACGATTTGTTAACAATTTAACTTGTTTCTTCATCCCAATCGTAGAAATGACATATAGCTGTGAATATTGGTGGCTAGATGGAGCAATTTCGATGATTTAGACTACATTACAGCAAAATCTAAATTAAGAAACAACAATCTTAGATTATAAAGTGGATATTTATCCGCTTGTCTGTTTATATGTGTTTAACACTGCCAGACGGATAGTTCATGATTTTTCAGTATGGCTTTTATCCATACTCGGAGCTTACAAACATGTTTTAATCTTATAATTTTTCTTTTTAATATTTGCGGAAATCTGCCTGTAAAATGATGCTAAATATGAATTTTCATTAAGGCTGGGAGCCAGTTCTAATTCAGCAGATATAATAGATTTCGAGGCCACACACATTTTCTTGAAATTAAATGAAATGTTTGTAGTATAGAAACAAAAAGAATTACTTATTTTAAACTTAAATAAAAATAAAATGATTTATAACAAATCTATCTTTAGCGTTTTTAAAAATTCTATTTGTTAAATTTAATTTGTCGTATTATCTGTAATTACATGACATCCCTAAGATATATAATTTTTTTCAGTTAGTTTATATATACACCAATTATTTAGTTTACGGTTTTATTTTAGCTTAAAATTAAATCATACATATGCGTTATTAATATGCCAGTACATTAAGTATATTTAGGCATTGAATGTATTGTTTTAAATTTTTGGTTCTTTTTATGCCTAAATGTTATTCCTGCCTAAATGTACGTATTAGAGCTTAGACAATTCAAATAGATCAAATAACTGAAAATTATTTATGACGATAAAACTCACGAAACCTTCATATTCAAAGGATAGGTTGCAGGTTTGTATTAGTTTTTGATAGAAATCAGACATTTTTAAACAAGGCAATTTTTAATTTTAATACTAGCAAAATCATTCTCTTTAAAATTTACGACGCAAATTTGGGATTATTAAAATAATTGGTTTATAGCAAAGGCTCTCAAGAAGGATGATATCATCCATAAGTAGCGAAGTGTAAATGAAGAATAGATTTACAAAAAAATTACGAAACCTCCATATAAAATACTAAATACTCGCCCGTGTATATTGAATTTTATCAAAAAAAAAGTCAGCCAACTATCTTGAATAGCACCCGAGAAAATTATGTTTACTCCAAAGCGTTAAGCAAAGACAAACAGACTGACGTAGAATTAACATAATGAATTATAGAGTAACTTCGCTTAATCTTACAGGGAAGTATTTGAACATTTTAAGAGTGGTGTTAAGAAAACAAAAATGAACTACATATTCTTTGCTTTTAACAAAATTATTTTTAGCTTTTTATTTCTACACTAATTTTCCTTGGTCATACCTTTGGGGAAGCTTTATATTGGACAAAGACAGATTTTATATATTTTAGGGGGATTGAGGTGACTATTCACTAAAATTATTTCTTCATAAATAAAAAATTTTGGGTTGTATTTCTGAAAGGCCTCTATAGGGATAAGACAATGGTCGATGAATTGATGTATTTCCCTAATGATGATTTATAAAATTACCTCCTCTGTAGAATAAAATTAGTGGTTAAAACGTTTGAACACTCAACTTAATGACTAACCAATCAAAATTCATTAAAGCCAACGAATAAGAAAACAGCCCAATGTCCTCTCACTCTCTGTCTAGAAAGGCTATTGGCGCAGCCAGTACTGTACAATATAGACATAAATAATGAGGCAAAAATTAAAAAAATGAATGGTGCTGAATTTCACTGATAATATCTCACATCATCCAATACAACCCCTCCCCCCCCGCATCAATCTATACCATTAATCGCCCCCCCCCCGCCCCCACATAGTCTAGTCTAACATGCAAATTATGAAAGCCTAATTATAATTATGCATATATTGGATACATGTTGTCAGACTTACTTGGTCATGTTGATATTAAACATTTTATTTTGAATTTGGTACATTTTTGAATATTTTACTTAGAGGATTTTTTGTTAAAAACAAGGAAAACTATGTCTATAAGAAGAGCCGAGCTGGATAATTAAATCATTTTAGTGGTGAGCCTGGTCGGGTTGCGCCGAATTTCAGCCAATCACAGCGCGTCATTTCATAAAATGATGTGCTCTAATTGGTGGAATGTTGGCTCACCCCGATCTGGCTCACCACTAAAATGATTTAAAGATCCAGCTCAGTAGTATAAACTAAAGACAATATTGTTAAAAATAAATCAGTTAAGTCATATAAATAGAAATTTTTAAAAAGTTTTATGAGGATGAAAATATCCACAAATTGAAAAGCATGAAAACTCAATGATGAACGGACAAAGTGATTTAAAGAGCAGATTAACAGTAGCCTTTATTCAAGAATATATTTATAATAAAAAATCTTTAAACCTTTAACAATTACATTCTGGATTCTCATTTGTATGGGAAATTCAGAAAACGAACTTAAACAGAAGCCAATCTCAGTTCTCCCATAGCGTTACGGACTGACGGACGAACATATAAAATGAATTAAAGAGTAGCATCTTTACTAAAAAAAGAGAAGAAAAAAATAATGCTCAAAACAAACTGGCCACAATAATGTTCTGATAGGTGGTGACCTAAAGTTGGCTGATGTGAATATAGAATGGTCCATGTGACCCTGACAGGGCCCATACTAGTGAAGTGGTGTACATTCACACCCACATAGCATCATATCCACAACATTTTCGCAAATTGAAACAATTGCAATTTAATAAATGTAAACCAAAAGTGGTAACGATAATTTTTGCTGTTGTAATAGAATGCGGTTTCGATGTTTTAAAAGTATAAAACATGTGCGGTAGTGAATACACACTACTATAGGCCTAAGTCTATACCACTTAGGTTAATCCATTTACAGTGGGCATTTCTTGGTTATTATAATAATGAAATGATTGTGTTGTATTTCACTTTTTATTCCAATATGGGTCTAAACCCGATTATTATCCGCTGGATAAGATTTAGTTATGAGCCATAAGGAAAATCAAGTATCGGAGCATAAATCAATACCAGATTTAATCTTGTTATTTTTCATTTTACTATCCACTGAAAACTGTCCATGATATGTTGCGATAAATAATTATTCTAACAAACTAGATAATGTATCAAAAGAAATTTTTTTAGGATTCTGTATACCCACAATAACTTAATGCAAGGTTGTATTACAGTTTACTGCTGTTTTCATACATAGAATTTAAGAATAAAAACATAATTATTCTTGTTTTTATAAATAATCATTTATGTCTGGTCCAATTGAATGTCTCTTTTTAATTTATTTTTTTCCACTGTGCCGACTTGTTGTCTTAACCCTCTTACCACTGTTTCTTCTTCAGAATAACTTTCAACCCTCTAATCATGAGAAGGCACAACAAAAACAAATAGAAAAAGTTAAAGCATTAATTAAAACATTTTTCTTGGATGATTTATGCATGTTTTTACAGGATTTCAACTCAATTATCTTCTTAATATTAGTTTACTACTATCAAAACGTTTGGAAAGGCACTTTTTGTTACATCTTTAGAAATAATAAGATACTTTTTGCGGGTTTTTGCATAATATACATAAGATTATAGTACAAAAATTACATGCTATCGTTACATACTCATAGATATATACAAAGAAATTGATACATTATCAATAAAGAAAGGGTATTGCCACTTGCCTCCAGTATGAAAGGAATGAAACAGGAAAATGGCTTAAAACCATTCCATTCTCCTTGCAATGAATAGTTCAATCGAACTGGCCATTTTTGAAATATTCTGCCATTAACACAAAAACAATTAATTTCAAAATTTTAGTTGCTCATTACCAATGGGTTAATTTTTGCTTTAAGGGACATGGTGCTGGATTGAATGAGGTATTCTTGTAATTTATTTGCACATATATATATAATCAAGGAGGGAGGGGACATTGGACTGAAAAATAACATTGATTTCTACATTATCTCCTTCGTTGACTTAGTAATTAAGGTATATTTACTAGATCTTAATTGGTTGTATCAATCTTTAGTCTCTACAATTTTTAACTAATATTTTTTGTCCAGTAAAGGGGTAATTTTGTTTATCATCATTGGGGATGTACACCAATTTTTCGTTTTGTTCTACCCTTTTAGACTTGTACAACGGCACCCGAGTTATAAACTCATAGAGTAGCGGCTACACAAATGAAAATTATTCATATAATTTGATGATTTTTAAACAGAGCCATATATACTATATAGAGCTTATTTATCATTTAGCCGTAGTCCAAATATGAACAATTTAAAATTAAAGTAATTTTTAAGGCTCATTTACTCAACGAAAGCCATAATCCATGCATAAAAGTAACATAATGCCTGTATGTCTTTCTGTCTATGTGTATATAGTTTAAGATCTAGCTAATCACTAGAACGATATGGTTCTCCTAGACAGTGAAGCTTCATGTAGTTGCAGGAAAGGTTTAGATATATTCCTAAAGTCAAAATTAAAACTACTTAATATAAGTTTTGAGATAAGTTTTTTAATTTCTAAATTTTCCTTTAGCAAGGGTCTTTTATTTAATTATTTTTGTTTTCTTCATTTGTTTGCAAAAGGTTATGCTATGTACGGTATGTATTCGAATCCGCATATTATCATATTCTTTTTAAAATCTCATAAACAAGGATTAATTTTAAGGACTTGACTATAGAGATGCTTCGCCTTTTATATTCTACTTTGTTGTTCTTAGAATCATTATTTGAAATATCAGACGAATAGGATAATTATATTGTACCAAAATTGTTGTCAAAAAGTTCAAAATGAGCTTGTTTAAATGGACATTCTAGAGTTACTACGCTTTCTTAATTGTACCTAACTGTTATAAGAATCTTCAAGTAAAGTTTGAAATAGATTGGGCAATTCTAACATTTCCCAAATAACGATAACAGCTGTCCGTTACTGGCTTCGCTTTTAATAAGAGGGCAGGGATGAAATGCTGAGAGTTGCAGGGGAACTTATTGTGCTGTTGTAATAAATTGCAGTTTGTATGGTCTTATTTTGTGACACATTAGCGGAATTGAATGCACTCCTCTAGTGACATTTACAATTTCAAGTACATTGCCTATTAGTTTTTCACAGGGATTGAAGGATGATTAAGAATATGTTCGTACGTCTAATGTCTTGAAGTAATTGCTGTCTTTATTGATAACTAGTCGCTAGAGGCCTCTAGGGGCACTTGAGGGAAGGAGGGAAGTCGATCTCCTACTTTTAAATTATTCAAATCACGCGACGTTTTATATCATTTTACATTAAAGGAACTTTTAACACTTTTACCTTTCGCTTTATCTCTGATTCTTTATGATTTTTTGATGACATGTTAGTTTCCAAGTTTCTTTTAGGGATTCGACCTTTTTAATATAATTACTATATACATGTTTGAAGCTTTAATTTCTGTACAGTTTTTTTTTGTAGTGCAGCTTCTCTGTAATTAGTGCAGTTACAATAATGCTATTACAACTGGATGCGCAACTAGCATATGTGACAGTATTTAAAACCATCCAAAGACTTAAATATAAAAATACAGTAGCCTAAAACCATCCTATTACATATGTGAGGCCATCCTAAAATTGAATTATAAATCACAAAACCTATGATGAATATGAGTTTAATATAATTTTATTATGTGATATACTTTAAAACCCAGATAGACATCTAGACTTTGTTTTACTAATTTTGTCTAATAGATAAATATAAATTTTAAAGTTTAACAAATTGACGAAATAGGTTTTTTTTCAATAAACTTAATGACGCATGGCTATTTTTTTGCTCAGCAGATTTACATGCTTCATTGATATTACTAAAAAGTAAGTAGATCTTTTTTCACAAGTCCCTCTGTCTCTTTATACAGTTAAGCATACCAACATTAAACTACATACATTTAGAATAGCTTTGCTTTTACAAATACCCGAGATGACAATGAAATTAATGTCTGTATTTTGGGTTTGAATTTCAAGGAATTCAGATGCCGAATAAATTTGTTTCCCTTATAATCAATTTTGTTTCATATTTATTCTAAGTTGCAATGCTACTTTATATGTTAAAATTTCCGTTTGTCTAACAGAAACCGTTAGGGGAACGAAATTTTTTTGATAAAAGCAACTTTAAACAATAAACAGCCATGTGTAGATTTCTTATGCAGTTTCTCCTTGCTAATAATCCTGTATTATATATATCCGTTTGTTCATCTGTCCTTCCAACCTTTATTGTCATATATTAAATTGACTTTCACAGAAGATTGGTTTCTGCAGTTTATGAAGATTCCTCTAAAATCCTCTAACTCCTTGAGTCCTTAGTCCGTCCTTTCGATTGAACATTTTTTATATTTACTTACACAAATTATCAATATTTCATCTTATCGAGCTACATATTGATTTTGTCATCCTTGTATTACCTATCTATTTGCTAATACAATTATGTTCATACAATGAAGCTAAACAATAACTACAAAAGTAGAATATGCTAACTATAATTTATATTCTAGGTATGTGTTTCTGTGGATATGTTGTTTTAAGGCTTGAATTGAATGATATTCACGTCGATATTAAACTAGAAACCTTTAAGCTAATCTCATTATATTATGAAGGGAAACAAAATTGCTGGGTTAAAATTATTGGTTGAAATGTTTGTACATTGCTATTTTTGAACCAATCAATCATAATCTAATAAAATACCCTAAGTTTTTAAGCCAACAAATAAGAGAGAGTTTCTTAATAAAACTTTAAGTACCTGAATAATTTACTCTCTAATGTCCCATCCCTCCCACCATTTCCTAATATGAATTATGTATATCATGGCGTGCCATCTCTTCTACATATTGCATTATCTGCAATTTTATATTTACAAAAAGACACATTAGCAAATAATACAGGATATATAAATAGGATTATTTAGTTAGAGTTAATCAAATAGGAAAGGACAGTTTCTGCTCTATTGCGTTTTCTATTAACAACTTTTGGGACTTTTATTGAAATTTTGATTTGTTGGTTCATTAAATGAGTGTCCAAACGTTTCAACTACTAGTTATTATCTACAGAAGGGGTGATTGTGTGTATGATCATTGGGGATGTACATCAAGTTATGTGCCATTGTCTAATACCTTTAGATCTCTGGATTCTAATTATTTAATGTTGCAATAATTTAGTGGAAGTTACGGGACACCAAGGACTACATATTGAAAAGCAATTATTTAGAGTCACGTATTGTATTTGTAAGTGTTTTCAATATATTTTACCCCTTTTTTCTTACAAAATGTCCTGTTAAATTTAACAATATTTTTTGTAAATTTTTTTAAACTTCTTCCTGGTTTAATAGTTTAGTCAGGGATATAAGGGATAAGCCAACAGACGAAGATTGATGTACATACACAATGAAAATAAACCAGATTACCCCTTTTAGACAAAGTAGATTAGCACAATTTGTTAACCCTGCATGTTAAAACCAACTGATCAAGATGTAAAAAGTTTTAAGGTCAACGCCAACAAATAAAAGAACATGTTTAAAGAACTTTTGTATCATTAAAATTTACAGTCAAATGTTCCACCTTCATTCAATAAGTTTAATAGATAATGTAACAAAGATGATAATTATCCAAAAGTAGAAAGCTAAGAAATGTAAAACAATCTAGTAAATTGATGGGAATTGAATAATAACCAATAGCGTCGGAAATATAAACACAGCCGAGTCGCCAAAAAAGAACAGAAAACAATTTGCTAGCAGGCGAAAAAGGTCTCTATGACAGGGGCCAGGTAGTTGTCTGGATTATGCATAAAAAATTTATATTGGACATTTAAAGAAAGTTAAAGAGCAGATAATCAATTGACATTGTTGTAATCATAGAAAGAAATTTCAGACATCTTTCTTTAAAACTAGTCTAGATAATTACATTTTTATCATGGTCTCAGCAAAGATAATAAAATTTACCCAATAATACGAACAGATAGAGTTTTAGAGTTGTTTCGCTTCTAATGATAATAAGATACTTTTTGACTAAGCATGTTTTAAAACGTAGAATCATAAAAAATATTTGAAAATATTTTGAAAAATTTCATGGAAAAAAAAGATTATACACTTATTTATCAATATGACTAAGAATAAAAAGGGTTTTTGAAGGGATTTTTATATAAAATTGAGGGGTCAAAATGTATCATACATAGTTTTAAAGTTGCTGGCTTATTCATTTTGTGGGATGAATCAATCCTTCTGACTCATTTAATAAAATTTATGAGGTTAAATCACTTTTAATATAAGGTTTGAAATCGTTATGACAATTTTAACATACTCAAATTTGTGGACAGAGCTATGTTTTTAGAACGGGTGGAAGGACATAGTTTAAATTTAGAAAATCTTTTCTTTCAAAGTTAAGACATACATGCATTAATGTCACATGTAAGTATAAATATTGAAAATTATGCAAATCTGCACGTTTTTACTAAACCTTGCTAGACATATTTTTTTAAAGCAAAGCTTTTCTACAATAACTTATATCTGAGATAGACATTTTGGCAAAAAGCATACATTTTTTTCTATGAATTTAAGCATGTTAGAATCGTTCTATTGATTTTAAACATGTTATGAGGATTACTACAGCAATGAGTATTTCCATTAATCAATGTTAGAATGCATTCGGCTTTTTCAAACATGTGGATTTTTTAGCGAATTTTAAAAGGATTGAGTTGAACTTTGAATAGAAATTCTTAAGACAATTAGGTACACAGATATAAGAATTTGCATTTTTAAAGTTACTTATTTAGATGTAAGAACTTTTATATCAAGACAATGTAGTCTAAAACTATCGAATTTAATGAGCTTTGCATTTATGAATATTTTCATTCTTGTTAGATTTATGAAATAGTATTTAAAACTACAATATGTGGATAAACATAAGTAACATACAAGGCTTCTTTTTTTATAAGTTAAATTTTTGTCTGGGATTTGTTTGTTTAAATCCAATTGCAAACTAAAGGCAAACTATTTCAGACCTTAATCTTCTATAGCTTTTTTGACTTACAATCCTGACTTTCCATGGATATGTATTGCGAATTTTTGGATATGCTTTAACATTATTCCGATGTCTAGCGTCTGACATAGTAACAGATGGTTCTTTTAAGAATTTTATTTCAATACTATTCTCGGATCATGGAAAGAAAACGAAGTTTCGGGTTTCGCCTTATTTTCACAGTAGCTTTTCTCCTATTTCTAGCCCCTGTGGGGCCTATTTTCTAACCCTGCTGGGCAATCATTATCACTTACCTAACCTAACCTAACATAACCTTTCAAAAGCTACTGTGAAAATGAAACGAAACTCGCAACTTCGTTTTCTTTCTATGACCCCAATTCTCAATTTACAAAATCTTTGCTTATTTCATCTTCATTCTAAATTCCATGTAGGTCTTTTTTGCCAAATTTCTTTGTGTAGATTTATTTTCTCCTGGTAATGTATGTTCTTTATGCTTAAAATAGACTTGATAATTGCAGAGTAGTGCAATGAAATATAAGCTTATAGCATGACATGGCTTACTTATATGAGGCTGGGTGTCCGTACACTTACGCATATCAGCACATTCGCAGAAACATAATAGCAAATAGAATTGGGGGCTCTGATGATAAATTAGGGTAAAATAGGGGGAAGGGGCAGTTTGTACTTTAATAATAAATTTTCAGTTATGATTATTTTATGATATGAAAAATGTGGGGGATTGATTGAACACTATGGGCCCCAAAGTATATGCCAAATCTTAGCTGAGATAAGGAAAAGTTACAAGTATATCCTATAATCTAAAGTAGTATGATGTATTTTTATGCGTAGGTATGTGAATATAAATGTTTATGTCCAGTATGATCTCGTAAATGGCAGGAACAAGATCTTTGAATTGATCATGGGCTCTTTTAGACTGTTATTGCCCCTCCCAGCATTTTGTAAAATCAAAATACAAAATACAAATTGCATAGCTAGACGGAGTAAAAATTGTAAATAAATCACTGAATATGATATAATCGTTAAAAGGTTCTATTGATCTTCTAAATTTATAAAATCCATAAATAAATAAAGAAGTTATCTTACATAACAACATATCAAAGACTCTATTCATAGAGAAGATTCCTCCCAAAAAAAAATATTAACATCAACACTTTGTAATTACTATTTTTTTCAAATATACCAATCCCTCCTTCTTAAGCAGCGAGTATAAAGTTTGATCCGTCAACTAAATATTGGTCTGACCGAATAACAACTATGAAGGAAGGAAGGGCCTTGCTTGCTTGCGAGTAAAAGCGGGAAGTAGATGTGGATTTGGGGGGAAAGGGAAAATGTTCGAAGAAACGCGATACATACGTCCGAGCAAGTCCTTAAACCCAAAATTGTTGCGTTAGTCGCTGTGAATATCTTAAACTGTGAGCATATGTTAGTGATATGTTAAACTTTTAAATTTATATACATGTATATATGAATTTATTTTACATATTTACATCTGTTTATGTATATTAAATATGTTTGTTTGACATTTTAAGCTGTTTTTATTTAGGATATTACTGTATTTTTATATTTTATATCATAACCATAGGCGGAAAATATTTTTTTCTGGTGGTTATTTAATTTAGATTGTGTTTTTTTCTACTTTTAAGAATTGTCTATTAAAATTAAAAATGTATTACATCTTTTATTTGATTTTTTATTGTTACTTTATCAATGTAAGACAACACTCAAAAGTTATTAGAATAGCCTTGAATAGTAGTTATAGGTTTCTAATAGTAAAGCTTATGACATAATATCGGAAAAAAACAAAAATAGTTTCACTTTACAATTTAGTCGACGTAAATAATTAAATCTTTTATCAGCTTCTACGACAGTTCTATTAACCTTTGGCGTTGCCATTATGTCAACACAATAATTCCATGTCACTTTTGTGATGTCAATGAAATCTAGTCTTTGTTGATAACATGTCAGCAATGGCCGCTTTTAGTATCAACATAAACCAACGAAGTTTTATGTCAACATATTTTCCAAGGTTTTGCAGGGTTTGAGGGGGATGTCAAATTGTTTGTGTTTAATTAGTTGACAGGGATAGAGGGTTAGGATAATAGAAGATAAACAAATTTCCCCAATTTCAATCAATGGAAATTAGTCCTTTGATTAGAATTTTGAATGAAATGTGTTAACAGTAACTTTGCCAAACCAACCTTTTTAGGCTAACTAATGGCGTAACGAGTTTGTGGAGGGTGGGGGGGGGGGGGGGGGTGAAATTATTTACAATTCTTAGTCTTCTCTGTCTATGTTATTTGCAAGAAGGGAGGGGGCATTGGACTGTAAATCACACTTGTACTAAAAGCTTTTTCCATGTTATCGTATTCGTTGGCTCAAAACTTAAAACTTAAATGATTTTAATCTAAGGAATCGGTAATTTTGTTTATCATCATCGGGGATGTACATTGTACATCAATTTATCAACATTGTCTTATCCCTTGAGATCCCTGGTTATTTGGCAAGATGTTATAATTAGTTGACACTTATCAAACAATGTTAATCTATTTAAGATAATTAATAGGACACTCTCAGAAATTTAATAACTTAAATTATTAGAAAAAAAGTCACTTATTTATTTTTGACCATCCACGATTTTTAGTGCTTCGCTACTTATGGATGTTGCCATTTTTGTTAACATATGTATAATTGATTATACCAAAGTAAATTTAAACTTCTTAAAAGACAATTTTTTCTTTGCATTACAGCATTAAGGCAGAAACATCATAAATTTATTGCTTTTTATGGTATTATATATTTTCGACAAACAAGTAAGCTAGTACTTTTTAGATGAGAGGCATAAAACCACTCAAATACTGCTTTTAAACACGAATGTTTAAAGATGGAACTCTTTGTTTTTAAAAATGAATAATTGTAAAACTCGAGGTGAATCATTTTCTTTTCAATATTCAGAAAAGAATTTATGAGTGTCCTTTAAACTAAACTTAACCTTGTAGTAAGATCATTGGTGTGTCTTCATTTTCGCATATGAATCAAATTATCAAATCATCAGAACTGCATATTACTTACAATAGCAAAAAATGTCTCTTCCTAAGTTCTTTCCCATTTGCATCTGTCAACAAATAACACCTCCTCTTATTCATTTGTAACTAAAAGCTGCGTCCCTTTCTTCTAGGGAAAAACAGTAAAATGGCCAAGAACATTCTAATATCAAGATTTTTAAAATCACCAAAACCATCCCAGAACCAATGAAGCTTCCTTAAAATGGAAAGCTAAAAATGTAAATAAGAGCCATTGATTCAGCAGTTAGCGAGATTCCTTGCTAAAGATAGATACACATACAATTACTTTAATATAAGAATTATATGATTTTTTCGTTGTGCGAATATATAACTAACTCTATTTGACTGTAATAATATGTGGAAGTGGGAGCACACCATAGAAAGATCATTACTGTTATCATTTATGAGTTAATAACCCCCATAATTAAAAGACAAAAAGTTAAGTACGTCCCTAAATTTATCGGTTTATTTCAGCTAATAAATCCTTTTTGACTGTATATATAATAAGGAAAATTGAATTAAATGTTTTGTAGGCATGCTGCTTTTCTTATATGTGTAGGTTTAAAAAAATACTAAATAAATAAATTTAGTATTAACCTGAAGATTTAGATTTCAATAACCACTGAACTGATTGAATTCTCTCGGGATTGGTTTTAGGCTATTTCATTTTTAGATTTTTGCTTTGTTATAGTTGTTTAAGGTTATATTTTCCCCCCTTCTTACCACTTTAATTACAGAGCACATAGATGCTAGTGGCGCCTTTGCTATATAAGTATACTACCCAGAACTCATACAAAACATCTTTTTATTATGTTAATCTAAATATAAATGTCCTTAAAACCACAAAAAATTATATCACAAATTGTTCCTTATAATGTATTTTCGAAGGATGCATAAATTTAGAAACCCCATATAGGTGATCACGTACATTGACAAAGTTATAAAAAAAGTTAAAAACTTTTTTACAAAAATGAAAATAAAGCTTTAAGTCAAAATTAAGATCAAATTTGGCGGGAATCGCTAAAAAATCACTAAATATGACATTATGATCGGTTAAGAATTTTTGCTTATGTACTAAGTGGGACATATGAAGGACATTAATATTTGCAGGGATCTAAAGGGATAAGCCAATAGGTAATTAATTTATGTACATTATCTAAGAGGATTAAATTACCGCTTCCCTAGATTGAAATTATTTATTGAAAAGTTTAAAAGGTTTTTAAGCCAACAAACTAGAGAACCGGTTTAGAAAACTTTGGGAACTAGTTTTAATTTACCGTACAATGTCCTCTCCTTCCCAGAATATTTTTAAAATTAGATTTTACCTCCCTATCCCTTGGTTAACTCGGACATGCGCTGGGAGACCAAAATTTGGATCAAGTCTGTTACATCCTCAAAAAAAACTTGTCCTCAGTAAGTCGATATCTTTGACATTAGAGTTAAACACTAGATGGAGAAAGGGTTTAATAACTGTATCTCCCCATCGCATCAACCTTGTGCAACCTTTCTATTGGGTCATTGTAAATTAACCAATGTTGTCGCTTGAAAACAGTAAAAGTGTCGAACTATGACGTCAGAAAAAAATAACAATTAACCAATAAGAAGCCAGTATTCACTGTGGTAAAATATATAGCGGCCTCTCATTGGTTAATTGTAAATTTTTTCTGACGTCATAGTTCGACACTTTTACTGTTTTCTTGTCGCTTATATTAACACAACCAAGTAGCATAAAATAATTTAGAAGCAGACGAAAACGGTCATTAAAAAAGAAAGGGAGGTAGTTGACTATGTAAATTGCATATCAGGTGCTATTGTTATAGGGAATCTTCATAGAAAAAGTTTTCTATCTGAAATGACAGCTGAGAAAATCAAATTTACCCAATGGACTGACTTAATGACAGGCGAATGCACCTACGAACAATCGTACTGACAAAAAAATGAATTCTAGAATATCTTCTCTACTAAAAATATCTTACTTTGTATATTTGACTTGATCCCAAAATTTTTCCATCTCACGAGCTTGAGATTAAATTCAGTTGGAGGTGGAGAGGGTGCCAATTTTACTAAATTTTTACACACTCAATTCATAGAATAATATATCTAGAATAGGAGGTAGAATTAACCTTGATTTCTAGAATGGAGAATCTTAGGATAATTAGAAATAACGTTGGCACGGGCTAACATAACTGGTAATAATTTTATGATTTTCATTTTATTATTCGTGAAAAATCACCTATAACACGATACTTGATTTTTCAGCATAGCATAGCTTGTTCTATATCAGTTTTTAAGCCATACTGCATGGAAATATCATTTGAATAACATTGTAATGTAAAGAAATCAATGAAAATTACGTTGTTTATTTATATTCTACCTATTCATTATTCTATGTTTAAAAGATACTGAGTGTTCTTTAAGTTGATATTGAATCCAATCTTCTCAGATGTTATCCCCATGTCCCTGCACAGTGAGTCAGAAAAATTTTCTTCAAAACTTCCAGTTACTGCGGTACTCTTTCCATGCAGGTTTTCACTCCAATCGGGCATTTCTTTACTTACTTTTCCTAGCCTAACCTAAAATAAGCATTAAACCTACTTTTATTTTTAGTCAGATTGTTTGAAATATATTGCCAGTTATGTCTGTTTAATGGTCGATGCATTCACCCTACTATCTAGGAAACAGTAATTATCTTTCCATATGGCTTCGAAACCGATTAATATTCGCTGGATTAGAATCGGTTATAAGCCATATTGAAAAATCATGTAAAGCATCTTATTACAGACAATTTTCCACGAATATCAATATAAAAATCATAAAATCAATACAAGTTTTGTTAGTCTGGACCCTCGGGGCTAACAAAGCTGATTTTAATCTTATGATTTTTCATTTTAATATCCGCGGAAAGCTGTCTATAATAGGATAAATTACTATTCTCACAAATACGCGATTACATTTTCTTGTCTTTAACATATCACCATCCATGGGTAACCATTGCAGAAATGTTGTAAGTAATACTTTTCTAACTCTTATGCTCTTTATTTATTACATTTAAGCACGGTGAGATTTTCTTATTCTGGTAGCCAAAAAAGTTAAGTATATTGCATCAAGGCCAAAGAAACAGCAAAAAATACTTTTTTTGGATCGCGAAAACAAGAATAAAACATTCATAAAATGGAAGTTATCAGGCATCTTATTCGTTTGCTCAAAAACAAAAATCTATGGAATTGGTAATTGGTTAATTATAATTGGGGATGTTTATAGATGTATCACCCATTGTCTTACTCTTAACATAAAAGCAATATAAACAAACTTCGATGTTAATTTGTTCGATTTCATCCAGTATGCTTAATGAGGATGTATTTACATTTATAAAGACTTAATTCAAGAGAAGCTATGCTTATTGTTTACTTTAATTAAGAAAATAAAGCACGGATTGGAAGTAAAAAAACTTTTAAATTAGAAATTGAAGCCGAAAAAAATACTAAAACTTGTGTTTTATGCATAATATAGAGGTAAATCTACGATAAAAGTTGAAATTTGATACAGGCTTTTCAGTTTTTAGTAGCAAAGCTACTCTATAATTAGCAGGGTGGGAGGGTACATTAAGCTTTAAATGGTACTGATAATCATATTAATATAGCTGGTTTTGATTGGTTGGTTTCAAACTAAGAGTGTCCCCAACAACCTCAGTAGGGGTAATTTTGTTTATCATCATTGGGGATTTATAAATCTATCATCAATATATATATAACAATTATTTTTAAAATCATTATTGTTTATTTGCTGCATTAATTATGGACATACTTGTCCTTGTTATCTGGCTGAAGAATTGCAGTGTGTGTAGAGTCTTGTTTTGTCTGCTCAGCTTGCTAATTGTTTGCAAACAAATTCAGCAAAAATTTCTGCACACAAGTTATTTTAATGTGAGTATTCTTTTTATTTCATTAAATTGCAATCAATCAAAAGTTTGTTAGTTAATAAGGTTGTTAATTATGTTAGTTACTGAGATACTATAGGGCATTTTAAGTACAAAATAACAAAGTCTAATTTTATTGATAAAGTGCCCAACATTTTTGAGCCAGTGACTAATATAATGAAACTTTGGGTACTTGTGTAATTTATTGACCAATTTCCCCTTCCTCCCGGAGTATTCAACTTATGAAATACTGAGAAATAAGATGATGATATAGCAAAACTATTTTAATATCCATGTTTAAAGTTTAATCCTGTATGACTCAGAAAAATTATCAGAAATCTAAATTTCCACCCCTCATAAATATTATTAATGTATGTATATTTAAGCAGGGATATATGGATATGATACCAAGAGTAAAAATTATCTTTCAATGCTTGATTGAAGATTTATCTATTGATTATTATCCTTTCCCTCCGGCCCTGATAAGATGATTCACTGAAGTTGCAAATCCAAAAGGGTTGGTTGCATTGGGATTTTATTTTCAGATTTTAAAATTTTAAACCATTTGATATAATTGCTTCTTACACTATAAACCTAATTTTTATTTTAAGCATTTTTCTCGATATATTTCTATGATTAATATTTATGAATTAGTTATAATTGTTTAATAAAATTTTGCTGAATTAATCAACTTTTTTGTTTACATTTACAAAGTACTAGCCCTTATTCTTGCCTACAGACATAAATACATTAGACAGTTAGGTACATGAGTTGATTATTTTGTTTTAGGACAGATAGAATAATAATAGCATTTATAGATTTATAGATAGAGGCACTATGAGTTTATTATTGTCAAAAAACAAACACTATAACTAGCTTTCAGGGGATTTCTACAAAGTCAAATCTTTTGGACGATTTTTTCCTTCAGACATACTTGAACATCCCCAATACACTACAATTTATACATGCGACTAACCGTTATATCCAACAGAACTATGCCTTTCCTATTTCCTAAACTAAAAGGTTAAGCTCCATAAGAAATTTATGATGTGCATTCAGTTCCGCGTATGTATCTCACATTTGCAAATCATTAAATCCGTGTATATTGCTGCAATAGCACAAACTGCTCCTTCCTCTTTTGCTTCAACCTAATTATTGAACACTTCTTTCTATTTATTGGCTGTTT
Source organism: Acartia tonsa (assembly GCF_053477335.1). Classification (NCBI taxonomy): domain Eukaryota; kingdom Metazoa; phylum Arthropoda; class Copepoda; order Calanoida; family Acartiidae; genus Acartia; species Acartia tonsa. The sequence continues at coordinate 26,053,820 of NC_137266.1, read as the reverse complement.
TGTCTTTTTGCGAGAGTGAAACAATATGTGATAATGTGTGAAACTAGAGGCACACCAAGATTTTTCATGAGTGAAATAACACTTTAACCCTTTTTTATACTGATAGCTTTTGCCGTCATGCGAATTGCATATAAATTTTTATTAGTAGCGAATCTTTTTAGTCAATTGGTTTTTCTGTCAGTCAAACTACAGCTTTTATGGAGATATGTGTTATCAACTGCTGTAAAAGCTAGATGTCAAAATTTGTTCTTATGATTCCTCTGACAAATTCCATACTAGAATTGTAATTTTCTCGGCTGCATCTAACGTAATATGTCCAAAATTAGGTTAGCTACTATTTGATGTTGTCATCCTTGTTTATGAATGAAACTCAATAGGCCTTTTATGTTATTGGATAATGGAACATACATTGCAATAAAAGTGATAATTTTAATAAATACCACGGAAAAAAAAACTTTCTTACATACGAAAGTAGCTGGATGTATGTCTGTTTGTATGTCTAATAAGATTTTTTAACGACAATACCGACTTTTTATTAGTATTGAATCAGCAAAAGTTACAAATATATTTTTGATAGAAAAATCATACCAGGAAGCTAGTAAAAGTGGCTGACTCAGATTATGACGTCAAAATTAACCAATGAGAGGCCAGTATACACTGTAATTGACCAATGGTAAAATTTAAAGTGGCCTCTCATTGGTTAATTTTATTTACGTCATAATCTGAGTCAGCCACTTTTACTAGCTTCTCATATCAGCTTATTATTTATTCAAAGTAGGTTTTAGGCTATTTTGAGGGTGGTGGTTTGACCCCAAAAAAGATATAGCACAATAAAAAACTACCACTTACTAATGGAGCTTAGTGAAACTGTTATAGTCCTTAAAAAAGTAAAAGTGTTAAAAATAATAACTGTACACATAAGGACTGTTTTTATTTATATATTTCATCGGGTTAGTTTGCATACAACACAGGGAGGGAGGGGACGTTGAACCCAAAGTTTTTACAATCACGTTTTCTCATTCGTTGGCTTAAATAATTCTGTTAAATCTTGATTAGTGTCAAAACAATAATTTAAGTCTACTGACAGGTTAGTTTGTATTATCATCATAATAGAATTTACACTCCATTGTCTTATCACTGGAGATCCATGAGAAAAAAAAACAGAAGACAGTTTAAAGTAAATATTTATATTAGGGTGTGAATTCAATTCCCCATTTTCTAAAATCATTATTTAGCTAAAATACAAAATAGGAAAGAGTGTTTAAGGATGAGAGTGGAGTAAAGGGGAAGGGCAGAATGTGCTATTGTAAAAAAGCTAATTTGATGATTTAGAATGGGATTCATTTGCGTCATTGACTGCACACCCTATGTTAAAAGCCTGATCATTTTTTGCCATTTTTAGATAATTTTATCTGTATAAGCATGTGTTCTCAGGTGTTGACGCAAAACAGTAAATTTTAAAGTAGCGTAGCTATTTTACATACTAAGTTAATAACAGGATGCTGCCTGTACATATGAAAGGCCGGTGAGATTTCGCTAGTTGCTTAAAAATTTTCAGAGATGTTTTTTTTTGTCCAGGGAAGGTCTATGTTAATTCCTTTTTCTAATATTTGGGGGCTATAAGATCGAGAATAGATTAAAGTTAATTTTTACTGTGTTTTTAACGAACCAGCATGATTTATTATCATTTTCTAATTAAAACGATAAATGCAGATTTTTTTCCCTAAAGATTTTTGCATTGATAAACGGTACTAAAATGATAAATTTCTCAAATAATAACCCCATCATAAAAAGTGAAACATCATTACTGCACATAATTCTTGTTTTTTTCAAGTTAGTCAGTTCATCAAATTATTACTAAAGCACAAACTGCTCTTTTCCAATCATTTAATTTACATTAATTATATTTTTTGCGCTCTTATAACACTTTCAAATTATGTCACTTTGGCGGAAGCTATAACACACCGTAGTAAAAATATTCTTAATGCTAGAAATATTTTATAAGCAAAGATTAGGATAGCTTTGAGAAGTAATAAAAAAAATCCAGTAAAATTAAAGTTGACTTTAAAAATAAGAAATATAATAACCATTGCTCTTGCAGCAATATAAAAAAAAACATTATTAAGGCAATTTTTTTTTACTAAGCTAATAAAGAAAAATGTTATAGAATGCTGAAACCTATAGCATCTAGAGGAAAGAGGGCCATCAAATAGGCTTTTTTAAGACTTTAGCTTGAAATTAAACTAGCCAGAAACCATCTCGTGACCTGTTTAAAGCTTCTCTAAACTGGAGAACTCCATAGGTTCAGGGGTTAGCTATATTTTAACGGACAAACAAAAAACTTATTTATGATAGGAATTCTGTTTTTATGGTCGATTAGATGGACTTAGATGTCATGGAGTAATTGGAATTTATTTTAATAAAACTTATCTACATCCATGGTTAAAGGCTTATATAATGTATTGGGAATGAAAATTCCCTATTTACTGACGTTCAATAAATTATACCATGGGCTTATTGAAATTTATCTCAAGATATTAATGATTTCGGATTTGGGAAAGGCAGATTTCATAATCGGTGCACATTCAATTGCGCTTGTTCATATCGTCGGACACTCATATTATTATAACAGCACAAACTACACCTTTTCTTCACTTTAAGCCATTAATCAGAATTTTCCTATAATTTTATTAGGATTTTTAGTGCTTCGCTACCTAGGGATGTTTATCATTCTTGTTATAGTATTATCTTTTTGGCGAATAAAAAAACACTGATAAATGGGGAAGGAATTGCACACTATTAAAGTATATTTGTTCAAGGTATTTCAAAATAAATTTTGGAAGGGAGAAATCAATAGCCGAAAGATTATCTCCCCCCCACCCTAAAATATTCAATAAATACCTGTCTTAACCTCTTTTCGAGGAAGCTTTGTGTTTATCAAGTTCGAAATTAATTCCTTATCATTATCCTAAAACTAAGCGTAAATGTCGTCTTTTTTGGCTTTCCTTTCATAATGTGGCGCGGCATGGATTGTTTGTATATTTTGATGCGCACGTTCGTTACTTTTGAATGAGATATGAGTGTGTGAAGATTTCGGAGAACAAAATTGGGCCTATCATTGGTCTCATAGTGTGTGAACGACCCTAGTATATCAGGGATTTGAAACCATAAGAACTTCAGGTAGAATTTGTTATTTTTATTAAGAAGAATGGTGTATAGGACGATTATATGTAGTTTTAAAAAGGCTTTAGCCAGCTAAACATGAAACTTAATAATGATTAATATATGTTTTAGTATTTTTTATGTGCCTTTATTTTTGCATTTAACAATGATTTATTAAACCAAATAATTTTCCTTTAAAGCCAAAGTTTCCAAAGATTCTTAACCGTAGAGAAAAATGATTTTTAAAAAGCAATTAAGATTACGTGGTTATAAATAACTGGAATTATGAACTAATTGATTTTGTAATTTCAGGACTTTGAAATAATTTCATCAATAAATCTATATTCAAACCTGCTGTTGAAACTTGATGGTTCCTGGTATTGGGGGTTTGTATGTTCGCCAACAGATCTCGAGAACTTCCCGCTAATTCGGAAGTCAAACTCAACCAAAGTGTCATGGTTGAGACAATTTCAAAGTATCTGATGGATAGGCGTTAGCATTCATCAAGAGATCAATAGCATCCAGTGAATTATTGATGCAATAAACTGTGACAATTTTTCTGTGAAATAAGTACCTAGTGAATCATTATGCCACTAACCAAAAAGCAGAAAATTGAGGGAGCTATCGCTATTGGCAGTGAAAGGCTAGAAGTGTTTGACGAACAGTTAAAAGTGTTTTATGACAATCTAAAAGCCTGCCAAAGTTTTAGTTCATGTGAAAATGTGAATGTAAAATCAATTCGTGACATTTTTAGTGAGGTCAAGGACCAATCTGACCTAATAAAAAGTCTAAAACCTGCCGTGGAGACTAGTGAGCTGCGCGAGTTCAAGCGTGATTTGGATGAAGCTAGTGAGCAGAAAACTGTTGCAGATAAAGTTTATGCGTCGTTGGAGCAGTGTACAAAAATTCTGTACTGGCTTGACAATGATTCAGACGACGCGAGGTCAAGCACTGTCGCCAGGAACCTCGACGTCATTGAGAAGGTGAAGATGGACATGGGAGTGCTTAAAATTTCCGTGGAGTTGCGCCAAGAAGTACGTGATATGTACCGAAGGCTTAGAGAGATGGAACGTCGTTCATCTAACCTGGATGAGAGTGGGACACCTGCCATGCTCTCCAGAAGTATGTCTGCCGTGGATATTCGGAGTTCCAACCCGCAGTATGGGCGCTGGGACAACAGTTTGTTGCCGTCGTTCGACGGTACTGACACGGATTACCCAAACTTTAAACAGGTCTTTAAAGATCTATGCTCTGGTTATGGATTTGCTGACCAGAGGTTAAGTCTGATGTTGTGTATGGAGAAGGTGATAACCAACCCGGAACTACGCAAGCAAGTGTCAGCGATTAGAGATCATAATGAACAATGGTCGTTTCTTGATCAGATGTTTTTATCAAACACTCGCCGGTTCATGAGGATTTTAACTAAGCTGAACAAGATGAAACCTGTGGATAAACCTGTGGACGTGGTTAGCGCAATTGCTACCTTCAAGAGCATGATGCAGGAAGTAGAAACCATCGTGGGTTCTGCAGCTAAGGATTACAATCACCTAACTCTTATTCATATTTTTAAAGACAAGTGCCCTGAAAATTTGAGAGACAAAATTATGATGGAGCTAGGTAGCATGAACCAACCAGACATCCAGAAGATTGTAGAACTGCTGGAGAGGACCAGGGGTGCCATGTTGGCCGGTGATATGTCCTATGACACTAATGCCGGCAAGAGAAATCGTGACAGAGCTGCCGCCGCGCAAGTATCTGGCCGCAGCGACAATAAGAATGGAAAGGCTGGAAAGGACAAGGCTTCCAAGTGGAACAGTGCATGTCCTGTGGAGAGTTGCAAGGAGAAACACCCGATTTTCCGTTGCCTCACGTTTAAGAAGATGGATGAGGTTGACCGAAAGAAAGTTGTCCAGCAGAAGAAGTTATGTGAACTCTGCCTATGTGACGGCCATACTGCTGACAAGTGTAATAAATCGGATAAGCTTGGTGTTTGTGGTACCAATAATTGCGACAGATACCATTCTAGGTTACTCCATGAGGCCAGTGCTGGTGTGAATACAGTCTACAAGTCAAGTTCTGCACCCAGCCCCTGTACCTTCTTACTTCAGTTAGTTCCTGTTGTAGCACCTGACGGCTGCACCTGCCACGCCACTGTGATGTTTGACTCTGGGGCAAATTTGCCACTTGTGTCTGAGAAATTATCCAACAAGTTGAAGCTGAAATCTACCGGCAGATATACAACTATTTCTGTAGCTGACGGCAGTGAGTCTTCCTGCCGCAATGTTGTGTTTTATCTGAAGGATAGGGACGGCAATTTGAGGGAGTTTGAGGCAGCTGTCATGCCTACCCTCGGCGGGGCCAACGAGATGCGCTCGGTCCACCCCGAAACTGCCGCCGAAATATTTAAAATGCCGCCAGAAAGGTTTACATATATTAGTGGAGGCTTAGATATCATCATTGGAAATACACATCCTGACGTGTTTCCTTCAACCTACCAGAAAGTGGGCCAGTCTATGTTGTGGCGAACCATTTTTGGTAGTGGTTTTATCTGTACGAGTGCTGACGGTGGAGCTGGAGATCAAAAGTCGGCATATAAGGCTGTCAGTGTCAGTGGAGGCACCTTGCCAGACTTTCTGACGTCTGAATCGTTTGGCGTACAGCCGCAGGCACTTTGTCCAGGATGTACTGCCTGTCAAGAGTGCAAGGCTATGGCCGACGGCACTACCTGGGACCAGCGCGAGAGGCAGAGGATAATTGAGGCAGGTTTAACACTAGACTTGCAGTCCAACAAGTGGACAGGTCAATATGCTTATATTGAAGATCCTCACACTTTACCCTACAATGAGAGTTTAGCCCGCAAAATTGCTGAAAAGGATCGTGCCAAGATGGTCAAGGAAGGTACCTATGGAATGTATGTGGAGGTATTCAACGACGCCATAAAAAGAGGCGTTTTTCAAAAAGCCACGCCTGAAGAATTGCAGTATGAAAGGCCTAAGTCTTGTTCATCAATAGTGGTTGCTTTCAAGGAGGATTCAAGTTCCACACCCATGAGATTGTGTGCAAATAGTTCTCTGACGTTCAAGGGTACCAGTTTTAATAACATAATGCTGGGAGGCCCGCCGCCAATGCAGAAGATTTTTTATCATTTGATGCTTTTCCGCGGTTACAAGGTTGGTATAACTGCGGATATTTCCAAGTTTTATAACTCCATCCTGGCCACAGAGTTCGACAGCCAGATGAAGAGAGTTTTATTTTCCCCGACGCCAGATGGTCCACTTGAAATTTACCTGACTAAAGTTGTGAATTTCGGCGAGTTGGCTGCGGGAAACTTGGCAGTTACAGCCCTGAAGTTGACGTCCCGCCTGTTCGGCGGAAAGAGTGAAGCAGAGGTCAAGGAGATGTATGGAGAGGGGCAGATAAACGGTAGTGAAATTGTTGCTAAACCTGAATTATGGAAGGAGCCACAAATACCTACCTACCCTGATGAGGAATTCAAGTTACCTCAGATTCCAGTTGCAGTCAAGCTTGAGAAGCACAGCTTCATAGATGACGTTATTTCGGAAGCAGGATCGAAGCCAGAAGCCAAGGAGATGATGAAAGAGGCCGACAGAATTATCGGCAAAGGTAGTTTTTCCTTCAAACAAGTCATTTATTCTGGAGATGATTGCCAGCCTACCAAGGTTCTCGGGCTGATATGGAAGCCAGCCACCGATGTGTTGTCCATCGCCACAAGAGTCAACCAAGATGGTAAAGTAAAGGGAAAGAAGGTGAAAGAGGATGCTGATTTGTACAACCTCCAGGACGCCTTGGACGAGAATCTGACAAAGAAGATGGTCCACAGGTTCGCCGCCCAAACCTTCGACCCGATCGGGCTTTGCAGCCCTATTCTGTTGAGAATTAAACTTGTCCTGCGGAAAACATGTTTGCTGAATTTGGGCTGGCAAGATTTCATTCCAAAAAGTCTACGGGATGAACTTGTTAAGTCGCTGGAGGACAGAGCTGAGGTTGCTAAATTAGAGTTTGACCGTTGTGTGGTCCCGGAGGAACCAACTGGTCTTCCATCCTTGATGATGTTTTCGGATGGGTCATCAGAGGCTTATGCATGTAATGCATATTTGAGGTGGCCAACTAGACAAGGATTTGAAACGTTTCTGCTAGCCACCAAGTCAAGAGTTGCGCCGGTCAAGTGTGAATCAATTCCACGCCTTGAATTGATGGGATGCCAGATGTCCACAAGGTTGTCAAAGTCCATCAGAGATGCCCTGCCCTTTGATATTATCAGAGTGATGTACTTTACTGATTCATCGTGTGTTTTATCACAAATAGTTTCCAACAGTGCTATGTTGAACACATTTAATTCTCATCGTATTGGAGAAATTCAATCTGCAACCAACAAGGATGACTGGAGGTGGGTCCCGGGGACACACAATGTTGCAGATTTGGGCACCAGAAGCACCTGCAAGGTATCAGATTTGGGACCAGGTTCCAGGTACAGATTGGGCCCAGAATGGTTGCGCCAGGATGAAAGCGCGTGGCCGGTGAAAACTGCCGAAGAAGTCAAGCAGGTTTTACCCCCAGAGGAGTTGAATACCAAAATGGTTAAGTTATGTTCAATGAAAGTTGCCGGAGAAGCCGCTGAAGATGTCTTTAGGTTTAAGCACAGGAGATCATTTGGACAGGCCAAACGTATTATGGCAGCTGTCCTGCAAGTTGCGAACACCTGGTTGAAGAAGCTAAAGAGCAGACAAGAAGGTAAGACTACAGCCGCTGGTAGTCATGTAGCAGCCGCAGATTCTGTGTACAAGCCGTCTTTGTACAATTTTATGGCGGCGGCGGAACTTTTCATTGTGTCACGAAGCCAAGAGGATGAGTGGATAAATGACGCTAAAGGCAATTATGCGTCATTAAATCCATTAGTGCATGAAGTATCATTGACCTGGCCTGTCGTTGGTCCCGGAGGAAATTATGTGACCAGGGAGATGAGAATTCTTAAAATGGTTGGTCGTGGAGAGCCCGTCATTGATGCCATTACTGGTGGCCGTAAAATGATATTTGAAGACATGCCAGGTTTAATAATTTTGGAGCCTGGTAATTGGTTAGCTGCTGTTTTTATGAGAGAAGCGCATGTTGAGCTTCACTCTGGAGTCCGTGGAACTTTAGCTGAGAGCCGCCGTTGGTGCTGGATTGTGAAGGCAAGGAGGTTGTCCATCATGGAAGTGAAGAAGTGTTGGCCCTGCAGTGTTGAGAGGGCTAAGGAATGTCGTACTACCATGAAGGATGTGTTACCTGACAAGTTGGTCCCGAGCAGGCCTTTTGAAGCTGTGCAAGTCGACCTGATGGGTCCGCTGGTTACGAGGAGAGCTGCCGCCAAAACGAGGAGTCAGACAGCAACGAAGAAGGTGTGGGTGTTCGTGGTGGTCTGCAGGTTCTCAGGGGCGTTATGGTTAGATGCCTTGGAAAAGTATGATACCAGCAGTATCCTGTTGTCCCTGCGCAAGTTGGAAGCTGTTCATTGTCTGCCGAAGGTCATAGTAAGCGACATGGGCACACAATTATCCGGTGCTCGCAAGGTTTTAGAGCAGAAGTTGGGCAGCCAGGTAGAGTTTTCTTGGTCTCAGATCCCGGCCCGAGCCCACCATTTCATTGGGCAAGCTGAGAAAATGGTGGGATTAACCAAGAGATTGCTGTCCAAGAAGTTGGTGAATAGTTCTGTTAATTTTAACGAGCTCCTGGTGCTGTTGGCGGAGGTTAGCAAGTTGATGAATAGCAGACCTTTGACGATAGAAGCTGCGAACGACGTGGAGAATTGGCGGCTGATTACCCCTGGCCAGCTGCTGGGAAATGTTGACCGCCAGCCGTTGTGCAATGTGGCGATGAAACCGGAGGACCAAATTTCCTCCAGGTTGAAGTTGTTAGAAGATTTGTCTGCCCAGTTTTGGACTGCCTACCGCCAGGAGATCCTACCGAAGATATTACGGATGTCCAAGTGGAAGGATGAGATGGCGGAGCCACTAGCTGACGGAGATATAGTTCTGGTTACGAGTACCAATCCGCTGATGAGATGTTTGAGGATGGGCCGAGTGACGAGAATTGAGGATGGGAGAAAGACTGCAAGAGTCTTGTTCAGGCTGACAGATAAATCTCCCCTGGAAGAACATGCTGTATCAGTCAGGCAGTTGTTAAAAATTATGATTAATAATTGATTCTTATTTTATGGAAATTGAGATTTTTTTTAGTAAAAAGCCGCATTTTTCATATGCCTATTTTTATGCCTAAAATAAGAATCAAATGAAATGCGATTAAGTTTTATTCTATTTCATATACTCAAATTTAATTTTATTGAGTTTAAATTCTTTTTAAAAGTACAATTCATTATAAAACTTACCTGAATAGTTTACCAAAAAGGAATAAATGTGTCGAGGTTGCGTGATTCGATATTTATTCTAAGAAAAAAATCAAGTATTTTTTAGCAGATTTTTTTAAAAATTATATATGAATTTCAATCAAGTAAAACATTTTTATTCAGATCAAGGAATGATTGAAAATTCATATTTAAAGTCTCGTTTTTTTTTTACAAAGAAAAATTGGTATTTTTTTCATAATTCCGATGAAAATTCTAACGAAGATATTATTATTTTGCTATTCTTTAAGTATTAAAAAGTTTTATTGTTGATTAAGATATTACAGTTCTTATTCATTAGGTTTGAAAAACTTTCTGCCCAAGGATTTTGAAATATTTTTTCTTACTACTCTTTTTGATACTTAACAAATTTAGTTTTAAGTACCTATAAATCTTAATTTTCTTGTCTAAGATTTATTTTGTTTTATTTTACCATTATTGTTTACATTTCAACCTGATTTCGTAGGTACTTATTGATTTATTTATAATGATTTATTACCTATTGATTATGAAATGATTATTATTTAGTATAGTTGTTATATTTACAACATCATGATTAATAGGATTATCTATTTTAGGATTTGTGTATGTGATCTTGTGATTGTCATGTGCATGGAATGTTGTATGGTACATACCAATCCCCATCCTTCTATCCTAAAATGTGAGGTATTATGAGTCCTAGTGAGGAGTATAATATTGTGTATGCATTTCACGGGGTTTCATTTAGTTAGGAGCAAAATTGTCACGTTTTCGGGATGTGGCCATTCTCATGTGATTATGGTGAGTTGAGTTTAGTGAGAAATGTTGCTAGTGCTCAGCGCAAAAAAACCTTGAATCTTGTTAAGGAAGTTAATTTGACTTTCAAACGGGGGGTGTGTCTTAACCTCTTTTCGAGGAAGCTTTGTGTTTATCAAGTTCGAAATTAATTCCTTATCATTATCCTAAAACTAAGCGCAAATGTCGTCTTTTTTGGCTTTCCTTTCATAATGTGGCGCGGCATGGATTGTTTGTATATTTTGATGCGCACGTTCGTTACTTTTGAATGAGATATGAGTGTGTGAAGATTTCGGAGAACAAAATTGGGCCTATCATTGGTCTCATAGTGTGTGAACGACCCTAGTATATCAGGGATTTGAAACCATAAGAACTTCAGGTAGAATTTGTTATTTTTATTAAGAAGAATGGTGTATAGGACGATTATATGTAGTTTTAAAAAGGCTTTAGCCAGCTAAACATGAAACTTAATAATGATTAATATATGTTTTAGTATTTTTTATGTGCCTTTATTTTTGCATTTAACAATGATTTATTAAACCAAATAATTTTCCTTTAAAGCCAAAGTTTCCAAAGATTCTTAACCGTAGAGAAAAATGATTTTTAAAAAGCAATTAAGATTACGTGGTTATAAATAACTGGAATTATGAACTAATTGATTTTGTAATTTCAGGACTTTGAAATAATTTCATCAATAAATCTATATTCAAACCTGCTGTTGAAACTTGATGGTTCCTGGTATTGGGGGTTTGTATGTTCGCCAACAGATCTTGAGAACTTCCCGCTAATTCGGAAGTCAAACTCAACCAAAGTGTCATGGTTGAGACAATACCATTGGAAGTTTTAGTGGAACTTTTGAACGATGACAAAATAATCTTTTATTAATATTAATTATTATATTATTAAATATTTTATTCAATTCAGAATTTTGTTTTTGCTATTTAAAGAGAAGATTAATTTATTGTCCATTATTAAAATCTTTAAAAATCATAACATTTGATTTATAACACAACAATTTAATGAATTGTTATATTATTTATTTAATTATTAATAACAAAATAAATCTATGAAATTAAAATTCCAACAATTATTTACGCAATTAGTGTGAAAATATATTAATGATATTATTATATTGTGAAATATGCAATAAAATCCCATATGAAACAAGGATGACAACATCCATAAAAGCGATGCTCAAGACAAATGCTAAAATTAACCTTATAAAATATAAAATCTTTATATTTTTTCTAGATATTTTGTCAAAAAAAAAAAAAATAAGAAGTAAAAACAATAATAGCTATACAGTATACTTGTTATAACGCTCAAAATTTGTGCTTTATCTTTACAAGAATCTCCATTCAATATCAGAGCTATCCGTTACATATATATATAGACTGACGGAAGGAACAGCATAAATGTAAATATGCTGCGCTGTAAGAAACGATATAACTCTATGGCTTCGTAGAGAAATAAATGAAAGAATAGTTATTTCTTTCATCGTATTATGAACTGCTTTCCGCAGATATAGATTGTACAATTATTAGATTAAAACCAGTTTTTTTAAACCCGAGGTGCCGAAGGCACGGGCTAAAAAACTGGTTTTAATCTTATGATTTTACATTCCTATATTCGTAGAAAGCAATTTATAATACGATGCTAGACATAGTTTTTTCGTATGGATGAGAACCGGTTCCTATCCACCGGATTCGAATGAATACGAGAAAAATTTTAATCTGTCTTAATCAGGACTTTAAAGGAATATGCATTTTTTATTTAATGTATCATAGCTACTTGATTTTGTATGTAACTAAGAAATTATCTTAGACTGCATATTAACTGTATCACTTTTAATTTGTTATAATTTTTTACTTTAAAATTTAAATCATTTTCCAATCTTAAAGTAAATTGATCTTTTTATTCTTGAGTTTTCAAGGGGTAATTTTTGTGATTGAATGTATAGTTTTCAAGCCTTTAATTTTGTAGCGCCGAAAATACTAATTAGTGCACCCAATTATAGTGCGCCATTACTTACGTAAAAAAAAGTTAAAAAAAAACGCCCAACTCACAATAGCCGGAATACAAATACCATTTTGATCTGGTTGCATTTCTAGTAATGTTATATTGAGATTTCTAGATTTTGTCGTTTTAAAGTATTGGACTGTAAATTATACTGGTACCCAAAGTTTTATATACAATACATGCTTTCTTCGTTGGATCAAAAAACATGGTTTTTATATTTTTTTTTATGAAATCTTGGTTCATTCAACATTAAAATGCAATGATTTTAATCTACAGAAATGTTAATTTTGTTTATCATCAAATTATTGGGACTGAATATTGATTTATTGTCCATTGTCCCTGGATTTTTATAATGAGAGCTGTAGACGGAACTGATGGATCATACCCCAATGAATTTATTCTTACCGTTTCTAATCAGGAAATGATAGACCCATTCAAAATTTGTCTAAATGGGATTGAAATATTTTAATTTCTTTTGAAATACTTTCCTTCATATTATATATTAGATATATAAATACACTGACATAATGATTCTTAGGACAACATGGTAACTTTTTGGCTAATCTGTTAAGCTTTGCTTTTGTCTTAATTTTACAATACTTTGTTGAATAAATTAAATGAAGCTTTTTATAGTGCCAATAAAAAATGATGTCATACTGGCCTACCATTGATCAAATAAAATGTATACTGGCCTGGCAATGGTAATTTAGTTTGTGTAATTTACCATCATTGGGCAGTTTTTTTTGTATAATGTCATTTTAAGGCTCTATAAAGAGTTTTGAAATAAATAAGAGAAGTTTTAAATAATCTTTTTTCTGTTTATTCTGAATAAAAAGAACTTATTTTGGCAGCTTTTTATAATGTGGAGGTGGCCTATAACAGTATTGTCATTTTCAGGGATTTGGTAATAGTTATATTTGTAACTATTCTAGTTTTAGGATATGTCCGTTTGTTTCACAAGAATAAATTTTATTTTTTAACTGAATTACAAAATTATTGGGTATACAACTATATAAATTCCAAATGTTCTATTGGTTTATACTAATGTACTTGATAGGAAATTTAGCTTTTTAAATTCAGAAGGCCTAAGTTTTTAATTTAAACTAATCTTGTTAATCTTATTGTATGAACTAGTAAGGTTTTTTTTTTGCCTGAAGCTCAAGATCTCAATATTAACTGGATTGATTGGGTTCTCCATTTTGAGGAAAGCTTCACATAGATCCCGTGATGGTTTTATGCTATTTTATTTCAGATTTGGGATGTTTTGAAGCTATTTATCTAACCCCTTTCTGTCCATTTGTATAAAGAGCCTCTAGATTCTAGGGGCACAGTCGCTAGTTATATACAATAGAGTTTGTGTTTGTCTGTTAAAATTTTGGCATAAAATTGAACTATTAGATATTTGTAAAAAACGCCTATCTCAGAAAACGCCTATCTCAAAAAACGCCCATCTCAGAAAACGCCTATCTCAAAAAACGCCTATCTCAGAAAACGCCTATCTCAAAAAACGCCTTTTTCATAAAATGCCTACTACATTTTCAAAAAATAAAGCCTAATTTATAACTAGTATTCAATAGAATAACAAAATACTTGTCATTCATGATCTATTAGGTATTTAAACAGTTATCAAATCAACCAGTCAATAAACTATGTACAAAGATGGATAAAATGGTAAACTTAAGAGTAGCTGCTATTTTAAGAGAATAGAGAAGGTTTAAATATATGGAAAATGGGGGATTGGAGAAAATTATTGGAGGAAAGGGTTTAATTATTGAAGCTTATTCAAAAGTACATCATTTTTGAATCTAATAAAAATAAAAAGGAATATAGGGAAAAGACATTAAAATACCCTCACCCTATTTTCCCCCCAAAATTTATCATCTATGGAAAGTAAGATTTAACAAAATGTTAAATTGCTTTATAATTTATGATAATTATTGTAAACTTTTTTTTATTTTGAGGAACAGCTATATAATTATAATTAATTTATAATAATTATTCTAAATCAATTTTTTATTTGAGGAACAGCTATATAATTCTGATAATTTTAAAGCATATCATACTCAATAAATATTTTGTATATTATTTGTGTATGTTAATAATTATATAACATGAATCTAAAATTTCTTTTAAGCATAATAAAAACTAGAACAAAATTACACAACATCTTTATGAATGTCTCTTAACAAATTTACTAGGCTTAGTCATATTTACAACATTTCAACCTGATATCCTGTTAATTCAAGATATTAGGTCAAATGATAACATAATAAATAAGAATTATGTTTTATAGAGCTAATAGTTGTTCATCTTATTATAATAACTGAAAAGTAAACTGGGTTGTTTGCAGTAGATATATGAAGTAAAGAAACTTAAAAAATTAATTAACTTTGTAAAAGTTTTTGTTATTCAATTGTGATCAATTTTCAAACAGTAAACCTTTAGTATTTTGTTGCTCAAAATGCTTAAAAAATAAAAAGTGCCTAAGGAATGTACATGAGTGATATTATACTTCAGGGATAGATATTTTAATAAGAATATTTATAATGTACATATTGTACAATATTCACAATACCTTAGACTGACATGTTTCACTACAAGACAATTTTTAAAAATGTAGTAGGCATTTTATGAAAAAAGCGTTTTTTGAGATAGGCATTTTTTGAGATGGGCGTTTTTTGAGATAGGCGTTTTCTGAGATGGGCGTTTTTTGAGATAGGCGTTTTCTGAGATAGGCGTTTTTTGAGTATAGCCATTTTATATAGGTACAACGGAGGCTTAGGATAAAATTTAAGATGCCGGTTGAGGCTAGAGGCGCATCCGACAGTTAAAGTCTTAGCAAATAAAAATTTACATATTTCTAGTTCTCTGACTATCTCTGTAACATTATAAATTAGATAATTCTAAGGTTTTCAGTCCAAAAATGATAACAGTACTTCTTGTTTATATAGAGTGGGGACAACAAAAAGTAAGAGAGAGAGAGAGAGAAAGAAATGGGTTATTCATAGTTTTTAGATAAAAGAATTTTACACGTTTTTAGATTAAATTTGCATGTAATGCTTTTAAATTAAAGAGATGTTTCAAACATTTTTGGAATTTTTAAATATTCATAACTGTTTGGGCTGCTTAATCACGAGAAATTGTATTGAAGCTAATCTATATTTAGTACATGCTTTATAGTAAGTAGTAAGGATTTTTGACTGTTCGATCGTTAAGATCGCTCTATCCACTAAATACTGAGTGCCATATTGGTCACAGGATGGTTTTCATATCTATATGAAATGTCATACTAAGTGATTTATTAGCAACAACAAATATTTGATACTTTTTATATGAAATACTTAATTCGGCTTATCATTGTTGTGCTACTTGTATATCATCAAATTTAAGTTTTATTTTGTAACCTTCTGTTGAAATGTATAATTTTATTGTATAAAATACTGAAGATGGCCCAGTTTTTTGGCATGTAGATACCTCCTAGCAAAGATAAACACACTCACATACATTCCTAACCATCAATTTTCTTTTATTACAGAATCCTTTTTTGATGGATCACTTTAGACACTATAGGTATATTATATACTATAATGTGTATTTTATATAAAAGGTCCTATTTTATAATAAAGCATAAAAAACGTGTTTGTTACATAATTTCTAAAGATGTCTAAAATTTTAAATTTCTAAGCTTTGTTATGAAATTATATTTTATCAGCAAATTCGCTTAAATATGATTTAATTTTGTTAGTTTGTTTTACGCTAATTAGAACCTATTTGTCCTTGTTAACTCAATAAATCAATATTAATTTTCCAGTATGGATTCGAAAACGATTAATATCCGATGGATTAGAACCGGTTCTCATGTATAGCATCATATTACCGACAATTTTTCTTGAATATTGAAATAAAAATCATAGAATTGATGACCCATTTGTTAATCTTATATTTTTTTTTATTTTTTTTCCCCAGAAATCTGTCTATAATACGATGCTTTGCATAGATATTCTTAATTTGATACCAATTGTTTAAATCTGCATTTTAGAAGTTAATTAGAAATGATCTTTAGATTGATTTTAAATTCCTCCTACCTCATTTTTCAAAGATGGGGACAAGAATACTTAAAAATATACAGTTTAATCATATGAGAGACCAAACTACACAGAACTGTTTTAAATGATAAAAATGCCAATAATTTAACAACCATCATCGATTATTGACATCAATATAAAGAAATAAGTAAAAGAGTGGAAAGTGAAGTCTAAATATTAATGGATTTATAAGTATTAAGAGATTAGACAATCATCACATCATAGCTTGGTAACTTCAAGTTGATTAAAGGAATAATAAGTTATAAGATAATGTAAAATAAATTGATATATATCTCTGGATCAAAATAATTGGTAGCAATGTTTGGACACTATAAATAAATAAAAGCACCCAACATAAATCAGGCAAAGAACAAAATAACATTGTTGAAAACTTTGGGTTCCTTAGAATTCACAGTCCAAAGTCTGGCTGAAATGTATATGAGAATAAAAGTCCATATCCTGAAGATGAATCAACCTTGGGTTGGCTTCAACTTGAAACATTTCTCGGTCAAATTCAATTATTTCGGTTCTCATCCCAAAAAATATGTGAATAAGGTCATAGTGAGCACAAGGTTAGGTTTACTCGCCTTAAGGTTGGAAAACAAGGGATGTATTATAATTTAGTAGCGAAGCTCATAATAACAAACAATTTATAACAGTTTTAAGAAAAGACAAACAAATTGATAGAATAAAAACATACATAAAGTAGCGAAGAACCAAATTTTTTTGGATGAAAAAAGAGACAATGTAGTTTTCAGAGCGAATGTTCATTGTTCATATTAAAATGGCACCGCGGCTCGCTCACTTACAGAAATGGGAAACTTATAAAAGTTTTACTCAACACACGAAATCGTAACAATTTTCATGAGAAATACGCATTTTATAAGGCATACAAAACGCTCTAATTTTCGTTCTATTTAATGTAATTTTATATTTTTTTTTGCTGTTTATTTTATTTTACATATACTTTTATCATTTTATCAAAAAAAAAAAATTCTTTTTTTATCATTTTTTGGAGAAATTAATGCTTAAACTAAGGATATCTTTAGACGCAAAATTGACGCACTTAGAATAAAAAATGCGTATTGAGTACAAAGGGGGGATAATTTCAAGTCATGAATGTTCTAAAGATATCTTTTTTTCCATAAAATTTTAATGTTTAGTCCACCCCACGTCACCCTGAAAATTGTATATCAATTTAGGAAGATAATTTTTGTAGAATAATTAAAGAATTTACAACTTTATGTACTCTGAAAGTATAGTTAAGACCAAAGGCGTGCAAAAGGTTGGTGTAGGGGTTGTTTACACCACCCTTGTAAAATTAAGGGGGATGGATACACCTCCCTAGGTGTCCACCCATGTCAACCCTCTTGACAAGAGCCTACACCCTCAGATACACCCCTCTATAAATTCCAAGGGGGTGTAAAGGAAATAAATTTACACCCCTTAAAATAAAGTGGGGTTGGGGGTGTTTAAGGAGGGTGTATATAAGCAAGTCACAGATTCAGATAATTATATGCTATCTATTTTTAGATAAATTAATTACCAGACTTTACTAAAATAATCTTGCAATATTCTGTACAACTGTACTGTACAACTTTTAATTAGTAAATTGAGACATGAGGAAGCTCTCATACATATGTAGGGGGGGGGGGGGAGTTAATGCAACCATCCTATAATCAATTAATCCAAATTTTGTTATGAAAATTGGCATGTGTAATCCTTGGTAGGTCTGTTTTTCAAAAGAAAGTGTATCAACTTTTTCACTTTTTATTTAAGATAGCTAGCCGGTTCTTTTAGTAAGTAGTAGATGTAAAAATTTTCATAGAATTCAGATATGCAATCGTTTTTTTGTAGACCTCTTATTTTTAAAGTAATTTAAGTTTAAAAAAAAAAAATTAAGTCGATTTTAAGGTACTAAAATGCAACAAAAAAAAAGGAAGAAAATGGCCATTATGAACAAAAATAGTAAGATCTTTAATTTGACACCTTACTTTTTTAATTCTGTCAAGTAATTATTGAAAAACGATTTTTTTAAACCCATGAGAATAAAAACTTTGAACTAAATTTTATCATTACCAAGGCATAAGAAATAGGCATTATATATACTGTTAGAATGAGAAAAATATTACAAATCCATTCTAAGCAAAATTGAAATAAAAAATTTACAATATAGTTTATAAACTACAATAAAAGGAATTATATGAAAATATTATATTATATGTTGTTGTTGTAGCCATGATTCTCTGAAGTTAGGACTCAGATGCACACGGAGACTGGAAGTGAGAATCCTTTGGCCAATCTTAGATTAATAAGCTTCCCGCACAGCTGATAGTATTCTATGTTACATTACAAGCTGACCCGCAATTCTCGTGGAAGCTACTCAATTATTACATCACCCTGGCCTAGAGTTTTGGCAGGTGTTCCATATTAAGCCACCCTAATTGATGGCACTCTCATACAAGGAGCATGGATGAGGGAAAGCATGGTTAGAGCTGCTTGATTTGTAGAATCCTAACTTCATACAAATCTCCCCCCTTACAACCCTAGGGCATCTTAGGGAAGGTTGCGTGATCATAATCTGACAAATTGCGACAGCATTTGTTAACCAAGTGCAAAGTCTATGTAGGGACTTGAACTCGGTTTCTCCCAACCACAGCATAGTGCGCTAACCACTACACTATGGGACACCTTATATTATATTATACAGGCAACCACCTTATTTTTTGAATTGAGAATAGAAATGGGAAGGGGGTAAAGAGGGGGTAACTAGGGGATGACGAAAGTGTTGCCTGTACAACAAAATACAATAGGCCATTTTTCATTTTTTCATTTTGTATTTTTTTACTTTTTTTTCAATTTTGCTTACAATGGATTCGTAATATTTTTCTGATTCTAGAGGTATATATGAACCCATATTTAATTAAGTTCAAAGTTTTTATTCTCATGGGTTTAAAAAATCAATTTTTTCAATAATTACCTGACAAAATTCAAAAAGTAAGGTTTCAAATTAAAGATCTTGCTATTTTTGTTCATAATGGCCATTTTTTTCCTTTTTTTTGTTGCGTTTTAGTACCTTAAAATCGACTTAATTTTTTTTTTAAAACTTAAATTACTTTAAAAATAAGAGGTCTACAAAAAAACCGATTGCATATCTGAATTCTATGAAAAATTTTACATCTACTACTTACTAAAAGAACCGGCTAGCTATCTTAAATAAAAAGTGAAAAAGTTGATACACCTTCTTTAACAAAAGTTAAGCTTAAGGGGGGGGGGGGGGGGTAAGGCAACCATCACGTAATCAATGCACAAATGGCACTTAGAATTCGAATTTCATTACAAAACTTGGCATGAGTAATTCTATTTTCTCAAAATGGAACAATCCTTTTTTTATAAAAAAATTTTGAAATGTAATAAATTTCTTATGTTAAGTAGTTTTGGTAAAATCTTAATATAATAACCCTTGATTTTAGTTAAAGGGGGCTGTTAAAAGTCATAAGTGGGGTGTCAAAAAATTTAGTTGTTAATAAATTAATGGAATATAACCTGATATTATAAATTTGAAACATATTTTTGATGTACAAAGAGATTTAAGGAACATATATTACACTTTTTTTCATAGAAGAAATTGAATAATTTTTTATTTGTTTTTTTTCAACACAAGGTTATTTGTGTATCTCTTGGTACAAGATACCACCATATTATTAGTTAAATCTATTTTTTTTCATAAATTAAGTGAATCAGTCTGTTAGACCAAGGGTAGAAACTCAGCAGATAGACAGACAGACAGGCAAGAAGAATTATCAAAGTTTGACTATAATAGACAAATAATTAGATAAAATCCAGTAGAGAACCTGTAAATGATCAGACAGACGGAGGGATAGACAGACGGACAGACAGAGGGACAGGTAAATAGTAATAGACAGTCTTTGAGGCATTAACAAATTACAATTAGGCTATGCTAGATGATTCATTGAAATCCAAAAGAGAGGCAGTTAGACAGATAGACAGACAAGTGGTGGAACAGACAGACAAAAGGACAGACAGACAGAGGGACAGACAGACAGACAGACAGATGGGTATTGCCTAAAAACAGTTTAGCTGCTATATGAATCATTAAAACCCACAATAGAAAAGAAATTTACATTAGTTTCTTTTTTCGATACTCAACGCCCCCCCCCCCTCCCCCACTCAAAGGGGTTTATTATTTCTTAAAATCAATAAGTGACTTCTCAGCATAATAAAATTGAATATACTTTTTATTTCATCAATTTATCTTAAATAGAACGAAAGTTATAATCATTTTATTGTCTACAAGAAATATGCTTTAAGTAAAAATCAACCTAATTGTCAGTAAAAACGTCATATTTATGCATATTTACACAGTAAATAAATTTTAAAATTGTACTTTATTGTAATGAATAACTTAAGGGGGTTGTATGAATTATCAAAAACCTAAAAAAAACTAATTTGGTTAAATTAGTCCAAGTAATGATTGATTTAGTACAGCACATATGAATATGTTGTCAATTTCCTATCAGAGTCGCAGTGATGGGAGGGATAAAAAGAAAAAAAGAGGAGTATTTTAGAATATTACATGTATCGTGACGGACGAACTTACAAAGAAAGTATTATTTTATATTAGCTTTGCTAAAAAAATAACTTAGAATATAAGAATCTAAGACCATCACATTTATTTCTTGAAATTCTAATTTCGATCATAGCATAATGTAAAGACTGGCGAACAAAGTAAGTTATATAGACGGTACTGTCTATCATAAATGTAAATGTACCACCAAAACCCCGACCCCTTATTTAGTCTGTTAAAGAAAAAAATATTTTTTTGCCCTATGGGAAGCTTTCCTTGTGTTTTGTTTATTTTCTAACTTTCAGTATAATACTTCTTTAAAACAGAAAGATTTAAATGTATACAGTTTTCCATCCCATACATATATAGTATCATATTAGCTTCATTTACTTTATTGAATTAAATTAGCATGAGCCCTAAGTTTGATAAATTTAAAAGGGTTAAAATCTAAATAAGCAGTTAATACTTCAATTTAATTAAATTTCCTAAATTATGGTTCGTTATTGCTTTGCTTCTTTTTGACATACTTGTCATTGTTTGTAACCTTTTTAAAAATAATCCTTTAAATTAGGGGTGTCTGTCTATTTATTTGTAGCGACCGATATGATTCTTCTATACAGTGAAGCTTCTTATGGGTTTAGGGAAGCTTTATAACTATTTTGAGGAATGATAACTCTAAACTCCCTTAATCGATAAATCGACCCTTCAAAAAATAATACCTCCCAAAAAAGGGTCTTTTCTTTTTAAAACTTAAATCAATAATGAAGGTAAAATTACTCCCATTCCCTTTAGTTCATTTAGAGGCCTCAAGGAGCTTAGCCTCTAGTAAGTATATAATGTCAGTGTACATTATTTTATTTACCCATCCCTTAATCCATGGCTACAGTATACTAAATATACGCATATATGCAACTTTGTGGCATAGTAGAGGTGTGTATTCACTTATGCATATTATCAAATTCGCATTCTCGTTAAAATTCGCAAAAAAGAAAAAAGGAGTGGGTGTTTAATGATGGGCAAGTTCCCAGTTGAGGAGTGAGATTCTACCCCATCTGAAAAATTAACCCCCCCCCCCCCGCCATCTATCAAATTAAACCCCCCCCCGGCATCATGAAATTTTTACCCCATCTTATGATTTTGTCCCCATCATGTTAATTTATCCCCATCTTCATATTTTGTACCTCTCCAAGAGAAACAAAATAATGTCAGAGAAGGGATAAATTACTGAACAGGGGACAAAACTGAAGGATGGGGTCTAAAAAGGAACATGGGGCCATGACTGGAAGGTGGGGTCTTATTTTACAGATGAGGGAATGATTGGCAGAAGGGGAAACAAAATCTGGGTAGGGGGGAGGGGAGAGTCTGGAGGGGTTTGCGAGGTGAGCCTCGCGCGAAAGAATTTATATTAGGGTAGCATAAGCTACCATACTCCACTGTAGTGAAGCTATGCCTTTCACTCTTCTATATTTTCCTATATTTTGAATAAAATTTGAAAATGCCTCTATTTATTTTTTTTATTTCTTTTTTAAGACTTTTTTATACTAAATCACCAACATATTCTAATACTTTACTTTACCTAATATTTTAAGATAAAAATTTGGCTCCATTAAAGAAAAAAAACAATAGTTTGTTTGAAATAGGAACATCTAGTGGCAGATTATTGAACTACATAATATACATTTTTCTGGATGTCAACAAACATGATGATTGGTTGAAAAACACAGATGGGGTAGCAAACAATGCTATGATATTAAAATTGAAGCAAGGGGTTAAAACTCACACATGGTGGTCAAAAAATTAATATGGGGTCATTTTTTCATGATGGGGGTAGTTTCAAGTGCTTATATCTGGAGAACCGTAAGAGATAGAGGCCTAGTTGCTTGACTGTGGTAACTCAGATTTACATAAGGAAGCCATTTATGCACATGGGGGACCAAAACATGATATGGGGTATTTTTTTCATGATGGGGTGTCAAAATTTGATATGGGGTATTTTTTTCATGATGGGGTAGGTTTGAGTGCTTATATCTGGTGAACCGTAAGAGATAGAGGCCTAGTTGCTTGACTGTGGTAACTCAGATTTACATAAGGAAGCCATTTATGCACATGGGGGACCAAAATATGATATGGGGTATTTTTTTCATGATGGGGGTAGTTTCAAGTGCTTATATCTTGAGAACCGTAAGAGATAGAGGCCTAGTTGCTTGACTGTGGTAACTCAGATTTAAATAAGGAAGCCATTTATGCACATGGGGGACCAAAATATGATATGGGGTATTTTTTTCATGATGGGGGTAGTTTCAAGTGCTTATATCTTGAGAACCGTAAGAGATAGAGGCCTAGTTGCTTGACTGTGGTAACTCAGATTTACATAAGGAAGCCATTCAAATTTTGACACCCCATGTGCATAAATGGCTTTCTTATGTAAATCTGAGTTACCACAGTCAAGCAACTAGGCCTCTATCTCTTATGCTTCTCCAGATATAAGCACTTGAAGCTACCCCATCATGAAAAAATGACCCCATATTAATTTTTGGACCTCCATGTGTGATTTTTGTTCCCCATATTTTATATACTTACCCCATATGTAATATTTTACCCCTATAACTCATAGTTTATTACCACCAAGCTTTGTTTTATACATTGAAAATTACAGGGACCAAAATTTAAGATGGGGTACAAATCACATGATGCCGGGGGGGGGGGGGTTTATTTTGACAGATGGCGGGGGGGGGGGGTTTATTTTTTCACATGGGGTAGAATCTCACTCCTCAACTGGGATGGTGCCTTAATGATGAGTGTTAAGCAAATATTTAGGGTAGTTTCTGCACTTGTAATATCTTGCAGTTGCGATGATTTTATAATGTAAAGCATGTGCGCCAATGATTGCACAGCTATATAGTATAGGCCTAGCAGTAAAATGCATACATAATAGTTTGATTGAACAGAACTAATTCCCAGCGACACGAGAGAAAGAACACAGAATGGACAGAGACACTAATTCTTGAAAATAAGGATGGTTGTTAAAAAATGGCATTAAACCCAGCTCATACCAATAACGAAATTAATTCGGAAAAAAATCACGAAACCTATACGTGTTTTTTAGCTGTCGTTGGGGGGCAACACATCGTAAAATTGACGACCTCTCCATTTGCCCCCCAAATATTATTTTAGATTTAATTCCCTTGTTGGTTATACCTTATTCCTGCATTAAACCTACTGAAAAAAAATACATAGACTTTAGTGAAAAGTACTAGTGGTTTCGTCCTTAGTAAAAGAGGAGTGAGTGGTCATAATATAGCATAAAACCATCTCAGGACTTTAATTAAAAAAATAAAATTGCCTAAAACCAAGTTTTCTAGAATGGAAAACTCATTCGGTTCAGTGGTTACAACGAAAAGACAGAAATCCTTACTTGTATATATTATAATTTATACAAATTATTTTACATAATATATTTCCATGAAAACCTAGAGAAGATAGGCAGCGAGAAAGAGAAAAATCTGAAATAGTTGTATATAATAGAATACAAATCTATCGTGAACTTGAAAACACTCTTAAAAATCATGTTATAATTTTAAATTTTTATCAAAGAAGATAAGATTTTTATTCCTTCCGAATAAATGACATCTTAAAAAGAGACAAGCAATCATTAGAAATTAAAGATAAACATTGCTTTTACTATTAGTAAATAAATAAACCTTTAAGACATAATTAAATAATAACTTGTCTTATAGATAACTTGTCTATTTGTTCTAGGAATCAACCTTATAATTTTATCCTATAGTACAATTAAAAGTATGGTACTCTTTTTACATGATACTTTATTGTAACAGGAATCTTCATATAAATAAATTTTATAGTGAATGAAAATATTGAAAATTCTGTTCAATTGTGTAACATGATCTTCTCTATGCAAATTTCAATCACTTTTTTATAACTTTTTTTTCCAAAATTTGGAAGATTATTGTGCAGGGAGGGAGGGAAGGGGACATTGGACTGTATTTTTTTATAACTTCTTACGTTATCTTATCCATTGGTATAAAATACTTTTTTTATTATTTGGTTCCAAATTTGATGTGTCCTAACTTTTCAACAAATTATTTGAATCTAAGGAAGGGGTAATTTTGTTTCTTGTTATATCAAGTCGTTGATAAGGGATTTTAATCTATTTAAATCTATTATACTTTAGAATTTGCAAATGTAATATTGAGAGGGGAAAAAGGGTGGTAGATGATCAGCTCGATTTACAACAATTGTTACATATTCAAATCCATAAGAAATTTTTTGAAAGAATGTTTATTCCTGTAAAGAAAATACATAGTAAGGGGTAAATTAAATTCAGAATGAAAATGAAAACACTTTCACCTCTATCTATTCCTCTCTGCATATGTGTGCATTCACATCCGCAAAGCATCACTTCCACAATAAATGTATAAGTATAGATTTATAATATAGACAACTACATGGCCCAAGTGGTGGAGACCCTTTTCGTAAACTAGCAAATTACTTTCTGTGTTCAAATTAACACATAGTTCTTGCCCCCTTTATTCTTCACCTCAATACATCCACATAGTGCTTATATTCGCAAAAAGACACAATAGAAAATAAAAAAGTAATATAATGGGAGGTCTTACCTGGCTTTGGTGTATATACTGAAGTGGATGATTATGTTGCTTAGAATCCCACAGACAACCAACCATTTGATTTCGTAACATTTCTCAGAAAGTCCTACATACTAATGGTATGAGTTGTGCTTGTTTTGTGATAAAGCATTTCCCTTATACTAAATATTTATGTCACGCACCTGGCATACCATCAGTAGGAATCATCTAAACGTCTTTAGTTATGATGTGGTGTTGAACCGAGATTCGAACCTATAACCTAACGGATGTGCCACTGTATGAGGGTAAATAATGAGAGTTACAAGGGGTGGGGTAGTTTGTGCTTTTGTAATAATACGCTGTTCTGACGATTGTAATATTGTGCAACATACGCGGAAGTGAGTATACACCATATTTCTGTATGTGTATAAAATTAGATCTGAAAATAATAGAGATGGATTATTATTTGGAGAAATTTCAATCTTAAAATATTGTTGTGTAAACTTAAACATTCTGAAAGGGGTTCCTATTGTCAGTGGTAGCGTGTCTACTCTATAATTAGTGAATTACCGCAAGTAGGTTAGGAAAATTGGCTTTTTACCTTTTATGTTAAGGGGCAGATTGCTTAGAGCAGCAAACTGAGTTTTGCAAGAGATTTAAAAAAATTAATTTAAAAAAATATTAACCACAATTTACCTTTGTTTACTTGTACGTTTTTTTTAATCTAAACTATTGACAAACCTATTAATGTTATTTCAATTAAAGACACTTGAAATTGAACTTTTGTTACTATACAGAAATTAATTTGAACAAATTGATGGAAAGATCCTATTAGATTAAAGCTATCTGCATGAGATCTGACAGGAATTTGTACCTCGGCCTATAAATTATCAAACTTGCGATCCTCCTGTGGCCACTTAACCTTTTCTAGATTATCCTTTAGGTCATATCTATTAAAAGTGAAGCTCCTCTACTTTTAGGGTATGTCCGTCCGTCTGTCAGTAACGGAAATCATTTGCCATTAATTTAGGCATATTCATTCCAAACAATGCAATAATGATTATCTTCAAAGAGTAGTTACTCTATAATCATTACCAGAAAGTCCGTACGTCCATTTCAAACATGTTGATAATTATCAAATCAAAATTTGATTTCCTTTAGTAAATACTTAATAAATGCTCTGATTCTCAATAATATTTGCAAATGTTCGTTTGTTCTATTGTCTGATTAATTGAGCTTTTCTATTAAGGATGTTGTCATCCTTGTTTAATACTTATATTTGATAAATATCATCATCATATTATTGGTCTCAAACAAATGTTCAATATTTATTAAATAACAAACCAAAGTAATATTAAAGATTTTAAAATTAAAAATTGTTAAGATTTTTAAGTAATTTAGGTTTTTATAAAGTAGAAGTATTAAGTTTTTTATACCTAATAAGCTTTTTAATTTTAGTATATCAAGATTGCATTCCCCCATTGCAGTTAACATTTTTTCTAGTAGTGGCATGTTAAAAAAGTTGGAGATTATTCTAGAAATATCAATTTTATTAAATTTTGTCATTTTTTTCAGGTAATTGAAGAATTTTGTCAACAAAAATTTATTAAAAAACCTACGGCTCATAAAATTTTGAGATATTTTTTTTTATTAAATACTATTCTAGTCAAAATACCATTATAAGTAAAGTGCTATATAAAAATGCTTTTTTTGCTTCAGAAAAATAGCATAAAACCACCACAAGACATTTATATAAAATCTTGAAGAGATCTTTAACTTCAGACTAACAAAACTTACTACTTTATATTATAAAATAGGCATAATGTAAAAATTGAGGAAAAAATAATTTTTAGAGTTAACCCCTTAAATTGCATATATGTTACATTTTCCCGCTGAGAGCGATAATAATATGCAGTACCGACACATACACACACACATACACACCCTCACACACACACACAAACACACAAACACACATTCATACAACTTTTTGAATATTTTATAAAATTGTCCTCAAAATGTACTGTACTGGTTTAAAAACATTCCAACCCCAAATGAATTAAAGATACATTCATATAACCTAAATATCTTAAGTTTAAGTACACAGTGCCTTCGAAGGTGCTTTGACTTTAGTGTCAGAACCTAAATTGGGACATAGTGCATTTCATTACCCTAGGTTAAGTAACTTCATTTCACTTTTCAGTAAAATCTAAAATGCAGCGGTTTTTGAGAAAATTAGATTAAAAAATTTCAAGTACAATTTTCACCCACTAGGAGTTACCGCATAATCATGACAAGAAAAGCAAAGATTATTTATTTAAAATTTTGAACAACTTTGCTTTTATAAAGTCAGTCATAAAACCTCTTTATATATGATTTATTTAAGGCTGAATTTACGTGACTTTAGCAAAGCAATTGATAAAAACGGCCATTAATTAACTCACTACAGGAGTGGTGTTATGAAGAACCTTATAAAAGCAAAATTGTTGAAAATTTTAAATAAATAATCTTTGTTTTTCTTGTCATGATTATGCGGTAACTCCTAGTGGATGAAAATTGAACTTGAAATTTTCAAATTTAATTTTCTCAAAAACGGCTGCATTTTAGATTTTATTGAAAAGTGAAATGAAGTTACCTAACCTAGGGTAATAGAATGCACTATGTCCCAATTTAGGTTCTGACACAAAAGTCAAAGCACATTCATTTGCACTGTGAGTAAGTTTAATTAGTAGTTTTTTTTTAATCCTAATTTCTTTAGAAGAGAGGGTTGTTTATTTGGCATATTGACCCTTACTCCAAAAAAATATGGCCTAAAACCTGACAAGGATAAATATGTTAGTTTTCTGAATTTTCTAGATCTATGTATATATTTGTTGTTTTGGAGATTTTACGGACGGACAGATGGACAAGCACACATCCAGCTTCTTTATTACATGGGATAGCCTTGTAAATTGTTGTATATGTGTGATGATCCTATTCTTATAAGCCATAGCATATTTTATCCAGAAATAAATTGGTGTGCAATAAATTCCGCATATTTTCGTGTATGTTAATTGTTTCATATTTACAATTTGACACAATTGCTATAGAGGACAAACTGACACCCGAAGTTTAAAAACACTCTTTCCATTTGGTTTGTTTAAAACTCTGAGCACTTTTATTAATCCTAATTGGATGGTTTAAACTAACAAACTAACTAAACTTACTTTTCAACCTATAATTTAAATGTATAGAGAAGAATAAATTGGGGATCTACATCAGTTAATTGTCCATTGTATTAGCTTTCAGGATCCCTGAGTAATGGAGGAAAGGTATTTTGTGTTGAACTTATAAATTGCGGTTCTGATGATAAATAATAAGTTGCATTTATCAGAAATGATGACACACCAAAATAAATTGGTTGCATGTTGGCATATGAGTGGCGGTACTTTTTATAATCTAGGTACAATACTTAAAATTGTACCACCTCCTTTGGAATAATTATTACTTTATTATAGTTTACTGCATTTATTAGGTTGTTATTTCTGTTCTTCTAATGTTCATTATCATATTCATGTCAGGGACCTAAAGGGATAAGACAATGGCCGATAAATTGATGAACAACCCCAATGATTATTCACAAAATTACCCCTTCTTTTCATAAAAATTAGTGGTTGAAACGTTTATACACTCAACTTAAAGAACCAACCAATCAAAATTAAAAAAAAGTACCAAAAGTTTAAAAACCAACGAATAAGAAAATGCTAATATAAAACTTTTTGGACTAGTGAAATAAACATGTAAACAGTATTTATGTAAAAGGTCAAACTTTTTAAGTATCGAACTTTGCACTAAAAATGATTTGGTTGACCCTCTCTATGTGAAAACAACATGTCTTGTTTCTCCAAAAAATTACATTTTTCCGCCATGTTAGCGTTTTTGCACTGAGGCCCCTATATACATTATACGTCCTGTTTTTAATTCAATTTTATAATTAAAGAAAAATTGCTGGGCTTTTTTTCTTTATTGGATATTTTTTGATGCAGGAAATAACCAGGGAAATAACATAGATAAAAGCATTTTTTAAAGATTGAAATAACTATTTCTCGTATGAAATCTACTCTTTAATTGGATGTGTTAGTTTGAATGTCTATCAGTAAACTTATTTCTGGGCTTCTATTTGAGATAGACAGTAAATTTTAGTAAGGATTTCCTAAATTGGTAAGAATCCAGAATGTAATTTACTGGATCCGTTAGTCTATCGGTCATGCTGTTTTTTATATATATACATATATATATATATATATATATATATATATATGACAACAGAACATCAGCTCTGAAAACAAATAAAATTCAACACTTCTATCTTTTATATTAACCAAGAAAATCAAATTTTTGTTATTTGTGCCATTGATTATTAATACTTATTTAAAACCATAAATTTGATATTAAATACATACATTAATATGAGCAACATTTGTGTTTATACTTAATTCTGTATAAATAATGATTATTGAAGAAGATTTAAGTAATGGTTAGATTGTAAACACCTTGAACCCAAGAATAAGATAGCCAAACCCTGTGTGCCTCCCAAATAATACCCAATAGATATAAAATAGATTTGATAGTATTTATGAACATATTTGAAGGACCCCTTTTTAGATTTTAAGGAAAGATCTATTAAGGACCGAAGCTTATCTGAAAAGTAGAATCCTATAAAATTGCAGTTTTTAAGATATTTTGTTTAAGGGGAATGGGGGATAACCTTAAAACACTCCCTCTACTAGAAAAATTATCCTCAAAATTATTTCCTAAAGGGGGCTGGGGGATAACCTAAAAACATTCTCAATCTAAACCAAAGCCTAATTTTCTAGTAGGCGTTAGTTCGATCAATACCAAAATCTAACAATATTTGTACGGCCTTTAAAGAGATTTTTTTGTCTTGTCAAAAGCCATTGAAGTTTAAATATAGGTATATCTATTGTTTTTAACCCAATTGGCAGAAAATTGGTTAAGATGTATTGAAAAATAGAAAGATAAAGAGAAGAGAGAGGGAGAGAAAGAGAGAGTAAAAGAGAGATTAAAAGAGATAGAGAAAGAGAGAGAGAAAGGGTAAGAGAGAAAGAGATACATGGAGAGAGAGAGAGAGAGAGAGAGAGAGAGAGATAGGGTTCAGATGTATGCTAAATAAGGAAAAGATAGAAATTCAATCATGCCTACTATCAATATATAGGCAACCTTTACCCTCCCTTCCTAGTTATTCATATCTTATTTTGCAACATTAGCGGATTTTTAGATTGTTTTTCTGCAAAGATTTTAAGAAATTTATCTGTTTATTATAGTATATGCTAACAGGGACTTTTGGGGAGAGGGTTAAAGGATGATTAAGGAATGATTACCCCCCCCCCCCACCCTTCAAACAACGATCTTTGGGTTGCAGTAGACACCACCAAAGTTTTGGAAAGTATATGACCGGTCATTTTAAAAATTATATTTCAATATTATTATATCAGCCATAACCACTTGTATGACATCTCATTTTGTCGACATAAACAACTTAAGATATATGTCAAGATAATGGTTTCAGATTTTTAGGGTAATACGTTTATCCAGGCACTAATCTAAGAATAGGCAAGGAGGCGTTATAGTGTATTATATTATTATCATGGGTTGAGGGAGAGAGCAATAGAAAATAAATTATTCTTACCCTAATGGACAATAAGACAATGGGCATTGAATTGATATAAATTCTCAATGACAATAAACGAAATTACCCTTATTTTCATTAGACTACTAGTTTGCAACCAACCAATAAAATTTGAGCCAACAAAAAACTTAAACTTGGGGTGCCAATGTAATTTACAGTCCAATTTCTCC
Organism: Acartia tonsa; assembly: GCF_053477335.1. Classification (NCBI taxonomy): domain Eukaryota; kingdom Metazoa; phylum Arthropoda; class Copepoda; order Calanoida; family Acartiidae; genus Acartia; species Acartia tonsa. Next base: position 26,022,329 of record NC_137266.1, on the reverse strand, counting down.
TCCCTCCCGGGTTCGACCATTTGCAGGATATTTAGATAAACGATTATATAACAACATTGCATCTCTTATATATTGAGGACAGGAATATGTATTCAAGTATGGCTTTAAAACCGTTTAATGTCTGGTGTATTTAAAAATCATATATAGCATCGAATTACAGATGGCCTCTAGGGACTAACAAAACTGGTTTTGAATCTTATAATTTTTTATATTTATATCCACGGAAAGCTGTCTATAACACGATGAGATAAATAACTGTTATGAAAACACTAATTATAAAAAAAGAAGTTTTTCAATATTAGAACACATAAAATAAGATAAGAAAGTTCTTGGTAGACTATTTATGCTTTAATATTTTAGAGCTTATATAAAAATTTAAGGTTGATGTAAAAATCACAATAAATAACAATATAAGATCTTCCGTAAGCTATATAGATATACCGTAGTTATAGAGAAACTACACTATTTAAAATTAATTATCAAGGTTTTTTTGGCTTCGCTGTTAAATAATTTGTTTTGCGAATGTTTATCCCTGTTTAAATCCCTAAGATTTGATGAATCCTTAGGATTAATGCTTATATAAGGTCATGATGAATTATTAGTATCCCATCCCCTAAACTTCAAGTAAACTGCCTTAATAATGAAAAAGGGGGGGGGGAGTATGTTTCATTGTACCATCCTTTTCGTCTTAATATCGACATCGCTCTGACCTTAGCATCTATGAGATCTGTATTCTAAAGGGGAGCGAATGGTCTAAAATAGCATCAAACCATTCCAATGCTTATATTAGACATGGAATAGCTTAAAATCATAATGGTACCTATGTTAAGCTTCCCTAAAATAGAAATCTCAAACAATTCAGTGGTTAGTGAGATCTTTTTCGAAAAAATAATCTTACTACTTTATATTTTTAATTTTTATTTTTTTTTTGTGTTTTGCAATCGTTGTATTTTGTCTATATTAGTAATCTCAGATTTACATATAATATAGATTTGGCGGTTCTATTAGATTTATTTCATGTTTAAGTGATAGTGTACCTTAAATATTTCTCCCCGCACCCTCCCTTACTTATGAGATAGTATCGAGGGATATCTGATCAATCTATGTAGTGCAATTGAAATTTTAGATAAGAGCATACAACATAACACAAAAACTAAATAGCAAAAGATATTTGATCAAAAAACAGATCTATTGAACAGATCTATATACAGACAACTACCTCTCTTCCTTTTACAATGACCTTTTTCGTCTGTTTCTAAATTATTTTCTGCTACTTCGCTGTGTTAATATAAGCGACACAATTGGTTGATTTTCAATGACCCAATAGAAAGCTTGCACAAGGTTGATGCAATGTGGAGATACAGTTATTTAACCCTTTCTCCCTCTAGTATTTACTCTAATGATCAAAAAAAAACTTTGTATGATATAATTATCTTCATGCACTTGATTATTAACATGGCAACTTCTGTGATGATTAGGAATAAGGAGATAATTGTGTAATTATTTATAATTAATCTAAAAAATTTTCTGTTTTGTTTTAATTTATTCTACAGTTACGTGACAACATACTTCTTAAACCGCTGAAGGAGTTTCCTAACACCCAAACTTATATACAACGAATTAAAAATCACAATAAGCCTATAAATAATTCAAATACAAGCCATTTTTGCCTTTTTGCATTTATAAGTAAATTTATAATTCAAACTAAAAATGTTAATTTTTAAAAAAGTTTACTTTTGATTTTGGAGATTTTAACTACAGATGGAAGGGTATCGCTAGAGGACGTAAAATAAAAATTCTTTAAATCATTTATGGACAAAATTTGGTAGCAAATATTGAAAGAAAGGTTTTCTGTCATTTAAACTCAACTTGGGTATATCACTTTTGATAAATATATGAGTTATTTAAAACACAAGAAGAAACTTATCCTACAGACAAAAACATTTTAAAATATGGTAAAAAAACAATAATGACGTTGGCAAAATTTGGTGAGAAGATTTCAAGTGTTTTTCTTTTTTTATTCTGCCCAAATTAATAGTCAGAATATTTTTTTACAAGGATGACAATATCCACAAAAGCAAAGCTTAACATCATTAAAGTAGAACAAACATAAGAGTAAAACACTAGATGGGGAAGGTGTTAAATAACTGTAAAGCCCCATACTAAGGACCTTGTGCCGACTCTCAATAGGGTCTTTGAAAATGAACCAATAGCGTCGGGAATATTACCACAGCCAAGTAGCAGAAAACAATTTGCTAGCAGACGAAAAGGGTCCTTGGAAAAGGGGGGCAAGTTGTTTTCTGTATAAACGTCTATACTAGTAGCTGGACAAAGTGTCTTAAAAATCACCCATGTTACGTCATAAATATGAGGGAGATGAGAGGAGAAGTGTAAAAGAAAACCCCTAACAAAGAGATGGATAATCCATCATTTTAATTACGTCACAAGGCTTATTTTTTGAGACACTTTGTCCAGCTACCTATTATATAGATCAGTTAATTTAACGAACATTTCATATCAAATACCAAAATCAAAAAGTTGATGTTATGCGTAAATGCAGTAAATGTTTGATTTGGATGTGTTTACATTTTTAGGCCCAATCAAGAGCTACTCTACTTATAATATTTTATCTAATTGTAGTAGAAATTATTATACTTTTACAATTATTAGTTGCCTATATGTGTATACTATCTAAAATATACGTTACTGACGGACGGAAACACTCTAAATATAGAACACCATCACTTAAAAAAATTATATGTTATTGCTTTCTTAGGAATAATCTTTATTGAAGGCCAGAAAAGTTACATATTAACACATTTTTAAAACTTAGAATGGACATTCAAATATTGTTTTAATGCTTAAATCGAATTAAGAATAAGATTTATCATTCTATTATTATACCTAATGATAAATTAAAACCAATAAAAACAGCATTGCTAAAAGTAAGAACAACAAGGATAAAAACATCATTAAATGAGAAGCTCTGAAATGGTAGGACAAACAAACATTAACACTTGTGTCAGAACTGAATAATCAGAATATTGTCTAAAATTCGGTCCAAACTTTTGGGATTTAATTATAGAGATGCTTCGCTTATAACATTGTCAGAGGAATCAGTATTTCAAAAATCAGATCAATCGAATAATTATATCATATAGAGAATTGTTGTTAAAAAAGTTAAAAATCATCATGTTTAAAATGGACGTACGGACATTCTGGTAACGATTATAGAGTTGCTACGCTTTTAAAATCATACTTACCTACTACAGGAATCACCATGCAAACATCTATCGGTTCCAGACGGACAGACTGACTGACCATAATTATAGAAAAGCTCCGCTTTAAAAAAGATTTATCAGAAAAATAATTTTAAAAATCTAACTAAACCAAAGTATTGTTTGTATGTCAATTCTTATGTTTATTAATTTTTGTTTGGTTAAGTATTTATGCTTGTGTATGTTATGTACCATTATTGCATGAGAGGGGGGGTATGCCCACCACCAATACTTTTCAAGGAGGGGGGGGGGGGGGTAACCATTATTATAGGGGGGGGGGGGGGTTAGACGAGGTCAAATATTATTACATTGTCTATCTTCTTCATACAGTCTCATCATTTTCAGGGATATAAAGGGATAAGACAATGGCTGATAAATTGATGTTTATCACCAATAATGATACACAAAATTAGATTACAATTAGTGGTAAAATTTTCGACACTCAACTCGAATGAATGAACTAACCAATAAAAATGAATAAAATTCCCCAGAGTTGTCAATAATTGTTCAATATTTTCTAATTTACCTGAAAATCCATGTCCCTGAAATAGTTGCCCCACCCCTATACCCCTTTATTTGCAGAATGCCCCACCTTGGTGTTATCAGGGAAAGAGAGGGTACAATAAAATTTTCTATTTACATTCTCTTATTCGAATCTTGATAGGGTTGTCTAAATCTAGCTGTGTCCAAACTTTTTTAACAAAAATTTTAAGCTACAAAATTTTTTTATCATAATTTGCTGTATACACAATTTATCGTCCGATGTCTTATCCCTTCAGATCCCTGGTGTTTATCCATATACCATAGAAAAAGAAAGTTAGAAATGAAGAACAGTTATATCCAATATTAGTACATAGAAACAAGAGAATAGCATGTTCTATAATACACTGCAAATTATTATATTGCCTACAAGATTGCTTTTTTTGTTTAGTTAGTAACTTTAACAGATTAAAGGACAGATCTAAGCTATATGTTAGTTAGTGTAAGAGTAGCTGCACTGATTTAAAACTTTCCACTACATGTATAATATTCTAACAAATTATTCTATGTGAATAGTTTAGAAGACAAGCAAATTATTTTTGAAACCTCTGGGAAAGGATATGCGTTTCAAGCGATTATAAAAATTTACAGTTTACACGATTTATAGGCAATTTCTTGATATAAGCAATTAGATTTTCATGAGCATATCAAATTTTTATATACATCTAACCTACACATTTTCAAAGCATTAATCATTACATTTACTTAATAGATAAACAAGGATGACAACATCCATAAGTAGCGAAGCACAAAATTTCGTGGATGGGAATGACCGTCATGGTTGTTTTCTTCAAACAACGGGAAATCTAACTTTGATATCTAAAACAGAAAAAATTTTGAAAATCGGATCATAAACACCAAAGATATGAGGAAAAATGTAAAAAATTTGAAAATAGCCAAAACCCTGCAAAAAGGCAGTCTGAGCATTATTGTTGTTTTCTTCAAACGACGGGAAATTTACTTTTAACATCTTTAACTGAAAAAAATTTGAAAATTGGACTAAAAACACCAAAGATATGGGGGAAAATGTAAAAAAAATATAAAATAGCCAAAAACCTGCAAAAAAGGCAGTCTGACCTTAATAGTTGTTTTCTTCAAACGACGGGAAATTTGATTTTGATATCTATAACTGCTAAAATTTTGAAAATCGGTTCATAAACACCAAAGATATGGTGGAAAATGTAAAAATAGCTAAAAACCTGCAAAAAGGCAATCTGACCGTTATTGTTGTTTTCTCCAAACGACGGAAAATTTAATTTTGATATCTTTAACTGAAAGAATTTTGAAAATCGGACCATAAACACCAAAGATATGGGGGAAAATGTGGAAAATCTAAAAATAGCCTAAAACCTGCTAAAAAGCTGTCTGACCGCCAGTGATGTTTTATAGTTAATTGTGCTCCTTAATGATGGGAATGTTGTCAAAAAATTTCAGAATTCTATCTTTTATAGGAGCTGAGTAAATCCCATTTCCCCCATAGCGTTACGGACTGACGGACTGACGGACTGACGGACTGACTGACGGACTGACTGACTGACGGACGGACAAAGTGAATTATAGAGTAGCTTCGCTACTAAAAATGGTACTATTCATAAAGATTTTGAAAATATTGCTAACTAATTATTGCTGCGTTACTTATGAGGATATATATTTACCAACTTGTATATAGAATTAAAAGAAAAACCCACCCATCTTTTAAAGCAAAGCGGATATAAAAGGAAACAAGGATGACAATATTCAAAAGAAATTAAAAAAAATAAATCGAGGAAAGTCGAAAAGAAGTATATAAAAAGATAGTTATTGAGTAAATGCACATTAGCCAAGACATCTTTAAAGGAATTTCCAGAGATTATTTTGAAAGGAATTTAACTATTACAGAAATCTTACAAACCCTAAATCTTTTATAGCAGTCACGAAAATACGTTTTCAAAAAAAAACTTTTAAGTTTTACGGACATACAAATTTAAGCATGAACAGACTGACGTAACAACCTACAATTCAAATTATATAGTAGCTTCGCTACTAAAAAACAATATGTATATATATTGTACATTGTTAAAACAAATTCCCCAACAAATTGCATTGAAATTCTATAAAGATAAAATATTTATTGTTATGTTATATTCTATTATATTGTATGTTTGCTGTAGCAAAGCAATACTATATTTTACTTTGTCCGTTTGTTTGTATTGCTGTTATTGCTTGTCTTTGTTTCATACGTTTATTTTGCTTTGGTGATTTGCGGTAAAAAGGGAGTGATTTGGTTCTCATAAGGATAAACTTGACTATGTTAACTAGCTCCATTTTTCTGTGATTTGCTTCTTATGGATGTTGGTATCCTAGTTATTTTTACAATGGGCATTATTCATATTTCATCTGTTATTTCTATCATATTTGATGCTAAGACTTAATTTTATCCTTATAATAAAGTAACAGGATGTGGTTTTTTTGTGTGTCTGTTTGTCTGTACCGAAGGATCTCGGTAACCGCTGAACCGCTCAGGCTCTCCTTTACAGGTTATCTTCTCTTGGGTCCTGGGAAGGTTTATAACTATTTTGGGAAGGGTACCCCTTTTGATAAGGTTTAGGCCATTTGAGTAGTAACACTCCTAGGAAATGAGCAAATCAATTTATGTTTAAAATCAAATATCTGAAAGATAAAATCTATAAATACAATGAACAATCATATAGTAATGAAACAAAGAATCATTATTGTTTACTTATGGCATATTCATAATTTGATGAACATTTTTTGCTATATTACAGTGAGGGTGTGCCTTAGTTTCCGCTAAAATATCAACATCGCAAATTATCCTGATATTTTGATAACTGTTAATAACATTAGTACCCAAAGTTTTATAACTCAAAAACTTTGGGTTGTTTAATTACATTTTGATTTCTTGGTTACAAACTTATTACCAATATTTACAATCTAGTGAAGGGGTATTTTTGTTCATCATTATTCGAGATGTAAATCAATTTAACGTCTATTACTTTATTCATTTATATTCCTGGAATTTTAAGATTATATGAAGCTATTTTTTGTGTGATTGTGATTGTACACCTTCAATGGGATAGGTCCAAAGATTGAATATTAAATGTTCAATTACAAATTATAAATCAATCATAAGCATGGTTCTTGTCCATTTTTCAATGTATTGCAGCATGTGAATATTTTTTAACAGCGCAGCAACTCTACAGCTAGAGTATCTAACCTTAAGTCTCACTGTCAGTAAAAGATCGTTAGGAATATTGACTTTTTTTTGATCATTTGACAGATTTTAAATCTTAAATCTTAAATCAAATTCTTTTACTTTTACTTTATTATACTTTTTTTGTAAGATATAATCTAAAAAAATATCAAACAATTGTACAAACGAACATTAAGAAATAAATCTTTTTAAATAAAATGTTTGAAGCGTTCACTATAACCTAACCTAACCTAAAAACAAGCATCAAAAATAAGTTATTGGTCCACTATCAATTGAAGGGAAATTACCCCTCTTGATGTTGGTTATTATGGCAAAGTGTGATAAGAAGAAATTAATATGAATGATGTTTTTAGGCAGGAGAGCTTTATTACAGCTGTAGGATGGATAAAATATTTTAAATGTGGTAGAAGGTTGGTTCAATTGAATGGTTCTTTTTAATAACGCTGTATTTATATCTTAAAAGTTTACCTGTGTTTAAGAATGTAAAAAAAAGGTATATTATTATCTTTTATGCATTTCACGAAAGTGGTTGACTATTCCTCTCTCTCCAAAAAATAGACTTAAACCTGCAAAGAAGGTTTCGCAGACTTTTTAAAATTTTTATTAGATACACTTGCAACGATGCATCTTTATAGTTTATTGAAAAAGAATTTGATAATAACTCTAGTATTTAAAGTTTTAGATTAATTTTCACAATTATAAAAACTCTACATTTTAAAAATATTGCAAAAAAACAAAATATTTTGTTGCAAAAATGAATCATTAAATGGGTAAAAGTTGAGTCATCCTACGGGTAATAGCAACCTTTATGGTCATGTGTATTATGAGTTATGTGTCTAGGAAAGGATGAATGTACCAACACCTCCGCCAAAATCAGATTTATTAAGAAATAGGTTACATCTTAACCCAATAAGATTAATAAGAGTATTGATAATATATTAATATTTGAAATTTTATTGAAAAAAAACAACATTTTTATAATATAATATTAATCATATGTTTTTCTCACGTTTGCGTTTATTTCAATTGCTGATATTTAAACGGAATTAATAGCACACTAAATTAATACATGATATTCTCTTAACTTTAATGGCCCATTTGAGAATTCATGTTTTTTAGTAGCGCAGCTACCTTAAATTTAACTATGTCTGTTTGTCCTTTTCACAATCACACCAGTTTTACATTGATGAAAAATTAAACTTTGGTATCTCATTGCATCTTCAAATTTGCTCTCTCTCTCTCTCTCTCTCTCTCTCTCTCTCTCTCTCTCTCTTTCTCTCTATCTCTCTCTCTCTCTCTTTCTCTTTCAAAATCTTTGCTGCAATTGGACATAATAATAATCCTTGTTACGAGTATAACAATTAAAAAAGATGATTATAATACTTTGTATGTATGTGCACTCATAAAAATTCCAAACATAATGTGCAATTCTTGGCATTTAGAGGCTGGGGCGTGCACAGGTTGTCTCTATGTGAGGGGGGGGGGGTTGTATTAAGAGGAATAAAAAATATTAAGAAGACAAGACTTTCAACTATTCTATTTGCTCAGACTTATGATGAAAAGTACTTTGTGCTCGAAGTGTGCCGAAAATTTTATGATTTTGATGTGATATAAATGTATCTCTTCATTTTTTAGGAAAGTGACAATAACCCCTTTGCACCCCCTTTCTACACTCTCCTGTTTAAAAGGCTAACAAATTCCTAATTAATTTTCAGGACATGTTTAGAAATGCAAGAACATGTAACCAATCTTTCATTCTAAACTCACTCGCTCACTCGAACATTGTTGTTGTCTTCAGTTCCGCATATTAGCAAATTTACATTTTTTTTATATATTTTGCAAGGGTTACACAATCTATAATACGAAGTAGAACGATGTCTGTCTGTTTGTTTGTTTGTAGCGAAGGATCTCCCTAACCGCTGAATCGATTGGGTTCTCCTTAACAGGGTAGTTTCTCATGGGTCCTGGGAAGGTTTATAACTATTTTGGGGGAGGGGACCACCACCCTCCCAATATAAATCTCCCCTAGAAAAAATACTCCAACCCCCCCCCCCCAAAAAAAAAATTAAATACCCCCCCCCCCCAAATTTTTTTTACCTTTCTTTTTTTTTAATCTAAAATAAAAAAAAATGCTGTATCAAATTCAACTCCCACCTCATCAAGTGATAATCAAGATTAAAGTAAAAAAATGGAAATTTTTGCTGTTCTGATGACATCCTAAAGTGATACATGATACATGAGTGGAATTGTATATACACCATGAAAAATACAGTGTATTATTTACTTTGTGCCTATCATTGAAGTTACAGGCATGATGCAATGAGTTGGCTTCAAACTACAAAGATTTTCAAAAAAATACTTTTACATCTAAAACTATATTCACAATTTTTTACCTTTTTACGTTGGGTACCAGTGTAGTTATCAGTTAAATGTCCCCTCCTTCCTTGACTAATTGGGATCATTACAATTCTAGCTTTGTGTGTTATGACAGTACGTAGTCTTGTTTATAAAACATTTGTCTACGCCGTGTAAATTATGATATCTATTTATAGAGTATAAATTTAGGCGCAAATTGTAGTAACTGTCTTTGTTGAAATTACCATCATCTAACCATTTAAACTATTAAGTACGGAATATATAAACATTGAGGTGTGTGCGAGGGTGTGCATCGACTTCCGCTATGTATCATGTAAACCTGTGGGACCTTTACCTCCAGAAAACTAACCCTGCAGGTCCACTCCATACAACATAACCTAACTGAACCTGAACAAAAAATGAATAAAATCTAACCTTATTCTCAATTTATTTCAAAATAAGCTGGGAATGTGGTTAACTGCTCAACAGGGTACTTAATGAGAAATCACATCTTTTTATTTATATGAAATATTATGATATACAGAAGAGAATGTACACCTATTTTCTATCATTATCGTATTAAATCAGGGATCTTAAGGGATAAGACAAAAGTGTTGAATTTATAAACATAAACAATGAAATAAAATCACCATAATGTATATTAAAACTTTTGTAAAGTCAGGACTATGTAAATTCGGAACCAACCCAACAAAATTAAATCTAAGTACCCAACGTTTTTTAACTTTAGGTACCAGTGTAATTTACAGTACAATATCACCTTCCTTCTTGATATTACATGGCTTACACAATTTAATGATAGGTGGCAAATTCTCAAAATTATTTTAAAGTTTACAAAGATTGAAAATAAAACATTAAACTGTAATACAGTAATTGATATATATTATGTTATAGTAAATACTTCAGAAGAAAAAGTCTCACAAGTTTTTAGAATCCTTTTGCTCTTTCGACAACATATTATTGACCATCTCTTATGGCTATCATTTATGCACATATATTCAAACTTCAGTGTGCATTAACTTTCACACATGGATCTCATAATCAATTCAATATAATCGCATATGAAACATTGGACTGCATATTATATTGATACCCAAAATTTTAAAAACATGTTTTATTACTCAAAACTTTGGGTACTTTTATTAAATTCTGAGTTGCACAAACCTTCAATGTCAAATCCTTCCCAACTATGATTTAAAGGGTAAATTTGTGCATCATAATTGGGGATTTATATAAATCTATCTTCCATTGCATTATTCCTTATGTATTTGAGAATGTGTAACACAATGTGGATATCAATGAACACCCCAAAAGATCTTCGTATAAAAAAAACTTGGCTTTAGAGTATTATTCATAAAGATACTAATTATGCAAAGTTAACCTTGATGTCTGACCGGACTTCATCATTCGATTCCTTAAAAAAAGATCAAAGAATAGGTGATCACAAATATTTTTGAATCATAGTGTAATGTATTTTAAAAAATAACAAGGATGACATTATCCATAAAACCATTGGTGGACAAACGGACGAAGTAAGTTATAGAGCAGTTGTTCAGTTTTCAAAAAAAAAAAAGATAAAGAAAAAATGTGCATAAAATCACGAAACGAAATACGTATTTATGCCTTTTGAACCATGACCGACAGACAGACGGACTAAGTTACTCATACTCATTGGCAGAGGGAATTTTTTAAACAACAAATCCAATTTTGAATAAGTTTTTGAACGAATAAATAAGATAACGTTGTTATAAAACTTTGGTTACCAGTGTACTTTATAGTATAATGTCCCCTCCCTCTATGGCGTTTCCTAAAAAGAAACCCAAATCTGTGTTGTGCGCCAAATAGTTAAAATTTTGTCTTGTTTCTCAAATGAATGAGGGAAAGCTGGCATCATTCATTACGGGCATAGGAAAAAGTTTAATAGAATGAGTAATGCCCGATATCTAAAAGTATTTTCTAGCATGGATCCTTCAAAGCTTTTATAATAACCATATCTTTTTAATTACAGACATATATAAACTCTTTTTTATCCTAATGGGTGCGATGAGCGATCTATAAGAAAAAAATCTATTTGCTGAAAGTAGAAAAAAACAGGGGAAAAGAAAATCTGGGGTGATTTATGTAAGGTATGGCAGTTTGCCTTGAAAGTACAAAGTGGGGCACAAAATATCCCCCCCCCACTTTTTTTGAAATAATAATTAGAATTAAGATGAGGACAGTGGTTTTTCGTTTGATTGTTTATTACTTATGGTCGGATTAGGTTAGGTTATTTTGGGTAAGCATTAAAAAATAACCCCCTCTCCAAATCATATATTTTTTTAAAATAAGGGAGGGGGACAGTAAGTCACCAGGCACTTTGAGGGAAAGCATCCGCAGTATTTTTAATTAAGCCATCATATTGCCGCAGGGCATAATATGGTTGAGGCCTTTTAATTAATAATGAAAATAGTCAATCATTTAGTATTAGTTATATAGGTTCAAATTTCAAGGGTTTTATTCGACCCAAACTAAATGTAATAGTAACTACAAGAATGTAAATATCACAAAAAACAAAGCCAATCCAAACATTTCTGAATTTACCATGCCTAATATGGACGTACTTATTTATCAGATTACAATTATAGAGCTGCGCCGCTTCTAACATTTGTCCTAATCATTATAGTAATCACTATTTTCAAATAAATTTGGTAATTATGTTTATAAATATCTTGGAGTCATCATGAACATTTTACGAGCTAACCGGTACGGACGGACTTATAGAAATACTCTAATTATAAAGCAGCTAAGCTACTAACTACTAATAAGTAGTTAAAAGCCAAATCTGGATTAAGCAATAAGCATTAACTATATTTGTAAATAAATCCACCAACCACACACGTCTCTATTTATCCCAGCAGCGCATACCATCAATATTGTGTAGTATAGATCTCAACCAAGATTATTGGCAGCGAAGCTTTTCTACATTTAACGTGTATCGGTCTGTGTATATACAATACATCCGTACATTGCTCTAAGAAAAGCATGAAAATTGACTCAACTGCCTGAGGATTCATATAACAATTTGGTTCAATCCAAGGAAGAGTGGCAACGTTAATTTGATAAATTCTGACGTTTAGTTAGTTTATCATAACTTTCAGTTATATATTTGTCGTGAACTGGTGAATCCTAAGACGATAAGATATGAAAGTAAGATACCCATATTTTAGTCACAGAATATAGGTTTGTTCATATTAAGCATCCTGAAAAGACGGAATATTTTAAACTTTTGTTTAGATTTCTTAATAATATTTTGTTTCTTCAAAATTAACACTCTATTATTGTTAATATTCTTTTAACCAACTGTCTGAGTTGTTAAGCTTCGCTTTTATGGATATTGTCATCCTTGTTATCTTTTATATTTCTAAGAAAATTTATCTTTCTCCTACGGCCTTGACTTTACCAATATTAACAGGGAACTTAAGGGATAAGACAATGGACGATAATTCCCTGATATTGAAAAACAAAATTACCCCTTCCGTAGGTTAAGCCAACTAAGATTAAATTAGAGTAATCTATGAAAGACATGTTTGTAAAACTTTGGGCACCAGTATAATTTATCATCCATTGTCCTTTCTCTCCCTGCATAATACACATATTGCTTTGTTTGGGCGTTGGCATGCTAAAACTCGGGCCTAATTTACATAAAATAGGCCTTTTTATTTTCTTTATATGTTTGTTTAGGTTTCTTTTTAGAAGCGTTTTTATGAGCCCTTACATTTTATTAGCCCTGTTAAGGCTTTAGTTTCAACTAATTTTTCCTGCATTCTTATAAATAACCATGCAGGGTCCTAGATGAAGGTTGAAAAGGACAATTATGGCTAAAAGTTGCGCGGCCATAACAATGAAAAATATAAATCTTTGAAGGTTTACACTAAATTACTAATTATAAAGAATATATTAGATTACAACTTCTTTAATTTAATCAATTTTATGTTTTTATTTATAATAATTCATAAATCTATCAACTAACGATTAAACTAAATCTTACAACCGTAATTATTGAGTAGCTTCGCTTTTTAAATGGCATACCTAATGATTATGAATTTCTAGGTACCCCTTTTGTGGAAAAATATATTTTTAAAAAGGGGGGGGGGAACTTTATAACTTTAGGTCATGATAAGTTATATTGGGGACTGAGTGCTCAACTGGCCAATTGTGGGAAGGCACCAAAATAAGTTTGTTTTGGTAGATTTTCTAAATTTCGTGCTGCTTTCTAGTAAACGGAAATTAAGGTTTTGTTTTCCCAAATTTTTAATTATTAGGCAACAGAAATGCATATCATATCTATAATAAATTATTTTCAAATAACGTTTAAATTTACGAGTTGCAGGAAGATATACTTTTTCCAGTATTGCTTCTAAACCAACTAATATCCGCTGGATTAGAACCGGATCTATGCCATAGGCCAAAAATCATGTATCGTATCGTATTATAGACAGTTTTCAACGAATAATAGAATAAAAATCACAATACTAAACCATGTCAGTACCAATATAATGCAGCCAATTTGGGTTTACCATCTACAGGGAGGGAGAGGACATTGGCCTGTTAATTACAATAATACCTAGAGTTTTATAACCACGTCTCTTTTCTTTAATTTTGATTGATTGCTTCTAAACAATTAGTGTTCAATCTTTTCAACCAATGATTTCAATATAGTGGAGGAGTAATTTTGTTAGTTCATTGGAGATGTATAACAACTTTTCGTCCATTGTCTTATCCCTAAGATTCCTGACTATCTGCCTATCTAGGGCATTTAAAGTGTAATTTTGGTTGCATTAGCTCGTTCCTTTTAATTTTTCCACATTTAGTTAAATTCTAGAATTTAAATATAACCAAAAACAATTACATAAGTATATAAATACATATGTTGCCAATTTATAAGTATCATGTTTAGTTTGAAATTAAGAGTAATTTGTAGCGTAACTACCTTATTACCTTATCTGTCTGTCCTTCTTTTCAATTGATTCAACGGAGTTTAGAATAGTTATTTAACACATCATATTGTAAACAGCTTTCATCGGATATTAAATTAAAGAATCATAAGATTAAAATTTATATTATTTTTATGATTTTTTGATATTCGTGGAAAATAGTCTGCGATACAATGCTCTAAGTGATTTTTAAGTAAGGGTGAGAACCGGTTCCAATTCAGCGGATATTAATCAGTTTCGAATCTCGATGACACATAATAGAAAATATATTATCAATACTGTTTATACAGTATCTATGAAGTCTTAACTCTATAATCCATATGCTTTTTATGTTCTTATTAAGCCAAAAAGAAATTAGCTTTAGCTGCGCTACACGTGCACATACATTACATCCTTTTAATTCAAGATTAATTTGTTTATTTTCCATTTAAGTTAGAGTCATTGGGAGCGAGGCAACTTCATCATTCGTTTAATCAGAAAACTTAGCTAACTTAATAATGTAACTTTTTACTCTTAGTGTATCACTCCCAGAAGCAAGTGTCAAAGTACATTAACTAATTGATAGAAAATTAATAAAAATGAGTTTTATATTTGGTGCCTAACTGATTATGACCTGGTGTGCATTCAATTATGCATATTATTATATCCGCAAAGTGTTTTATTTCGCAACAAGACACAATGGCAATTGATTATTAATGGGTGACTTTTAATGATAGCGAAGCTAAGAAAAGAAGCAGTTTTTTGCTGTTGTAGTATGCTGTTCTAATAATTTTCTGATATTATCATACATGTGCGAGGAACTTAATGCACACCCAATGACTGGCGTCGTATCTCCATTTTGAGTCTTTCTAAAATTAGATCATTTATAATTGTTGTAGCTCTCATACAAGTACATATTTTCATTATAAATCAGAGATATAGTAATGTGTTTCATAAAAATAAGGATAATTTTCCAAAAAGATATCTCTAAATGTATGACACCTTTTAAATATAATTTTCTTCTAATTTCTATGACCCTAAAGACTCTAAAAACAGTATTCTTGTTCTTCGATAAAGTGTGTCTTTCACACTTTTAAAATTTTTCAATTTGTCTTAAAAAATTTGTGAATGTAAGACACCCTCATTATTTCCTTTAAGCGTTCAAAATATAAAATAGATTTTTTTTAGTCTTTTCCGCTTTATTTATCTCTTTATTCCATGTGTATAAAATTGTGCACTAGTAAGTGCATTAAACACATGTGCAGTGTATAATTCTACATCACACAATCTTAACAATATATACTTTGTAAAGTGGGCATATTTCACAAAGGATGTGTTATCAAATGCGCATAAATCTCAACATTTCTAATTAATATTATCAAAAAAATAAAAAGCCTATAATTTTAATATACCAAAAAGTGTTTTAGCCCAATAAATTATCTTAAATCCGCTTATCTAGTTAAAATAAAAGTGTTTGAAGCAAATCATTTTAATTTAAAATTTTAATTTCAGAAGTAAAAATATTTTTTAAAAATTCAAATGCTAAATTTACAATAAAAACATGGAATATTTGGATTTTATCAATTCTTATATCAATATTATATGCGACTCTAAACAGATTTAATGGTGAAGTGATGGCCCACCCTGACAGGGACACCTCCCCTCTTAAACTGACATTTATTGCTCTATTCGAGTTTTTACTGCTTCTAGTTGTAAATTAGGCCCTTTTAAGCACAAAATTAGATTATTTTGCATATTTTCTTCATCAAAATCTAAGTTTGATTATTTTAAAGTTTTGTTGATACTTTATATTTTAAACAAATCAAAAATCACAAATTTTGATATTTTATTTATATTTTGTGTCATTTTTTTGTAAACAAATTTTCAAAATATTAAATTTTAAACATAAATCTTTAAAAAGAAATCCTTATTTTCTTTTTAATTAGCCTAAAGTTAAATGCCTTATCTGTTTTATCAGAAATTTTATCTTTCCAAAGCCGGTGTGCTATGATTTCTGCACAGTACTACATCCAAAGTTTTATATTCCCACTAGTTGCTATGTCTCTAGGGGTTCTTGAAGGAAGGGGGTTAAGTCCACCCCAAATTTACAATTTAAAAGATAAAGTAAAAATGTGTATTGGGTCATTTTTTCGAGGAGTGATTAGTTTTGGGAGGATTAAGTTACTCTACTCTAAAATAGTTATAAACCTAACCTGAACCTATGAGACGCTTCACTGTAAAGGAGGGCCATATCGGTTTGGCGGTTATTGAATTCTTTCAATTTACACATAAAGACATACAGACATCCTGGTACTTTTCTTTGATAAAATATCAAATAAATATGACGGGTTGTATTATGATTGAGTTGAAACAAAGGATAAGAGGGACTTTGTACTGTTGTAATAATATGCAGTTCAGAAGATTTTATAAAGTCATACACATACGGAATTGAATGAACACCATTTGTATCTATTCCAAAGCCATTATGACTGGCAAGAATTTTTCTATCATTCCCAACAGTGGTTAAATACCTTAAATGTGATTTATTTTTGTGTAAAATGAGAATTTTAATCCCCATCTAAACCATTAGGAACTAATATACCATAGTATGGCCAATTTGTTTCCTTAAAAGGCCAAAAATAGTCTAAAATTAAAAAAGATTTCTAAACAGCACGCAAACAATATCTAGTTTTAAAAAAAATCAATCAAAAAGACACACGGCTATAAAAATATTGATCCTATGACATATTTAGTAAAGACAACTAGTAAACTTACTTACTAAGATTAATTATAGAGTATTTTGTATTATTTCTGTTATTAGCTTTTATGTTTTGTAAATTATATTGGTCCCCAAAGTTTTATGATCGATTTCTCACATTCGCTGGCTTAAAAGCTTTGGGGACTTTTAAATTAAATTTTGATTGGGTTGTTCAAACTATCAGTGTTCAAACTTTTCAACCTTTAGGTTCAGTCTGTTGAAAAGGTAATTTTGTTTATTATCATTAGGTATGTACATCGGTTTACCTTCTGTTGCCTTATCCCTTAAGATCCTTGCCAAATCAACCTTTGGACAAACCTACAAAATTAGTTTTAGAGAAGATGTGCTACTCAAAAAAAGTGCATGATGAAAAGAAATGTTTGTGTATATAATAGTGATAATTCTATTTTATAAAATAATCCAGATCCCGACTTATACCCTTTGCCCTTCCCATGCACAGTTTGGGAATATCACAGCAAACTAAGAAATTGAAAAAAAATGATAAAAATTGAATAAATGATTACTGAATGTAAGCACTTACATTTACCTATTTTATAATTTATTTTAAGACCTGGTGAATTGTCTCTATTGTTTTTTGTACATACATATTAACATTTGCTGCTTGCTATTGCTTATCAAATTAATATTATTTCAAATTAAGTTTTGTATAATTTTGCTGTATTATTGTCACACCTGGAAGACCTCAGAATTAACCCATGATATCAATATATTAATATTTTCTCTGTCTGATATTTCTTACAATGTCCGAGAAAATCCGCAAAGTTTTTAGCCTAAAAATGCCTGCTTTACACTAAATTAGTAATAACAAAAGTCGATGATAGACTTATTAAAAGATAACGAGATTCAAAAATTGCACTTCTAAAATTTAAAACCAATAAATTACATTTTCGGTTCTGATATTCCGATAATTTGAAAATATTTTTTTGGCTAATTTGAAGGAACACCATTTCTTTCTACTAAGCTTCTTTAGATAAATTTATGGTTAGCAGCAAATTTAATATCTTTGTATTATATAGAGAAATCTTTAGCTTTCATTTTTGTGGTTTCCCCTAAAAGTTCCTAGCATGCACAAATACATCCCATTATTTATAAAATAAATGAAAATAAGGGGGGAGGGGCATTTTTTCCTTAGGTTAGGTAATATTGGATACAGAATAGCCACACAAGGTTAGGGCAACGCAGGTGTAGAGGCCCACTGCTGGAATTAGGCGTAAAGAATTAAACTACCCCCTTATTTTTAATTTCTTAACAAAAATTAGGGGGTGGTTGGGGATTTGTGCTTGCTAGGCACTTTAGGGAAAAGCAATGTATTTGTTTGTTTAAACTTGAAAACAAGTCATTGTTTATATCAAAAGCACAATCCAGTTATTATCAATTAATTATAAAAAAGACAATTTTCTTTTACAATTTAGAGCAATCATTTAAAAAAACGAAATTCTTTAATAAAGAGGAAGTTCCTGTCCCTTTCTTTAGGGTAATCTAGGTCTGACAGACAGACAAATATAATATTAATTAACTAGTGGCTGTGCCCCTAGAATCTACAGGCTTTGTATTCGAAGGGGTAGGGAAGGGCAAAGCAATAGCCTAAAACCATTTCAAGACTAAACTCTAAAAATAAGATAGCTTAAAACCATCCCTAGACCCATGTGAAGCTTCCCTAAAAACGATAACTCAATCGGTTCATTAGTTATCAAAATCTTAAGGCACAGACTAAAAAACCCTACTACTTTATATTACAGGATATCTTTAAATTTCCATTAAAAAATTATCTTTATCTCAATGAATGTAAATACAGACTTTATTATTAATGTTACATTGATGAAAACTAAAATAGAAATCAATCAATGAAATCATTTATAGAGTCTGGCTATAAATATAAAAAATACAAATAATTCAGACAAGCAAATAAACTTGTATTTATTTATGTTCTTGTCAAGAGAAGCACAGACAAGGATATTAACATCTATAACAGGAAAGAAAGTCGGATAAAAGAACATTTACAAACCGATATTTATGGCGAATTTGGTGAAAAAGAAGCAGATTGACCTTATTGCATGTTTGCCCTAGGAATAACCATAAAAAATAGGACAGTTGTATAAAATGTTTTAAATGATCTTGTATTGATTATTGTAGAGATCCTACGCTTATAAGATAAGTACTTATCTTTAAAGGATTCCTAGTGCAAGGTTGGAAATCAATAGGACAATTCAAACATGCTTAAATTTAATTAAAAACCTTTTAATGGGCTCATCCTGAATGTAGAAAAGCTTCATTGTTTATGAATTGAAAATAGAATTGCTCTCAGATGTTTTTAGTCAAGTCATACAATGTAGGTAGGGATCTTTTATTCAAAGAAAAAATATTTTTCATTCAACCATTTGAATTTATGGTCTTCAAGAAAAATCTAATCTCAAAAAAATTTCTTTCTAAAAGATATTAGTTTAAGGTTTTTCGTTTTTTCTATAGTTATTTTTAAAATTTGTTAAATAATGTATATCTTAAAGGCATTGCTTTTCAAAAGTTGAATTTATACGCTAGTTCAAACGTTAACTGAAAGAAAGAACAAGACAAACTTTTTTTATAAAAAAAAACTTTGGGTATTTCTATTAAATTTCGATTGGTTAGTTTCCCTTGTCTTATCCCTTAGGATCCCTGAAATAAAACCCATAAACATAATACTTTGATTTTACTATCTGTAAAATGTTCGAAATTTCTGGGAAGATTTGTAAACCATTTAGCATTGTAGAGGGGTTAATCTGATTTAAGGAAAGTTTACAACTTATATACATTAAAGTAGGTAAATATTGTTGCGCATTAGTCAAAGTAGAAGATTTAATTTTGCCTTCAATAAAAGAAATTTTATTTTTTTAGTAGGTTGGGAATAAGATCCTCAAGAAAAATATCCTTATCCTTACCAGAGCATAATTGAATTTAAAATTCTTACTTTTTAAAGCTTTATTGGGAATCCTATATCAATCTATAAATGGTGCTTTTATAATTTTACAACTCGTAATAAAATTATTTCCAATTTGGGTTCCAGGACAAACGCAGGAGTCCCAAACGTCGGAGTGGACAAACGCAGGAGTGTTAAAATATTTATTTTATTAAGTATTTCTATACAGATTAGGTAAGGTTAAGATATGAATGAACAAAAAAGCCTCCCGCAGGGGTTAGGCATTTAGAAAGATGGTCTAAAATAGGTTAGGCTAGGTTAAGTGTCCACTCCGATGTTTGGGACTCCTGCGTTTGTCGTAGGACCCTAATTTGAACAAGTATGTGTAGATAATGGTGTGCTTTAACTTCCACAAATGCATCATATTATCAAGTCATCAGAACTGCATATTATTAACACATCAGAACTGCATATTATAGTTATAAACTGCCTGTGCTTCAGTCACACCACATTAAACACATTCATTAGTATATTTGCTACTAGCGGATACGCCCCCCAGAGGCCTCTAGTGGCACTTTAAATGTTTGTTTTTTATATTTAAAATATGTCCGTGTTGCGTTGACGTTCATGTTGCGTTGAACACTCTGTGTAAAATCAAGAAACGTAAAAAAAATCGATTTTTTGTGATTTCTCTTTGGAGGTTGGTGGTACCCTCCACCAAATTATTTATAAACTTTCCCGGTACCTATGAGAAGCTACCCTGATAATGGAAACCCGATCGGTTCAGCGGTTAGCGAGATCCTTCGGTACAGACAAGCACACATCCTGTAACTTTATTATAAGGATTGTGTCTTATTGCTAAAAGTATGTGTTTGTGATTTCATGCGGAATTAAATGCACACCTGATATTTGTTCACTATTAGTTCACTTCTCTGATACTTATCCTAAAGGATTAATAAGGATCTAGACAAGGAGGTACCACAAAATTTCAAAATTATACTTAAACTTTTAAATTAAATTGGATCTTGTTAGATTTAATATATATATTTTTGGGATTACCTAACCTAATCCCACTAAAATAGCCTTAAACCTGTCACGTACTAATACTAAGCTTTTAATGAAATCGTAAAATATTTAGTCAAGTCATTTTTGAGATCTTAAGACACGCACAAACATACACCTAGCTACCTTAACACATAAACTTCAAAAACCTAAAATGAGTACTTGAATTATATTTTAAAATTTTGTAACCTTCTACAATAAATTGTTATGGTTTTATTTAAGCATCAATGAAGTTTAAAGTTGTTGTCTGGATTATGGGTGGGGTTGCATTATTTTCAGGGCTGAAGGGAAAATTGTATAGGTAAATTTGTTAAAAATTTGACAATTTAAAGATTTTTATTGCAGTGTTTTTCTCTAAAATTCGTGACAATATTGATTAAGTATAGCATGAGGTGTTTAAATTTATTTTAAGATTTTCCTTATAAGTAGTAAAACTACTCTACGAGTATGGTATGTCCATCCGTTTCAGACTCATTCACACTCTACGGCTTCTCTCTGCACAGTAAATTAATTAACACAAGCAAATTCGCTTGCTGGAAGGATAAACTTAAATTGGCTAGTTCTTTACTTTTCAATGCTTTCTCGTCATTTGTATGGCCCTTGTTGTATTATTAGTTTTAAAGAGAAGAGGTGTAATTTGTCCAGCATCCTGTATTTTGATAATTTTAAGATAGATATGTACAGAATTTTTATCAAACTTTTAAATAGTGTTGAATATGTTATGCACTTCTATTCTATGTTTGTAAATGTACGTTTTCAGACTTTATGCTACTTGTTATCCTGATCTCCTTGATAAAATTGACATGTGCTAGAATTTAACATTAAAGAATTATAAGTTAAGTGTCTACTTGGGTGTGCATTCACATCCACACATGTACAACATTATCAGATAAATAAAATCGATATAATAATCTTAAACTGCCCGTACTACGTTACCTTAACTCCTATAATAGACTCACTTTCTTACAAAATGAAAAAAGTCTGTTTGATATGTAATCAAAGACTTTTGTTATTATGTTTGATTGTCAAGGAAATCGCCATTTTAAAAATGAATTCCACAGACTAACTCAACTTTTTTTTTCAACTTATACATTCGATATAGTACAGGACTAGATTAGTCAGGGAGGGAGGGGACATTAGGCTGTTTTTACACTAGTCCCCAAAGTTTTATAAATAAGTTTTCTTAATAAATCTGGGGACTTTTAATGTATTTTCTTTGGTTCTTTAGATGTGTATCAAACGTTTTAACCACCAATTGTAATCTATAGAAGGGGTATTACAATGTCTTTTTGGATGGACATCAATTTATGGACCATTGACTTACCCCTTTGATCCCTGAGTGTTTCGGTATGTTTTCTTGTATTCCCTGGCAAGTTCGAACCCATTAATCCCTGTTTCCTTACACCAAATTTCCTAGAGAATGAGTGTGTTACGCGGCATTCCTAACTATCTCCGCGCGGCGCGTGGCTTGTAAACGGACAAAAGAAACGCGCACTTATCCTTTGATTAGTCCCACGTGAAGAGCTACGTGATTGAAAATAATGTATTGCTTGAATATACATGTGCTCTGATGTGTGGAATATCTCAAATAAGCCTTCTGCTTAGTTTGACATCATAATGTGGTAAGAATTTATCTTTAATTCTTAATAATAAGTGTAGTATGGTATATTTTTACGAAGAAATTTAAAACATTAATTTTTCAACAAATAGACCATTTAACTGCTAACTTTTGACATACGAATATTTTCCTTAATTTTATTGATCATTTGAATCTAAAATTATCAATTTCTGATGCTATTTAATATGTTTCGTGCCAATTTAAAGTTTTTTAGAAATTTTATATTTTTAATTAAATTGAAATCACGCAACCTCGATCTACAAAAATAATAAACCATTAATACTATGTAATTAATTTTTATATTTTTGTTTTAGATTCACCGTTTTCATGGTAATAAATACACATTTGTAAACATTCACATGTTGGTCATTCGGAGGGCTTGGAGATTAAGAATTCGTGAACGGCAAGGAATGCGTTCCGAAACAATGAAAACGAGACAGAACAGATGCAGCTAAGAACATTCTGTGAAGTTTTGTGAATGTGTTGGTTGTGATACCTTACCACACATTATTATTATAGTCATAATCAGTACAGTTAACTTTAGTGACAATTATGGGTCCTAAAAAGAATAAAGGTGAACAATTGAGTAAGCGGCTGCGTCCAGCCGTTGATGCCCTAACCAGTGAGCTAAATAGAGTGATGAAGTTGGTCAGTGATACTTCAGAACTTAATGTTAGACATCTCACTAAGGAATCAATCCTTGTCCATGACAAGTTCGAGACATTTGACAGCATCATGGTCGGTTTTAGCAAGCTTGGTTTGAGAATCCAAGAGCTTGATGAGTTTAATGACATTTATTCTGATATAGTTACTGTGCAAAAAGACTATAGTGCCTTGAAAGATGCTCTTAATGCTATAGAAGAGCTTAGTGACATTCAAAGTGTTGTTGATGTTGTTGGTGATAATTTGCCTAACCATCAGGCTGAACTTTATGATCGATGTTTGAAGATTGTGAAAGTTATTAAAGGGCCATATTTTCCCTTACCTGATGCAATTATAAACACTTTGTCTGCTTTGATGAAACGTTTGGCTGAGGTTAAGCTTGAACCTGTGAAGCCACCTACAACGTCGGCGGGTGCCTCGACAGCATCGCCATTTCTGTCGCCGTTTGGCACACCACAGTTCGCCGCCGGTTCTATATTCACGCCAGGATATATGAATCGTGTCGACGAACGTCTTCTTCCCAGCTTCGACGGCCTGGAAGCATCCTACGTAAGTTTTAAAGACACTTTTAAAAAGCTTACTGTAGGACAAGACCCGTCGTATTTACAGTTATTGTTAAGCAGTGAAAAGGTCTGTAAAAATAAAGAGCTGAGACTCCAGTTAATTCAGATTCAATCGCATGAATCTCAGTGGGCCTACCTTGACGCACGTTTTAAGTCCAAAACACGTCAGATGCTCTGCCTTTTCAACCAATGGGAGAAGAAGTCTAAACCGTCGGACTCCAACCAGATTGTGACAGTCTTAGCAGAGTTTGGCGGTGCAGTTAGCCAGCTGGAGCAGCTGACTAAAGATGATGAAGATGATGAAGTTACCACTAGCCAGTGGTTGACTGTGATACTTCTTGAGATGTTATCCAAGAAGTTGCCACGTGATTTTCAAGATAAGCTCAATTTATCATTGGGCTCGATGGATGTCCCAAACGTCCCAAAGCTGTTAAAGATTATTGAAGAACAGCGTGGCGCCATTTTAATGAGGTGTTCGACTGATATGGACACCCCCTCCAAGAAGAAAGGTAACCCTGCGACAGCCGCTACCGCCGTAGGTAAACCTGGTAAATCTAAGATGAAGCAGTCATGTTTTGTTAATGGCTGTAGTGAGATGCATTTACTTTACAAGTGCCCAAAATTTCATGACCTGTCAGTGTCAGACAGAAAGAGTATTGTGGAGAGTGCTGGATGCTGTTGGATTTGTTTGCAAAAAGGGCATAAATCTGTGGATTGCCCGAAGGCAGATGTAATAGGCGGCTGCAAAGTGGACAATTGTGGTCAGGCCCATAACAACCTCTTGCATGAGAGTGTTGATATGGCTGCCGCCGTCTATGAAGTACATACTTCCCCTGAGGCGAACCTAATGTTAATGTTACAACAATTAGACGTCGTTGACATTAATCGCCAGAAGGTCCCAGTGAACGCCATGTGGGACACTGGTTTAACTACCACAATGGTAACCCAGTCACTTGTTAATAAACTTCAGTTACCTTTTACTGGACGTTCAGCAAGAATTTCTCTAGCTGACGGTGAAGTTAAACGTCTCCCGACGGTCAAGTTATGTTTAGTTGATCGACACAAAAATTATCACATATTAGAACCTGTGGTAGTGCCTCTCATTGGTCCAAAAGAGGCGATCTGCTCCATAAATCCTGTGGAGGCAGCTGTTTTGTTTGATATGAAACCTGAAGATTTTACTTTGGTTAATGGGCAGGTTGATTTGCTCGTAGGGCACCTGCACCCATCGATGTTTCCCTACTCTGAACGTTCAGTAGGAGAAACCATGCTTTACTCCAGCCTGTTTGGATCTGGATATTTTGCTGTTAGTGCTAATGGTTTAGCAAAGAGTAGGTATGTTGTCTGCTCAGATGTTCAGCCGCAGCCGACTGTTGGTGCTGCTTGTGATGCTATTATTGAACCTGTTGGTTCTGCTTTTAACGCGGCTGACGAACCTTTTGGTTCTGCTAGTGCCGCAGCCGTTGACAACATGGCTACGGCGGGTGTTGCCGTGGCTAATATTGATAATGATGTTAGTTGTGCTGCAGTTATTCCTGATGATATTGGTAACGATACTGCAGTCGTTGATAACTTTGTTACGGCGGGTGTTGAGCCGCTGAATGATTCGGTTCCAGCCGGACAAGAGCCGACGGGAGTTTCGGTTCCGGCTGGACAAGAGCCGATCAGAGTTTTGGTTCCAGCTGGACAAGAGCCGACGGGAGTTTCGGTTCCAGCTGGGCAAGAGCCGATAAGAAATTCGGTCTCGGCCGGACAAGAGCCGACGGGAGTTTCGGTTCCGGCCGGACAAAAGCTAGTAGATGATTCTAAGTTTTATGACAGCCACACTTTTATTACGTGCCCTGGTGGTGTTATGAATCAAGAATCGACTTGGTTGCTGCCAAGCTGGCCGCCCGACGCAGGGTAAGAGGCCTGCAAATGGCGGTTGGAAATATGGCGGGTGTTGCCGCCAGAAAGTCATTGAAATTTTTCAAACCACACATATCTAATCCACAACATAAACTATTTATGTGACAATGATCTTTAAAGAAAAAATATTGCAAGTTTTATGTTGAGCTTGTGAAAGGAACCTAAATCGGTTCTGTAAAGAATAAGTATTCATTATTCAACTAATTTTTATTGTTCATACCTAAGCACAAAAATTCTACAAAACTGTTTAGACTTTTAAAGCAGATTTTAAAAAAGATTTTGTTTCTTTAAGTATGATTTTGAAAAGCAAAAGTTCGTGAAATGATTTTTGCAGATTTTAAATTGAGAAAAAATAGATTTTTTACAAATTATTTTTCTAGTTTTTTTTTATGGTTCACGTTTACTTAAAAAATGTTATTTCTCAGATTCTCATATGAAATAATGCATTAAAGTAAAGAACACAACATGTAATATTATTATGATAATGTTTAAGATATTCCTCATTATTATTTTAAAAGATTATCGCAAAAAATCAAGATATTTGTTTAAATTTGTAAGCAAATCAAAGATTTTCTTTCATTCCAGAGGCAGAGATTCTTAACAATTCATGTACAAAGTTTTTTTTTTTCGTTCACTCCGGAAGCTGGGATTCCTATTAATCCACGCGTAAAGATTTTTTTTATTCCGAGAGCAGAGATTCGTAGTAATATACGTACCTAGCGATTTCGGACAATTTTAAACCTTGAGAAAATACTTTTAGCAATTATTTTCCTAGGTATATATATTTTTCGTTCATGTTTAAGCATTTATAATAACGAACGCGATGTATGGTATTATTAAAATATTGATTATTATTTTATCTGAATGCCACAGAATTAATTTAAGATAAACTATGCATATTTTAAATTAACTCTACCTTCATTTTTATCGTATATATTAAATACTGCTTCAATGTATTTATTTTTTGTAAAAAGAAATTAACCATTTCTTAAGATTTATAAGTAACGCAAATTTTGATACAATTTCGTTTGAACTTTCAGATCGATGCAAGATTTTTTTCATTTGAAATGCAAACTTAAGTTTTTTATACGTTTACGCAAGTTTTTTCAATGATTTAAGTCTTTTCGGGACCAGGGATTTTTTTCGCGGAAAATTTCCTAGGTACCTGCACAGATATAAACATTTTTATCCTTGTTGGATTGAAATTTGATATGATAAGAAATTAACAAAATGAGAGTTTTACATCATTTAAATATTTCTTTATGATTTATTATAATCACATAAATAATTTAATATAACATGCATATTAAAATTATTACTATTTACCTTTGAACTGATGTACCTAAAGAGAAATTGCAGATTCAGCATTTTAAAGTTCTTTTCTTATATTGAGCTTTTGTTTTATTTTGGTAATTTAATTTGCATATTTCTATTGCAATTTTATTTTACGCAATTTTGATTCACGAAGATTTAAAATTATGAAAATTTGATTTTCCGATGTTTGATGATTTTTACGGTCATATTTTATTTAGATTTAAGTATCTATTTTATTAAACATGTTAGATTTAAGGATCTTACCTATCTTATCTTAAAAATGTTTAGATGTAAGCCCGAGTATTTTTCCGCTGGAAAAAATGCTAATTATTGAGAAGTTTTTTATGAAATTTTACTTTTCTTTTCTAGCAAAAAGATTTAGTAGAAAAAATGTCATTATTTAATCTTTCTTTCTTTTGATGAAAAAAGTTTGAGTTGATTATATAATTATTGATGCGATTTTTAGTATAAAAATCATACACCTATTTTATTATGTAGGTGCCTAATTGAAGTTTAGGTACTATTGATTATTAATTCATGTATTCGCAATTACATGGTCTGTAATTCTAATTTTATTGAGATTATGAGGCCATGATATAATGAGATGTGTGAGTGGTAAATGTGCAATTCATGAATGTTGAATGCTTTTCCCATTCCTTATTCCTATCCTTATGTGGTAGTGGAGTCGGTTTGAGTTATTGTGGTGTTCGTAAGTTACCATAATTAATTTTAGGCCTTATGGCCATAACATTTTAAACTCTTGTGGTTTACGTGTTGTGAGAATGTGATTTTGTGGACACTGTCTGCACGCATATTGCAAAGATGAGGTATTGTGTTCGATTCCCAGTGAATAGACGGGTGTGTTTCGGTATGTTTTCTTGTATTCCCTGGCAAGTTCGAACCCATTAATCCCTGTTTCCTTACACCAAATTTCCTAGAGAATGAGTGTGTTACGCGGCATTCCTAACTATCTCCGCGCGGCGCGTGGCTTGTAAACGGACAAAAGAAACGCGCACTTATCCTTTGATTAGTCCCACGTGAAGAGCTACGTGATTGAAAATAATGTATTGCTTGAATATACATGTGCTCTGATGTGTGGAATATCTCAAATAAGCCTTCTGCTTAGTTTGACATCATAATGTGGTAAGAATTTATCTTTAATTCTTAATAATAAGTGTAGTATGGTATGTTTTTACGAAGAAATTTAAAACATTAATTTTTCAACAAATAGACCATTTAACTGCTAACTTTTGACATACGAATATTTTCCTTAATTTTATTGATCATTTGAATCTAAAATTATCAATTTCTGATGCTATTTAATATGTTTCGTGCCAATTTAAAGTTTTTTAGAAATTTTATATTTTTAATTAAATTGAAATCACGCAACCTCGATCTACAAAAATAATAAACCATTAATACTATGTAATTAATTTTTATATTTTTGTTTTAGATTCACCGTTTTCATGGTAATAAATACACATTTGTAAACATTCACATGTTGGTCATTCGGAGGGCTTGGAGATTAAGAATTCGTGAACGGCAAGGAATGCGTTCCGAAACACTGAGCTTAGTGCTAATCCAAATACTTTTATAATATGGTTTCTATGTGTTTGACTTTATTGCTTTTATAACACATAATGCTAAATATTTTAATTCTTCAAAGTTATCTATTTTAATTGCTACTTATTGCCTTTGGCCCCAACGATCCAGCTAAACCGGAATAAGAAAGATATTTTGAAAAAAGCTATCTTTGATACGATGCGATAAATAAACAATCCGAACATTTTATACAATAAAACAAAACATAGAAAAGCTTCACTTTGAAAAAAAACATTATATCTCTTGATGAGATTTAATCTTGCTCAATTATTGGCAATCCAAATTACTGATTGGTATTTCTGCTTCCTTTAATTAGAACATAATTAACAATTAATTTAATTATAAAATTTATTACCTACAATTAAGCATTAAATCTTAAATACAATTTGAAAAAAGATTGCTTTTTGATTTATAAAATGCTAGCAGATTCAGCCCTAACTTTTAGAAATCTTTGAGAATAAACATCATTTATTAAAAAAAGATTATTTCTAAATTAGGGGTGAGATTTTATTCCATATCCATCTCTAGAATAGCCAAGAACATGACAATCAGAAATGGCATTGAAAGACGAATATACTGATATATCTTAATTCTAGAATAGCTTTGCTGTAAGAAAACACATTAGGGAAGTAGATTAGAATTAAAATTCTTTATTGAATTTAAATTAGACAATCATGATTCAATGAAAAGCAAAATTATTCATTCAGTTTTGTGATGTTAACAACGTAAATTTACTAAAATTGCTTATAGAGTATAGTAAGATGTTTGTTTGCTTGTCCATGTGTTTTACTCAAAAGCTCAAAAAAATTATTCCTTAATTTGGATTCAACATTTGTATTAATCATAAAAAGGAAGGTTTAAACCTATTATGGACAACTATCTTTACACATCCCTCAAGTAAAGCTAATAGCATATTGAACAGTACTAGCATAAAACATAAGATAAAACTTATTATTAAATAGGGCATACAAAAAAGTAAAATCTGTAGTAATCCACCGTTTTTGCAATCAATTGTGTGTTATACAGTACAAGCGAAGGGTCAACTCTGATCTTTTAACCCTTACTACATTTTTTACCATTTTATTTTTCATTTCATTCATATGAATGCCTTTAAAAATGCAAGTTTTACCTATCTAATGAGTTCAAGTATGTCCATGAGTAGCGTGTTAATAAAAGTAAACATATAACAGAAAAAATAACATTATAAAATGTATAAAATTTTCTTCAAATATCAACAAATTTTATAATTCTAAAGTTAGAAAATTAAAAATTGCAGTTAAATTACGTTTATAACACTAGTTATATAGTAGCTTCGCTACTAAAGTAGGCATTTATGCAAAAAAAATGGTGTAAAGTTAACTGTAGGTTGATTATGTACCAATTTCTAAGATTTAAACAAAATGAATTTCTTTGTTTAGCCATTTTTATAGCATTTAATTCATAGTTGGTTTTTAAAAAACTCCATTTCAATATAAATTGAAAAAAACTTTTGGCCAAGCCTCTGACCTACTGCAAAAGCCGTCTACGAGATCTAAGTGGGAAAACAAAAAATATCCAGCTACCTAAATATATAATTTAAGAATTATTTTGATCATGTATGCATATAAAAATATTTGAATGATTAAGCTCTGTGGGTGGGGTTTATATAAAGCTAATGATTATAGTGATTAAACCAAAACATAGGCGATAATTAAAAAAACCCAGCAAGCCTCATTCAAAATTCTTACAGCCCTTCCCTTTTATATGCATGTACTCGGCTTCTTTATTCACAGGCAGAAAAGGTTAAAAATGTGAGACATTTTTCATCTTATATGGGTCCTTTCCCTCATAATGGCTGTAGAGCATTGACCCCCCCTTCCCTTTTATTTTTGAAATGGTGGAAAATAAGAGGTGAATGGTGGTTTTTAATTTGTTATAAAAACAAGAAGGTTTGAGGTTTAGTGTTTAGTTTGTACTTTGAGGGAAAGCACCAAAAAGTGATACTCTTTTCCGGGTTATAATAAAAACAAACATATATAAACACCCTAGTTACACGACCATTATATGAATTTTATAAGGAAAAGCTATTAGTAGGAACTGATAATAGGCCAAGGCATTCATACTTTTCTTAATATCATTTTGCGCAGGGTTCGGTTTTAATATCAAAATTGCGCTTAATAGGTTTAGATTCGAACCCGTTACTTACCTAACTTAGAATATTTAAAGAAAATACTACTTATAAAAATTTAGATTTTGTCCATTTATTTATCCTTTTATTCGAAATTATTTGTTTCATCAACAAACTACGGCCAAAATTTAGCATGAAATTGTGTTTCTGCATGGGAAAAACCGTAAGACAAAAGGACTGTACCAATTAAAGAATAAGATTGTTATTTCTCTTGTAATAAACTTTTTAAAAAATTGTAGATGCGTTAATTTTAAAATAAAATAAAGTATTTATGCAAGTACTAGCATTCTTTTTGGTCTTTTTATACGAAAACTGCTTCAATAAATTTTTAAAAACTTTTTGGTTATTTTTAAGTGAACAGTCTCTTAGGAAACTTTTTTGCATATTTGTTTGTAGTGAGGTTTCTCTATATTATTGGAGCCAGGTTTTAAGTTTGTCCGTCTATCTGTAACTGCACTTAATAGTTATTTAAAATAGAATGCTAATTATTTTTTTGGCGAATATTAGATGCCATTTACAAAGGAGCATCCAGCACACAATTTACTTTGTCCGTCGGTCTGTCATTCATGCTACAAAAGTCTTCATTAATTTTTTGTGGTTTTGTGATTTTCTGTTGTTGTTCACAAATTCTAAATTTAAAAAAATAAGACTTCAGAATATATGTTTAATAATTCAATTTGTCCGCTTGTCCATCCGTTTTTTTTTCTTCGCTATTTATGGATGTTGTCATCCTTGTTTTGATAACTACACAAGTATCTTTTGTTATATATTTTCTCAATCTACTTATCAGGCCCATTTTCCAGGAGGTTTATATCATTTAATTACAACCTTTCTTACAAACAATTACAGTTTTTGTCTGTTTGGATAAAATGATATGCAAATAAGCTAAAAAAATACTTAACACTTTTACTCAGAGTCATAGTAATTGTAACCCAAGAATTATTTCATTATTTCCAAATACTTTTTTACTAACAGGTTTGAAAGATTTTCTTAATTTTAGTTTAGATTTTGTTCTTGTATTTTAAAACTTTGCATTCCGAGTCATAAATATAAAACTTTCATCCTAATTTTCAGCATATCTAATTATCTTTTAACGACTGATAAACAATGCAAAAATATTATAATTAATTACTCTTTTATGTGCATTTTTCTAGTAAACAGTTTTGTTTATGATGAAAAATTAATTTGTCAAATAAATTTCTAATTTATAGTACGATATAATATAAATATATTTTGTTTATTTGTTTGTATATTAATTGACAGGGTATATGTCGACATTATAGTATTGTTAAAAGTGGTTAAATTTGACTAATTTCTTCTTTATGTTGTAAAAGCTAATTTGCCAGTCATTTTAACAATTTTATTATTTTATCTTCAGATATTACCTAAAATTGATTTATATTATGCATTAATGTGAAAATACTTGAAAAAAAATCTACGAAAATGGGAAGCAAACAGTTTGTGTTACCAAGTATGAAGTCCAACTTTCTGCAAGGAGGCAGAATTGCTTCTGTCATCAAAGAACTACAAGGTTGCGTGATTTTTCAAAACCAAATTTTCTTATGCACAACATGTTTTATGGTTTAACTATAAACATGTTTTTATAGTAACTTAAAATAAAAAGTAAAAAAAGATTCACTGTAAACGAGAACCATAAAGATTCAGTGGTTTGATTCTCTGCTATACAAACAAGCAGAGAGACATCTTGTTACTTTTATATAAGGATATTTAAATTATTATATTTTTTTAGGTTCTGAAGAAGGAAGTCAGCGAGTAGCCTACAAGACTTACAACAGAGATTCATTTCTAGCGAGGCAAAATCTTTATAATAAGGTAATTTATTTTAAGAAGTGCAGCTACTTTTTAATTGTATGTTTGTAAACCCATCCGAACGACCAACCATACAATAGAGAGGGGTCATTAAAATGTAAATTTAACTAGTATCCAAATTTTATTTAAATCTAATTTGTTGATTCCAAACTTTTCAACCAATAATTAAAATCTACAGAAGTGAGTAAGTATGTTTATCATCATTGGGGAGGTATATTAATTGTTCATTGTCCATTGTGTTATCCCTTTATATATACTTGTTTACTACTACCCTATATCACATATCTACCATGATATTTTGCTATTATGTCTCTGTATTTAGTTTATTGTTCTTTTCCATTTAATATGAGAATATTTTTAGGATAAGCTACCAGAAGTGAACGAAACGAAGGAGAGACTGGCGAAGAGTAGAGAAGCTTTTCTTGCTAGCAGGTATGGGTAATCTATAATACAAAGTAGTAGGATGTCTGTCTGTCTGTCCGTCTGTCCGTCTATCCGTTTGTCTGTCTGTCTGAAGCTTAAGATCTCAGTAACCACTGAACCGATTGGGCTCTACTCTTCAGGGAATATACCTACTGGTCCTAGAGGCTAGAGGCGAAGCCGCTAGTAAAGTATAAAGCATCCACTAGTTATTTGGTTCCATCCTTTTCACAAACAACGTCAGAAAAAAAAGACGTTGAAACTGGTCCATTTACTGCAATTTATTATCTTAAGCATTAATAACTATAGCAAAAGGGCGTGTAATCAAAGAGTTGATTGTCTGTGTGATTTATTCGGAGTGTATTCCTTTTTCAGAGTATAGATAGTATGAGGGATAGGGCCTGCAGGGGAAAGGAATATGCTTTTGGGGTCGAGGGCAAGAAATACAAATCAAAATAATAACAGAGATTTGTTCCCTTTTTTAGCTGCAATATAATGGATGAAAGGTTTGACATTTTTTATTTGAATAAGGATAATAATGTCAATAGAGAGCGCAACAAGAATAACAATAAATTATAGATATTGGTTAAAGAAAATCAATAAACAAGTATGCTGCTTAGCCTCTAGCCTCTACGAGAGGTCAGTCAAATAAGACATTAATAAAGCTTCTCTGAAAAGTACAACCCATTTTTACCAGCAATTTTAGAGATCTTTAGCGTCAAATATAAAAACTACTTTATATAAATACAGGTTTATTAAACAATTTACTACGAATACGACCGTTACTTACCACGTAAAACCAGGAAACTATCTAGTTGTATAGTTGCTTCACAGCTAAAATTCCAGAGCAGTTAGTAAATATAAAAGTACAGTAAACCAACATAACACCTTTATTGTACTATAGTCCACAATAAAAATAAGATCTGTATTAAAAATATTTGTAAAGCTTTTCTTCTGTATACTTCAACATGTGGTCTATTCTATAGAATAAGTTTAAGACACACAGTATTTATTCTACAATTTGTAAATGTTGTTGTACGTTTTTTTAGTGTCTTCGACTCAGGCTTTGGACTTTAAATAAACATTCCCTAGTAGCAAAAGGTATACACATCCATGCACAGCTTATATCCCAAGGCATAACAAAATTGTATTGGGTGTTGATTTTATATTTAAATGGGTTTTCTTTATAGCCTAAAACCATGATCTAACTCATATTTAAGTATTATAAAAAAAGGTTTAAACCATGGCCTGACCGGCAAATAAGCATTCGAGCGGTTAGCGAAATCTTAATTTTCATAGGTTAGGTTCAGGTTAAATAAAAAAAGCCAATTTAAGTTTTTAGAATTTAAAATAACTAAGTTCTAATCATAAAATAGAATACATAGTACATTCTATTTGCTGTACAAAATTTGATTCGAGTCTTTAAGGCCAAATGTTGCTCTGGTCGAGTAATAATGAAGTTAAGCTCAGATTACAACAATAACAGCAGAGGAAGAAAGAGGCAGCGAAGGAGGGTGGAGGAGGGGGGGGGGGGTTGCGAAGGAGAGAGAGAGAGAATTTATTTATACATTTCAAGTTCAAATTTTTAAAGAATCCATTAATCAAAGTGTTGCCAGAAATTAGAGTATAGATTAAGGATTTTTTTAGTATGGCTGAGAAAAGTAGTTTTAAATCTTCTAATTTTTCCTTAATATATCCGCGGAAAACTGTCTATAATACGATACAATAAATAACTATAACTAAATTTTTATTGAAAAAGAAAAAAAAACATTATTTACCTAGGAAATTTTAAAACTTCAAAAGAAGCAAATATCGTTATATATACAACCTCATTCTTTTTTATATTTGTGCGAAAGTTAAAATTCTTTTTTGTTGTTCTTCTTAATTTTGGGAGATTTTTTATTCCTTAATCCCTGTAAATGTTTGACAGACTATGTTAAACTAACAAAGCCAAATATTACATTAAATTCTCATTTATCATTCCTTTATTTAGAAATAAGTTTATGGGCCATGAATTATTTGGTATTTAGTGTTGCTATTACAAATTTGTTGTCATAACCGTTAATACTCTATAAGTTTTCTATGTCGGTCCGTTGCTTGTTAGCACTATTATTTGTAAATTCTAGTGACAAGTTTTACCTACTTTGATGTATGATGTTTTCGATTTGTGTTAATTTTTTTAGAAGAAAATAGTGATTAGAGTATATACAAATAAATACCTGCCCCCTTTTCCAATTCCTTTTTCCTCTACAAGTAAATTGTTTTCTGCTACTTGGGTGTGTTAATATTGGTTGATTTTCCATAACATATTGATTACATAATATTCCTTCGTGAAAAAAGGAGAGACATTAAATTGAATATTCCTCTGGTTCCCAAGATTTTATGAGCATGTTCTTATTCGTTACCTTAAAAACTTTGGATACTTATATTGTATCTTGATGGGTTGGTTTGAATCTTGCTGTGTGTTTAAACTTTAGAAACAATAAAAATGTAATCTTTAGAAAGTTTAGTTTTATTTAGTATTATTAATCTAGTACATCAATTTAATGTCTAGCGTCTTTTCCCTTAAATCCCCGACGGTCCTGTCTTTCTTGAAATGGGTATAGTATTAATTTTTATCCATTGTGCCATCACTGATAAAAACAAATAAAAAATTCTTACAATAGCAACTTAAGTAAAAGCATTTTAGAGAAATAGGTACTGAATAGCGCACGTTTTAGGCTAATTGTCCTTTTTATGTTTAAAAAATGCATTTTATAACCCATTTTTACCACAGCAAAATAAAACATTTATTTTTTTTAAAAGTAAAATGAATCCAGTAGTTCTCAGCATTGTTAAAAAGGCCATTATAATTTACAAGGGGTGCTGACATACCTACAACTAGTAAAAGTAAAATCACTGTATTTTGTCTATTTCAAAAGTAGGTGTATTATTGTAAAATATTTATTTACTCACCTTTACCAACTGGCA
Source organism: Acartia tonsa (assembly GCF_053477335.1). Lineage (NCBI taxonomy): Eukaryota > Metazoa > Arthropoda > Copepoda > Calanoida > Acartiidae > Acartia > Acartia tonsa. Next base: position 25,986,186 of record NC_137266.1, on the reverse strand, counting down.
TAATCACAGTTGCATTATCATTTTTAGTAAATCAATTAGTTTGTCAGCAGAAAAATAGCAGAAAACGAGCTTGAGGCATTTATGACGTTTCTCTGCAAAGTTCAACCCATATAGACCAGTAATTTCTAAGACCTTTAGCTTCAGAAAAATAACTTACTTATTATAGAATGTAATAGTTATTTCTCGTATCGTATTATAAACGGTTTTCCGCGGATATAGAATGTAAAACTAGTTTTTTTAGCCAGTGCCTTCGGCACCACGGGGCTAAAAAAACTAGTTTTAATCTTATGATTGTACATTTCTATATTCGTAGAAAACTGGATATAATACGATGCTAGACATAGTTTTTTCGTATGGATGAGAACCGGTTCCTATCCACCGGATTCGAATGAATACGAGAAAATTAATTATTAATATATGTAGGTTGTAATAGATAAAAACAAATTTATTAAACTGTACACACTATGATTTTGAGACCAATTACATTTACATTTAAGTTATAGAAAATTAAAGGATAAATTTACAGTACAAGTTTCTTTTTTCACACGGCATACACATTAAAGAGTTTTGCTATTTGTTGCATTGATTTATTTTCTATTGTTCTATCCTTGCCTGTTATAATTCATGCATATTAAACTAATCCTTTAACTATTTCAGGGGATTCCAAGACCACACAGACAATGAAGTACTAGGTTCTAAACCTACCACAGATACGTCCAAAACAGAGGTTGATAGTTGTGCCATTTCGTCGAGCGGGGTATCGAGTTCGAGTACGTCCAGCGGTGTGTCCAGTAAATCTAATACACCCAGGTCAGTTTTAGGATATATATGAAGAGAAAAAATGACGAAGCTCAATCTGTACCACTTTTGCGCCACTTTTTAATTCCTGTGACGTCATAAAATGAGGGAGATGAGAGGAGAAGTGGGAAAGAAAATCCCTAAAAAAGAGATGAAGAATATGACGTCACAAGTGGAGCAAAAGTGGTACAGATTGGGCTTCGTCTAAAAAATAATTACAACTTTAAGTATTTCAAAGTTGAAGATTACTATTTTTGGTTTTTAATTGGAGGGCTGGGGAGAAAATTAGTAATAACCTATAAATCTTATATCTCTAAGGTCCTTAAAGATTTTAAGCCAATAAATGATATAACATCCTTACAAAGGAATGGGTACAAGTATAATGTACAGTACAATGCTCTTTCATTCTTTTACTCTTTATTTAAAAGCTATGATTTTTTTTTGCCTGTATCATTTTCTTGTCTGCTTTGATTTGCATATTATATCATAGTTAATAGAAATATAATCTTAGATTAGAACAGATATGCATCGATTAAAAAGTTATGCAATCTGGATTTTTATTTATCTCTTATTATAAAACTGTCTCAATTGATTTTCCTTCTTAAAAGCTGTAGGAAATTTTTTGATTTTTACATACTATATAAACAGTACTCGACAACCGCTGCGGTTTGATGAATAACCTTCAGCTGTTGCTTTGGTTGAATTTGTGGTTATATTGGCCGCCTTTTTTCTCTAGATGCTGTTGAACATGAACTAAAGTATTTTTTTTATATGTTTTTTTTATGAAACTTTTAGTTGTGAGCGAGTAGAGCAATCAACAGGTTGTCTGACACCGCCCTCATCCACAGCAAGCTACGCCAGTTCAAGCCGGGGCACTCCACCTCCCTCATCAGCAACGTCAAGTCTCAGCAGGGGCGTGTCACCTCCAGGTATGTAGTTTTAAGCTTGTTTTTGAAGATTTTGGGTATTTTTGTAGTATTTTGCTCGAGTTCTACAAAAATTTACTTAGGTATTATAGAAGCATTTTATAAATATTTTACAAATGAACACACCAAGCAATTAAGAGAGAAGGGAGGGTAAATGTAATATTTCAGAAAACTTTGAAAACTGGATTCTTCATTTGATAGCCCAAAATTATAAAGTCAAGAAAATATAACATGCTATTTTTTCCTCAATGATTTATCTACTTTATGGGGAATATTGTCAATCATAATTGGGGGAAGATATATTCATCATCCAAAGTAAAATCAGCTAAAGTTTGAAGAATAACTTTATCATAAATATTTATTTACTAGGAGAAGATCGTCATACACCATCAACAAGCAGAGACCATAGTCCTGTTCATTTTCAACAATACAGAGATTCAAAGGTAACAAACCATGTATTAATTCTATGGCTTTTATTTGTGGATAATTGTTTATATAAATGATTTTTCAGTATGGCTGAGAACCGGTTCTAATCCAGCGGATATTAATCAGTTTCAAAGCCATACTGAAAAATAAGTGTTGACATCAATCATATTACCTAAAAATTATCCAACGCAAAATTAGACGTGAGTTTTAACTCTGAACTCATTGCAACTATTTCTCCAAAAATTATCCCCTCTTTGATATCTTGCATATAGAATACCAGTTTATACCAACAATGAACTTAATTCGGAAAAAAATCACGAAACCTATACGTGTTTTTTTAGCTGTCGTTGGGGGGCAACACATCGTAAAATTGACGACCTCTCCAATTGCCCCCCAAATATTATTTTATATTTATTTCGCTTGTTGGTTATACCTTATACCTGATATAATACAGACAGACAGACTTACAGTCTATTAAATAAGATACTAAAATCATGAGTTTGATTTTTAAATATCTGGATTTTTTCCATATTGTTAAGATTACTGTTGAATACCGTATAGTACCGTTTTTACTGTACAATAAGGAGTTTACATAAATATGTTTATTTTATAATTTTAGCTGGACACTGGTCAGTTTACAAGAATTCCTGCAGAGGGAGTCAGAGTTATTCAAATAAATAACATCGAAGAAGACAGGTACAAATCATCCAATGAAATTTTAAAAAATCTTCCAATTTAAATTTTTGAAGAAAATGTGCTTTTCTTAAATATTAATGTTATTATGGATAATCATGCTGTTGCTATCAATTCTTGTTTACTTTATTAGTAGCTCAACTACTCTATATGTCCTTTCGTCGGTTCGTTCGTATATTTCAACGTTAGTTTATCTTGTAAGTTTTTGTGATCTTTATTATTCCATTTACAGTTTATATACAAAATTTTCTTGGTTTTACCATCTTCCTGTTGTATTTTTTCTTCTTCTAATAACAGCTATTTACTTCCAAGCTAATGGTAACTTCAAGTGCTGTTCTACTTAGAAACATGAATGTCTTTGTTTACATATTACAATCGGCTATGCCCCTAAAGCTAAAGGTCTCTACATTAAATCTTAGTTTTAAAAAAGAATAATTTTAGATAGGGGGAGGATTTTAAGGTTGATTGCTCTTGGGAGGGTGAAGGTACCTGCCCCCAAAATTTGTATGAGCCTTCTCTGACTTAAAAAGAAGCATCAGTGTAAAATAAACTCATATCGGTTCAGTGGTTGGTGAGATCTTTCGGTTCAAGCACAAAGACATAAAAACATCATGATAATGTTATATAAAAATTGGGTATAGTCCTTTCCATGACATCGCTCCATATGTAAGGGGCTATTAAGGGGCGATGGAGAGGCTATGTAGGGGCTATGTTATATAAATTAAGGTAAGGAGCTATTAAGGGGCGATGGAGAGGCTATGTAGGGGCTATGTTATATAAATTAGGGTAAGGGGCTATTTAGGGGCGATGGAGAGGCTATGTAGGGACTATGTTATATATATTAAGGTAAGGATTATATAAATTAAGGTAAGAGGCTATTAAGGGGCGATGGAGAGGCTATGTAGGGGCTATGCTATATAAATTAAGGTAAGGGGCTATTAAGGGGCGATGGAGAGGCTATGTAGGGCTATGTTATATAAATTAAGGTAAGGGGCTATTAAGGGGCGATGGAGAGGCTATGTAGAGGCTATGTTATATAAATTAAGGTAAGGGGCTATTAAGGGGCGATGGAGAGGCTATGTAGGGGCTATGTTATATAAATTAGGGTAAGGGGCTATTTAGGGGCGATGGAGAGGCTATGTAGGGGCTATGTTATATATATTAAGGTAAGGATTATATAAATTAAGGTAAGAGGCTATTAAGGGGCGATGGAGAGGCTATGTAGGGGCTATGCTATATAAATTAAGGTAAGGGGCTATTAAGGGGCGATGGAGAGGCTATGTAGGGCTATGTTATATAAATTAAGGTAAGGGGCTATTAAGGGGCGATGGAGAGGCTATGTAGAGGCTATGTTATATAAATTAAGGTAAGGGGCTATTAAGGGGCAATGGAGAGGCTATGTAGGGGCTATGTTATATCAATTAAGGTAAGGAGCTATTAAGGGGCGATGGAGAGGCTATGTAGGGGCTATGTTATATAAATTAGGGTAAGGGGCTATTTAGGGGCGATGGAGAGGCTATGTAGGGGCTATGTTATATATATTAAGGTAAGGATTATATAAATTAAGGTAAGAGGCTATTAAGGGGCGATGGAGAGGCTATGTAGGGGCTATGCTATATAAATTAAGGTAAGGGGCTATTAAGGGGCGATGGAGAGGCTATGTAGGGCTATGTTATATAAATTAAGGTAAGGGGCTATTAAGGGGCGATGGAGAGGCTATGTAGAGGCTATGTTATATAAATTAAGGTAAGGGGCTATTAAGGGGCGATGGAGAGGCTATGTAGGGGCTATGTTATATAAATTAAGGTAAGGAGCTATTAAGGGGCGATGGAGAGGCTATGTAGGGGCTATGTTATATAAATTAAGGTAAGGGGCGATGGAGAGGCTATGTAGGGGCTATGTTATATAAATTAAGGTAATGGGCTTTTAAGGGGCGATTGAGAGGCTATGTAAGAGCTATGTTATATAAATTAAGGTAAGGGACTATTAAGGGGCGATGGAGAGGCTATGTAGGAGCTTTGTTATATAAATAAAGGTAAGGGGCTATTAGGGGCGATTGAGAGGCTATGTAGGGGCTTTGTTATATAAATTAAGATAAGGGGCTATTAAGGGGCGATGGAGAGGCTATGTAGGGGCTATGTTATATAAATTAAGGTAAGGAGCTATTAAGGGGCGATGGAGAGGCTATGTAGGGGCTTTTTTATATAAATTAAGGTAAGGGGCTATTAAGGGGCGATGGAGGAGCGATGGAGGAGAGATGTAGGGGCCATCAAAGTACAATGTAATATAAATTTGTGGAAGGAGCGATGAAGGGGCGATGTAGGAGCGATGGAGGAGCGATGTAGCAGCGATGTAGGGGCCATCAAGTTGCAATGTTATATAAATTTGGAGAAGGAGCGATGAAGGGGCGATGGAGGAGCGATGTAGGAGCGATGTAGGAGCGATGTAGGGGCCATCAAAGTACAATGTAATATAAATATCAAGAAGGAGAGATGAAGGAGCGATGTAGGGGCGATGTAGGAGCGATGAAGGGGCGATGGAGGAGCGATGTAGGGGCCATCAAAGTACAATGTAATATAAATTTCAAGAAGGAGAGATGAAGGAGCGATGTAGGGGCGATGTAGGAGCGATGAAGGGGCCATGGAGGAGCGATGTAGGGGCCATCAAAGTACAATGTAATATAAATTTCAAGAAGGAGAGATGAAGGAGCGATGTAGGGGCGATGGAGGAGCGATGAAGGGGCGATGGAGGAGCGATGTAGGGGCCATCAAAGTACAATGTAATATAAATTTCAAGAAGGAGAGATGAAGGAGCGATGTAGGGGCGATGTATGAGCGATGTAGGGGCGATGGAGGAGCGATGTAGGGGCCATCAAAGTACAATGTAATATAAAATTCAAGAATTAGAGATGAAGGAGCGATGTAGGGGCCATCAAAGTACAATTTAATATAAAGTTCAAGAAGGAGAGATGAAGGAGCGATGTAGGGGCGATGAAGGAGCGATGAAGGGGCACTGGAGGTAAAGGACTATGGAGGGGCGATGGAGAGGCTATGAAGGAGCCATCATGGGGCTATAGTATAGCCTCTTATCATAAGAGGCGATATTAACGCCCCTTCAAAGGAGCTATTAAGAGGCCATGAAGGAGCTATAGCATAGCCTCTTATCATAAGAGGCGATATGAACGCTCCTTAAAAGGGGCTATCACATCGCTCCATATGATAAGAGGCTATGCTATAGCTCCTTGAAGGAGCTATAGAAAATCATCGCCCCATATGGAGCGATGTCATGGAAAGGACTATACCCTAAAAATTTAATATTTCAGCATGAAGTCAAACCCTACTCAGTTTAACAAGACCAACTACGAGTCTAAGAAAATATCAATAAAGTAAGTTTTTTTAATTAAACAATTAGAAGCAAAACTCTACTTGATGATTATTTTAGGTTTCTTGTCCGTTCATCTGTCCCCAAAATATTTTAGACACACTGAATAAATCGACTCTCTAAAATGTAAGATTTCCCTAAAGGCTTGAGGAGCATACGTTAGTATACCTACAAAAAAATAGTCGTAATTGTCAAGTAATTTAATGAAAACACAATTTTTTTATTATAGAATACTGTTATTTTTACCTATCTTTATTTGATAACTTCGCTGTTTATTGACATAGTTGTCCTTGTTTTTACAACCCTTATTAGAATAAAGCTTTTTTGCCAAAATTTCTTTTCAGCAATTTTTCTTAAATCAATTAAAGTATATCTAAATTTCTTTCTTTAACTTAACGCTGTTTTGATTTTAAATTGAAATAATTTAATTTATCTTTAATTATATCCTTTTACACCAGAAAAAGGTGTTGCAAAAATAATAATACTTACGCAAATTTAACAAGAAAAGATATGCATTTAAGTAGTGCAGTAACATCAAGACAAAACATATTCTTAAAAGGGTGGGAGGTAGATTAGACCTAATACCTTAAAATTGTTCTATCTAAGGAAGGTGGTGGTCCCCTCCCCACTCAAAAATAGATTAAAATCTTCAATGGGTTTTGAGATAGATAAAAACAACAGTTATAAGTAAATCTTCATACTTTATAAATAGACATATTAAAGATGTGACAATTTTTATCATACGATTTTTAAAAATATGCTCATAAACAAGAAAGTTAAAAGCATTGTAGCTAATTTTAATGTGCATGCATTTTTAAACTGTATTTTCTTCTGTGCATTTTCTTGTATTTGTCTTTTAATGTTTCTTTTTGTCTCCAACGTTTACCAAATTCATTTCCTCTCCACATTAAACTAGAAAACAATGCTAGACAAGGATGGCAATATCTCTATAAATAGCGAAGCTCAAGAATATAAATAATTTATGATAAGCCAGCCTTAAAGAGTTAAAGATTAAATGCACAGTTATCGGGGATCTTCACAATTAAAAGCCAGCAGCCTATCTGTTATAAAAATAACAGATTAATTAACATTTTCCCCAAGAAGTTAATTGTTCCTTAGAGTATTAAAGACGTAACGACAAAGTGAGTTATAGAGTAGATGCTCCTTTTTGAGTAGAATCCTCACACAAAGATACAGCCGACTATCTTTGAAAACAACTAAATAAATTACATTACTTTTCTAGGACTAACATGAGCTATAGAGTTGATTTGCTACTAAGAATCCTTTTTGGCAGTAGAAAAAAAGCAATTAAATAATAATTGGCAATTTTTGTTTTGTTTTGGGTGTGGCCGGCATATTTACTAAAACTATGCAACATTAACGCAAACATATTTGCCACAAAACTAAATTGTTTCAGCAAAAACCTAACTGTTGAGAAAAAAACATGGATGAGGGAATGGGTATATAAAGTGATATGAGTATTAATTATATGTTAACAGTCTATCTTGATTTAGAGCCGAGAAAATCACGTTTATGTAAATAACAGACGGACACACTGGCGGGCATTTCGAATTATTGAGTAGCTTTCCTACTAAAAATCAGTATTTCTATACACTACATCTATTTTATAGAAGTAGGGAAAGACAAATAAAATATCTTAGTTATTATGTTAATTTAAAAAGCCTATGTGAAAAATTATAAAATTGTTTAATGTTTATAGAAATAGAACTAAATATGTCATAAAAAAAAATTATTTTCATTCATTTCTTCTTTTTATTGTTCTTTTTATCTCCTTATTATGAAGTGTATACCCCGCATTAAACCCCGCAAAAAAGTACAGTAATCCAAAAATCTAAGGCATTTGTTTCGGTACGCATGCATTGCCGTACACGAAATCTTAATCTCCAAGCCCTCCGAATGACCAACATGTGAATGTTTACGAATGTGTATTTATTACCATGAAAACGGTGCATCTAAAACAAAAATATAAAAATTAATAACATAATATTAATGGTTTATTATTTTTGTATATCGAGGTTGCGTGATTTCAATTTAATTAAAAATATATTATTTCTAAAAAACTTTAAATTGGCACGAAACATATTAAATAGCATCAGAAATTGATAATTTTAGATTCAAATGATCAATAAAATTAAGGAAAATATTCGTATGTCAAAAGTTGGCAGTTAAATGGTCTATTTGTTGAAAAATTAATGTTTTAAATTTCTTCGTGAAAATATACCATACTACACTTATTATTAAGAATTAAAGATAAATTCTTACCACATTATACGTCAAACTAAGCAGGAAGGCTTATTTGAGATCTTCCACGGATTAGAGCGCATGTATATCCATCCAATACATTATTTTTATTCACGTAGCTCTTCACATGGGAATCAACAAGGAAAAAATGTGCGCGCCTTTGTTTGTTTACAAGCCAAGCGCGGAGATAGTTAGGAATGCCGCGTAACACACTCATTCTCTGGTGTAAGGAAAAGGGAATTAATTGGTTCGAACTTGCCAGGGAATACAAGAAAATCATTCCAACACACACCCGTCTAGTCACTGGGAATCGAACACAATAACTCATCTTAACATCATGCGTGCAGACAGTGTCCACAAAATCACAATCTCATAACGCATAAATTACAAGAGTTTAAAATGGCATGGCCATCAGGCCTAAAATTAATTATGGTAACTTACGAACACCACAATAACTCAAACCGACTCCACTACCACATAAGGATAGGAATAAGGAATGGGAAAAGCATTCAACATTCATGAAATGCACATTTACCACTCACACATCTCATTAATCATGGCCTCATAATCTCAATTAAAGTTAGAATTACAGACCATGTAATTGCGAATACATGAATTAATAATCAATAGTACCTAACTTTGATTAGGTACCTACATAATAATAGGCAAATGATTTTTATATTAAAAATCGCATCAATAATTAAATAATCAACTCAAACTTTTAATCAAAAGAAAGAAAGATTAAATAATGACATTTTTTCTACTAAATCTTTTTGCTAGAAAAGAAAAATAGAATTTTCATAAAAAACTTCTCAAAATTAAGCATTTTCTCCAGCGGAAAAATACTCGGCTTACATCTAGACATTCTTAGATAAGATAGGTAAATCCTTAAATCTAACATGTTTAATAAAATAGATACTTAAATCTAAATAAAATATGACTGTAAAAAAAATCATCAAACATCGGAAAATTAAAATTTCATAATTTTAAATCTTCGTGAATCAAAATTGCGTAAATAAAATTGCAATTGAAATATGCGAATTAAATTACCAAATAAAACAAAAGCTCAATTATAAGAAAAGAACTTCTTTAAATGCTGAGTTTGCAATTTCTCTCTGTTTTAAGAAGAAAGCAACTTGTACATATTCATACAGTCAAAATTAAGGCAATTTGGGGCCTCAGTTAGAATGTACCCCTCAAGATACAAACTAACCAATCTTTCAAATATTAATAATGCCATGTTCCAGCTATCCTGACGGACGTTATGTTTTTCCATCACAATTTTTTGATACTGCATAATTTCCGACAGGATTTCTGGCGCAGGGCTCCATCAACTGAAAATAAACATAATTAGTGATGTTTAAATCAAATCAAAAATTAAAAGAATCATGAATAATTCAAGAAACTTTTAGAATCATCAATCAAAGCAATCAAAATAAAATTATCTTATGCTTTAGTTTTGCCGTTCTGTAGTATGTCTGGCCGAGGTAACAGAGCTAAGATACACTATAGAGCGGTCTTATTAAGCTTAAATCTTCGAACTCAAAGAATCTACTTAATTCAAGACGAAAAAAATCTGCATTTTTCTTTAGGTACATCGGTTAAAAGGTAAATAGAAATAATTTTAATATATATGTAATATTAAATTATCTATGTGATTATAATAATTCTTAAGAAATATTTATATGATGTAAAAAATCTCATTGTGTTACTTTTTTATCATATCGAATTTCAATCAAACAAGTATAAAAATGTTCGTATTTGCGTAGGTACCTAGGAAAATTTCCGCGAAAAAATCCCTGGTCCCGGAGAGACTTAAATCATTGAAAAAACTTGCGTAAACATATAAATAACTTAAGTTTGCGTTTCAAATGAAAAAAAATCTTGCGTCGATTTGAAAGTTTAAACGAAATTGAGTTAAAATTTGCGTTTTTTGTCTTTCGAAAAAAATCTGATAAATCTACCGTAAAATAAAATTCAAAGTTAAACAAGAACGATACTTATACTAAACTTTGGGTAGATTGATCTTGAGCAGACGTCTTGCGGAAGTCTCGTTACTCGTGGCGGCTGCGTCATCTGATAATTTGAACTTGCAAACCACGGTCCTCCCACCTGGGCGCACTTCTTCCACACGCCCCAATCTGAACTTCTTCATCAAATTTGTGCTATCGTCGATCAGTACCACGTCTCCCGGCTCGAGCAGCACCTTGTTGCTGCGCCACTTGACGGACTTGAGTAGCTCAGGCATGAGCTGCTCCTTGTACACCTGATGGAACTGACGGGTCAACTCCTCCAAGTTCTCCAGCCTCCTGGTGATGGGCTCTTTACAACCTGTCTCAAAGGTGCAGATTGCATCGTTGGTCCTGCCGCCTAACAGATCAGCAGGTGAAATTATTCTCCAGCAATTGACGTCATCTCCTTGGGTGGCATAGGTCAATGGCTTAGAATTCAGGACTCTTGCAGTCTCAGCACACAACACCAATAAATCATTGAAGGTTACAGTAGCACCAGCCAACTTCTTGTTCAACACACGCTTGACCAGCCCAACCTGCCTCTCCACAGTACCCACGAACGAGTGTGCTGCGGTAGGCACCAGATGCCATTCAAAATGCATTCGGGTATCCTTCAAAAGTTCATCCATAATTCGCTTGGCACCGGCCATATTGGTGCCTCTGTCTGTGGTAACCCTTCTAGGCATATTGTAAAACGCCTGAAGTTTTCTCAAGCCGACCAGCACGGCTTCAGTTGAATAATCAGTCAACACATCAACAAACACAGCCTGTGTAAATCTACAGGCCACAATCAACAACCAAACTTTGTATTTGGTCTTGGAACTCCTGGTACCAACGCCAGGCTTCGTAACTTCGATCGGCCCCGCAAGGTCCATATGCACCTCCTTGAAGGGCACAGAGGGCTCGACACGATCTGGCAGAATATTAGCAATTGCGGGACTCGAACGCTTGGCATATTCAATGGAACATGCAGCACAACTCTTGACCACTTTCATAGCCTCCATGCGGCCATGTGTGATCCATGCATACTTGCGGCTTTGCGCCAACGTCTTACGATGGCCTCCATGCCCCAATTCATCATGGGACTGTTGAAGGATGAGCCGCGCCAGCCTGTTGTGGCGGCTGAGCAAGACAACACCTGGGCTGTCCTTCATAATCTTCCTGGGGCCTCCAGCAGCGGCCTCAAGAGCCTCATCTCCTCTCCCGGACATTTTCAATATTGTAAATGTCCTAAGAGGATAACATCCATCATGACCCACAATGGGCCAACAAACCTGGACCTTGTGATGATACGGTTGAAGGGAGTCAAATTTCCCTTCGGCGTCCATGGTCATCTCCTTCTCTTGGTTGAAGGAAGTCAAAAACAGGTCACAAACAGAATCCATGTATGTATTTGTGAAAGTATAGTTCTCATAATGTTTAGAACTATCATTGTTGCTAACACCATCCTCAATTGTTGCATCGCCACGTTTCTTGACAAGCAGCGTTTTAAAGCAGTTGGCAGCCTTAAGAACTGCGGCAACAGTCCTCCTTGCCTGCCTGTAGGTCCTTCTTGCCAGGGACCTCCAGAAATCATTGTCCACTACCTGTGTGAACATTACCTTGAGCTTCGCCATCTTGGGATTTAGCTCGCTCTCGGGAATGGATGCATTTACCTCACCCGCCGTCTTAACGGGCCACTGGTCCTGTTCCAGGCGCAACCAGCTTGGACCTTCTTGGTATGTAGATCCAGGTTGTACATCCTCAATCGTACACAAACCACGCGTCGCCAGATCGGCGATGTTGTGCTGGGTTGGAACCCATCTCCAATCTTCAGGGCTCGTCAACTGTTGTATCTCAGAAACACGATGACTGTTAAAAACATTTAACATAACACTGTCACTGGATAGCTGAGCTAGGGCACAGCTGCTATCACTAAAAAATACTTTGCCAGAAATGTTGAAAGGTAGAGCTCTGGCTACAGTATCCACAAGTCTGGCCAAAATTAGACAACTAAGCATTTCTAACCTTGGAATAGACTCAATCTTCACTGGTGCGACACGTGACTTGGCGCAACACAAAACTACATCATATCCTCCAGGAACTGGCCATCTCAGGTAGGTGATGGCTGCATAGGCCTGGTTAGATGCATCGCAGAAACCAACAAGCATTGGAAGCCCCAACGGCTTATCAGGAACCATCGAACGTCTGAACGACACATTTCCAAGTGCCGAACGGTCCTGGAGGCTGGACACGAGCTCCGACCTCAACTCTCCAGGTATAACATCATCCCAGTTACATCCATGTATGCAAACTGAGCGCAGACAAAGCTTGGACTTAAGCAGCAATGGCGCTGCTAGACCCATTGGGTCATAAAGTTGTTGCACAATTCTCCAAACTTCACGTTTAGTTATCAACTCAGGTAGACTTCTCCAGAGATCCTCCAGGTCCAGATCCTCTAGTAACTTTCTACCCTTAATCTTCTCGCCGTGGTTGGCTCTGACAGGTAGGAACAACTTATCCTGTTTAGGGTCCCAAACGAGGCCCAGAACTTTTACACTGTCAACATCATCTCCAGAATAAACAACAGATTTAAACTTGAAATTGCCAGGTGCAATCATATCCTCCAGCTCTTGGACCAGCTGGACAGCTTCAGGTTTACTATTATGACCGCTCAAACAGTCATCCACGTAAGTACAAGTCTCCAATTTGACCGATGGAGGATCTTGATACAAAACAAATTCAGAACTGAGTGGTTGCTGAACATCTCTCCACACATCCTGCTGGGCTACAACGTCACAACCTCTAATTTTCTCAGATCCATAAACATCTTGAACATCCTGCTGGGAACGTCCACCAAAAATACGACCAGTGAGTCTGAGGGCGGTCACGGCCATATCTCCAGCCAAGGCCTCACCAAAGTTGATGGTTTTGGTAAGGTAGACCTCTGGCTCTCCATCAACTGTATCAGCGAAAAAAACACGTTTCAGCTGAGAATCTTCATAGGTAGCTAATAATGAATTATAGAACTTCTGAATATCAGCCACGAATGCACACTTATAACTTCTGAACCGGATAAGATTGTGCATCAGAGTAAATAATGGAACTGGGCCGTCCATCATAATACTATTGAGGCTTAGCCCCTTGCAGCAGAGGCTGGAATTTGCGCATATCCTCAACGGCGTGGAAATAGACTCTTTATATGCGCAGACTAGGCTCGAATAATACACGGGCTTAGTATAAGCTAGGTCTTCTGGCGAAGCTTTCTGATACACTCCACGAGACACAGCTTCTTGAAACACTTGGCAGAAGGTGCTGTATTCACCTTTTTTAATCATTCTCTGCCGGTCACGTAAGCAGATCTTATAGGCCTGCTCTGAATTGTCAAATAACACACTTGGCGGCTGCTTGTAGGGATATGAGGCCGTCCAAATATGGTTTTCAAGATCTAATGTCAGACCTTCTTCAATCAGCTGCCGCTTACGCACGTCCAAGGCGGACTGCCCGGCGGCTATGGCGGCGCAATGACGGCAGTTCTTACAACCGCTGCACATTGATGGCGGCTGTATTCCCAAACTCTCAGTACTCAGGAACTCCATCTTGCTGACCTCCAACTTCACAGCTTTACAGGCAACAGGATTAGCAACAGTCCTGCCATCTGCAGACACAACTAAATAGCCTGTACCAAATAAGCTTCTGTACAGTCTAGAATCACCAACCATTTTATCTGCACACGGGAACATAGCTGGTGTTAAATGGCCGATTAAAACATCAATCTTGCCGTCGACCATAGAAAAATTATCAGGCTTCATGTTGAAAATGTCGGCGGCGGCTGTAGGATCAATAGAACGCAACCCTTCTTCAGTACCAATGCTGGGTACTACCGCCGCCTCCAGAATATGTGAATTCCGGTTGCGGTCAACCAAACAAATCTTGACTGTAGGACATGCTTGGCTCTTTCCATCTGCCAGAGAAATAGTAGCTGTGCGACCAGTTGATGGCAACTCTAACTTCTTGGCAATGCTTCTAGAAATCAACGTCAAATTTGCTCCACTGTCCCACATGGCATTGACGGTGACTTGACGTTTGTCAGCCGCCAACGCCGGGACCTGCTGCAACATCAGCATAAAATTGTTCTTGCTAAACAATTGTGACTCATACACTGCCGCAACTTGTCCACTAGCAACCGATTCATGTAATAATGAATTATGAGGCTGGTTGCAACTGTCAATGGTACAGCTGCCAAGCTTATCGGCTCTGGGACAATCGGCCACCCGATGCCCTTTTTGTAAGCAGAGCAAACAGGCGCCTATCTTCTTGATGAAGACTTTGCGTTCAGGAACAGACATATCCCTAAACTTGGAGCACTTAAACAACAGGTGATCAGAGTTACAACCTTCCGACGGGCAAGGCTGTTTCTTCTTGGTCTTAGCTGGAGACCCAGGTTTACCAACGGCTGTAGCTGCGGCCGCAGGATTACCTTTCTTCTTGGAGGGGGTGTCTACATCGAATGAACACCTCATCAAAATGGCGCCACGCTGTTCCTCTATAATCTTCAACAGCTTAGGAATATTTGGGGTATCCATCGAGCCCAACGCCAGGTTGAGCTTGTCCTGGAAATCACGTGGCAACTTCTTGGATAACATTTCCAAGAGAATAATGGTCAACCACTGGCTTGTGGTGACTTCCTCATCATCATCATCTTTAGTCAGCTGCTCGAGCTGGCTAACTGCACCACCAAACTCTGCTAAGACTGTCACAATCTGGTTGGAGTCCGACGGTTTAGGCTTCTTCTCCCATTGGTTGAAAAGGCAGAGCATCTGACGTGTTTTGGACTTAAAACGTGCGTCGAGGTAAGCCCATTGAGATTCATGTGATTGAATCTGAATTAACTGAAGTCTCAACTCTTTATTTCTGCAGACCTTTTCACTGCTCAACAATAACTGCAAATATGACGGGTCCTGTCCTACGGTAAGCTTTTTAAAATTGTCCTTGAAACTTACGTAGGCTGACTCTGAGCCGTCAAAGCTTGGAAGAAGACGTTCGTCGACACGATTCATATATCCTGGCGTGAATATAGAACCGGTGCCGAACTGTGGTGTGCCAAACGGCGACACAAATGGCGATGCTGTCGAAGCACCCGCCGTCGTTGTAGGCGGCTTCACAGGTTCAAGCTTAACCTCGGCCAGCCGTTTCATCAAAGCAGACAAAGTGTTTATAATTGGTTCTGGTAAGGGAAAGTATGACCCTTTAATAACTTTCACAATCTTTATGCAACGATCATATAGTTCAGCCTTATGGTCAGGCAAATTATCACCAACTAAATCAACAACACTTTGAATGTCACTGAGCTCTTCCATAGCATCTAGAGCCTCTTTCAGAGCGTTATAATCCTTTTGCACAGTAATTATATTAGAATAAATGTCACTAAACTCCTCAAGCTCTTGGATTCTCACTCCAAGCTTGCTAAAACCGACCATAATGCTATCGAATGTCTCGAACTTGTCATGGACAAGGATTGACTCCTTAGTGAAATGTCTAACATCAAGCTCTGAAGATTCACTGACCAACTTCATCACTTTATTTAGTTCACTGGTTAGGGCCTCGACGGCTGGGCGCAGCCGTAGTCCCAGTTGAGCGCCTTTATTCTTTTTAGGACCCATGATTGTCACAATAATTAACTGTACTGATTACGATTATAATAGTGTGTGGTAAGGTATCACAACCAACACATTCACAAAACTTCACAGATATTTTCTTAGCCGCATCTGTTCTGTCTCGTTTTCATTGTTTCGGTACGCATGCATTGCCGTACACGAAATCTTAATCTCCAAGCCCTCCGAATGACCAACATGTGAATGTTTACGAATGTGTATTTATTACCATGAAAACGGTGCATCTAAAACAAAAATATAAAAATTAATAACATAATATTAATGGTTTATTATTTTTGTATATCGAGGTTGCGTGATTTCAATTTAATTAAAAATATATTATTTCTAAAAAACTTTAAATTGGCACGAAACATATTAAATAGCATCAGAAATTGATAATTTTAGATTCAAATGATCAATAAAATTAAGGAAAATATTCGTATGTCAAAAGTTGGCAGTTAAATGGTCTATTTGTTGAAAAATTAATGTTTTAAATTTCTTCGTGAAAATATACCATACTACACTTATTATTAAGAATTAAAGATAAATTCTTACCACATTATACGTCAAACTAAGCAGGAAGGCTTATTTGAGATCTTCCACGGATTAGAGCGCATGTATATCCATCCAATACATTATTTTTATTCACGTAGCTCTTCACATGGGAATCAACAAGGAAAAAATGTGCGCGCCTTTGTTTGTTTACAAGCCAAGCGCGGAGATAGTTAGGAATGCCGCGTAACACACTCATTCTCTGGTGTAAGGAAAAGGGAATTAATGGGTTCGAACTTGCCAGGGAATACAAGAAAATCATTCCAACACAGCATTTAATATGAACGGATGGTGCTACCATTTGTATTTTGGTTGCAGGGGTTTAAGTGATATGTAAACTTCATGACTTGAAAAAAGACAGTTTTTATAACACAAAATAGTTTGTCTTTATGTAAATATTTTTAAAAAATATTCGAAGTTTTAAAGAGAAAAATGGCAATGAATCTTATCGACATGGTGTTGATATTCAAATTAGGCAATGGCATTTGTGCAAAGTTTACACCATAAATATCTTATAACCTTTTTTATGTTTTTATCATAAGTTGATAAAATAACAATACACGTGTTTCACAGAATAAATGAGAATTGAAATAAGATTGTTATACTTATTTTCTTCTACTACTTAAAGTTCACTTGAATATCCTTTTATCTGAGCACTTCCTATGATTTAGAATGATGATGCTAAATTGTAAATATTTTCTAGTAAACACAAAGACAAAAGCCACAAGAAGGGGTTAGCGGTTGGGCGGGGGCTGTTGTGTTGTTAGGCGGTGTTGTGGTGTGTGTGGGGGTGGGGGTGTGGGGGGGGGGAGGGTAGTGTTGTTGCTCATTAATATTATTCAACAAAATTGCGGACAAATTTTCTTTTGTTTTATTGTCTTTAACGTTTGGCATTTTGATCTTTGGGGGTAATGGGTTTATCTTTCATAGTGCACCCTCTTGTGGTTGGCAGTTGAAATAATAAGTAAAGTATATATTTTTTGAAAGGGTTAGGGTTCGAGTCAAGTTTCAATCCTTGGAAATAGTTAGAGGATTAAGGATTTTTGAGTTTTTTTAGTTTACTAAAATGGTGAATTAACAGTTTTTCACCTCTTTTCTAACAGAAAATATTTAGTCCTACAGAACTGCAAATATTATTTACTTTATAATTTTGAGCAATAAAATGGTCCAAATTGCGATGAATAATTTTGCTATAATATTATATTTTCTCGTATTCATTTGAATCCGGTGGATAGGAACCGGTTCTTATGAATACGAAAAAACTATGTCTAGCATCGTGTTATATCCAGTTTTCTACGAATATAGAAATGTACAATCATAAGATTAAAACTAGTTTTTTTTAGCCGGTGCCTTCGGCACCACGGGGCTAAAAAAACTAGTTTTAATCTTATAATTGTACATTCTATATCCGCGGAAAGCCGTTTATAATACGATACGAGAAATAACTATTATTTACATTATGTAAGAAAAACATGTTGTAACAAGGATATTAACATCCAAAACAGAGAAGCTCAACAAATTCTTAATAGTAGCCTTAAACATTCTCAAGATCAATACAAAGCTTTCCAGCCGTTGGTGAGATCTTATAGGACATTTACAAACATAAAGCAAATAACTTTTAAATTTTTCTAACTCTAATACAAATTCATAATTTTCCTCGACTGAAAAACATGAAATACCCTTGAAAACTAGCCTATAAATTATAATAAAAAAATCAAGAATTACAACCCGACCCCCTTGTATGCTAAAATTAGGATCTACAATAGGTCTGTCTGAGTGGGGGTATAATCTATGGAAGCTCGTGCCCTAGCCGGCAATAAAATGACTTGAAAACATGATTTAATAACAACGAAAACATCCTCTGTTAGAAATTATGTTGGAGTGGTCAACCTCCAGGGAATTAGGGATGCGTCAATGGACTATTTTTTGTTGAATTTTTCTGAATGTGTGACTCTTATACAGCTTTAAATTACAAATAAAAAACAAGTATAAAGAATGCCCGTCTATCTGTTAAATTCGCAATACCTTAATTTACAAAGAAGTTGATTAGTATACGTATTGTTGTATAGTATTCAACTTCTCCTTGGAGGGTTGAGTTACCCTCCCCGATATTAGTAGTGTAAAGTCTTGGGAGAGAGGGTAAAATTACCCTCCCCAAAATAGATATAAACATTTTCTGGATCTAAAATAAGCTTCACTGTAAAGTAGAATCATATTGGTTCAGTGGTTAGCGAGATCTTAAGCTGTAGACAAATACACATACAAAAGGCAGACCTTCTGTTACTTTTATATAAGGATAGGCATACCAGCACCTTTATCCGTGAAGAAGCGTGCATTGTAAAGTCTATATGGGTCTGATCTGCCCTTCAGACTAAAATATATTCAATTCAAGTTCCTATACATTAATTTTCCTTGTAGGTCTAAAAATATATTTTCTTTTGAAACTTTATGTTAAATTTAATCATTGTTATATTTAGAAGAGATACTGTTATTATGCCTGTCTTAAAAAGAAAAACATTTCCCTTGAGACGTGATTGTGAAGATTCTTTGCTTA